>NC_057861.1:270207341-270825675 GCF_019393635.1 Dromiciops gliroides | reverse complement strand
CTGCTTAGCTAATTGTTGTTGTTTTTTTCTATCTCTGTCTCTCTCTGCCTAATTCTCTCTGTCTATATCCATGGGTGAATGATTCATTCACTCACAATAGTTGACACCATGCAGTAAGCAAGGAAGGGTCTGAGAGCTCCCTCCCCCTTCCCTTAGACTATGTAGCCCTGCTATGGTTTTGTCCTATTTCACTTTTCAGTTCTAGGTATGGGGAGTAGAGTTCCAGCCCTGGGAGCTTGAGCCACTGGGCCTTTGGAGTCCAGGATTCCAGGCTTGATGTTGCAGTCAACCCAGTAGGTAAGACCTGAGAAGTTAGGGTCCCAAGAAATTAGGCCAAGGGGAACTTTTGACGGGAACCTAAAAGGACTAATACTCCATAGGATATGTTTTAGATTGTAAACCTAATCCCCTTCCACTCCTCAAAGACTCAGCTGCTGGGGGGGGGGGGGGGAGGGCGGCGGCGGTGGGGAATTACCCCACCCGTTTAGGGAAAATTGTTGTACATTTGCTCATTATACTTTTGAAATAAATATTCCTTTGTAAAAGATAACCTGACTCTAAAGTGATAAAATTAAACTGAGAACCCCCTAAAATTGAAGAACCACAATAGGTGAAGATTCTAGCCAATGGCAGAGAAGAGAGGCCCCACCACCACCACCTCAGTTATCAGAGAATGCTGGGGGAGGGGTGAAATGTAAGAGACCTGGTCTTCAGCCAGGGGCCAGAGCAAACCAAGTCAGCTTTGTATGTATCTTGTATACTTATAGTTCTTTGTATATTGTCTCCCCTGATAGAATGTGAACTCCTTACAGGCAGTGGTGGTTATGGATTGTTATTGGTGGTAGTTGTTGTTTTATTCTGGTTTCGCCTTTCTTTGTATTCCTAGTGTTTAGCACAGTTCCTGGCAAACATTAAGCACTTAATCAATGCTTATTGGAGCAGGTAGGTGGTTCAGTGGGTAGAGCACTGGCCCTGGAGTCAAGAAGATCTGAGTTTAAATCCTGCCTCAGACACTTACTATGTGACCCTGGACAAGTCATTTAACTCCATCACCTCTAAAAGGAAAAAAAATGCTCGTTGTCTAGTTGATTGATCTGAGGGGCTAATAGCCTAAGAATTCTTTTCAGTTGTTGCCTGGCAAGAAAAACCATCTCCAGTGGAGTGGGTGTTAGTAGGTTGAGATAACTAAAACTCACTTTTTAGCCACAGGGGTTTAGGATAAGAAAGCTTTGTTTTGTAAGTGATATTTTCCATGTTCCAGCTGATAAAGAAGAGATCACTTATAAAACTAGAAGGGGACTTTAAAGGTCCCCTAATGCAACTCCTTCAATGTACAAATAAGAAAACTGAAGCCTGTTGAGGCCCAGGGTTAACTAACTTGCATAGGATCACACAGGTATTAAACAACAGAAGTCACTTTTGAACCCAAGTCTTGTGACTCCAAGAGTTGGTCCAAGAGTGATGTCCACTACATCATATTTGCTGTAATGAGAGAAGAAAGCATGAATTTCTCTTACAACTAGTTCACAGTGTTTCAGAATGATCATTTGAATCAATGAATGACAGAAATACCCAATAAATGATGTTATGGGGTGGAGAAACACTCTAAAAAAAATTTTTTTAAAAAGACTATTTGGATTTCAAGGACTTTCCATGGAGTGCTGAATAGTTGAAATCCTTAGATAAATTGGAAGTTTTAATTTCCAGAAAGACAAGAGTCTTCTGCTCTAAGTTATGATCTAAACCATGAGATATCCTTGAGAGCAAGAGTAAAATGCTCACATTTCCTACAGGATGGAGAACATTAAGAGGAGAGAGAGAGCGAATGGACCTATTGTGTGGGCTAAGATGAATGGGGCTCACCACAACGCCCTTGGTGTATTGTGCTCACTGGGATTTCACACTGTTTGCACAATTATGTAACAACAAACAGAAAAACTGCCAAATCACTTTTCAAAGGCCTCCTGACACCCCTCTGTCTTGGGGTTAGAGTGTAGCCTGCACCACACAAATGTGGCTTCATCGAAATCGTAAGTCTTCCCTGGAATTTTTGCTCAGTCCTCAGAGCTCTGGCTGGGGGCCTCAGCCCCCACGCAGATCAGTGCATCAGCCTATGGAAGGAAATCATCCTACCATTAAGGAAGGAGCAGTTCATGTAAATTCTCTTTTTCTTCCACTTGCATTCATTTGCAAGGCTGCTTGCACAAAGGAGGAAATCCAACTGTATCCAGGAAAACAATTCAGCTCAACAAACAATACAGTGCCCCTGACTGGTAATAATGGGGTCTGGATCAAATGTTGGCATGCTCACAAAATATTAATTAAAACAACACCGATTACAAGGAATATTTATATCCCAATGGCAGTTGGCACTTATTAACACTGTCAAAAAATAAATAAAAACAACCAAACTTTCTGTCTACTTGTGGTGAGAGATTACATCAAAGAATTATTAGGAGAGAAGGGAATTTCAGACCTCATCTAATCTATCCCCCTGTATTGAAATAGGATAATAATAACAAAAGAGAGGTGCTCTAAATCTCCAGCAAAGAGATCTAATATCCTCCTTAATAACTAATTAAAATGTTTTAACACCATTCACACACAGAGCTGGGCAGGTTCCAGTGCAAAGAATGGTGGATTTGTAGTTAAAAGACCCAGGTTCAAATTCTGCTTCTTAATGCCTGTATATGTGACCTTGGAAAGATTGCTTAGTTACCCTGGGCCTCAGCTTCTCATACATGAAGTGATAAGGTTGGCCTACATGACCTCTAGGGTCTCCTCAAACTCTAAATCTAGGGTCCCATTAGGAAAGGACAGCCTCATGCTATGCTCAAATCCACTTTCACCTGCTCTATCCTGGGTCAAGAAGGCTTTCTCAAGGGTTGTAGGAATAAAAGGAAAGTATTGACATGTAAGAGAGGTGATATAGTAGCACTGCATTTTTTAGCTTATCACTTTATCCTGACCTAACGTTCTATCCTCCTAACTCACTGCAGAATATAGAAACATTTCTGCCTTAGATAGTCTTGCCATTATCTAATCTGCTTCCTTGTTATAAAATATGGATTGACTATTACACAGATGCTAACAGAAAGAGAAACTGCATTTGGCAGCAGAGTCACAGTTCCAATGGTATTTCCCACTTGGGGTGCAATGAAGGTCTCAAAATCTCTTTAAATGCATTCAGGTTTCCTTCTGAGCCTAACCCACACCCCACACCAATGACCACACCTTAATGTCACAGCTCCTAACCCAGAGGAGCGTTCAGAGATCCTCACAGTAACAACATAATGTTCAATCAGTGCAGAGAAATTAATTAAATTAAAATTATTTTTATTGTGATTTAATTAGCCTGATTTAATTACTTTGTTCACTGACTGAGCATTCTCTTATTATGGTCAGCTCCCCTCTCTCATTTGTGGCATGATGTTCCTGCTGAACCACACATCGGGCTTTTTTTTTCTTTTTCTTTTTTTTTTTCTTGTCTGAGTGTTTAGCCACAGGAACAGGCCTTCTGAAGTTTGCCAGAATCTCGCAATTTATCACAATCAGCATCATCACAAATTATAGAAGGCATCGAGCAATATGATAACTTCTAAATGAAGTGTCTATAACCAGGGCACATTATCAGCCTCAGCTGTTAATTTGTCATATTTCATAGCCAGCCTGACACCCTGTCCAATTTGCTTTGCATGCTTTATCACCAGGACAGCTCCCAGAGCTGCTGCAACTCTGACCTGCCCCTCGTTGTGATGGAGGCCTTGGAGCAGTAGCCTGTTGTATTCAGCCCCCTTCTTAGAACAAGAGTCCCTTTGACAGCCTCCAATCTGCCTTCCTATCAACAAGCAAGAGACCTTAAAGCCACAGCTTGGAAGTTGAAGACAATTCTCCATTCCACTACTCAACCCCCAAACCAGTGAGGTACAACCTATTAGATTCCCATATACTGTTCATTATTTGATGTCCAGCCCTGCTGCAGTTTGCATAACATATTCATAAACTTAAAGACAGTAGGGCATAGTAGATTGAGAGCTGGTGCTGGAGCCAGGAAGACCTGGGTTCAGGAAGACCTGGCCTGCCTCTGATATCCTGGCTATGTGACTCTGGGCAAATCACTCAACCTCCCAGTGCCCTGGGCAGTTCTGTAGGATGATAATTTGCAGGGAAAGTGCCAAGCTGTACTGGCAGAGGGGGTTTCTTCATCATCATTATACAAATGAAATCACAAATCTGGTCTCTATTCTTATCTTAGCTTTATTGCTAAAAGGACCATGGACATTCTTCAGTCTAAGCCCCTCATTTTACCAGTGAAGAAAGTAAAGCACCAGAAGAGGTTAAGGGACTTATCCAAGGTCACACAGCAAGTAAATGTCAGAGATGAGACTTGAACCCAAGCTAAACAATTTCTATGTGCCCGAATTTATATAGACCTAAATTTGAAGAGGCATTCTAGGGAAAGGGTTGTTGTCTGACTAATAGTGGTGCAGACACAGATGCACAAGGGGTTGGCAGTGCTGGTGTGCCAAAAGAATGCTATGTTGGGCAGAAGTTTTATGTGAAACCAACTGTCATTTTCCAATGCCATGGGCTGCTTCCTCTGTGGTGTGGTCTGGCTGACTTTTGACTGATTCACCCCTTCATCTCCCACTTTGGGGAACTGATAAAATCCTTAAAAGACATTAAGTCCAATCCCCTCACTTTACAGATGAGAAAACTGAGTCACAGAGAGATTTTTTTTTAAGTGACTTTCCCAGAGCTGAAGAGGTAGTGAGTAGTAGAAGTGGAATTTCAACCCATAACCTCCAACTTAAGAGCCAGGTTCTTTCTACTATAATATTCATGCGCATACACACACACACACAAATTTTTCTCTTTGAAGGTCCTTAAAATAGGATTGATTCTCATCTTTCAGGAATGCTGAAAACAAAGTGTTGCTTAAAACAGGGGTATGGGCCAGATAAGTTCCCTTCTAGTCCTATGCCTTTTTTTGAACCCCTATTAAAATAAGCCTCAGTAATTTAAGAATAAAAAGACCAGTTCTAAGGTGGAAATGACTTGTATCTAAGGTTGAAATGACCAATGTCTCAGGTTGAAGTGACCGCAAGGCTCAGTGAATCAAACTGTTCTTTACACAATGGGGAACAATGAGATTTGTCACCTGATTCACTAGGACTCACACAGATCTGGCATTTAAGCCTGAGGTCGTAGAAAGAGCACTAAATCTGGGGTCAGAAAACTGGAATTTAGGCTCTAATTTTGCCACTTCCCAGCTGCAGACAATAGTCAATGGCTTCACCTTTTTGGTACTCAGTTTTTTCATCTGTAAAATGGGAAGGGGGGAGGGGATAGTGATAGGGAATAGAGACTAGATCATCTCTAAGATTCCTTCCAGCTCTAAAGTCAGTGATCATTGAGTCCAACTCTCTCAATTTATAGATAGTGGATCTGAGGCCCAGCAAAGCCAGGAAGATGAAATAGCTTGTCTACAGTCATGCCAATAGAGGTAGAGTTCAGCACAAGCCAGGTCTCCTGAATCCTAACTTAGCACTTTTTCCATTGCCTTACTAACCCCGAGGTATTCCACTTACATTATGTAACTGGGCCACTTGTCCCATGACGACATTTTTCTAGCTGTAAAGTGGAAAGGATATTACTGAGCCTCTTCATGTGGGTTATAAGTAGACATGAATAAAAATTATTGTAAAATAGATAAAAAATGTTAATGTACTTTGGTTGAGCTTAATATTGATTTAGAAACAAGACAGAGGAAATAATGATTATTTCAAAGCTTAAACCAAACCTTTTCCCAAGCATGAAAAATCATTTCCTCTGTCCAGGTCTTTACATTCTTGTGATCTATCTTGAGGAATTAATAAATCCAATTATTTTATCTGCCATCTTTAAGTCTCATGAGTTCTACAAATTCCCTTGTTAGGAACTAGGCTAACAGTAATATATGCAGGGACTTGAGTGACGAGGGAAAGATCTTGGAGAGTTGAGCTTTGAGGTGGGTGATCAGTGTGAATTTAAGCAAAAGGGTCAAATGTAAGAAGCCAGAGCTACATCACCAAGGAAGAGGTATCTTTTCATCACTGGGGGAGCAAGATGACTTTAGGACTTGGGAAGCTTTGATAATGGAAAGAGTTGGTTGTGGAAGTTTTAGAATCTCTGGACTCTCACTTATTACCTATACTCCTTAGGGAATGTCACTTAGAGCATTTATTAAATATTTACTATTGCCAAGCACTGGGTTTGCAAAGAGAAAAAATAAGATAATCTCTACTTTCAAGGGGCTCACATGCTAATTAAGGGAGACAACAAAGATAGAAGAGTTCAACTACAGGTCGGATGGGAAGGCACAAGGAAGTATACCAGGAGGTGATATGACATTGTCTAGGAGTCTGTTAGGACACAGTATCAGGACACTTAGTAAGGCCTGGAAGACCTCCATCCTACCAGAAATACCATTGTTGGTGACTCCCAACCCATCCAAGTGGGTAGCCATGTCACTCTTCCCAACAGTTAATCTGGATGGTATCTGGGTATTTTTAGATCAGTGGAGAGTTTGCCAGGCTTAGAATCAAGATTGTCACTGGGTCCAAATCCCAGTCTAACACTTGCTAGTAATGGGACTCTGGGAAAGACTTGATGTCTAAATCTCAGTTTCTATACCTATAAAATAGGAATAATAATATTTTTACTATCTGTGTTGCAAGTAGTAACAAAAGTATTTTGTAAATTGCTATATAAATATGGTGTGATGAAATAATGAGATTTAGCAGATACTCAAAGACCCACCTGGAGATTAATCCAGACTGATTGAATCAAGTGAGAGTGATTAACTGATGATTAGCCTACTTCAAGTTAACTGGATTGTAATCACACCTTGAGAAGACCTTCAGAACCAATGGATTTGGATGATGCCAACCAATCAGCTTGAAGCAGTGTGTAAGGACCGCCTCTGTTCCAGACCTATAAAAAGCTTCCACAATCAGTTTGCTGGAGGGAGTTACTGATTAAAGCAGGCTCGTGGAGGAGGACTTCAGGAAGAACTCAACCAGGCTGGAACTCTAGGCTAGGTAGGACTTCTTTTTCTTAACTTTCTGAACTCCTTGTGAATACCTCTATGCTTTAATAAATGTTTAATGTCCAAAGACTGGTGCTGAAGCTTCTAATTTAAGGCAACCACAATTTAGATTTTAAACATCACAATGGTATATTATAGAGAACTTCTTCCAAAAAATATTTGGACATTTTAGTGGGCTGCAAAATCAATGTGTGTCAATAATATGACATGACAGCCAAAAAAAGTAAATGTCAGTCAGTCAATAAACATTTATTAAGCATCTACTATGTGCCAGGCACTATGCTAAGCACTATAAATACAAAAGAAAAAGGCAAAAAACAGTCCCTACCCTCAAGGAATTCAAAATCTAATAAGGAGTTAACAAGCAAACAAATATGTACAAACAAGCTATATATAGGAGAAAATAAGAAATCATTTTTAAAGGGAACTCACTAGAATTAAAAAGGGTTGTAATCTTGGTCTGCATTAAGAAAGGATTAGTTTCCACTAATAAGGTAATGATGATCATAATGTACTTTGCTTTGATCAAAGAATATATGGAGTCTTATATTCAGTCCTGGGCACTACAATTTAAAAAGAAATTGGAAAGCATGCAATGAGCAACCAAGATAGTGAGTGACCTAAAGCCTATTAAATAAAAGAAGTTATGAAAGGAACTATAGCAGGCAAGGGGAGGTGACTGGAGAGATGATATAAAGTGTGTGAAGGGTCACCATATGGAAAAGAGATTAGATTCATTGTCTGATCCTAAAGGTCAGAGCATCTGGGATGATAAGTAAAATCTGTGAAAAGGAAAATTTGAATTTGATATCAGAAAAAATTAAAAACAATATCAATAACAAAAACCCCTTCCTCTCACTTGGAGCTATCACAAAATGCAATGAGCTGCTTTGGGAGGCAATATATTCTACATCATCAGAGGTGTCCAAGCAGAGACTATGGGAGCATTATCAGGTATATTGTAGTAGAAATACTTTTGTGGGCCTGAGTTACACCAGATAGCTCATAACATTGCATCATCCCTAAAATTCTATGGCCATTAATATATTATTATTGGGTTTTTTTGTTTCTGCAGGGCAATGAGGGTTAAGTGACTTGCCCAGGGTCACACAGCTAGTAAGTGTCAAGTGTCTGGGCCGGATTTGAACTCAGGTCCTCCTGAATCCAGGGCTGGTGCTTTATCCACTGTGCCACCTAGCTGCCCCCGATATATTATTATTGTTACTATTAAATTCTTATATTATTATTTAAGTTTTCCCACATGTGTGTCTTATCTTCTTACATGGAAAATGGAGGCAATTTATTATATTTTGTAGCACTCCTAGTTTCTAACAATGCCAAGGACATTATAAGTTCTTTTTTTGTTCATTTGTTTTTGCAGGGAAATGAGGGTTAAGTGACTTGCCTAGGGTCACATAGCCAGTAAGTGTCAAGTGTCTGAGGCCAGATTTGAACTCAGGTCCTCCTGAATCCAGGGCTGGTGCTTTATCCACTGTGCCACCTAGCTGCCCCCAACACCATAAGTTCCTGATAAATATTTGTTGAACTTGTTTGAATGAATAAAAGGGTAAATGAATGAATGAAGTGCATTCATGGTCTGAAAGAGAAATTGAGTTAGGCTTGGTAATACCTTGTTACTTTAGACTTTTGGTGTCTTATTCTGTGGAGAAAGCCACAATTACTTTACCCCATTGCACAAAATTTTTACTTGGGGGAATTTTGAGAATCACTGAAGACTGGAGAAAATGTCTAGTCCTCCATCTTATTAGTCACAAGACCTGAAAGTTCAGTTTTTTTCACTTCCATAGCTTTTTCTTTTCTCTTAATGCTCTTTTTCTTTATTATTGTCCTTAATTTACTATTTCGATGAAGTTCAGAGTTGAAAGGGATCCCAGAGGTCACCTAGTCACATTCATATCCGGGATTTCCAGGATGGAGCCAAGATGTCAGAAGAAAGTCAGTAAGCTCTTGGAACTTATAACACAATCACTCCAAGAAAAACTCCAAATAATGACATAGGACAATTCCTGGAGCAACAGAACCCACAAAAGAACAGGCTGAGATAATTTTCCAGCCAAAGACAGCTTAGAAGGTCGGCAAGAGGGGGCTGCTGTGCCATAGTGGTAGTGGAGCCCAACCCGGAGATCATGCTGACACAGATCCAGTCCTTGGCAGGCTGAGCCAGAGAAAGAGACCCCCTGAGCCTCTGAATCAACTACAGCACTAGGGTCATCTGGAACTAAGCTCATGGTCTGGTAAGAGGGCCAAGCAGTTGACCAGTGGGGAGATTAAAGGGTTTCTGCTGGTACTGAGGTGGAACTTGGGTGCTTCACCCCTGATGGGAACCAGGAAGTAGGCTTGAGTAGTGGTGGCCCAGGTGGGGGAAGGGTTCAGGATTGTCAGAGCTAACAACCACAGCACACAAAGTTTTGCTGCGTGGTTAATTAGCAAGTTGGCCTGGGGTTATCTATGGACCAGAGAACAGGCCAGGTGAGTGGAAAAAGCTGTCCCTTCTTAAATTGTATCACCTAAATTCCCTGAAGCTTGGGACTGTACATCCTGGAAACAGTGCCCCACTTTAAGAAAGAGTTAAAAGTCAAGTAAAAGACAAGCAAGATGAGCAGACAGAGAAAGATACGGATCATATAAAGTTTCTTTAGTGACAAGGAAGATCAAGGTGCACCCTCAGAAGAAGATAGCAACATCAGGGCTCCTACATCCAAAGATTCCAAGAAAAATATAAATTGGTCTCAAGCCATAGAAATGCTCAAAAAAGACTTTGAAGATGGGAAAAGTAAGAGAGGTAGAGGAAAAAATGGAAAGATAAATGAGAGTGATGAAGGAGGGTCATGAAAAAAAAAGTCAACAGCTTGAAAAGTCAAATTGGCCAAATGGAAAAGGAGGTACAAAAGCTTTCTGAGGAAAATCATTGCTTAAAAATTAGGACTTAGAAAATAGAAGCATGCAACTTTATGAGAAATCAAGACACAATAAAGCAAATCCAAATGAATAAAAAATAGAGGGCAATGTGAAATATCTCCTTGAAAAAACAGCTGACCTGGAAAATAGATCCAGGAGAGATAATCTGAAAATTATTGGACTACATTCGTATCTGAAGAGGAATTTCTTCTCTAGCATCCCTGATAAGGGGTCTTCCTGCCTCTACTAGAAGACCTCCAGCAATGTTGAATCTATTACCTTTCCAGACAGTACTATTTATTTTAGGGTTTTTCTAAGTGTTTGTTTTGAAACTGGCCGAAGATTTCATCTCCATATGAAATTCTGCTTCAGAAAAATTGCCTCAGCTAATGCCCAATCAGAAATTGTTCTGCAACTTATGATAGTATAGACTTTATTGGATCACTGAGGTGTTAAGTGACTGACCTAGGGTCATAAAGCCAGTATGTATCAGAGGAGGAACATGAGCCAGGTCTTCCTGAGTCTAAAGCCAGCCTTCTCGACTGTGTTAGCAAGTAAAACTCTTTGCCAAAGAATTGGAAAATGAAGGGATGTTCATCAATTGGGGAATAGCAGAACACAGTGTGCTATATGAATGTAGGGGAATACTATTATGGTTTAAGAAATGATGAGCAGGTGGATTTCAGAAAAACCTGGAAAGATTTAAATGAACTGATGCTGTGTGGAGTAAGTAGAACCAGGAGAACATTATACACAGTAACATCAACATTGTACCATGATTAACTATGAATAACTTAGCTCTTCTCAGCAATACAATGATATAAAATAATTCCAAAAGACTAATGATGGAAAATGCTCTCCACATCCAGAAAAAGAACTATGGAGTCTGAATGCAGACTGTAGCATACCATTTTCACTTCTTTTGTTTTGTTTTTTGTTTGTTTTTTCTTTATCATGATTTTTCCTTTTTATTCTTATTTTTCTTTTATTACATGACAAATATGGAAATATGTTTACTAAGATTATACTGCGTAACCTAAAAAAAAGAGAAAAAAAAAAGAAAAAAATCTGATTCTCTACAATTAACTCTCAATGCTCCTAGTTCTACCATCTATAGTCAAGTAGAGCAAGCCTAATGCTTTTCCCACATGAAAGACTTTCAAATACTTGAAGACATCAATCTTATTCCCATTCCCTTACAAACCCTACTCTTCTCTTCTTCAGGACAAAACTTCCTACTTCCTTCAACTGTTCTGATAACAGCATGGTGTCCATACCACGTGTCCTTACCATCTTGGCTGTCTTCTAGCCCTGAAATACTCTCCCTTTCCCCCTCTGCATCTTAATTTCTCTGGATTCCTTCAAATCTCAGTTCAAATGCCCACTTCTGCAGGAGGCTTCTAAGTTGCTAGTGTCTTCCCTTCAGAAACATTATATCTTCTATATACCTATTTATTTATATGTTAGCTCCAGCATTGGAATGAAATCTCCTTGAGGGTAGATACTGTTTTGGTCTTCCTTTATAACACTAGCTCTTAGCACAATGCTTGGCATATAGTGATCACTTCATAAATGTTTTTTTTTTTTGACTGATTGGCTCTCCTTTGGATGCTCTCAATTTGTCAACATCCTTCCTGAAATGTAGCCCTGGAAATGAACTCAATTCATTCAGCTTTTGCTTTCCCTTATTATCTTTCTTCCATCAAGATTTCCAGTGGTACTCAAAGGTATTGTTTGATCAGTCAACAAGCATTTATTATGTCCCTACTAAACAGTTAAGTGGCATAGTGGATGGACCACTGAACCTGGAATCAGGAAAACTCATCTTCATGATTTCAAATATGGCCTCAGATATTTACTAGCTGTGTGACCCTAGTCAAGTCACTTAACCCTGTTTGCCTCAGTTCCTCATCTATAAAATGAGGTGGAGAAGGAAATAGAAAACCACTCCAGTATCTTTGCCAAGAAAACCCCAAATGGGGTCATAAAGAATCAAACACAACTGAAACAATTCAACAACAAAAATGTCCCTACTATGTGCCCCACACTCTACTAGGTGCTAGGAATACAGAGACTAAAATGAGACAGAATTTGCCTTCACATTTTATTGGGAAAGGCATTATATGTGCAAATATATTCAAAATACTAACAATTGTGTAGGGCAGAGATAAAGAAAGGCTTTATATAGTAGGTAATGCTTAAATTTAATTTTAAAGGAAACTATGGATCCTAAGAGACAGACTTAAGGAGAAAGGGCATTGCAGGCCTATGCCCAGGGTCACAAAGCTACTCAGAGGCAGGATATGCAAAAGCAATGGAGACAAGAGATAGAGTGTTGTGTGTGAGCAACACCCAGTTCAGCTGAGTCAATCAGTGAGTCAGTCAACAAGTCAGCACTTACTATGTAGTAGGTACTCTGCTGAATACTAGAAACACAATGAAAAACAAAAACACAGTCCCTTCCCTCAAGAAGGACACATTCTAATGTGGCTATGAAGGGTTTTAGCTAAATTTTGTACCTTTCCCCAGTGTCTAGGACCATGCTCTGTATATAATAGATGCTTAAAAGATGCTGACTTTGAAGGGGATAAATAAATAAGGAAGTTGAAAGGGTTGGGTTATGAAAGGAGGAAGAAACAGAATTTATAGCTGAATGTTCCATGGAATAGGGAGCTACTGGAGTTTAGTGAGGAGATGAGTGACATGGTCAGACCATGTTTTAGGAAAATTACTTTGGCAGCAATGTGGAGAATTAATTTGAGAGGGGAGGGATTAGAGACAGAGAGAATAGTTGTTGTTTGTCCTTCATTCTTAAATAGGATCATGACATCAGGAGGAGGCTACTGTAATAGTTCAGGGAAGAAGTGACGAGGTACTGAAAAAGCTGTGGTGGCCACATGAGTAGATAGAAATGGATGAGAGGTTTTGTGAAGGTATAATTGTTAAGATGTCAACTTTTGGTATGTGGGGTAAGGGAGAATGTCAAGGAAGGCACCAAATTTGCAAACTTGGATACCTGGAAGGATGTACAGTCAACAGAAACAGGGAAGTGTGGAAGAAGGGTGAGTTTGGGGAGAAAGAGGAGTTCTGTTCTGGACATGTTGACTTGAAGATCTTTTTAAGATATTTATTTTTCAGTCCCCCTGCTAGTACTCACACCTAAGGGTACTGATCCTAGATACGCATATATTCCAGATTATCTTTAACATCTAAAGCCCAGCTACAGAACCCATGAGAATATTCAAATTCAGCATCTTTGAAATATCTACTGTGTATACAACATGGACCTAGATATTGGGGTTAGATATAAAATTGAGCTAAACTATTATCCTTGCTGCTGTGGAGTTTAGGGTCTAATAGGGAAAATGAGTCTCACACACAAATAATAGTTATGCACAATGATATTGATAAATGAATTAAAGTGCAAATTAACATGAGGTCAGAACAGGAGGAGAAAGAAAAGGAAAGTATTTTTTTTTTAAGCAAAGAACTACCTTCTCTCTCTCCTACTCCCATCTCCATTAAGAAAACAAGAAAAACAAAATCCTTGTTACAAGCATGCATAGTCAAGTAAAACAAATTCTCATATGGGAATTCTCCCCTCCTCCTCCTCCCCCCCCCCCGTGTGTGTTTGTGTGTGTGTGTGTGTGTGTGCGTGCGTGTGCGCGCGTGTGTGTAGATCTAGATCGATAGATACATGCAAGCATACACGCATGCAAACATACATATATATATAGGTTTCTCTGAAACTGTCCCCTTCATCATTTCTTAAAGCACAATAGTATTTCATCACATTCATATATCATAACTAGTTCAGCCAATTTATGGGCCTCTTATCAGTTTCCAATTATTTGCCACCACAAACTGAGCTACTATAAATATTTTTGGTCCTTTTGAGAAGAGGATCAGGAAAAGATCATAGACAAGGTGACATTTCAATGGGTCTTTAAAGGAAGAGTAACAATTCACGAGGCAAAGAGAAAATGTTAATCAACTCTAAACAACAAACACTGATGAAGAAACTTTTATATGTTTTGCATGACTGCGCACGTATGATCTATATCAAATTGCATGCCTTCTCAAGGGTGGGGGAGGAGAGGAAACAAGGGAGAGAATTTAGAACTCAAATTTAAAAGAAAAATGTTAAACATTTTTATTGACATGTAATTGAGAAAAAATAAAAATAAATAACATGCTTACAAAAGAGAGAGGAGGGGCGGCTAGGTGGCATAGTGGATAAAGCACCGGCCCTGAAGTCAGGAGTACCTGAGTTCAAATCCGGCCTCAGACACTTAACACTTGCTAGCTGTGTGACCTTGGGCAAGTCACTTAACCCCAATTGCCTCACTAAAAAAAACAAAAAAAAAAGAGAGAGGAGAAGAAGAACAAGAAGAAAGAGAAGAACAAGAACAAGAACAACCCACCGTGTCATGCACAAAGTCCAAATGGAAAGGAAATTCTTCAGGTCCTCCTATTTGTGAATGACATTATGATGATTGCATCTAGTACCAGAATATTTCAGAATCTTTTCAGGGAGATCCAAGCCACTCAAAAGAAACTGACCTAGTGATCCACATAGGAAAAACCAAGCCACTGAAGAATGTATGTTACACTGGCAGGCACTACACCAAGCACCGGAAATACAAAGAAAGGTAAAAAACATGGTCCCTCTCCTCAAGAAACTCATATTCAAATGAGGCTGAGAAATGCAAACTTTAAAATGTGCCAAAGGCTTTTCATATGTTTTCTCATTTGATCCCTATAACAATCCTCAGGTAGATGCTATTATTTGTGCCATTTTACATATGAAGAATCTAAGAAACAGTGAGGTTAAGTGACTTGCCCAGGGTCACAAAGCTACTCAGAGGCAGGATTTGAACTCAGGTCTTTGTGATTTACAATCCAACACGCTATCTGCTGCACCACTCAGCTGCTTCATGTATCTTGGACAGGTGCTGGGGACAGCTGGATGGTACAGTGGATAGAGCACTGGCCCTGAAGTTGGGAGGATCTGAGTTCAAATCTCATCTCAGACACTTACTAGTTGTGTTACTCTGGGCAAGTCACTCAACCCCAATTGCCTTAAACATCTGGGGCCATCTCAAGTCATCCTAATAATGTATCTTGCCACTGGACCCAGATGGCTCTGGAGGAGAGAGTGAGGCTGATGACTTTGCATGGTCCTTCCTCATTTAAATCCAATTAGTTGCAAGTCATAACATTTATCATGGTCCTCTGATAATGAAGGACAAACAACAACAGGTGCTGAAATGCGACAATAAACTGAGCCCAGAACTGAATAAAAAGAATAAAGCAGGATATTTCATATTTGGAAATCATGCAGGACCATTAACAATCACAAACTGCTCTCTGTAACAGTAGCATTCTGTTTAGCACCAATAAGTAGCACAGTGGATAGAGTGTGGGATCTGAAGTCAGGAAGTCCTGAGTTCAAATTCAGTCACAGAATCGTATTAGCTAGATGACCCTGGGTAACTCCATTAACCCTGTTTGCCTCAGTTTTCTCAAGTATAAAATGGGGAGAATAATAGTACCTACATCCCAGGGTTATTGTGGGTGGTCAAATGAGATAGTATTTGTAAAGAGCATTGTAAAACTTAGAGTGCTATATAAATGCTTTCCATCTAATTATTCTGATGATAGTATATAGATGTGAATTATGGCAAAAGGTCCAAAGAATTGAGATGGTAGGTGATCCAAAGAGACACAGAAAAGCAGTGGTTTAGACATAAATAGGATGCAAGGTATTACCAACATTGGCTTGCATGCAGAAAATGTTGTAAACGTTATCATCCAAGAAATTAGCTGAAAAAGAGATAAACCAATTATATTGAGACGTGAAGGCTTCACTGGCCCCCATGATATGTGTAGAGATCCTCAACAGGACTTCTTAACCTGGGGTCCATGAACTTGCTTTTTAGTAGTTGTATTTTAATATGATTGATTTCCTTTGTAACCTTTAGTATTTTTTTTTATTTTGAAAACATTACTCTAAGAAGGTGCCCATAATTTTTATCAGACTTCATTTTCCCATCCAACTGCGCTGCTTTGGACTGGACTCTACCATTCCCACAAAAGCTTCAACATCAGGAAACATCATCCTAAGAGATTCTACCAGCCTTGGTCCTCACATCTCATTAAAGAACTTCAGTACCTTCTGCTCTCCTCTGATTGGAGGACTGGAGGGTGGAGCAAAGAACTCCTCCCCAAACCTCCATTTAAAGAGGTTCCTGGGCTAGTAATTTCTTCATTTTTTCCAGCCCTCCTTTGGGCTGGACTCTAGTCATGCCCCACCCCAAGAGCCTTCACTCCCTACCCAGCTTCTTTCAGCTTCCTTTTGTGTATTCTCTACCCCCAATTAGCTCAAGAACTCCTTGAGAAGAGAAACTGTCTTCCTTTTTTCATTTTTAATCCCCAGCTCCTAAAGGTGAAGGGAAAAAAGGAGCCTCTGAATTGGGAAAAGTATGAATCATCATATTTGCATCAATAGTCTTACTGAACTTGTTGATTGTCCTCCAAAGAGAACCATGATATCAGGAGCTGATGTCATAACTTGCAGTGAATTGGATTTAAGTGAGGGAGGAATGTGCAAAGTCACCAACCTCATTCTCTCCTCCAGAGCCATCTGGGTCCAGTGGCAAGAGAGACATCAGGATGACTGGAGAGGGCCCTGAATTTTTGACTTGCCCAGGGTCACACAGCTAATGTGTCAGGTAGATGAGGCCAGATTTGAATTCAGGTCCTCCTGACTCCAGAGCCAGTGCTCTATCCACTGTGCTACCTAGCTGTCTTACTGAACAATACAATGAAAAAGCAAATCTGCAAATTCACTGAAGCTGGTTGTGTCCAACTTTTGGTATCTTCTTTGATTTGTGCCCCATCCCTCATGTTCCACATCCAATTCATTGACAAGTTTGACTGATTTCAGCGTCCACCATGTATCTTCTATCTGCCCCTTTCTCTCCACTTACGCGGCGACTGTGCTGGTTCATCACTTCTCACCTAGACTATTACAACAGCCTCCTAATTTATATCCTTGCAAACATTCTCTCTGCTTTCTAATCCATGTTCTCTGTAGACAACATTTCATTCCTGCTTTCATGAAGGCTTTCTCCTAGTCTTGAAATGAACTTCCTCCTTACCTCCTCCACATGAAATCCCTGACTTGCCTTAAGATTCAGCTCAGGTACTGCCTCTTACAAGTTCATTCTCACCCCCACTCCCACCCCCAGGTATTAGAATCCTCCTCCTAGAAATGACTTTGTATCTACATTGTACATATTTTACATTTAATTTTTGTACACATAGTATTTTGCCCCTGGTAGAATTCTCTTAAGGGGATGTTGAAGAAGAGAAGGTTATTTTTCTCTTTCCTGAGCCCTTATTAAATCCTCAGCTAGGTGACACAGGGGATAGAGCACGGAGCTTAAAATCAGAAAGACTCATCATCTTGACTTCAAATCAGGTCTCATACACTTACTAGCCATGTGACCCTGGTCAAGTCACTTGAACCAGTTTGCTTCAGGTTCCTCATCTGTAAATGACATGGGGAAGGAAATGCAAACCACTCTAGTATTTTTGCCAAGGAAACCCAAATGGGGTCACAGACAGGCACAACTGAAATGACCAAACAAAAATATATGTATAAAATACATATAACCAACCATAGCACCAGCTCTTGCTATTAACTTTAACATCTGTCAAATCCTCTTCCCCTCTATTCCATCGCTCCTGCCCTAGTTCAGGACCTCATCACCTGACTCCTGGATTACTACAGCAATCTTCTGTCTCACCTCTGCCCCCATGTCTCATCACTTGTCAAATCCTGTCAATTCTACCTTTGCAATATCTTTCACATATCGTTTCCTCTTCAATACTACTATTGCTGCACCCTGGTCCAAGCCCTCTACCTTTTACCAGGACTCCTGAAACAACCTCCCAATAAGCTCTCTGCCTTTACCCTACCCCTGTGAGCTACCTTTGTTAACAATCTCTCTTTCTGCTCGTTCCCTGCTTCAATAATACTCCATTTGTGCTGCTTGGGCTCTATCCGTCCTGTCTCCCTCCCCCACCCCTGCAAAACAAGAACAGCAATGACCATCTACACCAAGGTCTTCCAAAACTTTGTATCATCTGGCCTCAGCCTTCCTATCCAATATTAATACCTAGTGCTAGTCCCTGTCTCAATTCCATTAAATTTAAAAAACAAAAACATGTTTCAAAAGAACCTACTATGTGCCTACATTTGCTCCTTCCTGCTCTATTATCTATTTCTACTCTTACTGATCTTCCCTTTCTCTGAACTTATATAGAAATCTACACCACACAATCAAGTGCTTTACTATAATTAATTATTCTTGTGTTGTTCCCTCTTGTTTCCCATGGTTTAATCTTGTCTTTTCAACTACAGTATAAGTTCCATGAATGCAGGGGCTATGCCTTATGTTTCTTGTGTTTCACCCACAGCACCTTCCAGGGTGCTGGTCTCATGGATGACCCTTTGATGGTTGTCCTTTTATTGACTATTGGTTGATATGTTGTTCAGTTGTTTTTTCAATCATATCTGACTCCCCCTGTCTTGGGATTTTATTAACAAAGATACTGGAGTGACTTGCCATTTCCTTCTCCAGCTCATTTGACAGATGAAGAAACTGAGGCAAACAGGGTTAAGTGACTTTCCCAGGGTCACACAACTAGTTGTATCTGAGGCCACAGTTGAATTCAGATCTTCCCAACTCTAGGCCTAGCGTTCTATTTATTGACCCACCTAGCTGCCCTACCATATAAATTTCTATAGCATTTCTAATTATAGAACCTAAACAGTTTGATAGGGTCATAATTTTTACAACAATAACCATATATGAGACAAAAAAGATAACTTCTGGGGCAGCTAGGTGGCGCAGTGAATAGAGCACCAGCCTTGGAGTCAGGAGTACCTGAGTTCAAATCCGGCCTCAGACACTTAACACTTACTAGCTGTGTGACCCTGGGCAAGTCACTTAACCCCAATTGCCTCACTAAAAAAAAAAAAAGATAACTTCTTATATTAAGTCCCAGGCGGTTTGTAAACTAGTTCTGCATGATTAGATGACCTTAGAAAATGAATCTTGGAATGAATCTCTGCCTTTCTATGAGAGGAAGAAGTATGTAAGAGCAAAGATATTGAGGGGATTAAAGGTATAAAGTGTCCTACCCTCCATCAATTAAAACTATTGTTTCCTAAGTGTAAGGAGGGCAGGGTTTTTTTTTTTTATTCCCTGCTGCTAATTACAAGATCCTTCCATCTGTGGCCTTCATTTCCCTTTTGTTTGAACTTGAAATTCAATCAATCAGCAACCACTGGTACTCCGTACTGGGCACAGTGGTAGGCCCAGGGGATTTAAAAAGAAGAAAAGTAAACCCAGGGACTGCCTTCAAGGAGCTTTTGTTCTAAAGAGGGAGCCAACAAGCAAAGTATTTAGAATAACCTTGAAAGGAAAGGTTTTTAAAGCTGGAGAAACCAGGAAAAACTTCCTGCAAAAGGTGGCCTTTGATGTGAATCTTGACAGGGATTCAGGGAAACTAAGAAGAGCTGAGGAAGAAATGTTCATTTCCCAAGATCGTTGACCCTTAGCCTGCACTCAATACAGAAAGCAGAAGAAGGCAGCCAGGGACTCAGGCTCACTGAGGCAAACACATTTGTCCCGTGCTGGGAGCTGCCACTGTCCCTGTGAGATTGGGAAGGGGAAAGCAGTGCCTGCTCTCCCCTTGCTAGGGGTTTGAGAGAGAGAAAATCTTAGGTACATGATGAAAGATGCATTGTGGTTTTTCCTCAACTCCTCAAGTCAGCTCCTGAATAGACTCAATGGGCAGTTACCTTCAACACATCTCCCAAGTGATGGGAAAAAGCAGTAAAATGTTGCTGTGTTGTCTTAGAAAGAGAGTGAAGCACATCATGTGCCACAGAAAACAACTAGAGTCCCTGGACCTCTGGGAATGTCACCCACCCTGGTTTAGTAACTCAGGTGTTTTTGAGAAATAGCTAAAAGATAGATATGGATGGATAGATGGATGAATGGATGGATGGATGGATAGATGGGTAGATGAAAAGATATCAACACATGCCTACCTGTTTCATGTTTGAGAGAGGGAGAGAGAGAGGGAGAGAGAGAGATCGATAGATTCGTATTTGTCCTTCATATAGCTCAGGAGCCAAAACAACAAATTAGAAGAATTAAAGTGATGGACAGCATTAGGTATGTACAACACAAGCAGTTTGCTGATTATTAAGGTCACCTCAAATAGGATCTACATCTCTCATCTTCCTCCTTTGGGAAATTGCTTTACAAACAGCATCTGGAACCTCCTAATCCTAGTCTCTTATATGTAAGGTATCATTGCAACTCCACTAATAATTGTCAGACTAGACAGATCAGCTCATGTGGAGAAACTGCCTACAAAGTACACAGGGTGCATGATCAGGCATCAAGGAAACATGGGTTTGAATTGCCTCTAACACTTATTTATATGACCATGGACAAATCACTTAAACTTCTCTGAGCCTGTTTCCTTCTTTATAAAATGAGAATAATAACATCTGTCAGGCACTGAGTCTGGAATCAGGAAGACCTGAGTTCAAATTTGGCCATAAATACCTACTAGCTGTGTAACCATGGGCAACTCACTTAATTTCTGTTTACTTTAATCCACTGGAGAAGGAAATGGCAAACCATTCCTTCATCTTTGATGAGAAAACCCCATGGACAGTATTGTCGTACTATGGTCTACAGGTTGACAAGAAAACACAACTGAACAACAAAATTACACCTGTAGTACTTATTTCACAGAATTGTTGTGAGAATCAATTGAATTATGCACATAAAGAACTTGGTAAACCTTAAATTACTGAGCAAATGTCAGTATTCTTGAGAAACAGCAGATCACACTAGATTGGGTGCTAGACTTAAAGGCAAACAGACCATGGTTCAAGGCCCACACCCAGCACTTATTAGCTGCGTGAACTTGGACACTTCCTTTGCAAAATGTAAATAATAGCCGCTGTGGCTTTCTTGCCCTGTTGCTGTGAGGCTCAAGTGAAATCATGTATAGGAAGGTTTTGTGAACTTTAAATTACAATACATGTGCCAGTTATGCTTCAATTTCCTCTGAACAATATGGATATTAAGATCTGCCAGCTATCTATCCAGGAGCAATGTTATCCCTGTGAAATCTTTTCCCCCCCTAAATAAAAACTTATAATAAGGATAACAAGGTCTTCTAGCCTCTTAGCTGGAATGAACTGCATGTATTCGAGTTCAGTGCAGTACAATCCATATAGTACAGGAAATAAGTCCCGTTGACTCTCAGAAGCCTATTCTGCTTGCTGTTGTTAGCCATGCTCTATTTCTGACCCCAGGGTTTCTTCCCCCTGGTGTTGGTGCCCATAGAAACAAGCATCAATGCAGGCAGGCAATGAGAAGCCTCCTCATGCGTCACCTGCTTCCTCCACTGCCCTCCCAATACCTATCCTGGATTTCCAGGAGGCTGAGCTGGCTCAGTTGTGCAAGGTGGTGCCTAATTACCTCCCTCCTATTTTCCCCCTCTCTTGTCCTCTCCCTGCTCCTTCCTCTCCCCTCCCTCTAAGGACAGCCTTTCCAAGAAACACACACACACACACACACACACACACACACACACACACACACACACACACCTGGCACAGTGAGATAGGGAAGCTCACCATGGATACCAGACTACCATTGCCACTCTGACTACAACTCCTGGGAATAAGTAACTATCTCTAGAATGCTACAAACTCCAGATGTGCATTGCCTAGTGCCTGGAGACCCACTCACCAGTCTCATTATGCCTATTTTTTTTTCACAAGTTCCATATATGCATATCAAGCTTTCAGAGGGGAAAAATGGAAAATAGTCATCTTCCTTTTAATATGCTGCCACATGCCAGCCAGGAACAGCTGTGCATACACAACACATTAGACTGGACATGAAATATAGCCCAAGACCATTTTTAAGCATTCCTTCCTATATTTCCTTGGAGGGAGGTCACACAGCCTTCCTGTGGCATAAGAAGGTGGCTTTGAAATAGGTAACAACTGTCTGGAACCAGACTCCTATGCTATTGATATGGAAAATATACATCTTACAACACCTTGGTCTGGATTATACAAAAGGAGACTTAGAAACACAGAGATCCATAATTGTTTAAATATACAGCCTCTGGTTTTCCATAGTGCTTACCTTGCTCTTAAAAAATCATATGAGAGCAGCTGAGGTGACTCTAAACAGAACTTGTAAGGCAATTTGCTCATGGGTGCATTCAAGTGTGTGCAGTGGGAGGGTCCTGGAAGTCAGGTTTTCAGGAAGAAATATTTTTAACACAGCACTGTGTGATCCTAAGCATTCTAATCAGAAAGGATACGGCAAGTCAGTGTCTGTAAATAAATAGCAAACATACCACCAAAATAACGATTCCCATTTTCCTTTCATTCATTATAACCAGGCATTTCTTTTGCTTCCCTCCAGTAAACACACTTTTAGTAACGTGGTTTTGCCAGATGTTAAAAAGCTAGACAGAAGCATATTGCTAACTGATCATCGATGGGATGGGTCCATACATTGATTAAAATTTATTTCAGTACAACAAATATTCAGATTGTATTAAGGGGATTATTGTGCCTAGCACATAGTAGTTGCTTAATAAATACTTGTTGAATATGGAATTGGTTTGTGTGCTTTTTTGAAAAAGCTACTTTCCAATATCCAAATACATACTTGCTCTCCAGAGTTTTGAAAATGATTTTCTTTTGAGTCACCACTTTTTTTTTAATGCTTACTTTCCAGCCCTATTTATTTACAATTGGTAATGAACAAATGAACAGGGATCTCTATTTTTCAAAGTACAAATTAGGTATATTACAACATTCAATAGAATCCCAGAAGAAATCTCTCTTCGAGAGCCTAAAGGGTTAAACTTTTAAATGCACAAATACCGAGGCTCCTCCTGTTACAGTTTAAGCACTGATTGGAAGGAAAAGATCACTCTAGGTCAGCATGTCCTTTACATTGTGAATAGCTTGAAAGGGGCTAATAAACCCAGCAGCCTATGGCAAAGATAATTTATTTTATATTCCCCGGCATCACATGCAATATATTTTTTTTGGAGGGGAGAACAAATATGATTCCAAGAAAATGCTTAGCAGGAAAAACACTATCAATGAAGCTTCTGCTCCCAAGTTCAAAGGACAGCCATTTTTTCATCCTTTTGTGGCATGGTGTGATATCTTGTTTATAAGCCAGCATCTTGAAAGTCTTGTGCACAAATTCAGGGGTTTCTGTGGTGTTGACTCAGCCTACAATGGGGTCAGCGGACCTTCCTAGGGAGAAATGCCAACCTTTCTGAAAGAGTGGTCTAGAAGGTGATGGAACATTTGGATAGATACAAGTCTTCATATAGACCAATCAGTACCCCCAACCCCTCCCAAAATAAATTCACTTGATTTATGAATAGCCTCTTGACTAGAAATAATTATAAAATGGACAGCTCTTGAGTTTATTTCCTGAGCAGTCCGATGGAGGACAGCTCCTCCACAGGCTCCTAATGAGGAAGCTGGCCCCCAGAGAGCTTTCTGCTTTGCTCCTGTCTTGCACTTGCTACATTTCACATAGATGAGGTAATTTGACTGCAGATGAGGTAACCGTGCAACTTGCCCATGAGCTGAAAGAGGTTACCATATGATCATGCATGTAAACATAGCGTGGTTCCCCATGGACCCTGACTGACAGCTGGGTTCTGCTGTTGAGCTGCACTCAGAGGGAGCCGGGTGGAGGAAAGGAGAAGCACAGGATTGCTGAAGCCTGCCTGCTCTCTTAAAGGAGCCAAATCACTGACTGAGATGGCTTCACATTCTGCCAAGACCTAGTCACATCCACCAGACTTGAAAGCAGAAACTACCCAGAGGTCACGAGAAGCTGGAGACCTATGGTAGAAGGATAGAGTGCCTTCAAAGACTGCAGATTGTGGGGAGAGAGGGGAAGGAGAATACTGAATGTCAGGAGACCTGGAAAGCCCACTCCTTTGCTTCTACCTAGCTTTGTGACCTTGGACAAGTCATTTTATCCCTTGGGGGCCTCAATTTTCCCATCTCTAAAATTAAAGGAGTGAATGATACAATTTCTATGTTCTCTTCCAGCTCTACCATTCTATGATTTTATAAACACTGTGCAAATTAGTTGACCAAAGGAGAACTAGACAGAGCTTTATAAATAAAACTAGTGTCCTCAACTCACCTGTTCACATCTAGACCTACTGTAAATCATAGGATTGGTAGCATCACTGAAATGTCATCTGGGGCAAATCGCATTCAATCATGCCTGAAAAATGTCTTCTTCTAAGTTTCCAGAGTATATTCCACTCTTTTTTTATGTCTCAGAACCCTTGACAGAGATTTCCTAATGTCTAACCTGAGGGTTTCCACTATGTAGTTATCAGGATCAAATATGGCCTCAGACACTTAATAGCTGTGTGACCCTGGCCAAGTCACTTATTCCTGTTTGCATCAGTTTCCTCATCTGTCAAATGAGCTGGAGAAGGAAATAGTAAACCACTCCAAAATCTTTGCCAAGAAAACCCCAAATGAGAGAGTTGGACATAGCTGAAATGATGAACAACAAAAACAACAGTTATCAGAATAATTATTGTTAACATTTACATAGTAATTTATAGTTTAGAAAGTAATTTACAAATGCCTTTTAAAAGACTGTTTTTACCTTTCTTTGCATTTCTAGCCCTTAGCACAGTGCCTTGCACATAGTAAATGACTAATAAATGCTTATTGAGTGACTGTCTAAGCATTATACCATATTAATGTAACAAGAGCACTATGAGTTAGTTAATAAGGGTATAACCATTTTATGGATGGAAAAAACAAATACAGAGAGACAAAATAATTTAGCATTGGCTAAGTCTTTAGAGATCACCTAATCCAATTCTCTTATTCTGTGTATGAAGAAACAGCTTAAAAGAACTTAAATTACTTGCCCAAGGTCACATAGCTAGTAAGTGATTGAATTGTGCTTTAAAATTCTTGTCTACCACCAATAATAATAATAATAATACACTTAGTATGTGTCATGAATTCTGTTAAGCACTTTATAATTATTAGCTCATCTGAACTTCACATCAATTCTGGGAGATAGATGCTATTATTATCTCTGTTTTACAAATGGTAAGGGTCAGGCAAACAGAGGCTAAGTCATTTGCCCAGGGTCGCACAGCTAGTAAGTTTCTGAGGCTGGATTTGAATTCATTTCTTCCTGATTTCAAGCCTGCCACTCTAACCACTGAACCACCTAGCTGCCCCACTGATTCTACTCCAGTGCTTTTTCTGCTACAACATTGACCTTGGTTCCTACCATAATGAACCATGGTCCATTCCCAACTAATAACATTTTCATTCATCCTGATTTTGTGTGCTTAAACTTATTTGGTGAAAACAGAACCACGGGTGTCAGGACAAAGGAATTCCTACAGGTTTTCTAAATATGTTAAGCCAACTCTAGGTAAAACTATTATATAAACTATGCCTAACATTTATAGGTTCCTAGGAGGTTGGAGTTTGAATGGACCTTAGAAAACAACTAGATCATTCTTCATTTTATAGATGTAGAAACTAAGGCCTGGGGGCAGCTAGGTGGTGCAGTGGATAGAGCACCAGCCCTGGATTCAGGAGGACTTGAGTTCAATTCCAGCCTCAGACACTTAACACTTACTAGCTGTGTGACCCTGGGCAAGTCACTTAACCCCAATTGCCTCACCAAAAAACAAAAACAGAAACTGAGGCCTGGAGATGTTATATGATTTGCCCAAAATCATACAGAAAGCCAGGGACAGAACAAGACCATGCATGACCCAGGTCCCTTGATTCCCAGTCTAGCTCATTTCCCACCCTGTCATATGGCCAGCTAGCACTTAGAGTCTCTCAAGGCCTCACCTCCCCAAAGCAATGCCCATAAAGACCTCGTTGGCCTCCTTCCCTCTCCTTTTATCCAAAACTGCCCAGAGAGGCAGCACAGTACAGTGAAAGGGGCATGGGATTTGGAGTCTCAGTTCCTGGGTTTGAATCCCATCTCTGTTACTTCCTAGGTAACCCTGAGCAAGTCACTTAGGCTCTTGGGGCCCTCTTATATTCTGCATCTGTAAAATGCTAAGGTTAGACTCAATGCCTTTAAGCTCCTTTTTAAACCTAAAATTATGTTCCTATCTCCTTTTCTTATGGCTGTTTAGCCAAATGACAGTTACAATAGCTGCAGTGCCAACATTCTGCATAGGTTAAGTTGGCAACACAGGATATACCTCTTTCCCTAAAAATTCATCTTACCTACCTCTGACTGATTCCCAAAATTCTAACTAGAGTTTCACAAAAATCACAGGCTCTTGGGGACCTCAGTGAAGGGAACTTGGCGGCCTGTGCTTATTATATCCATAGAAGATTCTCCTCTACAATATCCCCCAAAGTCATCTAGTTTTTACTTAAAACTCTTTATTGCAAAGGAATCCCTGGCATTTCTTGAAGATGACTGTTCCACTGTCAGACTCCCTCCTAGGGGAAAAAAAAAGGTAAAAAGATTCAAGGGACACACCTCCAATCCTTCGAGCTATCAGAGAGAACTGGATCTTTCTTTCTTTCTTTCTTTTTTTTTTTTTAGCAGAAGGGTTTCCGTATAGGGGATGTGGAAGCATTCCAACTTAGCATCAATGCCCTGAGTAGAAAGGAATGACTTTTAGGATTCAGACCAAGCAATATCTAAGGATGAGGACTCATTGGCAGTCATGCCACATCCTGGCATGAATTTGGTGGGATCAATACTAGGTAGGAACTGAGTTAAGTTTGAGCCCACTTCTCCCAGAGACCAAGGTGGGATAGAGGAAAATGTGACCCCAAAGCATTGGAGGAAAATATTTATGCTTTTACACTTAGCACATCTTTGAAGTAAGTATTCCTTTGTAAAAACAAATCTATGTTGAGTGGTTAGATGGAAGTGGAGCTCTGGTGGATGGAACAAAGTCATTATGGGCTCAAGCTGATAGCATTGGAGAAGGGTCATCCCAAACCTCTCAGAGTATCCCTGCCACCCCCCTGAACCTTGAAGAGGACTCTGGGAGGATGAGGCTTGACCATATTTACTACAAAGAGAGGGGAGGCTCTTCCTAAAGTAGAGGAAGCTGTTTGCCTCATCTGGAAGCAGCTGTTTGTCCTCCAAGGAATGCTAAAAAATATCTAAAGGTGCCCTCAGGTGAGAGGTCATCCAGAAAAGGGCAGAGAAAGAAGAGAGGATTCATGGTGGTTTGATGTTGTACCAAAGAGTATCAGAGCAGTTGTCAACTTCATAACAATAGAGGGGTCTCTTCTATTTCTAATGAACACCAAATGGCAGACAACACAGGTGCTGCAGAAGGAGCTGGAAGCCCCGGGGGGCCCCAGAGTCAGAGGCCAAGGGGGTTTCCCTGGTGGCTTTGGCAGTGGGGGCCAAGTTCGAGGTCAGGGCTTCGGTTGAGGCCAGGGCCGAGGCCATGGGGCCCAAGGAGGAAAGACCAAAGATAAGGAGTGGGTTCCTGTCACGAAGCTGGGCCGCCTAGTCAAAGACATGAAGATTAAGTCTTTGGAGGAGATCTATCTTTTCTCCCTTCCTATTAAGGAATCTGAGATCATAGATTTCTTCCTGGGGTCTTCATTGAAGGATAAGGTTCTGAAGATCCTTCCTGCTCAGAAACAACCTAGAGCTAGGCAACGCACCAGGTTCAAGACTTTTGTGGCCATTGGTGACTACAATGGCCATGTTGGCTTGGGTGTCAAGAGTTCCAAGGAAGTAGCCACAGCTATTTGTGGTGCTATCATTCTGGCCAAGCTGTCCATCATTCCTGTGAGACATAGCTACTGGGGGAATAAGATTGGCAAGCCTCACACAGTGCCCTGCAAGGACACTGGGGGCTGTGGATCGGTTTTGGTGCACCTGATCCCCACCCCTTGAGGTATTGGCATTGTCTCAGCTCTTGTGCCTAACAAGCTCCTGATGATGGCTGGAATTGATGACTGCGACACTTCTGCAAGGGGCTGTACTGCCACTCTGGGCAACTTTGCTAAAGCTACCTTTGATGCCATCTCCAAAACATACAGCTACCTAACCCCAGACCTGTGGAAGGAGACTGTGTTTACTAAGTCTCCCTATCAGTAATTCACCAACCATCATGTGAAGACTCTCACTCAGGTGTCTGTCCAGAGGACCCAGGCAGCTGCTGTGGCAACCACATAAGATTTTTTTTTAAATAAACATTGAATAAACTGAACTATGCCTGCTAAAAAAACAAAACAAACAAAAAAAATAGAGGGGTCTGTAGTCTTCCTCAGGAATATATTCAGGACATGCCAAAGAACCTCTGAGATTTGTCAGACTAGGTTATTGGGCTATAATATTGGTGATTCAAGTGAGCATAAGTGATATTCCAGGAAGCATTCCGAAGATGTTGCTAAGGATTATTAAGGTTTGGGGGTAAGAAAATCAAGGCTCTAAGGACACAGGTGGCATCTTCACAATGGCTTTCAGAAAGGTTTTCATAGCTGGGAGGTGAAGGTAAAGAGGCAGTAGGGAGAGAGATAGGAAGGGGGAGGGAGAGAGAATGTGGAAGTGGCATTGATAAGTCTGTGCTAAGTAAAAATGAGTTGTAAAATAATTATTGGGGGTTTTTTTTGTTGTTTTTTTTTTGTTGGGGCAATGGGGATTAAGTGACTTGCCCAAGGTCACACAGCTAGTAAGTGTCAAGTGCCTGAGGCTGGCTTTGAACTCAGGTCCTTCTGAATCCAGGACCAGTGCTTTATCAACTGTGCCACCTAGCTGCCCCCAGTAAAATAATTATTAAGAGGCCCTATTGCAAATGTCCCAAGGAAGCTGGGATACTAGCCTCTCAATTGCTATTTATCCACTGTATCACCATTCCATGGTTCCAATGGTAATCATTCCATGGTTCTTTATTACTCATATTTCCCTTTTCTGTGTAGCTATAAAACTGCTGGTTTCATATTGAATTCCTGTCTGTATTATGGGTACTTCCCCATCCCCTTCTTAAATTAAAGTTGAAAATAGAATTGTTCCTCAGGAATATGAGGTGGGGGTGATATCAAAGCATAAGAAGCCCAGTTCCCTGTTGAGGAGAAAGGCAGCCCCACAGGGCAAACCGTGGGAGCAGGTAAAGGATTGTAAAAGGTCACCAGCCCCTGTGACCTCAGCCTAGTGGTGTCTACATAACACCTGTGCTGGCCTTATATTAAACCTAAAGGAGCCTCTCTAAAACTTCTCTCCATTGCTCTTTGTTCTGCCTTCTAGCTGGGTGATTCAGTGGATAGAGCATTGGCCCTGAAGTTGGGAGGATCTGAGTTCAAATCTCATCTCAGACACTTACTAGGTGTGTGACCCTGGGCAAGTCACTTACCTTCAATTGCTTTAAAACATTTGGGGTCATGTCCAGTTGTTCCGATATGTGTGTGTGTGTGTGTGTGTGTGTGTGTGTGTGTATCTTGCCACTGGACCCAGATGACTCTGAAGGAGAGCATGAGGTTGGTGACAATGCACAGTCTTCCCTCACTTAAATCCGATTCACTGCAAGTCATGACATCACCCTGATGTCATGGTCGTCTTTAGAAACTGAAAGACAAACAACAACAGGCCTGCCTTCTAGGGCCAGCCATAACAGGCCTTCTTCCTTGAAAGCAGCTAGCATGTTCCCCCTAAGTCTGCTTCTCCAGAGTAAAAATTCCCAGTTCCTCCATCTGTTTGACTTAAGGTTTTGGTCTTGATAAAAAGCAAATACTAGAGAAGGATAAAAATGTAAGCTTTTATCTGCCATTCCCATCTTGACTCTCCATTGTCTTTCATTCATATAGAGTCCACAACATCACTCCTGTGTGGCCCATTCTCTGCTCACATGACCACCACCCTAGTTCGAACCTTCATCACCTCTCATCTGGACTACTCTAAGAACCTCTTAATTTATCACCCTGCTGCCCTGTCTCTTCTCTATCATCTGCCAGATTGATCCTCCTGAAGCACAGGCCTAACTATATCAATTCCCACCCACCAAAAAAACCCTCCAGTGGCTCACTATTAAGTCTAGGATAAAATATAAACCCATCTGTCTGGTGTCTAAAGCTCCTCACAAGATAGTTCCACCTTCTACTTCCAGGTCAATTTCACATCTACTCCTCCAGACATACTCTACATTCCAGCCAAATGTCTATTTGCTGTTTCCATTTGCACAACATTCTATCTCCCACCTCTGACCCTTGGTTTAAGTGTTCCCCAAGCCTGGAACGCTCTCCTTCCTCATTTCCATTTCTTAGAACCTCTAGGACTCCTACACAGTTTCAGATCTCCTGATCCTCCCAATCTTAGTTCTCTCTCTCTCTCCACAAAAATTTCTTTGTATTTACATAGTATTTTTTAAAATTATCTGTATACATGGTATTTCCCTCTAGTAGAATGTAAGCTTCTAGAAGGCAGGGATTTTGTGAATCTATCCCCATTGCTTAGCAAAGACCCTGGCACTAATAACAAGTGCCAGTTACATTGAGTTGAATTAAATCTTATGTGGCAGGGGCAGCTAGGTGGTGCAGTGGATAAAGCACCGGCCCTGGAGTCAGGAGGACCTGAGTTCAAATTCGGATTCAGACACTTACACTTACTAGGCATGTGACTGTGGGCAAGTCACTTAACCCTCATTGCTCTGCAAAAAAACAAAACAAAACAAAAACAAATAACTCTTATGTGGCTAAATTTGACAGCTTTATTGAGGGTAGATTTTGGTGAGGGCTCTCTAGTCTCCTTGCTGTCCCTCACCCAAGGCTCTCCATTTCCAAGATCTACACAGTTTTACTATCCATCTTCCTTCTATCTCCTCATCTCTACCTCTGGCTTCCTTGGCTTCCTTCAAGCCTCTGCTAAAACCCCACCTTCTACAAGCTCCCAATCCTCTAGAATACCAATGCCATCACTCTTGTCAATGATCTCCAATTTATGCTGTCTAATGCTTGGTTTCACATAGTTGTCTTCCTCTTGTCTCTCCCATTTGACTCTGAGACTGTCTTGTGTCATGTGTGCGTGTGTGTGTGTGTGTGTGTGTGTGTATGTGTGTGTTTGCTCAGCACAGTCCTAGAACATAGTAGGTACTAAATGAATGCTTGTTGACTGACTTGATGACTAATCTGCTCTTATTTTCTTTGGGGAAATTGGCAACCAGTTGTCCTTAGAGATTGTCTAAACTCCAAGGAATGATTTTCCCAAGGAGAATTTCAGGTAAGTTGGCAGGCCAAAGGACTTTGGGTTAGGCAGGGAGTCCTTGTGGATGCTCTCAAATCAATCAACCCACATAGAGAGCCACTCCACCTCCTTAGAGGGCCAGGTGGCCCTGATTAGAAAGGGGAAATGCCTTTAAGTAGCAAAGGGAAATGGACACTCAGCAATTGACTTGAGAGATTTATTTTTTTTTTTTGGTTGCAGTTTAAACTGTCACAGACCTACAGGGAATCAGATTGCTACCTGGAACCTGGGTCAGCTTGTCCTCTTCCCTGGGTGTTCTTTTTTCTGGGAGCTCAGAAATTTTCTCATAATTAAGACAAACAGAATTTGATGAAAGCACTGTGTGGGGAAGGAACTAAGACTCTGACCCTGACATTCAGAGCCTCTGACTTCAGAGGCAAAGCCAATTCATGCCAGCCTCCATACCAGCCCCTCTCCTATCCAATGAGTGATTACAAGGGCAACATGTTTCCAAACTTCTTACCTGCTGCTTCCAAGTCCCAAATGGCTACTCCTCCTCTCTCTTGCTATCATCCATGCAACTATTCTCCATGACAGCACAGTCCTCGGGAATCCCTGCTTTCTTTGCAAATGTCTTTAGTGATTCATACACCCATGTCAACTGCCATGTCTTCTCTAATACCAGACTCAAAGTTCCATCTTGATCCTCCCTAAATATGCCCAGGGGATATTCAGTTAGCAGTTGCAGGCATCTGTGTGGCCCTGAAGCTTTGGGCACACAGCTGAATCCCCTTCACTCACATTTCCAGACTGTGATCCTTGGGGTTTCAGCTTCCCAATTGGCATCTGTTCAATTCTATTATGGATTACCTCCTATCATCAAACTGACTAGGCAGGTAATTTTGCCCCAACCAGAATCACCCATTTAATTTACAAAGAAAGCAATTTTCACAAGGGACCACCTCCCTTAAATTGAGGACAGAATTCAAATACTTTTAATATGTTTTCAAATTGCTCCCTGCCTAGAGAGGGGGGAAAAACATTTAAATGGCCATGCACCAACTTCCCCAATTCATTTAGAAGAAACCACAGGGAATAATCCCTGTTCCCAGGTCCCTGCCACCTTCTTTAATTGCAGTGTATTTGTAATCACTATAAGATAACTCAGCATTTATCAATGTAAGAGAAAGAAACAAGATTTAAAGAGAGATTTCATCCTAGATTTCCTAAACTTCATTTTATATTAGTAATGTTAATAATTCAAATTTATATAATTTTTTATAGTTCACAAAATAATATCATAACAACATCTCCAGGAAATAGATAATGAAAATATTGTTGTAATTACAGATGAAGAAACTAAGTCTCAGTCAGAGCAGTTAAATAATTCATCCAAGGTTATATGTCTAATAAGAGGAAGAGCCAGAACTCAAATACAGGATCTCTGATCTTAAAAATACAAGTGCTTTAGCCATCAAGTAATATTTAGGCCAGCTATCCTTCACTAATCTGACCATGTAACTCCCCTATCTTCCAATTCCAAGGACTTCTTATTTTCTCCAAGAGAAAATATAAATTCCTCTGTTTAGCTATTAAGGTCTTTTACAATCTGGACCCAACCTATCTTTTTTTTTTTTTTTTTTGCAGGGCAATGAGGGTTAAGTGACTTGCCCAGGGTCACACAGCTAGTAAGTGTCAAGTGTCCGAGGCCGGATTTGAACTCAGGTACTCCTAAATCCAGGGCCGGTGCTTTACCACTGTGCCATCTAGCTGCCCCTTTTTTTTTTCAACCTATCTTTGCAGCTTCCTTTGGACAATACTCCTCCTCCCACACTTCATCTTCCAACTCTATGCCCTCATGTTGGCCATTGCCCAGGCCTGGAAAACACTCCTTCCTTGTCTTGTAGAAGTCCTATAGTCCTTTAAGATGCAGGTCCAACACCTTCTTTTGCATGAAGCCTTTCCTGATCTCTCCAAATACTACTGCCCTTCTTTCCAAACTACCCAGTATTAATTACATTGTAAATATTTGTATATATTCACTTTATATTTTTGCTGCATGTTTATATATGTCATTATTTCTCCAACCCCCATTTGAACGTAAACTCATTAAGAGCAGAATGTTTCATTCTTTTGTTTGTATCAACAGTGCCTAACATAGTACCCAGCACATTGTAGGTACTTATTAAATATTGTTATTGATTTACTGATTTATAGATATTTCGATTATATCAAATCTAGTCATTTAAAGCAAAATTTTAAAAGTTCTTAGTTTATACTCAAGAGCCTTTTGGAGTCTTATGTTGAAGACAAATTTGGTTCTGCTATCTTCATTCTTTTTTTAAAGGCATATTGAACAAATAGAAAGTGTACAGACTTACAATCTGTGTTATGAGGAAACTCCTAACAAATAGAGATTTTGTTTCTTGTTGGGAAAACAGCAAGCATATACAGGTATAATGAGAATGCCAAAAAAACATAGCCACAAGTGTTAAATAACATTGTACTAAGTTCACTGCTACACTAAAGTCAATTTGTACCAGCTCGAGCCAATTATTAAATTTTCAATGTAAGAATCTACGACTTGGAAATCAACAAACACCACAGTCAGGGCTTGATTTACTGTTTTGTTGATTTCCAAACTTAGGAAAGTTATGGAGAAAATGTTAAGAATGCATATTAAGGGGCAGCTAGATGGAGCAGTGGATAGAGCACCGGCCCTGGAGTCAGGAGTACCTGAGTTCAAATCCCGTCTCAGACACTTAACACTTACTAGCTGTGTGACCCTGGGCAAGTCACTTAACCCCAATTGCCTCACTTAAAAAAAAAAAGAATGCATATTAAATTTAAAAGTGTGTCCTTCATATACTTGCAGAAGGCAGGAGGAGGGGGAGCTGGTTGTTTAATACTTACCAGCATACCCTGGACAGATACTGCCACAAAAGTCATACTCTGATGCTCCCATGTGGCATGGACATGACCTTGGGTCTTCAAAGGCTGTGCCAGCAGAAGGGTAAAGGCCTTAAATAGGGACCCAGACTAGAGTGGCTAAGGACCAGTCTAAAAGGATGGGAAAGGCTCATCCTAAACATTGTTGTTTGTACTTCATTCTTGAAGAGGACCATGACATCAGGGTAATGTAATGATTTGCAGTGACTGGATTTAAGTGAAGGAGAGCTGTGCAAAATCACCAACCTTACTCTTTCCTCCAGAGTCATCTGGGTCCAGTGGCAAGCTATAGATCAGGACAACTGGAGATGACCCTGGATGTATTAAGGCAAACAGGGTTAAGTGAGTTGCCCAGGGTCACACAGCTTGTAAGTTCCTGAGGTGATATTTGAACTCAGGTCTTCCCAACTTCAGGATAAGTGCTCTATCCACTTCACCACCTAGCTGTCCCCTCATCCAAAGTATTATAGCCACTTGATAATATATTATTCAGCCACAGCTACCCATGAAACAAAGAAAAATACAAAATGTCCCTTATTCCTACATAAGCCCCCTTGTGCCTCTATAATTACACTAGAAGAATGAGTAGAAATGGCAGGGGGAGTGGAAAGGTAACTAAGAATTATACAGGATTTATACCACTATAATCATTAAATTAATGGTCGGTGCTCTAAATATGAAATCTTTGTTCAATAATGGATGAGTTGATATATGGCTAGAGAAACTGAACATCAATATTGACATTCTCATTATGAATGAAACCAAAAGTCATAAAGTTGCAACTAAATGAAAGGATGATATACAATTTCTCTTTGGAGAGGCAAATAGAGGAATTGGTAGAAAGTCAATTTTATCATTTATCTAAAATAGTCAACACAATCATTTCATGAGATGCTTGGCTATCTTGCTTTCCATATAATTCTACCACAGACATGCATGCATAAAGGGTGCAATGGATGTCCCCAGGCACACTCTCAAAAAAATTATATTTTTTGATCTCATCAAATTTTTTTATTTTATGTGATATTTAGTTTTTTATTAAAAATAAATTTGTTTAATTTGTTGGATGAATAAAATAATACCCTTTATGATTGAGTATTCAATAAATCTAGAGGAACATTTTTAAGGCGAAGATTTCTTGAATACTCAGTCATAAAGGACATTATTTCCATTCATCTAACAAATTAAAGAAACAAATTTACAAAATTTTTAAATGAGTCAAAAAATATCAATTTCTGGAGACAGAGTTTGCCTGGGGTATGTATTGAAATTAATTAAAGAAAGTAAGTCTGGAGGCAGCTGGGTGGCGCAGTGGATAAAGAACCGGCCCTGGATTCAGGAGGACCTGAGTTCAAATCCGGCCTCAGACACTTGATACTTACTAGCTATGTGACCCTGGGCAAGTCACTTAACCCCAATTGCCTCACCAAAAAAAAAGTTAGTCTGGAAGAAGCTTATTTGGTTATATTAATGTTCAATGTTGTTTTTTAACAAAACATTTAATATTTAATGTTTTTAAAGCAGCAAGGTATTCTAAGGGAGGCACAAGAGGCAGTATATGACAAACAATTCAAACCACCACCACTGTGACTACCATCCCCCTTCAAACCCCAATGGAGATGGCCCAAGGACTCTGAAGCTTTTGAAGCCTTTGGAATAGTGATGTGTCTAGCCCAGTGCCCATAGCCAACATTCTAGGAAGTAAGTTCTCCTATAGTTGCTACAGTCGTGTCTCTTGAAAACCCAGAAAAGAAAGTTCTTGTCACCAAAGTCCTTGGCATTGTCAAATGACTCAATATCAGAGATTGGTGTATTCTTATTAGTGGAAATGACATTAAAGAACAGAGATTAACCTGTGTTTTGCCACTGTACCCTAAAGACCATTCGACCTTTCCATCTGATTTATAGCTGAAATCTTCCATCTATGTTCTCTCTCCCATTTGAAAGTGAACTCTTTGAGAACAGAAACGGTTTTACTTCTCTATTGTATCCCCAGAACTTAGCACAGTACTTGGCACATTGCAAGTGCTTAATAAATGCTTTATTCATTCACTCATTATAAGTAGTGGAGATGAGGGGCAGCTAGGTGGAGCAGTGGATAGAGCACCAGCCCTGGAGTCAGGAGTACCTGAGTTCAAATCTAGCCTCAGACACTTAACACTTACTAGCTGTGTGACCCTGGGCAAGTCACTTAAACCCAATTGCCTCACTAAAAACAAACAAATAAATAAATAAATAGTGGAGATGAAAATAAGCTCAAAGTAAGAATAGCAATAGAACCAATTAAGCCAGTTCATCCCAAATAGTTACACCCCACAATGGAAAGAAGAAAACAAATAGATTGAAAATAGAACAGATTTACCTGCACTTCTATTATGATCCAGTCTAATTATCAATGACAGTGAAACTACCCACATCTGAACTAAAGACACCTAAGTAAGTACCAGATGTGCAAGGCAGTGGAAGTCACTCTTAAGAAGATGAAATCAGGAAAAAATGAGTATTTAAGTATAGACAAAAAAAGTTAGGGAAGACATAACAACAGGAACTGGTTTTTTGAAATATCATTAAAAGAAGACAAAGTACCTTAGAAATAAAGAGCAAAAATCACAACTGAGGCAACTGTGAAAGTAGCAGCAACAATTGACCCAAATGTCCATCTTCCCATATCTATGAAATCTTTTTTTTTTTATTTGTGGGGCAATGGGGGTTAAGTGACTTGCCCAGGGTCACACAGCTAGTAAGTGTCAAGTGTCTGAGGCCAGATTTGAACTCAGGTACTCCTGAATCCAGGGCCGGTGCTTTATCCACTGTGCCACCTAGCCGCCCCCATATCTATGAAATCTTGACAAGAATAGTCTGCACATATTGAGGCTTTGATTGGTGAAAACAGAAGGGAAAAGGCAACTTTCATAGATGATAGTTTGCAATTATACAATTGACTGGAATATGTCAGGAATATAAATCCTGCTCTTTTTATTTTTGTTTACTATTTAGAAGTATTTGACTTGGTAGAGCAAAATACAGCCTTTTGAGACTATCCTACAAAGTGCCTCCCAAGCATATATTTTAAGATTATTTGATAGAAGCAATTTATCAGTATCAAGTAAGACACAGAGAAGGAATATATGTGCTCAGTAATGAAGGTTTTCACTATCAGGGTGACTGACCTGCATAGAGTTCAACTGAAAGAAGGATCCCTTTCTTCTTTTCTTTGTTTGTCCTTCATTCTTTCTTTTTTTTTTTTTTGCAGGGCAATGAGGGTTAAGTGACTTGCCCAGGGTCACACAGCTAGTAAGTGTCAAGTGTCTGAGCCTGGATTTGAATTCAGATCCTCCTGAATCCAGGGCTGGTGCTTTATCCACTGCGCCACCTAGCTGCCCCCTGTTTGTCCTTCATTCTTGAAGAGGACCATGACATTGGGGTAACTTCATGACTTGCAGTGAATTGGATTTAAGTGAGGGAGGGCTGTGCAAAGTCACAAACTTCATTCTTTCCACCAGAGTTATCTAGCTCTGGTAGAGGATGACTGGAGATGGCCCCAGATTTTTAAGGTAATTGGGGTTGTGACTTGCCTGGGTGACACAGCTAATAAGTATCTGAGATGAGATTTGAACTCAGGTCCTCCCAACTTCAGAGCCAGTGCTCTATCCACTTTGCCACCTAGATGTCCTCATCTTACGGATGATGAAGTTCTCCAGATACTCCTATTTGCATCTGACATCATATTGATTGTATTGAGTAGAACACCTTTATAGATGATTTGTGAGAAGATATGGAGAAGAATTGTACTGGATGAGAAAGAGTAAAGGGCCTGAGATCTACACTGCAGAAGATCTCATACCGATGAAAACAATAATGCAAAGTATCAAAGAAAGACAATATCTAAGTACTGAGGAGATGCAAGGCAGAATCAGGCGGCCTAGTCAAGATTATACCTAAATATTTCAATCTCTGGTTGAAACCTACAACAAATATGTGAAACATCGTACCTGGGCCAACTTTTTGTGACATTGGGGACCTTCTGATTTTCTTGAGCCATTGTCCTGATGCATAATAATTATGTTCACACCCTCTCTTCTCCTGACCGAACCCTCTTCAAGAATCAGCACTACTTCACTCTGTCCACTTCACTGAGTCACCCAAGAATCATTAGATTTTGAGCCAGAAGAGGTCTTAGAAACCATGTGATCCAACCCCCTCATTGTGCAGAAAAGGACACTGAAAGCCAGAGAGACAAAGTGCCTTATCCAAGGTTACATAGCTTTGGAGGTAGAATGGATCTTAAGATCATCTGGTCAGAATCACAAAATCTCAAGGTTGAGACTCAAGAATGACCCAGTTCAACCTATACCTGACTAAGAATAGTCCCTACCACATACACAACAATCTCCCCCCTACAACATACCAATACAATCTTTGCACAAAACCTCAAATGAGCAAGAATCCATTGCCTCCTAAAGGACTTCATTCTTCTTCTGGACAATTCTTGTTAGGAAGCTTTTCTTTATATGTAGCCTACATTTGCCTCTTTGAAACTACCACCTACTGCTGCTAATTCTTTCCTCGAGGGACAAATATAGCAGCAACAATCACAGCTAATATTTAGAGTCCCTCAAAGTTAACAAAGTGTTTTGCATTCATTATTTCATTTGGTTTGATTCTCACAACATCTGTGTGTGATAGATCCAATTATTATGCCCACTTTTTTGTAGTTCAGTCGTTTCAGTTGTGTCTAACTCTTCGTGACCCGAGTTGGGATTTTCTTGACAAAGATACTGGAGTGGTTTGCCATTTCTTTCTCCAGATCATTTTACAGATGAGAAAACTTAAAGAAACAGGGCTAAGTGACTTGCCCAGGGTCATGTATCTAGTAAGTTTCTGAGGCCAGATTTGAACTCAGGAACATGAGTCTTCCTGACTTCAGGCCTGGTACTCCAACTACTGCACCACCTAACAACTCAGGCTGAAGAGAGTTAAATGACTTGCCAAGGATCACACAGCTAGGATCTGAGGCAAAATTCAAAATCAGATCTTCCTTACTCTAAGGCAGGTACTATATCTGTGACAGTACCTAACAAATTTAGTCCCTCTACTATCTGATCAGTCTTCAAAAATAGAACAGAAATATCATATCCCCCAAGTCTTTTCCAAGCTCATTATGTCTAGTTCTTCCATCTGATCCACATGTCACATATTCTCAAGACCTATCACCAACCTGATTAACCTCCCCTGGGCCCACCAGAGTTCAACAGTATCCTTTCTAAAAAGTGATGCTCAAAATATTTAAGGTGTGGTCTGACCAGGGGAGAGTACAGTAGGACATCCTCTTGTAATGAAGCCTAACATCACAAGAATATCTTTTTGGTTGCCTTCTCCACTGCTGACTCTCACTCCTATCTTACAGTCCAGTAAAACCCCCATTTCCTTTTCAGAGGACTTACTATTGAGCATTGCCTTCCCAATATTGTGCTTGTAAAGTACAATAAAGGTTTTTGACTCAAGTAAGACTTTACACTTAGCCCTAAATTTGGCTCCATGTTGTAACCTATCCAAATTGTTCTGGATCCTGACTTTTTCATCCAACATGCTAACTAATTCTCCCATCTTTGGACCATTTGACAACTTGATACTCATGCCACCTATGCCTCTATGATAGATAATTGATTCTTAATAGAAATATTAAATAGCACAGAGCCAAACCTAGATTGCTACAGTCGCTAGAATGTGACCTCCCTGAAGGTGAGAATTCTGATTTCTGCCTTTCTTTGTGTCCTCACTGCTTAGCACAGTACCTTACACATAATAAGTGCTTACTAAATACTTGTTGACTTAATTTGACAGTTCTCCATTATGGACCTCCCTCCATATTAACATGGAAGTATTAGTAGCTATTCTTGGGGTTTAGCCATCCAATGAACACCAGTTCTGACTAGATTATTGTCTAGCCCACAATATTCTATCTTGTCCATAAAAATAGAATGAGACACTACTAAATATTTTGCCAAAATCCAGGTTACAGCTAAAATAGAGGTAGATAGATAGATAGATAGATAGATAGATGAATAGATAGATGTATGGATAGAAAGAGATGTATGTATGTATATATACACACACAATATAGCTACAATTCCCCACATTGGTATAATTGTCTAGTAACCTTATGAAAACAAAAGAAAGAATTGAAGTTAATCTGATATGAACTGTTCTTGCTGAAGTCATGATGGTTCTTTATGCTCACTGCTTCTACTTCTAGATATCCACTAAGCATTTCTTTTAATAATACATCCTAGAGGGGCAGCTAGGTGGAACAGTTGATAAAGCACCGGCCCTGGATTCAGGAGGACCTGAGTTCAAATCTGGCATCAGACACTTGACACTTACTAGCTGTGTGACCTTGGGCAAGTCACTTAACCCTCATTGCCCTGCCCCCCCCAAAAAAATACATCCTAGAATTTTTCCAGGAAATCATGCTAAATTCATTTACTTATGATTTCCAGACTCTACTATCTTTCTTTCTTTTAAAATCTGGCCTGCATTTGCCTTTCTACAATCCTGTGGTATTTCTCCTGTTGTCTGTAATCTTTCAAAGATTATTAACTGTGGCTCAACAATCACATGTGCTAATTCTTCAGTACTGTAATGATTGGAATGATGCCACCTACTGGAGACTTGCTGTGGGAAAGCTCTGCCATGAGGAAAATGCCTCAGAGGACAAGGCCATGTGGCTTTTCCTTGGAGTCAGGAAGTGACGTTTGCTCATGGGTGCTGTCTATCAAGGCTACCAGCCAATCAACTTGAGGAGCCTCCTATTTTCTGGGAGGAGACAGGAAGGAGGAAAGAGGGCCTGCGCGGAGAGCTCTCACTCTTTTGGGTTCCTGATTTGATGGTGGTGGTGGCGGCAGAGGACTTCACAGGAAATTTGAGGAAAGATAGGAATGCCAGGCTGTTGGAATTCTGTTCTCAATCTTTTTCTTTCTCTTTTTCAATAAACCCTTAAAAACCTAAACTCATTTTATCAGTGATTTTAGTCAGTTTCCCCCAAAACTGGGGAAACAGATTAGAATCCACATTTAGTATCTTAAATTACACAGTACCCTAGAATGAAATTCATCTGGATGAGGTGACCTGACTTTTTCAGGGTCAGATAGATACACTCCTGACTTATCTTAGCTATATTTGTCATCAGTTCTGTTCTTTCCAATGCAAAGATCATTTTCCTTAGCAGAGAAAAAAGGAACAAAATCCAAGTTGAGCAACCCCCTCATTTTACAGGTAAAGACACTGTGGCCTAGAGAGATAAAGTGACTGACCCCAATTCACCAAGTAATAAGCAGTAGAACCTGAATTTGAACTTGGCTCTTCTCACTGAAAATCTAAGACCCTTTCCCCTGCACCATACTGACTGACCCTCCTTTCATCACACCTTTAGAGACTTAATTCTCCCATTGACACAGATAGGAAATATCCTATTGTCTGAATGATAAAAGACCAGGAACCATAACCTTGCCATTCTATGAAGAACCACAAAGTCCCACTATAGGATAGAAGTCACCCAACTCAATCTGTGCTTCAGGAGGCTATTGAGAGTTTGGCAGGATCCCGAAAGCTTTCACACATACTTAGTGCTCACTACTAAGATTCTTGAATCAGCCTGATACTCAAAGAAGCCACACGTATCAGAAAGATACTGATGAGGTTGGTATGGCCAAAATCAATACTTCAAAGGAAATGGCAGATAGACAGGGTAAGAAATCCCAGAAATTTGGCCATTAAAAAGAGAAGAAAAAAAAGAACAGTAAATTCAAAATATACATATAATAGAAACAAAGTAATTTCAGTGGAGGAAGGGGCATGAGCAACTGGGAGGATCAGTGAAGGCTTCATATAAGAGATGGCACTTGAACTGAGCTTTCATTGAAGGAAAGTTGAGAGTCTAGGAGAAGGAGAAAAGGAGGGAGTGCCTTTTGAGCATGAGGGACAGCCAGCATAAGGCCATAGAGACAGGATATGAGATGTAGAATGTCATGTACAGAGAATAGCAACCTTGTCCTGGGGGAATCAGGAGGAGATAGAAGCAAAAAATAGGTGCTTGCAAAGCCGACTTACAATTGGTTCATTAATATGTAAAGTATGGCCCTGGTAGTAGAAGTGAATGTGCTGACCCTCTTTCCCATCATGGAAGTATCTAATGAGTACCTACCAGTGCTAGGCAACCTTTCAAAAGTACTTGTTGCTCATCCTTCACTCAATTAACCAGAGGTCATTAGTTAGAGCCTAAGGCAAAGTGTACTTTTAGGGACCAGCTATGTACTATCTCAGGGCTTGGCAAACTTTCAGAAGTAGGAGTGAAAGAAATTCAAAGGACTCTGTGGAATTACATCTGGTGCTCTAGCAGATAACTAATCTAACTTAATCTTTATGTGTACAGTCATTGAAGTTGAAATCCCACTCAACTTACTTATATCTATTTCTATTTTCATTCTTTTTTACATTTCTAAAAAATATTTATGAAATCACAGAAGCATTCCCATAATATAGTACAATGGAAAAAACAGATCTATTATGTACAACTTGCTATTCCTTTTAAATATATAAGAAAGTTATTATTTAACATTATTTCTTTCCCCTTTGTTCTTCTACCTGCTCCCCCCCCCTTTTGTTAGCCATTTAAAATGGCTATTCTGCCCTGGTTTGTTTTGTCCCTTAGTGCCCAGTAAGTGTTTCCTTTAACTTGATATTTAGTATCCACTACCTTCCTATTCATACCAATGTTCTAGGACATGTTAAAGCTTTTAAAAATAGTTTGCAAGCAGGAGCTGATTTCCTCTTTGCATGGAATTTAAAAATTCATATCCTTGTCATTAAGTCAGGATGACCTATACACATGAGCATACTAGCCATTCCCTTCATGTGGCTCATGCCTCAGTAAAAGCCAACCATAAGTTAGAAATAGTGGGAAGATATGGTCAGTATCTGAAAGATAGCTACTTAGCCTTGCTCTCTAATTCAATCTAATTCAGTAAGGATTTATTAAGCACCTACTGCATGCTAGGCAAAAGGAACCATCTTAATGAACTCAGAAAGTCCATATCCTTTCTAACCAAAAACTAACCATAGAGGTTCCTGACTCCATCCTGTGCTTACTTAGCACAGTGCCATGCACATAGTAGGTGCTTAATAAGTGCTCATTAACTGACCAATTGACTTCATCTCTGTCAAAGATAAATAATGTAAATGCCTCTTTCTATGGCTGCCTATCCAACATTTGCTCATGCAGAACAAACATAATCCCCTCTGAAATAGGGCACAACAAACTTTGGGTGCCAAGTGGTCATGGTATCTGGAGATGGCATCATGACAGTGGTATTTTCTTTTCTTTTTTGTGGGGCAATTGGGGTCAAGTGACTTGCCCAGGGTCACACAGCTAGTAAGTGTCAAGTGTCTGAGGCCGGATTTAAAATGATGGTGGTATTTTCTTTTTTTTTTTTAATGTATAAGGTATTTTATTTTTTCCGTTACATGTAAAGATAGTTCTCAACTTTTGTTTATACAAGCTTTACAATCTCAGATTTTTCTCCCTCCCTCCCCTCCCTCCCCCCTCCCCTAGACAGCAGGTAATCTGATATAGGTTATGTCTATATATCTCTATACATATAGATATAGATATATACACACACACACACACACACATATATATATATATATACATAATAACATTAATCCTATTTCTGCATTAATCCTGTTACAAGAGAAAAAATCAGAGCAGTGATGCAAAACCTCAAAATAGAAAAAAAAAAACAACAGCACCCAAAACAAAAGAAATAATATGGTTCAATCAGCATCTATACTCCACAGTTCTTTCTTTCTTTTTTTTTCTTGGATTTGGAGATCCTCTTCTATCATGAGTTCCCTGGAACTCTTCTGTACCATTGCATTGGTGAGAAGAATATAGTGATGGTGGTATTTTCAAAGATAATCATTCACTTCTTTTCAAAGTATTATAATAGTTAAGGGAGAAATGTGTCTCTGACTGGAATGCCAATCCTACTCCCTGGCTTTGCCCCAGACTCTTTGTGCTATGAATCTCACCCTTCTTCTGAAGACTCATCCAAAAGTTGGGAGGTAGAGAAGGGCTGGAAAGAAGAAAGGGAGTTGGCTCTTTTGCTATGGTTACAAATCATACATCATCCTGTTCAAATGTCTCAGTCTCCAGTTCCCCTTCTCCATAAAAAACCCCCCACCATCTAATGTAACATCAGTTACTTCAAGTAGCCAGTCCCTTCTTCCAAACCCCTAAGCTAGCCTGACTTCACCATTGGGTTTTTGTTACTAGATGAGGAAATGCCACTTTTCTCACCCTTGCCTCCTCCCCCAAGTTCATTATGTTGGAATAGGAAAGGGTGAGCCCAGGAGAGCCTGCTCCTTCTTGCCCTAGAGCCTGCCCCTCCTTCAAACATTCTTGCAAAAGAAGAGAATCATTTCCTTTGAGGGGAAAATGCCAGGCTTTGTAAGGGAAGGTTTAGGGTCAGGTGCAATGGGGCCCTGAAACCTCCTCCTCCTCCTCCCACCTTTTTTGGCCGTAAGAAGGAAGAAAATGGATCAAAGAGTTTTGACCATTTGAAAGCACTTCATCATGTGACTTATTTAATCTGCAATGCACAAGGCCCAGAACTGAAGTCTTGGGCTTAGAAGAACTAGGTTCAGTCCTAAGGGTTTCTCACAAATCACTGTCTTTGATTCACATACCCTTACAAGGTTACCCCTTCAAACATCAAAATCCAACTTACTTTTCCCCCACCCCAAGATTTCCCCTTGAAAATCAGGATTTGGCTGGTGTGTGGTCACCACAACAAATGGAAAATGAGCTCTCTTCTGTCATGCAAGCATCCTAGGCTAGTAAAACATAGAATGCAAGGCAGGCTATATTTCTCCTGCTAGAAAACACAAAATACGAAGGACTAACACCTGAGCCCATAAAGAGTCAAAACAACTCCATTTCTCTCTCCAGGGACTCTCCACCTCCCTTGGGACCTATGTAGTTCTCCAGTTTTATAGTAATAATCTGGTGTTGAGGTCTCCTCTTCCCTCCCTCCCCCCTCCAGCCCCCAGCATCAGGAGAAAGAACTCAGGGTACCTTGAGTCAAGCTAACTATTCCTACAGTGAGCACCACCTCCTTAATGACTAGGATTTGCTACAGGGAATTGTGGGACCAGGAGGTTACACAGACTCCCTTTAGGGAACCGGAGACTCCGTGTATTTCCAAACTTCTCCCTGGTCATTTCATCCCTAGTTCTCATTTTATTCATAATAGTCACTGTTATAAAAGAGAGGGCAGATTGGGGGAGGCAAGGGTCAGAAGCAAAATGTTGGTGAGGAGAAATAGGGTGAAAGAAAGTAAAAATAGTCACTAGGCATATGACTTTATAGCATTGACAACTGTTTATAATTTCACATGTGTAACCTATATCTGATTGCTTAGCATTGGGGGGGGGAGGGAAGGAGGAATATAATTTGGAACTCAAAACTTTAAATAAAAATGTTTATTATTATTTACAATTATATGTTTAAATTTAATAGCTTTAAATTCTCAGATTCTGGGGCAGCTAGGTGGCACAGTTGATAGAGCACTGGCCCTAGAGTCAGGAGTATCTGAGTTCAAATCCAGCCTCAGACACTTAACACTTACTAGCTGTATGACCCTGGGCAAGTCACTTAACCCTCATTGCCCAGGAAAAATAAAAAATAAAAATAAATTTTAAAAGGGGTAAATTCTCAGATTCTTAGAGGCAGATGAGACCTTAGAGAGAACTTAGTCTGAGCTTCTCATTTTGTAGATGAAAAAAAGAGAGATGAAGCGACTTTTTCAAGGGCATGTAGCCATGTAGTGCCAGCACTTGAACTGGAAGCCATATGTCCTAACTTTCTCATGCCACTACTGTGCCACAATGGATACAGACCACTAAGAATAAAGAATCCATCTCCTGCATCAAACTGAAGAAATGTTGCTATTGTTTTTAATTATCCCCAGATTACCTAATTCTTTTGCTTTTACAGAAAACTTAAGGCTGAAGACAAAATAAAAAGAAGCAAAGTATTAGACTATTTTTATACTATTCCACAGATTACCTAATTAGAAAGGATTACAAAATGGCAGCCTTGGAAATATATACAATGTCCCTATATCCCTCCTTTTTTGTCATCTGTGACTTCCGGGAAAGAGAATCTTATACCCTGAAAGTGAGAACAATCACATGGGGAAAAAAACCCCACCCATCCCATATCATCATGAGGCTTTATTTCTTGAGCACTTGTTTAATCCACAGAATTCCAATGAGGGACTCTCAAGAAAGCAAAGGATGGTCTCTACTTTTGCATCATGGGCATATCCAATAGACTGCCCAAGTACAATGAGGCCTTTTTAAGACAATATCAGTTTGTTCAGAATAGTACAGAATTCTAGCTTTGTCCCAGGTAACTGACTGGGGATTGTGTTTTCTCCTACCCTGGATTCTATTCTTTGGAGTGCAGATGCTTAGAACTGGAAGGGACTTTATGGGGCATCCAGTCCAGTTTTACAGATAGGGAAACTAGGGCCCACAGAGGTACAGTGCTTGGTCCAAGATCACACAGATTTTAAGTGGCAGAGATGATTTGACACTCAGTTCTCTGTTTCCAAATCCAGCACTGTACCTACTAAACCACCTTAAAAAGGGGGGGGCAGTTAGGTGGCACAGTGGATAAAGCACCAGCCCTGGATTCAGGAGAACCTGAGTTCAAATCCGGCCTCAGACACTTGACACTTACTAGCTGTGTGACCCTGGGCAAGTCACATTGCCCCACAAAAAAAGCGGGGGTTCAACCCCTGTACATTTTCCAAAGCACTTGCCTTGTAATAAGACCCTGAAAGAAAGGTAATACAAGTATTTTTTTACCACCATTTTAGAGAAGAGATCAAGTGATTGTGCTCAATGTCACATAGCTAGAGGGTATGGATGCAGAACTCAGGTCTATAGAGGCCAGCTCCAAAGCTATTTCCACAGCATCATGTTGCTTCTCTAATTCAAAGTCCCTTGTTTTTTCTTTCTATTTTTCAATGGTTTTAAATTAATAAGGATGTTACCAATTGCCATTAGCTATGCCAAAAACAATGTGCTTTTCAAAGTATATTTTAGATAACATCATCCTCAGTGATAGCAAGACGAATCCAACGAAGAGCATGTAATAAGGGTCTATTCCTTTCCCATAGGCATAGGGTCCCCATAAGCACAGGAGATGTATACCAATAGCTTTGTGATACTTGAACATACCTATATGCTGTTTTTCTCCTGAGTATCAGGCAAAAGAAGATAACACTGAAGTCTTTTACCCCCAAAAAAGGTCTCCCTGAGTAAATAAAGAAGGCCCCAATGGCTCAATTTTTTAAAAATAATCCTGAAAAAAGCACTCAAGAAAATATTGTAGGGAATAATTTTGTCCTCACTGGGGAATTGTTTGGATGATCTAATAGGTCTTTGCTCTCACTCTAATTTCTATGATTCATGTGTGACTTATTTAATTGTTACACTGTATTGCAGCTATCTTAAAGAATGCTTTTATTCTTTTAAAAAGTCTGAATTTAAATAATCCCCCTTTTCTCTATTCCCAGGCCCACCTCCCACTCTTCCTTTGGATATATTAACTTTTTGACCTACCCTGAATGATGGAGCTACCTCCAAAGGTGTGATATATCTCCCTGACTGCTGGATAAATGAAGAAACTACATGTCCTCAGGGTGGCTGGCACAGAGCAGGCTTGATGGCATGCCAGCAGCCAAAGAGTTAAGTGGGGTCCCCACAGAGCTCCAATCAGTGGTTAGCTGTTAATTCAGAACACGCCTGGAACCTGGGTACAACCACAGCTTGGAAAATCGGACAAAACTGCTTCATTCTCTGCCACTTTTAGTACTTATCATTGTCAGGAAACCACCTGTTACTTGGGAGAGAGTCAAAAGAATTTCAATCTATAATTAAAGCAATAATGAATAAAAACATATTGTGAATTGCTATCCAAGCCCCGGGCAGATGTGTTCTTTAACCGGGGGTTTGATCGGTGCTATTAATTTAGGAGAAAAATAACACGTAACAAAGCATATGTGAACAAAGATTGTGCCCAGCTTGGTGTTTTGTTTCCATTCAGTCTTTAGCTTGAGCCCCCTTGGTAGACAATTGTGGTTAGCACCAAATTGCAGGCGGAGCTCAAGTTACTCGAAAATAAAAGTGGTGCTTGACAATATATTAAAACACAGTTGACAGCTAATCAGAATCAAACCAACTATTGCATCATTTAAAATATCCATAAATGACAGCTGAATGATATGGCCAAATAGAATGAGACTGTCTGGATTTGCAACGATCCTGGACTGGGAGAAGTAACAAATACAACTGCTGCTGGCTCTCTCAAACTGATGCCCTTAACTCAGCTGAGGCTAAAGCAATTTTTACCCCAGAGCAACTTACAAATTGCACACTTGAGCAAGCCCTATCTGGCTACTAGAATCTTCAGTCACTTCACTGAAATACATCCAAAAATATGTTTTTCTTAATGTTGGTCAGCTGACAGCTAAATACAGAAGTTGTAGGTAATGGGGTAGTTAGTGGAGATTCAGGTCATTTCTTAATGGGGTTTCAACAGCTCTGAAATTTTCAGAGGAAAGTATAATCTTAGGTCAGAGAGAGGGCAAATTCTGTTTGTAGTCAATGCAATGATTCAACAAATATTTATTAAGCACCTACTATGTTCAAGAAACATCAGGTGCCCAAATTTAGAGACATCCGTACTCTAAATATTCATATGGACTACTTCTGAGCCCATATTAGTCTGATAAGCCACAGCTGGACACACTGACATAGTGATGACATTTTGATCCTCTTCAAACACAAAGAATAACAACAAACTATTCAAGAGACGATATTTAGCACTGATATCACAAAGATGAACACCACAGTCTCTTCCCTCAAGTTTATAGTCTAATGAGAGAAAGGAAACTCAAATAAATAAGGTACTCAATATTGAATGTGATATGGGTAAAGGAAAGATTCAAAGTGCTATAAGAAAATTTGAGAAAGGAAATAATGCTTTTAGTTTGGAGAAGAGGAGGGTTCCTGATTTGCACCTCAAAGAATGAGAAGGATGTCAACAGGCAGTCAGGAGGAAAGAGGCTTAACACATGGGCGACATCCTGTGTGATACAGAGACACCTAAGAGTTACAATTAGTAGCCCAGTTTGGCTGGATTGTAAAGTGTGTCAATGGGTGGAGCATGAAAGAAGACGGAGGAGGTACATTGGAATCTGATTATGGAGAGTTATAAATGGCAGGCTGAAGCACATTACTTATTTTAACCCCAGAGTTGTCCACAGAATTATGAAAATATATTAAAAAAACTAAGTAGCACAAATGTACAGTGGTATAGTACAGAAGTTGAAAGAAACAACTTTAGCTTTAAATTCAATTTAAAATTGTGGTTACTCTCAAGTAAACACTTCAGAGGTTAATCTCTAAATATCAAAGGGTAAGAGACTGACAAATTCTCTTTAGGCTGCAAGGACAGGAGAAAGATTATAGAACTTGGAGCCTATAGACTTGGAACCAAATTCTAGCTCTGATGCCTACTCGGTGTGAGATCTTGCCTTTGTTTTCTAATCTACAAAATGGGAATAATACCATCAGCTCACTGGGCTGTTGTGAAACACATGCTTCATGGATCTTATTGCATTATTTATTTGTATGTGTTTATTCATGCACTTACATATACATACATATGTATGTGTAAATGTCAGCTGTAAATACTTTAATACCTTTGCAATTATTTCTGCATATATGTTCTCAAAATTCTGTGATGTATTAAATATTATAACTTAAAAGAACAGACCTCACTCAACTGAAGATCTGCTCCAAGTTATAACAATATAATACATTTTTTAAAAATAACTACATATTATTGCTACAGCATAGGAAAGCTAATGTTATTGTCTTTGAATTCATATTTCTTTGCCTTAAATAAGGCTTTGATTTTTTATATATGTATGATTGATTGATATAAAAATAATAATAGTAGCAGCTAATATTTCTATATTGCAAAGCACTTTACAAATATTATCTATCTCCTTTTATCTTCAAAGCAACCATGAGAGATAGGTGCTATTATTGCCCCCATTTTACAGATGACGAAATGAAGGCAAGCAGAGGTAAAATGAATTTGCCCAGGGCCACACAGCTAGTAAATGTCTGATGCAAGATTGAATTCAGTTCTTTCTGACTCCAGATCCAGCACTCTATCAGCTGCGCTACCTCATTTATTTAAAAAGTCAGGGTGTATTTCCCTTAAATGGTTATATAACAATATACCCAACATGGAAGATGTGGGACAGTATTCCAGAATCACAGTGTCAGAATTGGAAAGGATGATGCATGATCATGTGATGGCTAGTGATCATTCAGCATCCCCTTGAAAACCTCCAAGGAGGGGGATCCCCCTGTTCCTGCTTCCTGCTCCCAGAGTGCCCCATTCCACTTTTAGACAGTTCTAATTGTCAGGAAATTTTGTTCTTAAATAAAAGCTAAATTTGCCTCTTTAAAACTTTCACCCCTTGCTCCAAGTTCTGTCTCATGAAGCCAAGAAGGCAAAATTGAATTCCTCTTCATGTGATAGTCACCCTAATACTTGAAGACAGCTATCACATATTCCTGAGAGTTGGTTTTCCACTATTAGAATGTCCTTTCCAAACCCACTCACCCATATGTATACTTGAGCACCCTGACCAATTCTAGGCTTCTGAACTTCTGGAATTCTGAGCAATTCCAAGCCTATTAAACCTAAAATGCTTTATTTTTAGAGCTTCCAGAATTTGCATATTATACCTCCTAAGTGAAGAAGAAAATTATTTCTTTTGGTACAGAACTAAGAGTCAAGATACTCAGTTAAGGAACAAAAAGAAATCGTGAAAAAGTTAGCGAGGCCTTGCTTCCTCCCCCACCCCCACCCCAATTATCCTAGCTTTTATCAGTTATCCCTGTGTCCATCAGCATCAATTCTGTCATGAATTTTGAGTTGCTGTCATTTTTCCAGAAGTAGTGAAGGGCCTGGGTCTTTTGATTTTGTGACCAATGAGCAGGATCATCTATTTATGAAATGCTGATGGGGATTAAGACTTTAGCCATGTGACCATGGAAAAGCAAGCTCTCAAATCTAATTCTGTCCTAGCCCATCCACTTGACTTCATTCATTGTTCAGCCATCAGCAACGTAGCAACAAACCTTTACAGACTCTCATTTTGGTCTTATTCACACATGGTCCTCCAGATGGGCCTGACATCCTACACTACTTCATTCTCAATTTGTATGCACTTTATCCACCCAAGTGGCCTCCTATATGCATATTCTCCCTCCCTTCCTCTCCTCTCCTCCCCCACTCTCCTTCCCCCCTCCTTCTCTGTTTCTTTTCTCTTTGTCTCTTCTCTCTTCCCCCATACACCACACACACACACACACACACACACACACACACACACACACACACACACACACACACACACGACATGCTAATTGGGCTCCCATGTGAGTCTGCATCACTTAGCCCACCCCTGAAGGCAGATGTGAATGTGAATGGGTTAAAAGGGACACACTCTGCACCTGTCAATTAAGTTCACTAGATTGTTGTGTGACAAGATGCCCATGGTGCCCAGGAACATGCTGACCTGGGCTAGATTAGAGAGTTTCAGCTGTCCTTTAAAACTAACCTAAGGGAAAGAATGCTCCCCCTCTGTGGTTAGTTGTTGGGGGAACTCTCTTGGAATGTCTATGACAGCAGGTGCAGGGCCCATCCATAGGCTTAGCCAATTGGGCTGTACTGAACAAGTTGAGAGAACTCCATGTACTCCAGTTGACTGGTTATTTTTAGGAAGTTCTACAAGTGGCAAAAGGTCTGAGGAACAAGCACAAACCCACTGAGAAGAGAAAAGTAGGGTGTGAGAGGACATGGACACATTTAGAGTAGACTAACAAGTATAAAAATTCCTGGAGGCAGTGACTATTATAAGCACTGAGAAGTGCTCCCCCCAAACTGTTTTTTTTTATTCGTTCATTTGTTCAAAACAAACAAAATTATACCAGCCAAGAGAGAGTCCACAAGGAAAGGATATTAAAAAGAAAATATTAACAGAATATTGAGCATAGAAAGAAAATTGGGGATATGCTGAAATAGTCAAGGATGTAAATATCGAGAGGGAAATTGTCTTGGGGTGGAAAAAAGGAGGAACTAAACATAATAGGATGAGTAAATTTTCACTGATAGCTCAGTATCTGTCTCTTAAAGGTCTCTCAGTACCAATCTTCTCCTACCATTTGTATGTCACTTTAACACTATTTTATCAATCCAGTGAATGTCATTATGGACATCTTTTAAACTTATTAATGAAAAACTCACCTTGGTTATAAAATTATGGCAATGAATGTTGTATAGTGGGAACTAAATTACTTTGGTTCTAGTTGCCAATCTGCCACTCGATTGGCTGTGGGATTTTGGCTAAATCATTTAACCTTTTTGTCCTCCACTTCATCCCTTCCAGCTCTAGCACTCTATGCTCTTATCAAGAGCAAACATAAGTAGCCTCGGGACCAACAAATGAGTTACTGCCCTGCTAGAGGCAAGCAGAAAGGGCAAAACTGTGCCAGGGGGTCTGAAAGTGACAGGAGCACAGTATGGCTGGCCTCATTTAATCAGAGATTAGGGGCTGAGTGTTCTTAGAGTGCCAGCCACCACTTGGTGTCAAGTGTTACAGGTGTTGTTTCCAATTCATTCAAAAGAAGACAGTTGATGAAAAAATGAACAAGAGAAATGCTTCAGGAAAACAACAGGCCTTCTTTCTGCACCTGCATTTCTGTGAAGGAACTTTGCTGATATTTTTGTGGACGGAAGCAGGCAAGAGAACTCTCCATCTCAATTAACCTTTAGCTGTTGCTATAAAGGATCCCAAATTCAATGACAGGAGAAATTCTAGCTGTTCCTTTCTTTCTCTGGGGGAGAAGCCATGGAGATCATATGTTTCGATGCTATTCTTTTTGATCTATTTATTATTAAATTTAAGCATAGCACAAGGTCAAGGCTATCTTCAACATATTCAAATGGCCTTAAACAGGACTGCCATCATTAACTAATCATATCCAAGTACTTACCATGGTACACTATACAGAGAAGTCTTAATAATAATAGCTCCCATTTATATAGCACTTTAAGACTTGCAATGTGCTTAGCAAATATTATCTAGGAGGCAGGTGCATTTTACAGAAGAGTAAACTGAGGCACAGAGAGGATAAATGGATTGCCCAGAGTCATGACTAGTAAATGTCTGAGGCTCAATTTGAACTCATGCCTTCCTGACTCCAGGTCCAATGTTTTATCCCTGCACTATCCGGCTGCCTCAACATGGTTTAAAGAGCCCTTGGAAGTTTAAAACCTAAAAAAGACAATCTTGATGTAGAGAAATACATATACAAAAAGGACATTTACAAAAAGAACTGTTACAAAAGCTGTGAAAGCAACCGTGAGAACCAGCATTAAACCTCTCGGGGCCCTCAGCTTTCTCGCATGTAATAATAATAGCTCACTTTATGTGGTACAGTTTACAGAACTCTCCATCCATTGGCATATGTGGGCACATTATAACCATCAGCACACAAGCCTATGAGGTGGATAGTACAAGTATTATTGGCCTCTTTTTGCAAAGGAGGAAACTGAGGCTCAGAGAGGTTAAATAAGTTGCCTGAGCTCACACAGTAAGTGGCAAAACTAGGCTTTAAATCCAGGTTGTCTGTCTGATCTCCAATACAATGCTCTTTTCCCTAAACCATAATGTCGTGCTATGTGAATTCTGATGTCCCTCCAAGAATAACATTCTACTCTTGAGAAAAAAGTATATATTTATACCATATTCAGCATTCAGACTTCTGTGATAAGGAGTGCATAAGTGGTTGTTTTGAGGACTGTAGCCTCTTCACCTCTATTGACTCAAAGAAAGCTTCCTGAGAGATGTGGCATCTTGAAGATGCCCTTTACAATGAAAAGTGAGGGTGCATGTCCTAAGTTTAAAGCATGGAAAACCAGAAAGCCAAACTAAGAATTCTATTATAAGCTTTGCAGTTATAATTAGCAAAGAAAGCAGTTCAGAAAGAGGAGGCAGGAAGGCATAGACAGACAGACAAACAGACAGATTCCAGGGAAACCCAGCAAAGGGTCTTTCAGCAGAAGATGCAAATAGAAAAATGACTCAACTTCAAATCCCAAAATAATTGAATAGAGATTCAAAAAACACACATATACAAACATATATCCATATACATGGATCATACATGTAGCAATCATGTAGCAATATCCCCTATGTAGCATCAGAAAACTATCCATACAGCAAGGGCACTGCTTATATGGCATTGTAAGGTGAGTCTTCTCCCATCTTGTCCATTGTTTCTGTGGATGGTTCTCAGCTAGCATTCTTATGCAACTGCCCCTTAGACTTTATCTATTTGATGACTTAAAGTCATGATGGTAGAATATCCTTATTCGAAAAACACCAGTTATTTTAGTGGCTTCCCAATGATAGACCCCAACCAATCCATCCAATCAAGGTGGGGTGGGGGGAGGATTTCCTCAGTGACCAAATTAATATTTAAATGTTACAAACATAGAAGTAGTATAGTAGAATATACAGGGTTACAATGAGCATATTGCAGAACTATTTAACAAACATCATCCACAATCATTATAAAGACATTACAATGTAAAGGTGGCAATATCAATTAAACCTATAATTTAAATACACAATATAAACTGAGCATTCTAATAGCACTTGATTATTATGGATGTGGATGGTCTTCAGAGTCATTTCTTCTTCTTTCCCATCATCATCAAAGGCATCTGTAATAACACTTAAAGAGACTTTCTTTGTCTTTTCCCCACATCTACAATAGTGTATACAATCAATTTGCAAATATATGTACAACAATACGCAATATCAAATCCAATAAAACCTCCCCTCCTTTGTCAGATACAGAGCATTATCAAAGTCATCCAAAAGATTTAAAGGTACTATTGTGCTCATAAAGTATAAATAATTTGCCCTTCCTTCTCCTATTATATGTGTGCTCCTAATTCATGATTACAATATGGTAGTCTCTGGGGCAACTAGGTGGCACAGTGGATAAATCACTGGCCCTGGATTCAGGAGGACCTGAGTTCAAATCCAGACTCAGACACTTGACACTAGCTGGGTGACCCTGGGCAAGTCACTTAACCTCATTGCCCTGCAAAACAAAAGAAAACAAAAACAATATGGTGGTCTGCAACTCTGTCTTAAAGGTCTCTAAATTTGTCCCAGGTACCTGGAAAGACAACTCATTAGGGGGTATTTTGAGCTGGTCTTGATTCAAGCCAGTCCCATAGTAGTTTGGTATTTAAACAAATAAGACACTCATAGAGCCATTCAATAGTTAACAAAGGGAGATTGACATACTTCAAAGAATAAAGATATTCACCAAGGATATTGCATTGAGGATACTTCAAGCAGATTCAGCTGAATGAAATAAACCTGAAGCTCAAACTTTGCTTGAGTTGCCCTTTGTGGTCAGCTGGTCAAGCACCAGAGAGCCTTAAGCTGTTTTGGCTATTTTATTATATTCAGCTGACCAGGGAAGTGATGTCAGCTTAAGCATTTAACCCCCTAAGCCAATCAAATCTTGAGGATGGTTTCAATACCTTAAAAGGAAAAACTAGTCTAACTTGCATGGGGGCAGGGATTGGGATATTTCTCCTACTGTGAGGAGGGAATAGATTCATTTCATAATAACAGTGCCTTGGGTGGGGGTTACCACAAGTATCAGACTGGTACCTAAAACTGATGAGTTGGTACAGAAAATCCTGATTAAGTTTTTTTTTTAATGTATGAACACCAATTTTTTAATGAAAAACCATTTATTAAGTACTTACAATGTGCAAAGCACTGTGCTAAATTGTGGGTATATAAAGAGAAAAGCATATTCCTGTAAAGTCAAACCACAATATCTTAACCACCATCTCCCCTCAGATCTTGAGGGAAATATCCCAGGATTCTAAATCTAAGAGCTCCTGGAATAGAAAGCCCTTATACCCCACTGACCCTAGACCCCCAGTCTTGCTTCTATATCACTCCCCAGAGCTATCATCCAGGGAATCAGTTCTTGAGTATATGTGGTCTAGCTACTGCTTCTGTGGATATTGAAATCCCCGTCTTCTCAGGAGCCATTACTACTGAAGACCAAAAAATAAAATTAAAAATAAAAAAGGAACTTACCAACAGAGTCTTTGGTACCCATCAAATGGTTCAATGTAAGAAATTAATATGGTTTTATCAGTGGAAATAACATTAAAGAAAGTAAATATTGGGCAGCTAGGTGGTGCAGTGGATAGAACACCAGACCTGGATTCAGGAGGACCTGAGTTCAAATCCAGCCTCAGACACTTAACATTTACTAGCTGTGTGACCCTGGGCAAGTCACTTAACCCCAATTGCCTCACTATAAAAAAAAAGTAAATATTGCTAAACTCTAGTGACTTATATAAAGCCCAAACCTCCCCTATGTGCTGTCTTCTCTATTAGAATGTAAACTCTTTGAAAGCAAGGATTGTTTGCTTTTCTATTTGTATCCCCACAACTTAGCATATGGAAAGTCAGTTTTATTCTACATTCAGGGGACCACTAAGATTTCCTCTGTGTCAGAAGCTATAAAGTATGGAATTCCATGAAGTATATCAGGCACTCTGTTAGCTCCCTAAAGGTTATTTCTGCCATGGTTCAGCAACTTGGGAATACAAAATGCAGTCTTGAAAAGCAGTGCTAGTTAGAGCAATTTTCTACTCCTTTCATTGGTCCTTTTAAAAACCTGATCTACCATCAAGTGGCAAGTTTTCCTTGTTCTGAGACTTTGACAAACCTGGATTCAAGACAGTTTGTATGAGCGGGCAGTTGATCCAGGTAGCTGCCTCAGTGTGAAGATCCACTTAATGGTATCGCATGCTCTGTAGGCCATGCATATCCTTCCATGTCTGCTCATCTTAGAGGATCAGCAAGTTCTAAAAGTGTCCTTCGATAGCTTCTTTTTTTTTTTTTTTTAGTGAGGCAATTGGGGTTAAGTGCCTTGCCCAGTGTCACACAGCTAGTAAGTGTTAAGTGTCTGAGGCTGGATTTGAACTCAGGTACTCCTGACTCCAGGGCCGGTACTCTATCCACTGCGCCATCTAGCTGCCCCCTTTGATAGCTTCTTACAAGTTGATTGTGCTTTTATTCAAAGGTGATGCATTTGTAGTGGATAAGAAAGACTATTTCTTGCTAAAAGAGAGGGTCCTTTTCCAAGGGTCTCTACTTGTGCCATCAATTTGGCCCCTTCCCAACTCCTCCCAAATCTAATTTCCAATTGCTTTTTATCCATTGACTCCTTCCTTGCTACCTACAAAACATGCCTGAATCTCTCCCCTCTTAAAACTCTGCCACCTCACTTGACCTTGTCATCTCAGGTTATCATCCTATACCTGCTATTCTCAGACAAAATCCTATAGGAAGCTTTCTATATTCAGGCTCTCTACTTCCTCACCAACCTTTCCTCATCCCCTTCTAATCTTGCTTCCAGCACCATTACTTGACTAAAATGCCTTTTTTCCAAAGTCAACCAATCAATACATATTTAATAAAATACCTACTATATTGGAAGCACTGGGTATACAAGTACAAAGAATGAAATAATCTCTACATGCAAGGAGCTTACATTCTGACGGGGAAGTAAGTAAGTACATAAATATCTTCATCATAAATATAAAGTCAACAAATATGATAATAATAATAGCTAACATTTATATAGTACTTACTATATGCTAAGCACTGTGCTAAGTGCTTTATAATTATTTTCTTATTTGATCCTCACAAGAACCCTGGGAAGTAGTTGCTAGTATTATCTCCATGTTGCAGGTGAAGAAGCTAAAGCAAATAGGGGTTAAGTAACTTGCCCAGGGTCACATAGCTACTAAGTGTCTGAGGTAAGATTTGAACTTAGGTCTCCTGATTACAGGGTCAACACTCTACTTACTGTGCCACCTTGCTGCCTACTGAATATTAATGTAAAGTATACATTGTTCATGTAATATATGTATTATATATAGCAGGACTGTCATCTATCTATCTATCTATCTATCTATCTATCTATCTATCTATCATCTGTCTATTTCTAACAGGGGCACCAGACTGGAATTATACATATCTTCCCACCCATGCACCCTAAATATTGCTGGTATAGTGACACAATAATTTAAAAATAAAAAGTCATTTTCATGATCAGTCTTAAGGATGGGGGCTGCCACAAGCTTACATCTGCTGATTTGGCCCCTTCCCACACCAACATTGGTTATGGCAATATATCAAGGAAATACATTTATCTAAATAAAAATGCAAACAGAAATCAGAAACATTTATACAGAATAGAATATCTTAGAAAATATACAAAATGAATAAGTTTTTAGATGGGAATAGATGAAATCTCACCTGAAAGAAAATTTCTCAAAGTTTGTAGGGAGGCAAGCTGGAAATCAGGGACATGGTGAGGAGCCATATTCCCCTATATATGACTTCAGTTTCCACACTCTGACTCTCTCTCCACATGTCTGGATTTGGTCCACTAAAGTGTATGGTATCCTGTGTGTCCTTTCTTGGAGAAGAAGAAATGTCTCTCCTCTCCAAAGTTCTTAAATCAGTTCTGCCCCTCAGGCAGGCATACAGCATTCTGTCAGCATTCTCTGCATCTATTAGAAGAGACTCAAGCAAAATGTTCTGGGTTTGGCTGTAAATTCAGGTTATACAAGTATATATAAGGTAGTTCAGTACAAGAAAATATGGGAGAGAGCAGATTAGTAGCTGAAGGGGGTGGATCAGGAAAAGCTTCATTCAGAAAATGGTGCTTGAACTACCTCTGAGGCAGAGGCAAAGAGGGAATTCATTTCAGGCCTGTAAGGTGGCAAAGGCACGAAGATGGGAAATGTAGCTGTGTGTGAAAAAAGCCAGTTTGGCTGTATCAGAGAACATGGGAGAGGGAATAATGTTCAATGAGACTGGAAAACTAGGTTGTGAACAACTTTAAAAACTAAACAAAGGAAGCTGTATTTTATCCTAGAGACAATAGGAAGCCATTGGAGTTGATAGAGTAGAGGAATTCCATGGTCAAATCTGTACTTAAGGAAAATTACTTTTGTATCTCTCAGATTTGTCCCATTGTCTCCTCTAACATGGCTGCCACCCTGCTGAAGGCCCTCACATCTTCACACCTGGACCTTCTGGTTGGTTTTTCTGTCCTAACTCTCCCTCCAGTCTAGTCCATCCTCCATTCAATTGTCCAATTGGTCTTCCTAAAGTGCAGGTCTGAAGATGTCACCCCACCCTCCTTGCATTCAATAAACTACCCATCATCTCCAGGATCTAATATAAAATCCTCTGTTTGACCTTTAAAGCCCTTCACAATCTGGCCCCTTCCTACCTTTTCAGTCTTCTTATTTACCTCACCCCCCCCACACACACACATACATGTACTCTATGATCCTGTGACATTGGCCTCCTAGCCGTTCCTCTCACAAGATACAGCAACACCAAACTCCATGCATTTTTACCAAATATTCCCCCACACTGGGAATCTCTCCTCATCTCTGCTTCCTTCAAGTCTCAGATGAAGTGCCACCTTCTGTAAGAAGTGGTTCCTGATTCTCCTTAGTTTTAATGTCTATCTTAGCAGATTATCATTCATTCATTCATTCACATATCTGTATACACATGTATATACACATTTATATACATACATATATGTATCTCCACACATGTATGTATATACACATACATGTACATTTGTGTATCTATAATCTTTCACATATAGTATATATTATATATATAATATATGCTATAGTGTATACTACATATATATATATATATATATACATATCCCATGAACTTTCCTGTACATAGTTATTTATATGATGCCTGCCATATTCTACTGTGGACTCCTTAGGGTCAGGGACTATTTTCACTTTACATTGTATCCCCAGCACTTGTCATGGTATTTGGTATATAATAAGTGCTTAAGAAATGCTTGTTTACTTGACTTGCTTTGGCAGGACCATATAGGATGAGCCAGAATGGTAAAAAACTTGAGGCAAGGAGACAAATTAAGAGACCCTTTCAATAATCTAGATAAGATTAGTGCCAAGATAGGTAGAGGCTTTATGAGTTGAGAGAAAGTGTCAGACATAAGAAATGTTGTGAAGAAGAAATGGTCAGAGTTAGCCTTTGATTGGATATGTGGGAAAGTGAGGAGGTAAGTAAGATGTGGAGATTATGAACATGGGATACTGGAAGAGATGGTGATGCCTTTGGTAGAAATAGATAATTTTAGAAGGAGAGTTTGGGGGCAGCTAGGTGGCTGTACATACAAAGTCCAGGGGATAGTGGGCTCAAATTTAGGGAGCACATGTGGTGAAGTCTTAAGTCACATCTCTTGATTATTTGAAATTCATTTCTTTGTTTATGGAGTCCTCATGAATTTTTCCTGGGTCTCAGCTGCTGCTGCTGCTGCTTCTTCTTCTTCTTCTTCTTCTTCTTCTTCTTCTTCTTCTTCTTCTTCTTCTTCTTCTTCTTAGGGCAATGAGGGTTAAGTGACTTGCCCAGGGTCACACAGCTAGTATGTGTCAAGTGTCTAACGCCAGATTTGAACTCTGGTCCTCCTGAATCCAGGGCTAGTGCCTTATCCACTATCCCACCTAGTGCCCCCTACCTTCATATTTCTTACATCCATCCTCTTCTCTCAACTCACATAGCCACCACTTTAGCGGAGGTTTTCATCATATCTTCTCTGTGCTATTGCAATAGCCTCCAGTCTTTTCCATCTTCAATTCATTTTCCATATAGCAGTAAAATTTATATGACTTAAACAGAGATCTGACCAAATCAGTCCCCACCTCAAAAAGCAACCACTGGTTTAAAAAAAAAAAAAAGAACCACTGGTTCCCTAGTGACTCTAGGAAAAAAACTCAAGCCCCTCACAGTCTGGTTCCCATTCATCATTCCAGATGGCTTTCACATTATTTCCCTTCAAACAATCTACATCCCAACCAAATTAGCTTATTTGCTAGTTCTGAATACGTTACATGCTCTCTTTCACTTTTCATGCCTCTGCATGGGCTAAAATACCCAGCACAATTTCTATCCTTACATTGACTCTTGGCATCCCCTGCTCTATCAAGCCTCACCTCAAGGGCCATCTCCTAAGAGACCTTTCCTGATCACCCACCACCACCTACATCATTAGTGCTCTCCCTTCAAAAAATATACTTTGTATTAATTTAGTATTTTAATAAGCAGCCTGGTTTAGTTCTAGCATTGGTCTTGAGGCCAGGAAGGGCTGCAGCCAAGTCCTGTGTCTGACATAGACTGGCTATTTTAAGCCTAGAGAAATCATTTAAACTCTCCAATGCTCTAGATAACTCTAAGAATCTAAGTTGTAAAGAAAGTACCAACCTGTACTGGTAATGGAAACTTCCTCACTTGGGAGGTCCCATTACCAGTGAAATCATAGGACCATTCTCTACCACTCTATTTTGTATTTCTTTATCTGGGTGCACGTTGATTGGCCTCGGGCAGTGGAAATTCCTCAAAGGCAGGAACTGTATTTGTTTATATCTTTTCTGTTCCCTGTGCCTTGCACAAAGTTGGGGCTGAAATGATGCTTATTGAATTGATTTTAATTCAAATGGCATTTCTAATCAGTGAATATTCACTAAAAGAATCATGCCTGAGGTGGCTCAGTGGATAAAGCACCAGCCCTGGATTCAGGAGTACCTGAGTTCAAATCTGGTCTCACACACTTGACACTTACTAGCTGTGTGACCCTGGGCAAGTCACTTAACCCTCATTGCCCTGTGCAAAAAAAAAAAAAAAAAAGAAGAATCATGTCTTATAACTCTCCATCTCCAGCATACGCCCCCCCCCCCCCGCCAGCCCCCAACCCCTACCATGGCTACCATGCTCCAGATCATTCAACTATACCATTGAATACAGATGATGATTGGGTATAAATATGCACTTCCTCTCAGGTCTCGTCCTTGGCATATTTGCAGCATTAAAAACCATTTCCAATTCAGATCCTTGAGATATTCACTGTCCTTTTTATCTTATATCACTAAACTGGGCATTAGCTAGAGGGTGAAAACTGTACATTTCTGAATGACTATTGCCATTTTTTTAAATTCCCGAAAGACAATATTACTTCTGATTTATCGTTTTGGAAGAAAACAGAATCTTTCTACTTCCACTTTGCTCAGCCAATCAGGACAACTCTAACGTTTTGATTCTGGAAACCAGTATGGAGACTATGCCAAATTAATCACTATATTAAAAATAGGGGGAAATTTTGTTATTGTTCAGTAGTTTCAGTTGTGTTCAGATCTTTGTAACCCCATTTGGGGTTTCCTTGGCAAAGATACTGGAATGGTTTGCCACTTCATTCTCCAGATCATTTTATGGGTGAAGATACTGAGGCAAAAAGGGTTAAGTGACTTGCCCAGGATCACCCAACTTAAAAGTGTCTGAGGTCTGAATTGAACTCATGAAGATGAGTCATTCTGACTTCAGGCCTAGCGCTCTATCCATTGCACCACCCAGCTGCCCCTAGGTGAGGCTACTACAAAGTATTATCTGGGGTTCATGGGTTCTAGGATGAGCTAAATTGTCAACATTATTTCCTCAGTTACCTATCTCCTATTGGCTTCCAACCAAACAAGGGATCCCTGTACCTATTTGGATCTATCAGAGTCAATATCTGTTTTGAGCCAGTACCTTTAAGCATCTGGCCATTTCCCTTACCCCAGTGTATATGTGGAAATGGAGAATGCTCATTCATTCCCTTGCCAGGCTATCAAGTGAGGTATATAGGTGTTTAAATTAGCTATGAAATATCCTGACACACCGGAGATACCCTAACTCTCCTCTTCTGGAGGCCTGTACAGATCTAGAAGCACATTTGTGGACTGTTCATCAATTTTATCCTTAGGAATCTTGTTGCCAGTTTAATTATTCTTTTGCTCTGCATTTTCGCTGACTGGCCAGTGCTCAATACCATCTAGGTTCAAACAAGATTGGATGGTCAACAGTGGTAGATTGGAAGGCTGTGGATTGTGGGGAGAAGGGGATTCCTACATTCTCAACTCATCTGGGCTTCAAAGTCTTCTTATATCCTTTCCATATCTCAGACTCAGTGAACTTCCCAGTCATGAACCAAACTTTCCTTAGAGCATAGATATCACCCCCTGACACAGAGTTAGAGTCTGTTGTTCTGCAACTTAACCCAATTTTTGGAGCCTTTCCAGGGATTCATACAAAGTTATCTTCTTCAATCCACTTTGTCATCACACCCTTCAAACTACTCTGCAGAACATGCTCTTGGATACAATCCACTCTGTTTCAGAACTCCTACCTTGGAGCTCACCTGTGCTAATAGGTAAGTTAGTGAAGACAAACTCCCATAGCTCACTATGTCTAGCCAGCCACAGACCCCCAGACCATATTTCCAGATTATCTTCAGATATCTTCCCTGCTACACATATGGGTACCTCTTCCGCTATACATTTTTATCTGAGAATGCTAATCGAACCAATACCAACATTGCTTCTAGAACATGCTATCACCCATGGCTTCATTTACTATGCTTGTGACTTCCTAAACCATAACATACTGCCTGGCCACAGCTTCCCTATGTGTGTTGTGTCCCCTGATTAGAATATAATTTCCTTCACAATAAGGACTATATTCACCATCCTAGATGCCCCTGGGCCCAAGAGTTTTGTCCCAAACATGATTGGTGGTGTTTCTCAAGTTGATCTGGCTGTACTGCTAATCTCTACCCTGAAAGGAGTTTGAAAGAAGATTTGAAAAGGGAGGGCAGACAACAGAACATGCCATGTTGGCAAAAACAGCAGATGTCAAACGCTTAACAGTACTTATTAATAAGATGGATCACCCAACAGTAAATTAAAGCCATGAAAGATATGAAGAATGTAAAAAAAAAAAAAGTTGGTGCCATTTTTGGTGGGGCAGGGCAATGAGGGTTAAGTGTCTTGCCCAGGGCCATATCGCTAGTAAGTGTCAAATATCTGAGGTCAGATTTTAACTCAGATCCTCCTGAATCCAGGGCCGGTGCTTTATACACTAAACCACATAGCTGCCCTGAGTTGGTGCTATTTTTGAAAAAAGTTGGCTTCAATCCCAAAAAGGAGATACACTTCATACCCTGCTCAGGATTGACTGGTGCAAACCTTAAAGAGCAATCAGATCTCTCTCCTTGGTATATGGGGTTACCATTTATTCCATATCTGAATAATTTGCCAAACTTCAACAGATCAGCTGATGGACCAGTCAGGCTGCCAATTGTGGATAAATACAAGAATATGGGCACTGTGGTCCTGGGTAAATTGGAATCAGACTCTATTTGTAAAGGGCAGCCACTCGTGATGATGCCAAACAAGCACAATGGGAAGTTCTTGGAATCCTTTCTGTTGATGTAGAAACTGATTCTGTAGCCCCAGGTGAAAACCTCAAGATTAGACTTAAGGGAATTGAAGAAGAAGAAATTCTTCCAGGATTAATTCTTTTTGATCTTAATAATCTTTGTCATTCTGGATGTGCGTTTGATGCCCATATAATGATTACTGAGCATAATAAGGACTATATTGCTTTTGGATTCTAATCAATCACTAAACATTTATTAAACACCTTCTATATGCCAGGCCCCATGCTAAGTGCTGGGCAAGCAAAAGGAGGCAAAAGTCCCTCAAGAAGCTTGAAATATAATAGGGGAGGGGCAGTTAGGTGGTACAGTGGATAAAGCACCAGCCCTGGATTCAGGAGGACCTGAGTTCAAATCCAGCCTCAGACACTTGACACTTACTAGCTGTGTAACGCTGGGCAAGTCACTTAATCCTCATTGCCCTGCAAAAAAAAAAAAAAATCTAATGGGGGGAGCAACATGCAAACAAATACATACAAACAAGCTAAATACAGGACAAAAAGTAAATAATTAACAGAGGGAACATATTAGAATTAAAAAGGGTTGGAAAAGCCTTTCTATAAAAGATGAGATTTTACTTGAGACTTGCAGAAAGCCAGGAAAGTAAGACGGGAGAGTTGAAGAGAGAGGATTTTCCAGACAAGGAGGATAACCAGAGAAAATGACCATAACCAAGAGATGAAATATCTTGGTCAGAGATCAACCAAGAGACATTTGTATCCCCAGCACTAAGTGCAGTATATCACACATAGGAAGCACCCAATAAATGCTTTTTATTCATTCTCTCCCTCTTCCCACTTAGTATGATCCTGCCTCTGCCCTTATTCCCTCTGCTCTTTGATTAGAGTAGGAGCAATAGCCTACCCATTCTACAATCCCTAAATGCTCTTCCTTTTTCCAGTGTTGTAGCCACCTTCCATCCTAGTACCTATCCATTTGTGCAAACAGCCTTTTCCTATGGAACTGTGAGGAACTGGTAGACAATTAATTAATCAACAAGTAGCTGGTAAGTATCCATTATGTACCAAGCAATCTTGCTAGGGACAGGGAATACAAGTGAACAATGAATGAAATGATCACTATTTACAATGAGTTTGTATTCTAATTGGGGAGATTCCTGTATACTCTCCACCCCACCAACCATGTCCCTGGCTATTTTTTATTTTATTTTAGAAATCCCACTTCCTGTATAAATGTGTCTCAGTTTACTAACTTTTTATTTAGGTTTCTATTATTTCTATCAAGTAGCAGGTTCACCTAAAGCCCAAAGGTGTTATCTGGGGCCACATATGTATATGTGAGAGTATCTCTGTGAATGTGTATACACATGCATGTACATGTGACTCATTTATTGTTTTTTGTTTTGTTTTGTTTTTGGTGAGGCAATTGGGGTTAAGTGACTTACCCAGGGTCACACAGCTAGTAAGTGTTAAGTGTCTGAGGTCAGATTTGAACTCAGGTCCTCCTGAATTTAGGGCTGGTGCTCTATCCACTGTGCCACCTAGCTGCCCCGTGACTCACTTATTGTTAGTAAGCTATCTATAGTTTTAGAATTTATTTACCTAATACAAAGGCAGGAGAAGTAGCAGGATTATTTTGAGAATGGGAGTTTACATGTAAATGAAGAGAAATTTTACAGTCTCACAAAACGTGTTTTTATTTTTTCAGAAGATGTTTTTTGAGACTGGGTCTCTCTGTTACTCCCAGACTGTGAAGAGGTCATCCAAGGGCCTAATTTCAATACCGATTAGCACAGAAGCTTTTGATTTGCTCCATTTTTTCAAACCTAGGGCAGTCTATCCCTCTTTGTGCATAGTGGCCCTCTGCTCCCAGGGGTTGTCCATATTGGCACTGGACTTAGTGGGGACCTCTGATTGGTTTTAGCCCTGTTGCAGCTCAGAACTGTAGAACTCATGTGATCCACCATCTTCAGTCTACCTAGCAGGAGGGACTACAGGTATGTACCACTATCCTGGCCCAAAAATAATTTTTAAAGGGGCATATATTTCCTATATCTAACTCTGTTTTCTCCTTTCTGAATCCCATAAACTCTGTATATTTTCAGTTTTTGTACTAGAAAAACAATTGGTCCTCAGTTGAATAGGTCATGTGGCCTAACGCATTCCTTTGTAATAGGTTCACAATGTCTAGATTATACAGTTTTGTGTTGCTGAAGACAAATTTGTAGTGATGTGCAGATGGTCAGAAGTACCGGAAAAGTGTTTCCCAATTGGTTCTCAAGTACTTATTCCCACTGGCTAAATAAGACTGGGGTGGAATGAAAGAGAGACATGAAGCACCGATTAAGGGCCTTTCCATATACCACTTCTGGCCTTTCTTGAAACAGGTTAGCCACCAGAAGCAGTTCATATCCAACTGTTTCCATATTGGTTTTGTAGAGAAGGGAATAGAGTACTATTCAGAAGAATCAGGAAAAACTCAAGTAGTTAAACCTGTCTCAACTTTTGTTGGTGCAGGTATTATGAGCAGTTAGGAGAGGGAAGATGAGACTTTAAATGCCTTCTCAGAGTACTATGTATAAGAGTACAAACTATCATAAAACACTCACAGATTTTCTCAGCAAACACATATACAGTGGGATAGGCCATTTGCATTTTAATTTAATATTTCAGGATGGTAAAAAATAAAATAAAAAGCTGATGCTGAAAAGCACCATAGTTATATTCCTATGCTTTCTTTAACCATGAAAACTCTTGTCTATGTTGAAATATTGTGAATGAGTTGTTGAAATGAGTTAATTTGTGTAATGGCTGTGCCTCCATGGTCTTACGTGGCTTAGGCAAGGCAAGATAACCAGTATGTCATAAGCCAGCATGTTGATATCAAAAGATCCCAGACCCCAGAAACTTATTGGTGACTAGAACTATGTTCCATACAGTAATACACACACACACACACACACACACACACACACACACACACACACACACACACACACCATTTTTTTTAAACCCAAAGCTGTCTAAAGGAGTTTTCACACATGGTACGTGACTTGATACTTGGTAACTAGGTACATGAAAATGTTTTGCAATCTTTTTTTTTTTTTTGCTCTTATAACAGACCAGTGTCTTGCACAGTAACCACATCCTCTCTCTCTTCAGCTGCTTCTTCTTTCCTGCCAGTCAATTGCAATTCAAAGAGATGCTTTAAGAGTGAACTTAGGACAAATGGCTAAGTAGAACTGATTCCAGTGACCCAGACCTTCCTTGCGCTTTCTTTTTTTCTCTCTAAGAGAGTATGTTTATCTGAGACTAACCACTTTTCCAAAGGAAAAGGAAAAACACAAGCTCCCCCAATTTCTACAGAAAAGGTTCTAAGACAGGAAATGTTCTCCAGGGATCAGACCTTTGACAGATCATTTTCTACAGTTCTAACATGTCAACCACTCCAGTGACTCACCAACCATCAACTGGTGCAGAATGATTCACCTGCAATAAATGGGGAGGAGTACTTCTAAGGTGCATTATCTTGGATAGTCTGGGATTTAGGGCATACCTCCTTTCTAGGTCTTTGTACTGCAGAGAGTGGCTGCTGTATATATGTTCTCCTTTAAACTACACTCAATACATTTTTTTAAAAACTGAAAACAACAGAGATACTAACATAATGAAAATGGGGAAGAGGAAGGAAACAGACTCACCTGACTTCAGCTTAGGTAACCCATTGTAACAATGAATAACCAAAGAAACTTGACATTGTGGATAATCATATGCTGCAATTTTGATTTAAGAAGAATTGGCTAGGAAATTTAATAGCTATATGACTGAGCAAGTGACAACCATTCAAGCCTCAGTTTCCCTTTCATAAAATGGGGATAATAAGATTTATAGTACTTATCTCAGAAGGCTATGGTCAGGATCAAGTGAGATAATATATGTAAATGGATTTTTAAAACTTGAAATGCTAGATGGATCAGTGGATAAAACACTGGCCCTGGATTCAGGAGGACCTGAGTTCAAATCTGGCCTCAGACACTTGACACTTACTAGCTATGTGACCCTGGGCAAGTCACTTAACCCTCATTGCCCCATCAAAAAAAATTTTAATGCTACATAAATGTCAATTATTATTATTATTATTGTTGTTATTATTATTATTAGAAATAATCTATTTTATTTTTTCCAGATGCCCATGTAAAGACAGAGTCAAGGCAGAAAGTGATAAGGAATGGTTCTAAGGTTGCACAGGATATTTACTTACAGGTAAGGAAATTCCCTCTACCTGGTTGAAACATTCTGAAATATAGAATCTTGGGAGAGTTGCCAAAAACACTGAGAGGCTGCAAATTGCTCAGGATCACAAATCCATACTTCTCAGAGTTGTGACTCAAACCCAGGTCTTCTTGACTTTCTGACAGTCTTCTATACCTACACTATAGTGCCTCTGAAGTCAAAAAGCAAGAGGAATCCCCCAGAACCTTTCATGGTATTCTAGAATCACTGGAAACAAATGTTATTCTGTCATCGTGAAGAGGCAATGACTACTGATAAGCTTTAAACAAATCACTGTCCTGCAAACTTGTTGGTAAGAAACAAACAGATGACAGGGTCAGAAATTTCCCCAGCAAAATCACGCCAGTGGAAACATCCAGTGCACCCACTTGAGCTGCTTTACATTCATGGCAGCCATTGCCCTTGGATATTAAATAAAGATGGGTAACAATTACTGTGACAACATAGCAACAGCTACCTTTGTCCTCTAATCTCTATAACCCTTCCTCCCCTTCAGTGAACTCTCCCATGACTATCCAAATCACTTACAAATCATAAGGCCCTCATCACTATTTCCCATTATGGTCATCCTTACCCCTTGTCTAATCCTTTTCTTTGTCTTCCTCAGATCTTCTCAGTCAATTTTTGTGCTTCCTTTTCTAAGCTGTTGACTCTTTTTTCATAATTTTCTTGCATAACTCTCATTTCTCTCATCTTTTCCCATTTTTTTCTTCTACCTCTCACATTTGATTTTTAAAATCCTTTGTGGGCTCTTCTAAGAAGGGTTTTTGGTCTTGAGACCAATTCATCTTTCCCCCTTGAGGTTTCACATGTAGGCATTTTGACAGTAATATCCTCATCTGAGTTTGTGTTTTGGTCTTCCCTGTTGCCATACAATCTGTCAATGGTAAGGGCCCTTCTCTGTTTCTCACTCAGGTTGTAGCCTATTTTTTGACTTATAAAGTTGAGGTCTGCTCCTGAGGCACAGGGGCCACTGTCGCAAGCTTCTTGTGCTGGGGGATAGGGGCCTGGTCACTGGCTTTCTGCTCTGAGGCCTCTGTGTTTGTGGATTCCTCACTGCCCTGGGCTTGCTCCCAGCGCTGGGATGGTTTAACCTAGTAGTCCCTGTCCTGTGGGTGGTTCTCTAGCTGGCAGTTTACCCTCTACACCGGGAGTGGAGGTTCTCACAACTGTCCTGCTGCACCACCAGCCTGCTGAGCCAGAATGAAGGAGCCTCAGCTGCTGATCTATGCTGCAGCCAAGAGCCTCCTGCTTACTTGCCCAGACCACCTCTGCGTTCTGCTGAGCTGGGCTGCCATCCCCTTTCACCCAAGTGAGACAGACCTTTCCTGAAGTCTTCTAAATTATCTCAAGGTGGAAAATTGTATCTCTGTCTTTTTGTAGGCTCCATAGTTACAGAATCCATTTAGAGGCTTGATTTAATGTTGTTTTGAGGGAAACTCAGGAGAACTCAGGCAACTTCCTGGATTCTCTAAACCATCTTGACTCTGCCTCTCTTCCTCAGATCTTCTCAAGGGCCATCCAAGCAAAAGCTGGCCAAGAGATGGAACAAGAAGTGACAGAGGCATCAGAGATGATGAAACTCAGAATGATATCATTTTCAAGGTGAGAAGCACCTTAGAAATTATGGAGTCCACCTCCATCATTTTAAATATAAGGAAATGGAGAGAGGTAAATGACCTTGGTCAAGGATACAGAGGTAGAACTTGAACCCAGATCTCCTAATCCATTGCTCTTTTCAACACACCTCTAGTTTCCACTTTTCCCTCCAGGTATTTTATGTTTTCACCTAGGTTCTTTTTGGCCTCAGTGAGTAAGACTCCACATGTCTTAGAAAGAAGAGTGATAGCTCACTACCAGAGGCTAACTATTTAGCAAGCTTCGAGAAGGGTATGGCAGTCCATGAAATCATCAGAGATATGGATCCTTATCTTTCTGCACCAAAACTGTAAAAAGGAATTTGAATAACCAAATTATCTATGATAAATTCTCAAGAAACTCCAAGTGTGAGAACTCTTTCCACCAACACAGATCAAAAGCTAACTATGGTTTAGTGAATGAGTCCTAGATGTTTCCTGAGCCACATTCAAATAAAGTGGCTAGCCAGGATTTAGTAAATAAATCCTAAGGAATTGCATACAGGTTAAATGACTTGTTTAGAGACAAAGTCTTATGTCAAAGTCAGGATTTGAACCCAGGTCTTTCTGACTCTGTATCTAGCCCTCTTGTCTAATAATTATATTGCCTGTAGGTTTTTCATCTTCATGGTTGACACATTCCATGTAACTTACCACAAAATGAATTTTCTGGCATTAAAAATATACATTTAAAAGTCATCATAAAAAAGTGTCTTTCAATGTACTACTTGTTATAATCTAGGCTGTTGTCCATCTCGCCTACACCTAGTCCTGGCTCTGCTAAATAGGAATCGATTTTTTTTAAAAGAAAGAAAGAAACATTCATTCATTCAACTTGCATTGATTAAGTATCTACAATAAAATAGCCTGCTACTTGTTCTCCATACCTCAAGCTCTCCCCACTTCAGTCCACTCCACTCATTGATCAAAGTGACCTTCCTAGGGCATAGGTCTGACCATGTTACCCCAGTACTCAATAAACTCCACTAGCTCCTTATCACTTCCAGAATTAAATATAAAATCCTATTTGGCATTCAAAGCCCTTCATAACTTGTCCCACCTACTTTTCCAGTCTTCTTACACCTTACACCCTCCCCTATATATATTGTTATCTAGTGACACTGATCTTCTTACTGTTACTTGAACAAGAAACTCAATTTCCCAGGTCTGGGAATTTTCACTGACTTTCCCCCATGCCTAAAGTCCTCTCCTTCCTTATCATGCCCCCTCTTGGCTTCCCTGGCTTTCTTCAAGTCCTAGCTAAAATACAATATTCTATAATCCCTCTTTTTTTTTTTAACAATGGCTCTTAATGCTAGTGTTTTCCCTATACTAATTATCTCCAAATTATCTTAAATATAGCTTGCTTGTACATAATTGTTGGCATGTTGTTGTCTCACCCAATAGACTGTGAGCTCCTTGAGGGCAGGAACTGTCTTTTGGCTTTTTTTATCCCTAGCATTTAGCACATTGCCTGGCACATAGTAGGTACTCAATAAATTTTAGTGATTGAATGCAGGACATTGCCAGATATTCACTTTCCAAAATTTTAGAAGGTACTTCTACATAGCAAAATAACATTAAGATCTGATTTTTAGAGAGGAACTTGTTGATTTCTTTGATGGCAGTAGTGGAAACACAATTAAAGCAGAGGAGAGTTCGAGCTGGAGAGACCACCAAACAAGAGTAAGCAGGATAGGACCCAAAGGGAACAATGACACAGGCCGCTTATATGACCCCAACTAAACATTAACCACATTTTCCTTGAGAAAGAGAAGAATAACAGAGGCAAGTCATATGTCTGATTTGAAGGAACCATGAGGAAATGGAAAAGCAACAGCTGACACTCAAAGGTCTGAGGGAAGAGGGATTTTTTTTTTAAGACCTAGCTGGGGCAGAGCTTTGGCAAAGGTTGAATTTCTTGAGAGAAAAGCAAGATCCATCCCAGGAGCCTTCTGTTACAACAGATAGAGAAAGGAAAAATTAGTACTGACATCCAGAGAGACAGGGAAGAAAAAATACAGCAATAATTATATAGGAGAGGTCTCTTCTGTGAAAGCCCAAACTGAGGAGAATACAAGGAAGAGTGTAGGCACCATATAGAAGAGCTGACAATCAGAGGGAAGGAAGGTAGGGAAGGAGAGATCTATTAAAGTAAGGCTGAAGAAGGATGGGGGATGGGGGAGAGGGAGGAAGTGTGGGAGGCAAAACATCCATCAGCATGGACCATAAGGGGAAAACCTGGATCCAGGTTTCAAATTGAAGACTAGCTGTGTGGAAAAAGAAGAAGGACTGTGGTGACACTTTGAGGAAGACACACAACCAGCTTCTTTATCAAGACCCATCAACTGAGGAAGTTTTAGCTGGACTTGAATGTCAGCCAGCTTCCTGATGCCACTGGCTGGAATTTCTCCTTTTTCCCATCCCAGTAATTATAGGAAGGGAAAGGCAGCATCGAGCAGCTCCCCCTGGGGGCATGAGCTCAGGAGTCCTTTCAGAAGCCTATAGGATGTAGCAGATTCAAAATCTCATTGTTGTGCTAGCTCTGACGTAGGTGCTGCATGCACACCCCAACGTTGGACTCAGTCCTGGGGGAAGGCAGCTCCAGGCTGGATCAGGTGCCTTGTTAGGGATAAGCTTTGGGATAAATGATGGTCATGGGAGTACATGGCGACAGGCAAGGGCTAATTATTTAGCTGAGGGATAGTGACCTAGGGTAGAATGACCCACTAGCTGATTGCAAACCCTGGTAGAAAGAACTCCAGGGAAGCAGCTAGTTTAGGAGATGAGATCCTAAAGGGCAGAGTCTGTGTCCCAAGAGGGAAAGACACTAATCCAGGACCCTCATATATATATATATACACACACACACACACACACACACACACACACACACATATATATATATATATGTATATCAGACCTAGGAACACAATGGAATCACTGACAAGAAAGCTGGAATGCTTAGAAGAATATAATTCATGGGATCATATGCTATTCAAAACTAAACACTAATTATAATAACCAAGCATGGGGACTGGGGAAAGAATTGGAAAAAAGCATCTTCCATATTTCATAGCAAAGGTGGGGGACTATGGGTTTAAAATATTGCATGTACTATCAGGCAATGGTGGTGTGGGGTTTTTGTTGTTGATTTGTGCATTTTTTTCTTTTTAAAAAATCTCAGTTACAAGGGATGTCTAGCTGGGTAGAAGTAGGAAGTGATTTATCTGGAAATGAGTGTAATGTCAACACAAAAAGGCATCTATAAAAACTAAAATTTTCAAAACAGAATGTATGTTAAAATGATCTGCTGGGAACCAAATTTAGAAGTCAAAAAATGTCAAACATAATAGACACTAACAAGGCTCCCTTTGGTTAAATGGCTACCAGTTAAAAATCTTTGCGTGGGTGTTGGGGTTTTTTTTTTTCCATTTGTTTGTTTCTTACCTTACTCGCCTCCAATAAGCTATAAGCTATTGTTTTTGATCTTATCCAGGAGCCTGAGCAAACAGCCAGGAAGCAGATGTAACTACAACTTTCACCTCTTCTACCTTCTGAAGCTTTGCAAATGTAAACTTCCTTTAAGAAAAGAGAAAGAGAGAAATCCTTGAGAAGGAGCTTTTTCTAAAGAAAACTTAGAGAATCTTAAATAAAAGGGAAGGCTGGGATTTTTGAGGCTCTCCCAGTTTTCTAGTGGGTTTTTTTTCTGTTCTCTTCGTTTGTCTCTCCAGTCTTCACACCTGTTCTCACCTCCCCAAAGCTGGCTAGAATGCACCAAAGATTTGGAGCAGAGATGTGATAGTGGCAAGTGAGAAGCCTAAATGGCTATGGCATTTGAAGCCATCTCAGCTTCTCAGGAAGCTTGCTTCCTTGCTAGTTTACTTGCTTGCTTGCTTCCTTCCTTCTTTCCTTTCTTCCTTCCTTCCTTTTTCCCTCAGTCATTTCCTTTTATCTCTACTTTAAAGGTTATTGGGGGAGGGGGATAGCCCAGAGGTAAAGAAGGTAGAATCTGAGAGAGGTCAGGCCTTTCAGTGGATTCCATTGTCTTCAGCCCTCCCAACTTAAAGGCTCTACATCCATGCCTACCTGCTCCAACGTTCCAAAGGAGAAAACCCCAGCTGGAAACCCACAGGCCTCCTCCCAGCAGAAGTGAAGGGGTTAAGAGTTTAATAACAGAGGCCACAGAGCAAAGCAGAAGTTAGGCCCAGCTGCGCCCCTCCCCCAGCCTGCCTGCCTCCCCTTCCATGCTGCAGTCCTTTCCTTTTCCACTGGAGAGTCCAGGCAGCACTGCTTTACTCAAGTGCCTCTTTCACCCACTGTGCTCCTGCCCCACTTGTGTGATGTAAAAAAATCCTTTTGTTTCCTCTTTAAGACATCAGCCTCAGGGGCCATTATAGGAGAAGAAAGGTAGCCCGGGCTCTTTCATCCAAAAGAACCCATTAAAGGGTTTTCCTGTGTCCAGTTGATCAGCTCAGTTCTGTGCTCTGTTCTAAGAGGCCAACCCTGATGGGACCCCACTACCGCCCCAGGAAGAAGAACCAGTGCTTTGGGCCTTGCCTGTGCCCCTACCCCACCCAGGCACTGGGGGGCTTTGTCTGCAAAAGGCCAGAGGGAGAAATTTGAACTGCCAATAAGCTACCAGCACATCGTTCATTTTATCTTTCTGTCCATGCTGGTTCCTTCCCAGCTACCCCAAGAATAAATGAGGGACTGAGAAAACAGTGACAATCTGTACCCACCATGATAGTGCCTGTACTCATGCATACATAAGGCACCCCACAATTCCATCAGATCTAAAGACCCAGGAAATGGGCCCCACCCCCCTCTACTAATTTGCAAAAGCCTCCTAGCCTTTGAGAGTATTCTTGGACTGGGCCACTGAGTGTACAGAAGAATGAATGCAAACAGTTGCTCCACTGGGAAAGAATGTAAGAAATTGCCGAAGGTATGCTCTGCATGTATGTGAAGACAGACGTAGATGGACATGAATGGTGGGTAAGATTCAGATCTCTTGATAGCCAGAACCTAGTTTTGTCAATTGGGGGGGGGGGACTAAAAGAGGGCCTTTTAAACTTCCTTAAGGAGCTGTTTTGCATAATACAGTCTGGGAAACATTGATGAAAGCAACTGGAGGTTTCATGTGACTCATCAGAAAGTAATCTAACACCGATTAATTATTTATGTCTTCCTCAAGAACTTGTAGCCCAAAATGCCCACTCTGCATGTGTGCTCTGCATTACCTTGTCTCCCTGTCAAAACAATAACGAGAAGAAACGCCAACAGGCTGAAAGCCCTGCCTGCTAGAGAGAGCTTCTTTGAATTCTGGGTCTGCTGGGGCAGAGGAGGGGGGAGGGGAGAAACAGTTTGGAGCCATGGCCAGGCTCTGGGAAAGCATGGAGGCTCAGGCTCAGCTATGGGGTTGGCCTGGGCCTCCCAGAAAAGGATTCAGTCGGTGAGTGGGTGGGTGCCGCTGAGGACTCTAATTTTCTAAATGCAGGTACTGCATTTAGTGGTGGGGTAGGGAGAGGGCAGGAGGGCATACTTTTATATGTCCAATCAGCAAAGAGGCCAGGAAAAAAAAGGTCTCTAAAGGTTCCCTGTTGTATCCAGATAAAAGACAGTAGATAGAGTGTACATCTTTCTAGTTAGAATTCTCTGAAGAGTGGCTTTCTTTCAGATCTTCTGCTCTTTTACCATGAATATAAATATTTTCCCCACTTACCATATGTTACCCATGTACTCCACAGAATTCATTGCCACAGTCATGCTGGGCTCTAGGCAAAAGGAAGGGAATGCCCTCCTCTCACAGAAGGGTAGGGAGGGGGGAAGAAGAGAGCAGTGTTGTCTAAGGGACAATGTCACTTTCCTCTTCCTCCAGATTCTTTGTCAATTGCTGGAGAAATAATTGACCTCAAGCTACTTCAGTCACAACCAATAGAAAAATGGAATAGTGATGTGTCCAGCTGTTCAAGGAAAGGAAGGCAAGCAGATTGGAAAACAAAGGTAGCACGGAATAGAGCTGACACGGAAAATATTTAAAGCTTCATGTTGGAATTCTCAAACAATCCAGGAATTTCATTGTTAAAAACAACAACTGGGTTTCTCTTCTTGAGCTGTAACTGCAAATTGCACTCCGTTATGCCTTTGAGTAATTTAAAAGGGGAATCCCAACTCAGAAACCCTTGAATGAAGCTGTTTGTTTCTTTTGTTTTCAACATTGTAACCCTTTCCTAGCAAGGGCTACATTTTCAGTAATATATTTCCCAATATCCTCCAATGAATCGGCAGCAAGATGATTCAGGAGCTAAGGCAGGGGAGCAGGGCATTGAAACTTTAGGGAGCATTGCTTGAATTGTTGTTGTTGTTTGTAGGCAGTTAGGGGACATAAGAAATGAAGATGGACCTGAGAAGGGCATGACAGGTATATAAGAAGGGAGATACAGTGGAGAAATGCAAAGAGATTTACAAAATTCCCTTCCTCTGTTTCCTTGGAGAGAAGATGGTAAAGAGTGGCTTGTTAAAACATATATTGGATTTCAGACCACAAGTTGTCCCATTTACTAAGCTTATCCTGCTCCAGGATACACTAATCAGGCAAAGATCAATACAGATATTTGATGTCACCGATGTGGTAACAAGCAAGTACAATATCAAACAGGCCTCAAACACCCACTAGCTCTTAAACTACCACTTGAATATAGAATATTATTCTAACACTGGTAAAAGAAACTATAGAGAAAACTCAACTGCTGCAAAACAAGAGTTTCACCTAAACACATTTTCTCTTCCAACTTCGGACTAAGTGCCATTGAGCTGCCACAGGACACACACACACACACACACACACACACACACACATATCTTACAAAATATATGAGAGCCAAGATTACAACTTCAAGTCCCAAGTTTTCTGGACTATTGATTTTGAGAAGAGGAAGTACAGGATGTCTTAGTACAGTTTTAGATTTCAATACTTAAAACTGCACTAAGGCATTTGGATCACCCTTTATATTTTTATTACGGTTTAGGGTCTGATCTTGTCATTATCCTGAAGCTCAAGAAGCTTCGGTGGCTCCCTATTACCTCTCCAATAAAGTATAAATTCCTCAGCTTGCCATTTAAAGCCCTTGACAGTCTACCTTTTGAGACAAGAGGTCAAATTACTTTACTTCACAAACTCTACATGCCAGCCAAACTGGCCCATTGCTGCCTAGGAGATCTGCATTCCACACAAGCTATCCTACATACCTGGAATATCTCTCTTGGAATAGTTGGCTTCCTTCAAGGCTCATCTCAGGTGCCATCTCCAGTGGGGGAAGACTTTTCTGATCCCACTACTTGTCAGTGCTCTTTTCTTACGCAAGTTATATTTATCTAATCTGTTTAGGTGGTGGGTCCCCTGGGTAGAATATAAACTCATTTGAAAGGGTTGGGGGGGGGTGTCTTTGCATCCTCAGTAGTAAGAATAGTGCCTGTATCTAGTGGCATTTAATGAATGTTTGCTGAATTGAATGATTGTAGGATTGAGAGAATATTTATTCCAACACTCCCCCCTCCATTTTACGAGTGAAGAAACTTGGGCTCAGAGGGGAAATAAAGATTATATAGGGGCAGCTAGGTGGCTCAATGGATAAAGCACCGGCCCTGGATTCAGGAGGACCTGAGCTCAAATCTGACCTCAGACTCTTGACACTTACTATCTGTGTGACCCTGGGCAAGTCACTTAACCCTCATTGCCCCCCCCCCAAAATTATATAGCCAGGAAACAGGAGAGTTGTGATTTAACCTAGATCTTCTGACCAGCTCCAAAAGTCCACCACTTTTTCTCTTTAAAAGGACTATCCTTTGCCATATGATTTCTTCAGAAAATATGATATTCTAACCTATAGCATGAGGTTTATGGGAATTGTGTCTCAAAGATATGATTTCTGTAGAGAGTTTTCAGTACATGGAAGCAGCTAGGTTGTGCAGGAGATAGAGCTATGATCCTGGAGTGAGGAAAACCCAAATTCGAACTCAGACATTTGATGTGGGATGCTGTTTGTTTAGTTATTTCAGTTGGTTTTGACTCTTTGTGACCCCATTTGGGTTTTTTGGGGCAAAGATATTGGAATGATTTGTCATCTTCATCTCCAGCTAATTCTACAGATAAAGAAACTGAGCAACCAGGATTGAGTGACTTGCCCAGGGTCACACAGCCAATACATGTCTGAGGTTGGATTGGAACTCTGGAAGATGAATCTTCCTGCCTCCTGACCTGGTACTCTATCTATTCTGCAACAGTAAAATAGAGAACAGAATAGCACCTACCTTACAATGTCACTGTAAAGATTAAGTGAGATATTTGTAAAGCACTTAACACAGTGCCCCAAGGCACATGGTAACCAATGCCTGTTTCCTTCCTATGACAGCTTTGGAACTTGCCCTCATTCCATACCTTGCTACCCAGGTAAGAACAGCAATCTCAATGCACAGGTAAATCTCCTTCAGCCCACAAAAGTTTTTCCTTGGAACTATAATGAATCTAAGAGAGAGAGAAAGCCCCGTGGGGATACATATTCAAAATTGCCTTTTAGGTTCAACTGAAAATATTAGGAAACAAATACTTCTCTTGTCTGAAGTCCTTTCCAGACTTTTTTCCTTTAGGAACTTATGTAAAATGTCAAGAACAAAAATTAAGATCTTGGAGAACTGGATTAAAAGTGGTAACAAAATTGAAAACAAAAAATAACGTCTCTTCATATTAAGAGTGTTACTTTCCTCTTTCCCTGAAAGGAAGAGAGTTAAAGCTTACTTTCTAAAGGCAATACCTTCTTTGCACATTCTAAAAGAATTAATGGATAGATCACCTGGAGATCCCTTTGATTACCAAGAAACACTTGAAAGAGTGATCTAGAAAGGATGGAATAGTTTTAGAAGATTAGGGAACTAGTTTTATTAGGTGGAGTAGAAAGTTAAACCAAACCTGTAGTTGCTATTCGCTTTAGGGGTCCTGAAGTTGCCATTTCCCACTTCCTTTAATGGCTCAAGCCATTCCCTAGAGCTAAAATGCTTTTGATTTAATTTAATTCAGCAAACATATATCAAGTATTTACTGGCGACATGATGACAAAAATGTAACAGCTCCTGTGTTAGAGGTATTTCTAACTACAAGAGGGATACAACACATACACAAGTGAGTATGTATTTACATATTTGTAAGCAGATAAATACAAAGTATATACAATGAAATATCGAAAGGGAGTGGGCTCAAATGACTGGGGAGGTAGAGAAGGGAAGGTAGTTAAGAAAGGTCACATCTCATTGCCATTCTGCTGTAGAAATCTTAACCTGCTTTTGGGCTGGGCTCAAATGCCACTTCCTCCATGAAGTCTGCCCTGATACTCCATGGTAAGAAGGTTGCAACCCCTCTTCCCACAGACCCCACTGTGGTTTACATTTTTTAGGGCCCTTTACTCTTTTTTGGGCCCCTTGGCCCTTGACATTTTGAGTCATACTTAAGTTATTTGCCAATTCTTTTCCCCCTATAAGGTTGTGAACTCCATGAAGGCAGGCACCATGTTTTACTTAATCACCATACCTGTTCCTAGGACAATGCTCTGTACATAATAGGTATTTTTAAAAAAATTTTTTTAATTATTTTAGTTGGAGGCAGTATGGTACCTGGAAAGAGTCTTGGAATCAGAGAACCTCTATTCAAATCCTGCTTCTGACATTTATTCCCAATGTTATCTGAGCTAAGTCACTTAGCCTCATTTTCTTAAATATAAAATGAAGGGAACTAACTAGACTCTGAGGTACCTTCCTATCATCCTAAATTGGAGTAATGGGGGGAAAAGTCCTGGAATGAGTCAGAGAACACATTTTGATGAGGCTCTCCCATCAACTAGCTATGTGATCTTAGAGTCAATTGCTTAATTGCTCTCCACCTCAATTTTCTCAACTGTAATTAAAAAAAAAAAACCTGTTGTACTAGATGATTTTTCAGGTTCCCTTTTAGCCCTAACTCCTGATGCCATAAATTAGTGGGTATCTTTAAATGAGTTAGAAAAAGCAATCCATAAAGTCACGGAAAATGTGGGGTGGAATTAATAGTAATAATAATAACATATTTATATAGCACTTACTATGTTCCAGGCACTGTGATAAGTGCTTTACAATTACTATTTCATTTGATTCTCATAACAAACCAGGGAGATAGGTGCTATTATTTTCCTGATTTTACAAATGAGGAAACTAAGCCAAATAGAGGTTAAGTGACTTACCCCTGGGTCACACAGCTAGTATCTGAGTCTGGATTTGAACTTAGATCTTTCTATCTCTAGGCCCAGTTCTCTATGCACTGTGCCATCTAGCTACAACTAAATCATAACCTCAAAGCAAATTTAAAAATGAAAAACTCTTTACATCACCATAGAAGTGCTCACATGATTATAATACATAGACACACACAGGAAGAAGAATCAGAGATGGGAGGAGACAGACTTGTAACCTTAACATCTGAAACCTAGGTAACTGGGATCCTGATGACCAAAATGGGAGGGTGAATGTTTTGGGATAAGACAATGAGCTCATTTTTAAAGAAGTAAGATTTGAAATCATATTGGGACAACCATGTGAATTTCCAGCGGGCAGATTAGAGATAACAGCAATACTGGTATACAGGAAAGAAGAAAAGGAAGATGATAAATTAGAAGTAAAGTTGATAGTTGAAACAGTGAGAATAGATAAGAATTACAATAGTGAAAATACAGAGGAAATTCGAAAGCTGGTACTTAATCTTGAAAAATGCTTATTGTTAGGAAGGGAACAGGGAGAAAGAGAGGCCACAGGGCATCTTGATCTTACCATCACCAAGAAATGCTCCACATTCATGTTTGAATGTGAAATCATCTGAAGTTTCCTTATCTTCTTATAATCTGTTGCCATTCTATCTCTTCCTCAGCCTCATAACGGCAAACCCTATTCTTTGTCCTCAACAATCTCCAATTCCTCTGCCTCTCAGTTCTTTCCCAGGCCTAGCAACAGACTACACTATTCCCCTCCCCCATTTTAGCCCATTGGTAAACCTATGCAACTCTAAACTGACCTCTTCTCTCAAATTCCTTGCTTCTTTATTCTATTGAAAGTATTGTCCTTCTAAACCCCAGTCTTAGATAATTCCCATCATCCACTGCCTTTACACCTCAGGTGTTACTGAATAAAACTGGAGAAAACAATGAAACCATCCTGCAGGAGTATACTATAAATTTATGCTGCCTGATCTCAACTGGGCCCTCACTGCAGGAAGGCAAACTTTTTACACCTCTCTAATTGATTCATTATCCCCCCTCACCAAAGCCACTTTTATAAACTTTTTCTCACCTCTCATAGCTCTACCTCTCTCACCCTGTCAGATGAAAAGCCTGCTCACATTTCACTGAAAAATATTGAGGTGATTCACAGAAAGCTCCCTCTTCTCACCAATTTCTCATGTCATCACTCAGATGCTTTCTGTTACAATGTCCTCCTTCACTAATCTCACATAATGAAGTAGCCCTTCTCCTTGCCAAGGCAAACCCCTGTACATGCACAAAGGATATAATTTCACTGCCACCTCTCCAGCAGATTGCTCCCTTTGATATCCCTACTCAAAGGTCAAAGTCTCCCACTGCATCCAGGGCTATCTCTAGTCATCTTGATGTATATCTTGCCACTGGACCCAGATGGCTCTGGAGGAGAGAGTGAGGCTGGTGACTTTGCAAAGCCCTGTCTCACTTAAATCCAATTCACTGCAAGTCATGATATCACCTCCTGATGTCATAGTCCTGTTCGAAAATGAAGGTACAAGGGGGCAGCTAGGTGGCTCAGTGGATAGAGAACTGGCTCTGGAGTCAGGAGGACCTGAGTTCAAATCTGGCTTCAGACACTTGATACTTACTAGCTGTGTGACCTTGGGAAGGTCACTTAACCCCAATTGCCTCACCAGAAAGAAAGAAAGAAAAGAAAATGACGGTACATACAACCCTCTGTCATCCCTACTCCCTCACTAACTTTCAATCTCTCCCTATCTTCTCTATTGCCCACAAACATGCCCATTTCCCACCCATCCTTAAAAGACCCTCACTAGATACATCCTTCGCTGATAGCTATTGACCAGTCTCTCCTTTTTTGTGGCTACACTCTTTGGGAAGACCACTGTAATAGGTGTCCCACTTCCTTTGTTCTCGTTTTCTTAACTCATGGAAGTCTAGCATTTGACCTCACCATTCAGTGATTCATTCATCATTTATCATCACTCATCATTCAAAGAAACTGTTGTCTGCAAAGTTACTAATAATTTCTTAACTGCTAAATCCAATGGCATTTACTCACTTCTTTTCCTTCTTGACCTCCCTACAGCCTTTAACACTGCCCATCACCCTCTTTTCCTTGACATTTTCTTCTCTCTAGGTTTCCATGACTCTTTCTCCTGGTTCTTCTCCTACATGTCAGATCCTTTCTTCTTAGTCTCCTTCATGGGACTTTCACCAAGCTTATGCCTGTTATATCATGGATAGCCCCCAAGGCTCTGTTCTAGGCTCTCTTCTCTTCTTCCTCTATAGTCTAGAAGGAACTCATCAACTCCCATAGATTCAATTATCATCCTTACACTGATGATTCTCCAATCTATTTGTCTAGTCTTGTCTTCTCTTCTGACCTCTGATCTTAAACCTCCAACTGCCAATTGGGCATCTCAAACTGCATGTCCCAAGGATGTCTTAAACTCAATACATCCAAAACGTAATTCATTAGCTTTTCCCCAAACCCTCCCCCATTTATAACTTCTCTATTATTGTCATAGATACCATGTCCTCTCAGTCTCCCAGACTGGGAATCTAGGTATCATCCTTAATTCTCCACTCTCTCTCATTCCCCATAACCAATCAATTGTAAAGTCCTATCCCATCTACAGTCTCTTGGATATTATGCTTCCTTCTCTCTTCTGACACTACAACCACTCTGGTGAAGGTCACACCACCTCACACCTGGACTATTACAATAGCCTTCTAGTTAGTCTCCTTTTCTCAAGTCTCTCCCCTACTTCAGTCCATACTCTATTCAACTGTGAAATTGGTCTTCCTAAGACCCCAGAGGTTCACTTTACCTCTAGGATCAAATATGAAATCTTTTGTTTGGCTTTTAAGGACCTTTAGCTAAAATCTCACCTTGTACAAGAAGTCTTTTTCAGTCTTTCTTAATGCTAATACTTTCCCTCCGATACTATCCCCATTTTATCCTGTACATACCTTGTATGTATCAAGTACAGAGTTGTTTGTATTTTGTTTCCCCCATTAGACAGTGAGTTCCTTGAGATGAGAGCACTGAATAGGTGATTAGCAAAGGCTTGTTGACTGATCAAGTGATTGGCTCATAAGTAAACAATAGCTAAACTCATCATGCTCTGGAAAATCCATGATTATAGCTGAAATATATAGATAAATTAAAAAGGATACCTGGATATAAGTAAAAGGATTCTCTAGATTCTGCAGAAACATTCAAGGTAACAATGCAAACCAGTTATAGGATTGTCAAGTCAACAAAAATGTATTAAGCATCTACTATATGTCAGACATAATACTGAATGCTAGGGATATGAAGAAAGTCAAAATACAGAAAGCCTTACAATTCAAAGGCTTAAAAGGCTTACAATAGTCATAAACAATTGATCCAATTCTCCATCAATAGTGATCCCCACCTTCCTGGAAGGGCCTATAGAGGCTCCAACAGTCATAACACCATTTTATGGCTTGGGGTTCTTTAAGAAGAGAAGCAATTCTGACATTGCTAGACAGCTACCCCATCATCCCGACATTTTGTCCAATATGACATAAAGGGATGGATGGATAGATATTTCAATATAGTTGATTTCCTTTGTAGCCCTATATATTTTGTTTTATGCATTTAAAACAAGTGTCCCCTTTGTTTCTAGAGGTCTCAATCTAAGGTGCTCCAAGAGAAAATAAGAAGAAAGACTTGCTCAGGCCCCAAGCACCTACTAATGTCAATTGTTATGGCCTGGTATAACTGGGAAGGAGCTGTGATATAATAACAAGAGGGATAGCTAGGTGGCACAGTGGATAGAGCACTTGCCCTAGAGTCAAGAGGACCTGAGTTCAAATCTGGCCTGAGATACTAGCTGTGTGATCCTAGCCAAGTCACTTAACTCTCATTGCCTCAAAAAAAAAAAAAAAAGATAAACATACTCTGAAAATTGGGAAAAAAGAGGATGCTGGCAAATGTTTAACTGTACAAAGAACATACTTTTAAGTTCAATCTGTTTGTAGTTTTCCAAGGTATAAATGCTCAAACAAAACAATTCAACACTAGGCTCTTGCCAGCCTCTAAGAGCTGTCTCCAGCACACCTTTGTTTGGAAGGGATCTCAGTAGTCTAAACCATACTCAAAAGGAATCCCAAATATAACATAAATGACAAGGGGTCCTCCAGACTCTGCAGGAAAACCTCTGTTGCAAAAGAACCCCACTCCAAACCAGCACATTTCACTTTGGGGCAATTCTAATCATTAAACAGGAAGTTTTTCCTGATGTCAAGTCTAAATGGACTTCTTTGAAATTTATACCCATTTCTCCTGGTCCTGCTCTTTCTAAGGCTAAACAAGTCTAAATCCTCCTTCACACAATCAATGATCCTTCCCATACTTGAAATTAACTACTAGGTCCTCTTAGAGACTTCTTCAGGCTAACCAGTCCTAATTCCTTCAACTAATCTTCACATCTCAGACACTCAGGGCCCTTTGCTATACTGGTCACCTCTTTTTTTTTTATGTTCTACAGTTTTTTAATGTTCATTGAGCAAAATCCTCCAGACATGGCCTAACTAGTGTAGAATAGACAGAGATTATTACCTCCTTATTACTAAAAGCTCTGTCTCTCTTAATGCAGCTCAAGATTTCACTAGCTCTTTGGCTGTCAGTCACACTACTGATTCCTGTTGAGGCCCACTAAAAACCTCTCTCTCTCTCTCTCTCTCTCTCTCTGCTATAGAGCCATAAATCCCCTATTCTTTATTAATGAACTTGATTTCTTGAACCCAAGTGGGACTTTACATTTATCCTTATATAATTCCATCTTATTTGATTCAGTCTAATATTCTAGGCCTGCAAAAAATCTTTTTTGGATCATGATTCCATCATCTAGTACATTAGCTAGTCCACCTGGCTTTTCATCATCTGCAGTTTTATGAAGATTTTCATCTATGCCTTTATTCAAATCATTGGTTAAAAATGTTAAACATCAGGGCAGCTAGGTGGCACAGTGGATAGAGCACTGACCCTGGATTCAGGAGGACCTGAGTTCAAATCCAGCCTCAGCCACTTGACACTTACTAGCTGTGTGACCCTGGGCAAGTCACTTAACCCCAATTGCCTCACCAAAAAAAAAAACAAACAAAAAAAAACCCCAATAAATTAGATTTTAAAAAAGTGTTAAATATCACAAAGCCAACTAAGCACATATCCTTGGGCATTGGAGACCCCCCAGGCCACCATATGGACATTGAACTATTATCAAGTACTCATTGAGTCCAGCCATCAGAACCAAAGCCTTCTAAGTCTATTATTGTCTAGGCCATATTTCTGCATCATCTTTGCATTAATAGTATGAAATACTTTATCAAAAGCTTAGCTAAAATCTAGCAATCTATATCTTCAGCATTCCTTACCTACCAATTTAGTAATTCTCAAAAAAATTAAAAATTGAGATTAGTCTGTCATGATGTATTCCTTTATTTTTCAAATAATATTTTATTTTTTCCCAATTACATGTAAAAACAATTTTTAACATTCTGGTTTTAAATTTTGAGTTCCTAATAATACCTCTTCCTCCCTGAGAGGCTAAAAAATTTGATATAGCATGGTGTATTCTTAAGGAAAAAGTTAGGTGGCACAGTAAATTGAACACTGGGCCTGAAGTCAGGAAGATGAGTTCAAATCCAGCCTCAGAGACTTACTAGTTGTGTGACCCTGGGCAAGTCACTTAGTCGTGTTTGCCTCCATTTCCTTATATGTAAAGAGAGCTAGAGAAGGAAATGGCAAACCCCTCTAGTATCTTTGCCAAGAAAACCCCAAAAGAGTCCAACACAAATGAAAATGACTCGACCCTATTCTTAAGGAAGCTAAAACAGCTCCTAGTAATCACTGTTTCCCTTTATAGATGTTCATCAACCATCTCTTTAATGGTCTATTTTAGAATTTTTTCAGGAATAGAAATTAATATTTACTGGCTTATCATCTATACATTCATATCTGTCCCTTTTTTGAAAATCAGGTCAAATGTCACCCTTCTTCACTCTTATGATATGGCTCTCAGTTTTCATGAACTTTCAAATATTAGTGATTCAAAAGTCACAAATGCTCGTTCTTTCAGTAGCCAAGAATATAGTTCATCTGGGCCAAGTGACTTCAATTCATCCTGGGCAACTAGGTATACTCTTTTTTTGTTTGTTTGTTTTGCTTGGCAATGGGGGTTAAGTGGCTTGCCCAAGGTCACACAGCTAGTGTCAAGTGTCTGAGACTGAATTTGAACTCAGGTCCTCCTGAATCCAGGGCCAGTGCTTTATCCACTGCACCATCTAGCTGCCCCCAGGTATACTCTTTTTTCTTTTTCTTTTTTAATTTTTCTTTTCTTTTCTTTTCCTAGGTACACTCTTACTAGGGTATTAACTCCCTCAGACATTTTTATTGTCATTCCCAATGCAAAAGTCATTCTTCTTGGCAGAGAAAACAGGAGGGAGAAAACTCTTTCTCTCTATTGTCATTTGTCATAGTCCCTTCTACCCCAATCAACTGGCTTATCCTTTCTTTGATCTTCTGTTTTCTTCTATTCTACTTTGGGAACAACAACAACAAACCAATTGTTGTCCTTAACTTCCTTCACCAGCCCCAGTGCATTTAAAGCTCCTGCACTACTGGGACTGTTTTCTCAGGTCCTCTGCTAATTGCCGTTGCTTTCATCTTCTTTATACCTTTTTTGGCAGCTAGGTGGTACAGTAAGTGCCAGGCCTGAAGTCAGGAAAACTCATCTCCCTGAGTTCAAATGTGGTCTCGGACACTAACTGTGGGATCCTGGGCAAGTCACTTAATCCTGCTTGCCTCTGTTTCCTCATTTGCAAAATGAGATGGAGGAGGAAATTGCAAACCACTCCACTATCTTTATATGCTTTTTTTTTTTTGCAAGGCAATGAGGGTAAAGTGACTTGCCCAGAGTCACACAGGTAGTAAATGTCAAGTGTCTGAAGTTGGATTTGAACTCAGGTCCTCCTGAATCCAGGGTTGGTGCTTTATCCACTGTGCCACCAGCTGCCCTCCATTATCTTTGCTAAGAAAATCCCAAATGAGGTTATGAAGAGTCAGACATAACTGAAAACATACTTCTTTTTAAAATCCAAATTCTTTAGCTATCATCTAAATTTGTCTCTTCAAACAACTCTACTCCTTCCTTCTCATTGGACTCATTTTTCTTTGTGTATTCAGAATTTCTTCCTTGAGTATTTTCCATCCCTTTTTGGCTCACTTCCCTTTCAAGGATTTAGGCTACCTCTATTTCCTATAAGCCACCTGCTTTAGAATAAAGACCTATATCCCCAAGTTCTAGCTTTGTCATTGATTAGCTGGGAGAATTTGGTCAAGCATCATTACCTCTCTCAGTTTTCTCCTTTGTAAGGCAAATTCCAGTATTGATACATGAACTCTATAAAATACATACCTATAAAACACCTACTATGTGTGACAGAATATGCATATTTCAGAGCTCCTCTGAGCTTTGGGGATTAGTTGTCTCTGCATATGTAAAGGCCAGAAATACAGTTATATAAGTAGAAAGTAAGTCATGTTAACAAGCATTTGTTAAGCTCCTACTATTTGTCAGGAACTATGCTAAATGCTGATGATGTGATGAAAGGTGAAAACAGTCCCTGCCCTTTAGGAGCTCCAAATCTAATAGCAGGAACAACATGCAAACAATTATGTACAATCCTGTAGGTAATCCAGTACAACCCTTTGTGTACACGTTAGTATGTACTCTGGATATATAGGATAATTTGGAGGTACTGTCAGATTAGCAGAAGATGGGGTATTTAACTGAAATTTGAAGGCAGCCAGGGAGACAGGAGGTAAAGATGGGGAAGGAGAGAATTCCAGGCATGGGGGACAACCAGTGAACATTTGGAGTCAGGAGATAGAGTGTCTTGTGTGAAGAACTGGAGGGAAGCCAGTGTCACTGGATGATAGAGTCCATTGAGTGAAGCAAGGTATGAGAAGACTGGAAAGGTAGGAAAGGGCTAGGTAATGAATGAGGATTTTATATGTGATCCTGGAGTTAATAGGGAGCCTCTGGAATTTATTGAATAGGGAGATGACATGATGAGACCTGCGCTTTAGGAATATCACTTTGATAGCTGAGTGGACGATATACCATAGTGGTGGGAGACTAGAGGCTGAGAGACCAACCAGAAGGCTGTTGCAGTAATCTAATAATCCAAGCATGAGATGATGAGGACCTGAGCCAGGGTGGTAGCATGGTCAACAGAGAGAAGGAAACATATGAGAGATGTTGTGAAGATAGAATTGATGGTATTTGACAAGAGATCAGACATGGGGGAGAGGGGGAATAAGAGACAGTAAGGAATAGAGGATAGCACCCAGGTTGCTACCCTGGGTGACTGGGATGATGGTGGTGTTCTCCACAGTAATAGGAGAAGTTTAGACGAAGGGAGAGTTTGTGAGGGAAAAAGAATTAGTTCAGTTTTGGACATGTTGAGTGTAAGATGTCTATGGGACATGCCCCTAAGATAGTTTGAGATGCCCAATAGGCAGCTGGAGAAAGTCAGGAGAGAGTTGAGGGCTAGACTAATAGAGAGAGGAGTATGCTAGATTAATAAAGAGAAATGTGGGCTAGATTAATACATCTGAGAACCATCAACATGAACATGATCATTAAAAATATGGGAACTGGTGAGATCATCAGGTGAAATAATATAGAGAGTAAAGAGAAGAGGGCCCAAGCCAGAGTCTTGACCTGGATAAAGATCTCACAAAAGATAGTAAAAAGGTATGGACAGAAAGGTGGGATAACCAGGAGAGAGCAATGTCATAAAAACCTAGAGAGAAGAGAGTGATGAGCAGAGACAAAGGCTGCAAAGAGGTCAAGAAGGGTGAGGATTGAGAAGAGGCCATTGGATTTAGCAACCGAGAAATCACTGGTGGCTTTGCAAGTGAGCAATTTCAGTAGAAGAGACAATTGGCTTACCCGTGGAGTTCAGCTTGTCACCTGCTTTTTTTTTTCCCCCTTTATCCTCTTAATCAGTATGGGAAGGGGAAAAAAACAACTTAGGGTTTGAAAAATGGGGAACCCAGAACTATTTGGCTTTTTCCGATCTGATAAACATTACCCAGCTTCTAAGATACCTTTCAGAAATGAAAATTTTAGAGATTTATGGAATAAGCAATGGTGAGGTCTTTGACATAGAGACCCACATGCCCCTGGACCAAGAAGAAGACTCAAAGAAAAGTCTAAGCCTGAGGACATTAGCTATCTGAGATGACTTTACTTTGTTTTAAAGATCTAAGTTACTTGGGTCTGAGAAGGAAGGAAGGAAACAATGTGCCAGGCATTGTGCTAAGCTCTTTACAAATATTATCTTACTGGATTCTCACAGTAACCCTTCAAGATCAGTACTATTGTCATCCCTATGCTACAGTTGAGGAAATTGAGGTATATAGAGGTTAAGTAACTCACCTAGGATCACACAGCTAGTACGTGAGCCTGGAAAAAATCAGGTTTTCTTGACTTCAGGGCCAGAGGTCTATCCACCAGACCCCCTGACTGTCTACCTAAATGTCACTGCTGGAGAGATAAGAGGCTTCAGAGCTAGACTTTGACAGAAAAGGAAAGAAGAAGCTTCTTGCTGGTTCATGGGCAAGGAGTTTTGATTTTTCTTTAAAAATCTGACAAAAGTTTTTATTTTTAGCTAAAAAGTACAACAGCACCTATGCCCCCTTAAGCAGAGAGAGCTAAGGAGTTCAGCCAGACCAAAAACTAGAGATGATGGAGATCATGAGTCCAGTGGTACAACATCTGGTAGAATAGAGTACAGGAGACCAGTATCCATCTGCCTGGACAATGGATCTGTCTGAACAGTGTGAAGTGGCAGCTATGAGATAGGCCTGGGCATCAGTTGGTTGGAATCTCTGGAAGACATCAGCAGCCAGGAAATATTGGAGGTATAAGTTGCTCCTCCACATCTGCTTCCTCTTCAGGGGTGAGCTGAAGCCAGCTTGGCTCCAAAGACCCGATGATTAAATTTTTAGAATGAGCATTTGTATCTTGGAAATTGGCAAATGCTACAAATCAGGCCTCGATTATTCTTTTCTTGATTGCCTAGACTTTTAAAAAAATGATGGGGGAAATGTTAATGATTCAAATTAAATTTAAAACTGTGTTATTCTAATGTGGAAATATGTTTAACATGATTGTACATATATAGCCTTAAAAAAAAAGCGTGACATGTATACATCTTTATTTTCTGGAGAGCTGATTGTTAAACATTTCCTAGCATAGCTCTGTGTATACTCCTATAGGTATGAGCCCTGGCCAAATGTGTCCCCAATATGTGTTTCCTATGTATAACCACTCTTCCTCCTAATGTCATACATAGTTGGGGGAAAGTGAACTTCAGATGTAGGAAAGAAATGTTTTGTTGCTACTTTCCTTACTATGCCATTTCATTAAAAGTCTTTTTTATGTGTCCTCTGGCTGACTCTTATTTTTTATTTATTTTGGGGGGGGTGAGGCAATTGGGGTTAAGTGACTTGCCCAGGGTCACACAGCCAGTTAAGTGTCTGAGGCCGGATTTGAACTCAGGCTCTCCTGACTCCAGGGCTGGTGCTCTATCCACTGTGCCACCTAGCTGCCCCTCTGGCTGACTCTTAAAGGTAAACACATTGGTAGAGGCTGCTGAGCTATGGTTTTAGGGGATGTAGACTTACAGAATTCCTTGAACCTGGGATAGCTGTTCCCTGGAGGACACACCCTGAGAACTGGGGATGCCCTAGGCATTATATGTGTAAAATACTGTGCTACATGTTGGGATAGGGGAGGTAGGTAGCTTAAGAACAGAGAAATACAACAATGACAAATAAGACACAGTCCCTGACCTCAAGAAGAGCAATCCCATAAATCTAGTGCTTTTTAGGGGGGAGGGAGTTTTGTAGTTTTTATCATGTCTCATCTCCCCAACTAGGTTATAAGCTCCTTGAACATCTTGTTTCTCTCTTGTTTATCTTTACTTTCTCTATATAGTTCTTACCTCATAGTAGGCCCTTAGTGAGTATTTGTGGAATGAATTGATTAATTTAAAAGTTAAATTTATTTTTAAAGCAGTTTTTTGCCCATTTCTCAGTGACTGTTCACCCCATCTTTGTTGTGTTCCTTTCCCTTGTAACATTTGGAATGTTGGAAATAGCTGTAGCATTCTAAGAGTTAAGGATCTCCCCTGGCCTTAAAAAAGATGTTCACTGTTGGAGATGGTATTAAATGCTTCTCCAAAAGGGAAAAGTCTAAAAGAAAAAAAGGGAGTAAGGAGGAGTGGGGCTTCTCATTTTATGAACAGCTCAGCAGTGGTGGTGCTCCAGTCAGCTGCTCCACCCCAGCAAAATATTGCAGCAGGGAAACCTGCCTGTGGCCTCCTCATTTAACCCTTCTATAGCCCTCACTTCAATAAAACACTGAGAAAAAGATCAGAAGAACAAGTTGCCCACTAAGGGGGGGGTGAAATAAAAGACCGGTTTGAATGTTGCTCCACCCCTGACTTTCTTCCCCCAAAGAGCCTTCTGTTCAAAGAAATTAAAGGACTGCTAGCAGTTCACAAACTCAGGACAGAAGAGCTTTGCTATATAGCTGGTGAATGGATTGTGGGTAACCAGACATTGAACATTTTTCTGCTTGTGAACTTTTGGAGACCACACGAATGAAAGAGTATTTGTCCCTGGACAAATACTCACTGCAGAAAGCAAAGAAAGCCTTTAAGGGGAAGTGGATCTTGGCTTTGTGATTTTTTTTTGTTGTTCAGACAGACAGACAGAGAGACAGACAAGAGAGGTGGGGGGAGAGGGGGAGGAAGGGAGAGAGGGAGGGAGGGAGAGAAAGAGACAGAGAGAGAGAGAGAGAGAGAGAGAGAGAGAACCAACTTACACATCTTAACTTTTCAGATAAAAGAACCTTGACTAATATGTTGAATATTGCTAAGGACATGTGTTTACATGTTCCTATGCCACAGTGGTTGAAAAAAATGTTATTTTTGAAAAATAAAAACCCACATAAGCCTCCATATGTTGTAGTCTTCTTCCCCTTCCTGTCTCTCAGCTTTCATTTTACAAATGGCCACAAATGTATGAATAAATCAAGCAGAAGATCCCATCTTAGCCAAGATGCACTTTGTGGACAACTCTCAATCCAGCATTGCCATCTCCCCATTCTACCTTCAGGGCTACCTCAGAAAGATCCCTGAAGTTGGAAAGCCCTATCTTCTCATGTCATGGAAACACTTGTTTGCCCTGAAAGCAGACACCAGAGTTATAATGTCCTTTTTTTAGAAAGAAAAGAAAAATCCAAACTAAAGCAGAATCCACATTTTAAGTGAACAACCACCTCATTTCTTTGAGCACTACTTTAGCATCCAATCCAAACAGTTCACACTCAATAGTTCATCTTCCTTTCCTCTGCCATATAGTTCTAAAATCAAGCTAAACAAAGCCTTGAATATTGTACTTTTAAAACAGGCCAAGTAGGGGTTTTGCCATAATTGGATCACTTACTGTGTGACTAATCACAGTCATCTGTAACCACAGTGACTGTGGTTTTAACCTTACTTGGTCATTTGTAAACCACATTGATGACCCAGCCATCTGCAGCTAGGCTGCCTCTGTCTGTGAGCTTCACAGCCCATCCCTAGAGTGTCTAAGGAGATTGGGCCTCATACATCTGGGATGGGAAGTGGCTCACTCACAGTTCACTGTCCAGGAAAGGCCTGCACAGTCAGAGGCTGGGCTCCTCTCACTTCAGACCTTTTTACAGTTCAAGTCTTTCTCCATTGAATTCAAATCTGATTTTTGGCTTCAGATTCAGTCAACAAGAATACATAAAATGCTGACTATGTGCTCAGCACTATAGTAAGTACTGAGCATATTAAAGAAAGGCAAAAACACAGTCCTTGCTTTTAAGGAGTTCACATTCTAATGAGGGAGAGATATAAAAATATAAATATAAGATAAAGATGATATAAATGGAAGGCAATCTCAGAGGGAAGGCTCTAGCAGTGGGCGGGGGGGGGGGAGACATAGGAGAGCAGCTGAGCCAAGGACTTTACAAAAGGTGCTTCTCTTTATAGGCAGGACAGTAGCCTTCCTTTCATTCAGACAGCACTGAGGTCCCAAAGGAAAAAGTGGGAGTGGGAACCATGGGCTCTACTTTAAAAAACACCACTCTCCTTCCTCCTTAGATTTCTTGCCTATTCAAGTCTGGAAGTCTGGAAGGTGGAGGCTTTTTCTGGCTTCCCTGTATGGAACGTTTCAGACCACCACTTCTTCCTTTATCACATAAGGAATGCCCTTAACTCATAAAGCTTTCACTAGTCATTGGAACAATCCTTTCAATGTGTCTGATTATAGTATCATACACCACTGAGGGTCCCAAAGAATCTACCTCATCACCAATGTTTCCCCACTGTCTCACCATAGAAATGCTATTGCTTTCAGAGTGGAGACTTAGTTTAACAAATGACAGAAATGAACCCTTGGGGGGTTCTGGTGGGGCTTAAAAACTCAGTTAAGGATGTAGAGGCTGGTTTACAAATTATCTAAATGATTTTAGTTTTTATTTTGTTTCCTTCTCCTTACTACTTCCCCAGAGCATCTCAAGAGGAATGTCTTTAGTCAATGCTAATCTCTTTATCCCATATCAGTCAGTAACATATAACCAGAATCCACTGGTGATGACCTGATGAACCTGGATACCATTCAAAGCAGTGGCATTTGGGACTGCTGTTAAGAAATACAGAATAACATTATGAGAGCTATGTTTTCCCCTTACACAGAAGCTATATAAGCTGAGGTGTTGTAGTGAAGTTGGGAAAACCAGGGTTCAAGTCTTAGCTCTAACACATACTAGCTGTGTGTCACTGGGTAAGTTGCTCAATTTCTCAGTATCCCAACTGACAGCATTGCAAAGAGGTTTCTAACCAGGATTCTTTTGTTGTTGTTTAGTCATTTTTCTGTCACATTCAACTGTTCATGACCCCATTTGGTATTTTCTTGACAAAGACACTGGAGTGGTTTGCCATACCCTTCTTCAGTTCGTTTTACAGATGAGAAAATGGAGGCAAACAGGGTTGAATGACTTGTCCAGGGTCACACAATTAATAAGTATCTGAGGTCAGATTTGAACTCAGGTCTTCCTGACTCCAGGCCTGATGCTCTATCCAGTGCACTAGCCCAACCAATATTCTTAGAGGGAATTTATAAGTAGTTCCAAATAATACATAGTTTTACTTAACTTGCCAACTTTCTCTCACGTGCACATGCACATACTTTTTAAAAAAGAAAATGTCTTTGTGAGGTGCTGATCTTGTTTGAGATGAGGAGCAGGGAGGAATAGTCTCTCCCCAATGAAGGAAGGAAGCAACAAATGGGAAGGAAACTCACTGGCAATGCTTGTGAAATCCAAAACCGGATTGGTAAGAAAAACATCATAAATTATGGATCCTCTGGAGACGCCTCCAGCCTGTCATGTGCATGATCTGTCTCCATTGTACTTTTCTGTGTGGGTGAAACTGTTGTAAACTAACCCAAGGATGAGCTTGTGCCTATGATCTCTCTCACTGCCTGCTGCTGCTCCCATAGACCCTTGCCTTCCAGCACAAACACCCCCATTGGAAACCAAATGTCTCATGTAATTGATAGCGGGCCCAGTGGGCAGGCACAGGCTCTGGAAGGTGGCTGAAGGAGAGAAGAGGATTGAGCTGAGCTTGGGCCACTGGAGCTTAGCACTGGAGGAAGCGCCAGCTGCAGGGACAGGGACGCACAGTCTCCCCGGAGCACAAGGCTCTCTATTGTTCCCCCGAATACACTAGTTTAAAAGACAAACAGATTAGCCCAGAGAGGCTGGGAGGAGGGGGTAGGGGGCAGGGAGAGGATCTCTGAGGCTGCAGCAGTCAGTATCAGCAGGAACGCTGTACTTTGTGACATGAGGAAAAGCAAGGCTCAGAAATTGCCCTAAGGATCCTATCACTGGGTGTGGAGGGGGGTGGGAGGAAGGAAGAAAGGGTGAGAAATGCAGAAAGAAAAAAGGGAAAGAAAAAATATGGGAAGAAGGAGTAAATGGTTGCTTGGTTTGGGGTTTGGTTTGACCAGCTTCTCCCCAGACCAGAACATCTATGATTTCACCAGTGTAGTTCTACACTTTGCCTGACCCGGATGGCAACCCTTCTGCCCCTTAGACATTCTTAATCATGATTCACTACAGCCAAACATGTCTCATAGTGGGAGTCAGTGTGGAGTGGCAAGCAGTGTTCTGGGCCTGGAGTCAGAAGAGTCAGGTTTGGATTCTGCTTTGGGGTACAGTGGAATGAACTTTGGCTCTGAAATCTTGAATCTCTCCTCTGACACTTAAGACCTATGGGACTTTGGACAAGTCACTTAACCTTCCTGGGTCTCAGTTTCCTCTTCATTGGTAAAAAATGATGACATTGGAACAGATAGATCTATGATAACATTTCTCCTAGTTGTGGGATCTTAGACAAGTCACTAAACTTCTAACAACTTCAGTTTTCCCAACAAGAAAATAGCAATGGTGATATTTGAACTAGCTGCCTCTCAGAGTTGCTGTGAAGAAAGCACTTTGTAAGCTATAAAATGCTAGTTAACTGTGTGAGTTTTTATTATTAATACCTGATGGCCTTTAATTAGCCATAAGATCATAGACGTCTAGCTGAAAGGGACCTTAAAGGTCTAGTCCAGGACTCTATGTAAATTTAGCTAGTCTGGTCTTTGTTGTAAGGATCAAATGAGATAATCATTGTAAAGTGCTTAATGCAGTGCCTGGCACATAGTTAAAGTGCTTTATAGATGTTAGCTATGATGAGGAGGAAGAAGAGGAGGCAAAGGAAAAGGAGGAGGCTAAGTGGTCTACTGTTGAGTCCTGACAATGCAGATGTGTTGATCGATGACATAGTCCTAGAGAACCTGGACAAATCTCTCAGATGTGGCCATGAGGCATCTGGAAGGAGACAACTGGAGGAATCTTATTTCCAATCTCCTTAATGGTACATCACAAAATCTCTTGGGATCAGAGATCTAGATTTAGAAGGGATCTCTGAGCCCATCTGGTCTAACCTCTTTAATCTTCAGGTAAGGAAACTAAGGCTTTGCTAGGATAAGTGATATGTCTAAGGTCATACAAATAAGATCTGATGTTGATTTTTTTGGTGTGGCAATGGTAGTTAAGTGACTTGCCCAAGGTCACCCAGCTAGTAAGTGTCAAGTGTCTGAAGTCAGATTTGAACTCAGGTTCTTCTGAATTCAGGGTCAGTGCTTTATCCACTGCACCACCTAGCTACCTCTGTGGTTGAATTTGAAATCAGTTCCTCTGACTTAATCCAGATACCTTTACATTGTACCACATTGCCTCAAAGCTGAAAGAGACCTCAAAGCATCTAATCCAGATGACAAAGGAACAGGCATTGCCACTGTGGCATTCCCAACCAATGGCCTCTGCTTAAAGATTGCTAGTGATAGAGGAGCCACTTCTTCCCAAGGCTGCCCATTTCATTTTTGAAACACTCTAATTGTTAGGAAACTTCCCTTTACATTTAACCTCAATGTAAAACTTCTACAGATTGTTTCAAGTTCTATCCTTACATACCTTTTAGGCAATACATTGAATGGAGGGAGCACAGTAGCTACAGAAGTTCAGCCCAAATAAAAAAGAATTGCTTCTGTTTATATGGTGCTTTTCCATTTATAAATCCCTTTCCTAAAAGAAGTTATTAATATTTCCATTTTGTAGGTGAGGAAACTGAGACTGAGAGAGAAGTGATTTACAAGTTGCACAGTTATTAAGTGTTGAGCCTGGACTCTGAGTCAGAACAAAACCCATCTAAATCATACAGGTCTTCTGACCCCAACAACAATGCTCTCTTCCTATGACATCATGCTGCCTTCTTTAAATTAGTTCAGAAGGACAACACATTAGGATACACCCTCTATGGGCTCAAATGAAGTAAGTGCAAAATGGAGGGAGAAAACCCCAGCACTTAGGACTTCCATTTCAGCCTTCTTCAGCAAATAAGAGTTTGTTAAAGTTGAAGTTAGGCCTTCCATCTGTGTCAGCTTTCCTCCCCTAGCATGACAGATGCAGAGAGAGAAGTCTAGGCTAAATGCTCTGGGGAGGAGTTGGGGGAGGCAGAGCTCAAGGAGAGAGGCAAGTCACACAAGGGACTTAAAGAAGATGGAGCTGTTTTCCTTCTGTTAATTCTACAGACTAGGGCAACTTGGAGCCTTATCAGTTCGTGAAATGTAGGGTGACAGAAAAAACCTAGTCTGCTCTTTATTTTTCCTTTAGAGTAGATATGCTCTCACCTTTATCATTATTCTTACTGTTGAAACTTCAGGTCTGAACTCTTATTTAAAAGACAAAAATAAAAGACAAAAGAAACAACACTATTCCTGGTGTTTCCTGCACATGCCCATCCCCCCCTTTCCAATTTTCTTGGCAATAAGTCAGCCTCTCATTCTAAGGTGGACAGACCCTGTGCAGCAGATTCAGATTTGCTTAGTGCCAAGCTGACCTGCTGTTGTCTCTCTTCTAGCTACTGTAACCAATACCACATCAACAATGAGTTATGAGATTAAAGTTACAGAAAAAAAAATGTACTCATTCTGCAGATGTTGTCTGGGACAGGCTGCTTCTGTAAAGCCTGTGTGGGGCAGATCCACCATTTATTTATTTATTTTTGGGCAGGCAAACAGCCTCTCATTTGTTCTTGGTAATTTTCTATTTTTTTCTTCTTTTTAATGAAGGGTCAATTATCGGACTAAAAAAAGGGGGGAGGGGACTTTATTTGGCAAGAACATGATTACTGAAATGAATGGGAGATTTGGGCTTTCTCAGAGGAGCAGGGAAGAGAAAAAAATCCAAATCAAGTTTGACTTGTAAGTTGGGCCAAAGCACTAGAGGAAAATTGAGGGGCTGGGGGAGGAGAAATGGGTAATATCTTCATAAATTTCTGTTCCAGGAAGTCACTCCCAGTAGGGGGTGGAGATAGGAAGGGGATGTGAGAGACAGACAGCAGAAACAGAGAGGCACACAGAGGCAGAAGCATCCCTTAAGGAGGAAAAGGGGGAGGGGGGGTCACCTTACTTTCATTGCTTTGAGATTTATTTTTGTGTATGAAAGGAATTGTGGAAGGGGAAGAAGGGGGGAGAGAGTGAATGTGTGCATGTGTGGGTAACGTACTGTCAGCTGTTCAATGCTATAACAGCTGGTACCTGTAGACCAAAGTACAGTGTACATTAGCAACATCATTATTTAGCATTACAGCATTAAAAAGATAATTACTAGTTAGTGAAATGGAGGCTAGATAGAACCAATGCTGTAGATCCCTTGGCTTCTACTCTCTAGTTACCAGGGTAATTTAAAAGTGTTTATAGAGCTTCCACACCTGTTACAAAACCATTTCGTTTAGAACTTTCCAGGTAGCCCATTCTTTAAAGTACTCACAAGAGAAAAGCTAAGAAGTCAGTGTATAAGGAAACTGTGTGCAGGTGACCCTTGTAGTTAGAAGTATGGCCTCTAAGGCCATCATGGCCTCTCTTGCTCTGTCACCCCAGGGAGGTAGTGTGGAGCAGTGTGAAGAGAACAGATTTTTGTTTGTTTGTTTGTTTTTAATCAGAAAATTTGACTCTGTTACTTTCTGCTTGTGTGACCTTGGGCAAGTCCCAACCTCCCTGGTCCTCCTTTTTTTTAACCAGGGTACTGGACTAGATGACTTCTAAGACCTCCTCTAAGTCTATGATCTTTTTTCTTTCCTATTAGTATCCTTTCTCTTGTCCCTCTGGGGTCTTGGGAACTAGTAAAGTAAGTCATCCTTAGTTTCTTTCAAGTTCATCTGGGTAACACCTCCTAAGGAAGACCTTTCCCTGCTTAAGAGTGTGTGTTCTGTTAAAGTCATATTGTTTTTACTTATTTGTGTATTGTATTTCCCAACCCCACCACAAAGTAGAATGTAAGTTCTTTGAGGGCAAGAAATATTTTTGTATTGTTTTTGTCTCCCTAGGCACAGTGTCTCTTATAGAGCAAGTATTTAATAAATTCTTGCTAAATTGAGTTAAATAAGGGGCAGCTAGGCAGCACAGTGGTTAGAGCACCGGCCCTGGATTCAGGAGGAACTGAGTCTGGCCTCAGACACTTTACATTTACTAGCTGTGTGACCCTGGGCAAGTCACTAAACCCCAATTGCCTCATCAGAAAAAAACCCCACAAACAAACAAATAAATTGAGTTAAGTAGCATGATGCTTTCTCTTTCATCTCTACTAGCTAGAGCAAATATACAAGGGATATAGTTTCATATCATGGATTTTAGATAGTGTGGCTCAGTGGAGCTCTGCATCTTGAACTCGACTATCTCCTACTTTATTCTGAACACAGGTAAGACCAGAATCATTTTCAGCCTCTGACTTCTCACCTATGAAACGGATAAGGATACACTGACCTATCCCATATGAGGACAAGTAAGTTGTTATCAGTTATATCAGTGCTAAGGGGTTTGATGCACAAGGAGGGAGGGCAGAGAGATAGTGATGATTTTTTTTATAATAAAGTAGATGCTATAATAGATCTATTTTCTAAATAATAATTAATTGTATTTCATAGACTCATACAAACTTAAGGATAGAAGGAAGCACAGAGATCATCCAATTCAACTCCTTCATTTCACAGGGAGGTGGGAATGAAAACTCAAAGAAGCTGTGACTTGCCCAAGGTCACACAGCTAGTTAGATGTTGAATTGGGAGTAGAAACTATATTTCCTAATTCCCCAATGCAGGCCTTTTCCCACTGAACCTTGACTAGTAAGCAGATGTGATCACAGTAGAAAATGTTTTTCAACTATGCCCATGTTAAACAGAATATGCTCTCACATATGCTTATGTAAAGGTGTTATCTAGATACAGCAGGAAATTTAGGACTCTAAAGCAGCTTTAAGGTCAACAACTCAATTCAATAACCATTTAATAAATGCCAACTATGTGCAAGGCACTTTACTAGGCACTAAAGATACAAAAACAAATTAAAAACAGTCCATGCCTTAAAAGCATTTATGGTCTTATGGGTAAAGTCTATGCCATGTGAATTAGCCTACTTCAGGACTTTTGAAGTAATTTTTTTTGTTTAGTTCAGGAAGCCAGAGAGTCTTTCCATCAGTCAGTATGAATATCTCCAAGTAGAAGATTTTATTTGTCAGTTTTGCCAAAAAGAATTGGTTAATAACATTTGAGAAGAAAGGAAGGAAACAGTGATAAAGCGCCTACTGTGTGCCAACTCTATGTAGACCTACATCTTCTGGAAATAACACCCAGAAAAAAAAAGATGTCACATTCATCATAGGGGGTTGAAATGCTAAAGTGGGAAATAAATCAAAAGATAATTGAAATAGCAGGCAAGTTTGACCTTGGAGTACAAAATGAAGCAGGGCAGAGACTAATAGAGTTTTGCCAAGAATACTCAGTGGTCATAACAAACACTCTTTTTCAACAACCCAAAAGGCAACTCTATACATGGCTATCACCAGATGATTAATATTGAAATCAGATTTGATTATATACGTATAGGCAAAGGTGGAGAAACTCTATACAGTTAGTTAATACAAGACCTGGAGCTGACTGTGGCTTAGATTATGAGCTTCTTATTGTAAAATTCAAATTTAAATTGAAGAAAGTAGGGGAAACCATCAGACCATATAGGTATGATTTAAATAACATCCCTTATGGATATGAAGCAGAGGTGATGAGTAGATTTAAGGAATTGAATCTGGTAGATAAAGTGCCTGAGGAACTATGGACAGAGGTCTGCAATATTGTACAGGAGGCAATAACAAAACAAAGCATTTCAGAGAAAAAAAAAGAGAAATGCCTGATGAGGTTTTACAAAGAGCTAAGGAAAGAAGGAGAGAAAAAGGGAAAAGAGAAAGGAAAAGATATATCCAACTGAATGCAAAATGCCAGAGAATAGCAGGAAAGATAAGGTTTTCTTAAATGAGCAATGCAAAGAAAATAGAAGAAAATAATAAAATGGGGAAGACAAGAAATCTCTTCAAGAAAATTAGAGGTATTTTTAAAAATGAAAATTAGAGGTATTAAGGGAAAGTTGCATGCAAAAAATGGGTATGATTAAAGAAAAAATGGTAGAGATTTAACAGAAGCAGAGGTGGTAAGAATACACAAAAAAACATCCAAGAAAGATTTCAACATCACTGATAACCACACAATGGTATAGCTACTGATCTGGAGCCAAACATCCTGGAGAATGAAGTCAAAGGGCTTAAGAGGTATTTCTAACAATAAGACAAGTGGAGGTGATGAAATTCTAGCTGAGCTATTTAAAACCCTACAAGATGATTCTGTTAAGGTGTTGTACTCGATATGGAAAACACAACAGTGATCACTGGATTGGAAAAAATTGGTTTACATCCCAATTTTAAAGAAGGGCAATGCCAAGGAACATTCCAATTACTTGACAATTGTACTCAATTCACACCCTAGCAAGGTTATGCTTAAGATTGTGCAAGCTAGGCTTCAGCAATATGTGAACTGAGAATTACCAGAAGAGCAGGCTGGTTTTCAAAGAGGCAAAGGAACTAGAAACCAAATTGCCAACATTCGCTGGATTATGAAGAAAGAAAAGGAGTTCAAAACAATGCCTCCATTTACTTCTGCTTCTTTGACTACACTAAAGTCATTGTGTGAATCACAACAAAATGTGGCAAGTCCTCAAAGACATTTGATTACCAGATCAACCTGTATGTGGGCCAAGAAGTAACAGTTAGAACTGAACATGGAACAATTGATTGGTTTAAGATTGGAAAAGAACAACAAGCCTGTAGATTGTCACCTTATATATTTAACTTATATACAGAAGACATCATGCAAAATGCCAAACTGAATGAATCAAAAGCTGAAGTTAAGGTTACCAGGAGAAATATCAACAATTTCAGCTATACTGATAACACCACTCTGATGGTAAGAAAGTGAAGAGGAATTAAGAAGCCTCTTGATAAGGGTGAAAGAGAAAGTGTAAAAGTTAGGTTGATGTGTAACATTAAAAAAAAAAAACCCTAAGATCTTGGCAACTGGTCCCATCACTTCCTAGTAAATAGAGGGAGAAGAAATGCAAAGTGTCTGATTGCATATTCTTGGGCTCAAAGATCACTGCAGGTGTCAACTGCAACCATGAAATTAAAAGACACTTGCTCCTTGGAAGGAAAGCTATAACAAATCTAGTCAGTACACTAAAAAGCAGAGATATCACCTTGCAGACAAAGGTCCATTATAATCAAAGCTATGGTTTTTGTAGCAGCGATATATAGCTGTGAGAGTTGGACTATAAGTGCTCCATCTACTGTGCCAACCATTAGTTACCTAAGACAAAAAAAAAAAAGTCTCCCTCGCCCTCCACCTATCTCTTTCAAAAAAACCCAGAATTAAGACGTTTGAAAAGTATTAAGCATATCTGAGTTGAGGAGTATGACAACTCGCTTCTGAGAAATTTGAATTTATACAGAGCATTCACCCAACATGCATTTCTGAGTCTTAAGGGAACACATTTTCTATAGCTGACCAATATATCCTGATTAGGAATTTGACAACATGCTTATATTCACCTTTTCCTTTCCTTCTCAGTTATTTAAACACTTGAATTGCCTTGTTTAAATATAAAGAATGGAACATTCTACCTAAACATTTGTATTCTTTTCTAAAACTATTTTTCTTAAAGGGAAACCTCAAAAGGAAATAGCAAAACATTGCTTCTTTGCATGTCAGTAGGGGCCAAATGTAGTTACGAATCCAGTGACCCGTTCTTCCTTCTGTTTTCTAAATCCTGGATCAACTCAGAACTAGCAACCACCCAGGGGAAACGAGAATTTCAAAGGATGGAGCAGTAACCATTTTCTTTTTTATATTACTTTTTCTCTTGGGGGAAAAAAAAGTGGGGAGATGCGGGAGGGAAGGAGAGAAAGAACACGAGTCCAAGATCTCTCCAGACAGTAAGTAGACTGCTTTTCGTTAAAAGGAAAATGTCATTGTTATCCTTTCTGCCCTCAGACAAACCTGGATGTATTGAAAAGGAAATGCAACAAGGTTTCCATTAGGGCTAACTTTCTATTCATAAGCAGTAGGCTTCCCTTCAGAGCCTTTAAATTTCTCCTGGCTTCCTTCTGGCAGAGACCATGGATGGTCTGTAGGAAAATTCAGGAATGCTATTCATATAGAACAAAAAACAACAACCTTGAAAAAAAATTTCCTGAAATGTATGAGTGTCCCTGGTTTCGCATGATGCTCTAATTCACGTACTAAAGGGGGGTGAAAATTGTCATTTCCTGGCCCTTCTGATTGTGGTTTTTCCAGTGAGGAGAGCGTTCTGACTAATCAATTTTGCTTTTTCTACTTTTAGTCCCCTGTGCTGCTAAAGAAGGGAGAATTGAGTCTAGAGGGGGAGGGGAAGGGGAAGAAGGTGGTTCTGAGAGGAAACAACAGCCTTGCAGAGATCACAGAGTTGCTCTTAGTATCAATCATGTCTCCTTATTGTGAGATTTCAAAACAACCAGACCCACCTACATAAACCGGCACTGATACACGTGGCTGCTTGTGACTTAAAGCATAAATAAGGCATAAGTTGCCTTGCCATCTGATAGACCTTTCATATTAAAGAGCAAGCTGTGATTTCAGACAGAGGCCTTTAGAAGCCCAGAATTCTATTCTGAAAACACCGGTGACATTGATGATAAATATTCTTGGATTTTTCTCCTGCATAAATTGATTTCATTTGGTCTACTTCCTGTCCCTTGTATTCAGAGCCCATAAGCAAATCTCTTTTGATATCTGCTTTGGAGGATCCATAATATAGTTTATGGATGCCAGTCTGCAGTATGGGGTTATTCCAGCTGAGATAGAATGTACGTCCAACTTAAATCACTCCAAATGTTCACTTTGTATTTACTTTGTATGCCTGGAACTCTTCTTATCTCTACCTCCTAGCTTTTCTGGCTTTCTTCAAGTCTCGGCTAAAGTCTTACCCTCTGCAAGAAGCCTTTCCTAATCCCCCTTAATGCTAGTGCCTTCCCTCTATTGATTATCTCCAATTAATCCTGGATATAGCTTGTTTGTACCCAGTTGTTTGCATGTTGTCTCTGAGATTAAACAGTGAAGTCCTAGAGAGCAGGGACTGGTTTTTGCCTTTTTATGTATCCCTAATACTTAGTGCAGTGCTTGGCACATGGTAAGTACTTAATAAATGCTAGTTGGGTGGGGTTTTTTCTATATATTCATATGTGTCTATGTTATTTTTCCCCTAATAGAATGTAAGCTCACTGAGGGCAAGGACTGTTTTATTTTTGTCTTTGTACCCCCTTCATCTAACACAATTTATGGCATATAGGAAAGTGCTTAATAAATACTTACTAATTGGTTGATAATAAATATTATCTTTTAAAAAATCTTTTGTCAATGCTGAAGTTACTTCTAGGACTAACCTTGAAATAAGATTGCCTAAACATGAAGGAGTTGCTGATGATAAACAACATGCGGAGGCGGGGGTGAGGGGGTGGGGGAGGGGAGGTCAGTCTGGTAAGGTGGAAAGACCTCTGGAGTGGAACCAGAAGACCAGATTTTGAGTTTTGGTTTCTCCACTTAATAGCTGTGTAAACTTGGATAAATCAAATAACTTCTTGGAGCCAATTTTCATATCTGTAAAATGGGGGGTACTGATATGTCAACAACTACATAAGACTGTTATGAGAGAATGTATCTAAACTAACTGTAAAGCTTTATATAAATGTAAGCTTCTTTAAAAATTATTTTCCTTTCTTTCACACATACATCCTCACATTGTAACATCATCCTCCCATTTTCTTTAAACCAGGAGAACCATGTAACAGGTGCTAACAAGCATCAGGCTATATAGCACTAAACTAAAAGGGGGAAAAAATACATTTCTTCATAGGATCTTGAAACCTGATACTCCCAGAGTCAAAGTTCTAAGATTCTTACTCCAGGGAATGACTCTTCTGGGAATTAATTTGAGGAACAAACTTCCTGAATGGGCATCACTAATTCTAGCAGGGAATGAACCCCAGAGATTTTAGGAAGAATTTTAAGGAGTTTCATGATTTCTTACCTTCCTCTGTGACTACTGTAGTTATATATGCCCAATGTGTGGGCATATAGCATTTACAGTGGCACTGGGGCACAATGAAAAAGATAAATGGAACTAAGTCCCATTGTTTTCTAGGGAAGATACTTATTTTTTTAATTATAAAAGTATTTTATTATTTTCCAGTTACATGTAGAGATAGTTTTCAACATTTGTTTTTTATAAGATTTCTGGTTTCAAATTTTTCTCCCCCTCCCCCCCCCCCCTTTCCCCCCTCCCCAAGACAGCAAGTAATCTGATATAGGTTATATATGTACAACAACATTATTCTGCATTAGTCATGTTGTAAGAGAAGAATCGGAGCAAAAAGGAAAAACCTCAAAAAAGAAAAACAACAGCACCAAAAACAAAAGAAATAGTATGGTTAGATCTGCATCTGTATTCTACAGTTCTTTTTTTTTCTGGATTTGGGGAGCATTTTCCATCATGAGCCCTTTGGAACTATCTTGGACCATTGTATTGCTGAGAAGAATCAAGTCTATCACAGTTGATCAATACAGAATGTTGATGATATTGTGTACAATGTTCTCTGGGTTCTGCTCATCTCACTCATCATCAGTTCATGCAAGTCCTTAGGGAAGATACTTATAAGTAAAACTTTTATCCACCCTGAGTGAAAGGCAATGCCTGACACAAATATGTCAAGCAGCAGAAGGACAATTAATGGGACATTTTCCAATCCTAACCAAGACTAACTGGGCTGTTTGCTTCAGAGCCTTCCTCATCAATTTTGAGTTATTCAGGTGATCCTTTAATTTACCTGGAAGCATTAGAGGAATCGTGTCAAAAATTTTGTAGAAGAATTAAGCTCACAAAGTGATGTTACAAAACTCAGCAAGCTTATTAGAGGGGAAAATTGAAAAGGTTGCTGCCAATTATTAATAAGGCAGATGAGCTTGAGATGAGGATAGAAGTAAGGACACTAAAAGAAACAGATCTATAAAAATTCAGAATGTAAGATGCTAGAGAGGACCAATTGTGTGTAAGTTACCTTTAAGAGTTCTTAGTTAAGTCCCAAAAGCTCCTAACATGTTGGTGTAATGGAAAAGAACTCCATTTGGGAGTCAGAGAATCATAGCATCTCCAATTTAGAAGGAATCTGAGACGTTATCTAATGGAATCCCCATCTAAATGGCTTGTCCCTATGTCTACAATATCCCCACAGCATCCCTGACCTAGGCCCTTAAGATCTTCCATTTCTTGCTGTGGTAGGAGAAGCCCCTGTTTTATGTAGGTGGGCGGGTTCCCCTTTAAGGGGACCGAGAGGCAGTTCTCAGTATTGTCATTATTTTTACTTCCTTGTCACCTAAAGCCTGAAAGGGCAGTTGGTGTTGGAGGTTTCAGTAAAATTCTCCAGTTCTGTGTAAAATGGTTTAGAATGGGCCTCACAATGCCCTGTGGGTCAGAAATGCCTTTCTGATCCAATTTTGCTGGCTGCTGTGCTGAAAGTGGTCCAGAATTTTTGCTTCATAGTTCCAACCCCAACCCTATTCTTCAGGCTCATCATGACCTCTATTTCACCCCTCAATCCCTTTCCCAAGCAATCAGCCATACATTGTCTATACTTTCCTCCCCTTTCTGAGCCCTTGGTGAAACAACTCAGTTGTCGTTGTTCAGCTGTTCAGTCAGTGTCTGACTCTTTGCAACCTCATTTGGTGTTTCTTTGGCAAAGCTAATGGAATGGTTTGCCATTTTCTTCTCCGTGTTCATTTTACAGGGGAGGAAACTGAGGCAAATAGGGTTAAACGATTTGTCCAGTGTGACACAGGTAGGAAGTGCCTAAGGCCAGATCTGAACTAAGGTCTACCTGACTCTAGGCCCAGAGCTCTATCCACTATACCACCTAGCTGCCCTATAGAGGCACTGTACCCTTCACTCTACACTATCCTTCAACCTTCAGTTCCATTGTCCCCTTGATCTAATCATACTTTGCCAAGCCTCTATCCTGGATTACTCCCACCATCCATCTCCTTTGCTCCTATTCACATGCTGCTGAATGAAACTGGAAAAAATAATTTTTTTTCAAACTGTGCTACCTGGGCCCACTATATATATATATATATATATATTCTAATCCCAACTGTTCTCATGTTGAAGCTAGACAAATATTTTCTTCCTCCCTAATTTATTTGTTATCCCACTTTCTATAGTGGTTGTTCCAAAACTTCTCACCTCTCCTTAAGATTTTTGTGATAACCCTTCATTAAACTTTCACCCTCTCTAATAAGAATACTTCAAAAAAAGTGAGATTATCCATGGAGAAATCTCCACTGTCATTTCACAATATTCTTCCACTGTCTTCCTTCACTCTGGTCTCAAAAGAAGACAACCCTTCTCCTTTCCAAGGCACACCCTTCTCCACACATCCTTGAGCCCATCCCCTCCTGATTTCTCCAGCAAATTACCCTCAATATCATCCCCACCCTCTTTTCTATTATCAACCTCTTCCAATCCACTAGCTCCTTCCCTACTGCCTACAAACATGTCCTTCTCCACCATCCTTAAAGAACCTCACTTGATGTAACCATCTCTACTAATTATTATCCTATATCTCTTCTCCCCTTTATGGCTAAACCCCTTGAGAAAGTCTTTTACAGTGAGTTCATCCACTTCCTCTTCTCACTGTTTTCTAAACCCTTTCTTTGCAAGCTGACTTTTGACCTCATCATTCAACTGAAATTGCCCTCTCCAAACTTACCAGTGATCAATTAAATGTCTAATTTAATGGCCTTTTCTAAATCCCAATCCTCCTTGACTTCTCTAAAGCATTTGACCCTGTTAGTCACCTCCTTTTCTCCAAGTTTTTGTGGCATTTCTTTCTACTGTTTCTCCTATCTGTCCAATTGCTCCTTCTTCTCAATCTCCTTTGCTAGTTCTCCATCTTTGCCAAACCTGTGGGTGTCTGGCCCAGGCTATGTCACAAGTGCTTTTCTCTTTTTGCTCCATACTAATCTTACTTGGGGAACTCATGAGCATCCATGGATTCAATTATTATGTCTATACAGATAATTGCCAGATCTATATTAGTACCAGTCTCTCTCCTGAGCTAGAGGTATGCATCTCCAACTGCCTCTTAAACATTGCAAACTGCTTTTTCTGTAGGCATCTCAAACTCAACATGCCTGAAGTAGAATTCATTATCTCTCCTCTTTAGAACTTGTCCCTTCCCCACTTTTCTAGAGACTTTATACTTTTACTCCATTCCATCAATTCTATAATTCAGCTGCATTTACCTATTTGCAGCTCCTCAAACACTGCCCTATATATCCCACCTCCATGCCTTTGTACTGTGTCCCATATGCCTGGGATACTCTGTTCCCATACCTCCACCTCTCAGTTTCTTTGATTTCCTTCAAGACTCAGCTCAAATCTTGCCTTCAATAAGAGACTTTTCCCCAGTTCCCCTAGTTATTAATACCTCTCCCTTTCATGTTGCCTTCATCATCTCTATAAATATCTTTTATGTACTTAGTTATTTAGATGCTTTCTTCCCCATTACAACATACACTCCTTGAAACAGGAACTATTGTGGGTTTTTGTTTTGTTTTGTTCTGCTTTGTTTGCTTTTCTTTGTATCTCCAGAGCTTAGCAATTAATAAATGTTTGTTAATTGACTCACAAGTCTTCCTAGATTCCTGCTGGCACTATTATTTGTTCTTGCATGAATCACTAGAAATGGGTATTGGTCACCAGGCTGGACAAGTCTCAAAGTCTTTGGCATATCCCAGATACTCACCCCAAGATGCCACTGAATCTCTCTATATTTCAAATGAGGCCAACCAATAGTTGCCTTTTGAATTGGACATTAGAGATGTTTCCTACATCGCTTTTGCTTTTCCCTATTATAGGGAGATCAACCCTAATTTTGTGCACGCATAGTTGTTACCTCATACTGGTAAAAACAGTCATAAGAAATATTAGCATAGCCTCCATACTTGCTGAAATCAAGATCCTCTGTTCTCAGTCTCTTTTGCTGCTGGCTTATGCTTTTAACTTTCATAAATAACTACCATGGCATACTGCTGTTTGACTTGCCCGTTTGCTGTGCCGGCCTCTGTCTGTGTGGACTAACTGAGTGAATTTCTATTTAAAGCTGGCTTTACTAACTTTTTCTAGGACTTAAAAAAACTTATCTGGTCTTCTCCCTCAATTTCCTCCCCATGTTTGCTCTACTTTCTCAAAGTTTTTGGTCTGAAATTAGTAAATTTCTGCCATTATGTTCATGAAAATAATAGCTCCCCTCAGTCCACTGTTTGTAAGAAGGTCTTAGATGGGTATCTACCTTCCAGCGATTCACTTTCTCTTTTCTCTCACTTTAGGTCAGACTCTATATACACATATCTCTTCCACTTTTGGTACCTTCTCTCAAGAAACCTGATTTGTGGTTCTGATTCTGCATAATCACTCAATCCAAAGAGAAAGAACATTAGAAAGTTCAAGCCTTGTACAAATATAAAGTATCATTAGTGTTACTTTTTGATTATCATTAACAAAGTCATACTCAATGTCTAATGATGATGATTGATTATGGTGGCGGTGGTGGTGATGATATAGTATCCTCTTGCTTCTGGAAGACTATGGAAATAGATATAATGTAAGCTCTTGTAGGGCATACTATGTTGGAAAAGTTTAGTGTAGATTACTTTCTGACATCTTAGCTAGGTGGTGGTAGCAATTTGTGGTAGCAGCTGGAATTCTCAGAACCACACTATGAACCCCAAGGATGACCAGAAGAAAAAGAGAGCAACAGGTCAGCCAAGAAGAACAAAACCCCTGTGAACAAGTCCAGGGGTAGGGCTAAAAGGGAATGGTGCAAAGGAAATGTTCAAGACAAAGTCAACAGTCTGGTTTTGTTCAACCCAATAACCTATCACAGACTCTACAAGGAGGCTCCCAACCACAGATTTATCACTTCTGCAGTTGTCTCAGGGAAGATTCCTCCACGAACTGCTTAGTAAAGATCAAATCAAGCATAGTTGCCAGTTATATGGAACAAGTGGTCCATATCAGAAATACCCAAGACAGAGATGCTCCAGCCAGTGGTAAAGATGCATAAAATTGTTCAGCAAATTTTATGCATGTAAAACTATTGAATTAAAAATAACGTTTAGAGTTGTAGCCAACTCACCAAGTGGGTACCTGTCATCAATGGATGGGCCAAAGGGGCTCAGTGTTAGGATGGCCACCAGATGATGATTTTTTTTAAGCCATAGCAACTCATTAAACCACATACCAAGGTTGTGACTGGTACCAGTAAAAGATTATTCATGCTGATGTAATAATGCATTTTTGAACTACTGGAAAAGTATGAGTATGGTGATGAAAATGGACATGTCCTGGAGAGTAAAAAAGGTGATTGTTTCAAATCAACCTCCCTGAATGTCTCATAATATACAGCAGTAGATTGGGCTTGACACTGCTCCAGTTGAGAACAAGATAAAATCTCGAGAGCAGTGTAAAGCCAAGGGATGTGGTAATAAAGGGATATGCCATGAAAGAATGAAGAGTGAAGAGGCCTTTTGACTGCAAATCTGTCATCCAAGTACCTTGGCCTGCAATTGGCCAGTTCAAGGCTACCTTGAGTATCTTCAAAGTTTCCTCAAACCTAAGCAGTTCTCAAAATGTGATTCACTCGTTATAGATGCTCATGGACCTTGGATTGACTAGCTCTCACCTCAGGATAAGAGTCTAGAGAGCTGAGGAATACCAAAATAATTACAACTTCCTCCAAATATCCAGAAGATCAGGAGGTAGTACATGTATTCTTAAATTTTGATGCCATCAGGGAATATTTTGTCATTGTCTCCTAGAACTGTGGCTTAGGTGTAGTAGCCACTTAATAAATAAATTGTTGAATTCAATTGAATGCTGAATGTACATGGCCTGATCTAACCACCTGGACAAGAATGTTTTATGGTAACATAATTTGATCATCTCTTTCTTCCCCACCCCATGTCAAACAATTATGGGACCTAGATGACAATGGTTTCCGAAATTATAACAATCACAAAGGCCACTTTAAAAATAAGAAATTAATCTCTCTTACTCTTTCTCTCTGTATGTATTTCTCCTCCCTCTCTCCCTCTCTCTCTCTGTCTCCCTCTCTCTCTGTCTCCCTCCCTCTTTCCCTTTCTCCCTCTCTCTCCCTCTCTCATTTCTCTCTCTGTCTCTGTCTCTTTCTTATCTTTCCTGCTCTCTCCATCTCCCTCTCTTTCTCCTTTCCCAAAGCAGTGGTGATACAGATTTAATTAAATAGGTGGTAAGAAGGGTGGGGGAAGAAGAAAAGTAGCGGGAAGTGAAACATGGTCTGGGATTTGAAGTGTCTTAATCCACCCAACTTTGGATCCATCACCTTGGTGCCATACTGTCCTGATTAGTGAGTCAGCCAGTACAAACACCCACAGTCCATTATATCTAGCAAGTTCTGGGTCCCAGACCATGTTTCCCACTCCATCTGACAATTTGACTTAATCATCCAGTGAAATAATATCCATAAAGTGCTTAGCACAGCATACAGTAGTCACTTAAAAAATACTTGTTCCCTTCCCCCATTTCCTTGCTATCCGCCCTGCCTCCTCTCCCTACCCTCTCCACTCTCTATCAGCCAGAAATAGTAACCAAGACAATACTACTATCGCTTCTGGAAAGGAAGCTCTGTGCTTCTTCTGTGCAGAAGCTTTCCTACGGCTCCACTGACCTTCCCTATGATTTTCTAAATCATACCACCCCCATACCCCCCAAATCAAAAAACTGGCCACTGCTTTCTTATAAGTGTTGTCTCCTGCTATAATGTCAGCTACTTGAAAGCAGGAATGGTCTTGGTTTTATATTTGTAACCTCAGCACTGAGCATAGTAAATGACACATAGTAAATACTTAAATTTTGCTTATTATTCACTCACTCATTCATTCTCAAATATTCCTTTACATGTACTCACATATGCATAAAATATTCTTTATTTCTGATGTTAATCTACCATCCTAGGTCAGAGTGGGTAAAAGAATGACTAACTTTTCATCAAAACCTCCAAATAGATGAGGAAGATGAAATTACTAAACTTCCAGTTAGGAGGGTGATGCAAAATGATGATTCTGAAAGTCAAAGACTAATTCTGAAAGTCAGGGCAAGTGGTGGAGAGGAAAGTACATTAGGCCTGGAGTTAGGAGATCAAGATTTGAATTTCAGCTCTGACATTTACAACATATGTAACTGGGGGTGCCACTTATTAACTCACATTTCTATACATATATATATATATAACTCTTAAATCCTATATAAATGTTATTGTAATTATTATGCTTGAGCCTCATGACAATCCTATGAGGTAAGTGCTCCAGACACTATTATTATCTCCATTTCACAGATGAGGAAACTGAGGCTTAGAATGTTTAAGAGACTTGCCCAATGTCACACAGGTATTGAGTGTCAGAAACAAAATCTGAACCCAGTTCTTTCTGACTTCAAGTTCAGTAGTCTATGAAAGTTGTCTCTTGATTAATCTTTATCTGATATGGAGATGATGATGACATGTGCACAACCTATCTTGCAGGATTGTTGTGAGGAAAGCACAAAGCAGAAAGCACTAGGTATAAATTGAGTTATTATCAAGAATAATCACCACATGAAGGGCAGCTAGGTGGCACAGTGGATAAAGCACCAGCCCTGGATTCAGGAGGATCTGAGTTCAAATCCAAACTCAGACACTTGACACTAGCTGTGTGACCCTGGGCAAGTCACTTAACCCTCATTACCCTGCAAAAAACCAAACCAAAACAAAACAAACAAAAACAAGAATAATAACAGAAATATGTTTAACATGATTGTAACATATAACTTATATCATATTGCTTGCTGGTGTCAGGAGTGGGTAGGGAAAAGTGGATGGGAAAAAAATTTGGAACTCAAAAAATATCTCTACATGTAATTGGAAAAAAATTGAATTGAATTAAATTATTTTTTTTTGTGGGGTAATGGGGGTGAGGTGACTTGCCCAGGGTCACACAGCTAGTAAGTGTCAAGTGTCTGAGGCCGGATTTGAACTCAGGTACTCCTGAATCCAGGGCCGGTGCTTTATCCACTGCACCACCTAGCTGCCCCCTAAATTAAATTTTTAAAAAAGAATAATCACCATGGGATGGGAAATGAAAGAAAAAGCTTCTCACTAAAATGGAATTGAAGTTGTATTGGGAGAGGCAGAATGGTCTTTAAGACAGGATAACCTAGGTTTAAGACCTCCTCCGCCACATGCTGGGCTGTGTGACCTTGGGCAACCTCTCTGTGCCTCAGTCACCTCTCCAAGGCTAAAAGTAACAGGATAGATGTTGATCTGCACAGGTAGTAACATTTTCTTCACCAAGGAATTCCCTATGCAGACGTGATCCCCATATATAGGATATATGCTGGATAGGATTGGATTTGTGATTTCACTGAGGGGCCTCCCAATGAACAAACTCCCTCTTCCACTTCAGATGGGGACCTTCCCTGCAATTTGCAAACCTCGAGTTGCCTGGGGGCACAAAGAGGTTAAGAGCCTTGCCCAGGGTCACATGGTCTGCATATGTCAGAGGCAGGACTTAGCAGGTCTTTCTGACTCTGAGGCCAACTGTCTATTCACTACACATGATGCTTCTCATCTATAGATAATATGGGCACATGGGTACATATGTATAAAAATATTGGACTTTTTATTTCTCCTGTATTCCTAAAACTGCACAGGAAAGGTTACAATAATATAGAACTGGAGGAATCCTGAACAGATGTCTGATATATCTCTTTCCTGCATTTGGAGAGTCCCAGGGAGAGGGGAAGGGAAGGGGAAAGGGGGGAGGGGAACAGTTCTTTTTTTCTCAGGCAGATGGCTGATTATGATGTTTCTGAAAAACTCTAAGAACTTCTACCTCACAGTTTCTCGTAGCAACCTGTTCCAATATTTGCTCAAGAAGTTTCACCTCAATTCTGTTTCGCTCATGCTACAATTGGAAAGCATTTCTTCTTGTTTTATCGTCTATGGAGACAGAACAGCTGAGCAATGTTCTCCTTAACCTTTCATATGAGCCGAACTATCGTCATCTTTTTCTCATTGAAACCACTTTTCCATCCCCTTAGTCATTTAGGTTGTAGGTTTCTAGAGTTTCCAGGCAGATGTACACCCACCCACTCACTGTATTTCAGGACCTGTTGCTTTAGGGCTATTATCACCATCGTGTTTGGGGTGTGAATGAAGATTATCCTTAGGGAAGAATACCAATTTATCACTTTTCCCTCTAGATTTCTGGGGCTATTTTCTCAGAAGCTAAATTCTCCTCCTTAGAATGTCAGCTCTTTGAGAGCAGGGATGATTTTGCTCTTCTACTGTAGCTTCAGTGCTTAGCCCAGTGGTTGGCATGCAGTAAGTAATAAATGTCTTTCCATTTCTTTTCATTCCCATTAAAATGACTTATTTGTGGGGGCAGCTAGGTGGCACAGTGGATAAATCACCAGCCCTGAATTCAGGAGGACCTGAGTTCAAATCTGGCCTCAGATACTTGACACTTACTAGCTGTGTGACCCTGGGCAAGTCACTTAACCCTCATTGCCCTGCAAAACCAAAACAAATCAAAACAAAAGAACAAACAAACAAAAAAGACTTATTTGTGTATGTTAGTATTTGAGCCAGACTTTTAGATTGGTCATTCCTATGCTGGAAATTTGGGGCAGCTAGGTGGTCCAGTGGCTAGAGCACCAGCCCAGGAAGAAGACTCATCTTCCTGAGGTCAAATCTGACTTCTGACATTAGTTGTGTGACCCTGGGCAAGTCACTTAACCCTGTTTGCCTCAGTTTCCTTGTCTGTAAAATGAGCTGGAGAAAGAGATGGTAAACTACTCCAGTATCTTTTTCAAGAAAACATCCATGAGGGGCAGCTAGGTGGCACAATGGATAGAGCACCGGACCTGGAATCAGGAGTACCTGAGTTCAAATCCGGCCTCAGACACTTAACACTTACTAGCTGTGTAACCTTGGGCAAGTCACTTAACCCCAATTGCCTCACTTTAAAAAAAAAATCCATGGACATCAATGTATCTTTACCAAGAAAACATCCACTGGTGTGCTATGGTCTGTGGAGTAACAAAGAGTTGGACATGACTCCACAGTGGCAACCATATGAAAGCTAGAAAAGCTAACCAGAAAAAATGCTTGGTCTTTTGATAAACTTTTTTCCTTCTCTTGTCATTAAGAAAATCAAAAGAAAGTATGAATTTTTGGAAAGAATACTTCAGTGCTTCTGAAATTTAGGCACTTCAGCCCAACTTGAAGATTTTCCCAAGCCAAACAGACTAATCAGTGACCACTACTTGGCCACATGCATATATGGTAGACATCAGGGTGTTAAATTATAGGCATCAGATCTGCATGCCCTACAAAGACCTCCCTTGAGTTTGTCATAGTGTTTCTAATTCCCAACATGTGATCAGTTCCTTTGATTTAAGGTTTTGTAACTAGAAGGTTCAGGTAAACTACAAATATGTTACCTGGAAGAATTATACCTTAACCTTTTGACACTCATTTTCACATTTAGTCCAGATTAATTTTACTTGTTCACTACTTCAAAAGATCTATGATTTCATCACTGTACTCTCTTCTTTGATGATTTCATCAGCTCCCACACATTCAATTATCATGTTATGCAAATAACTTTAATATCTATATATACCTCTTCTAAACTCCAGTCATATGTTACAAACTGTCTGCTGGCCATCTTTATCCAAGTGTCCTATGGTCATATCACCTCAACATGTCTAAAATAGAGCTCATTAAATTTTTTCCTCAAACTTATCCCTCCTCCAAGCTTCCTAACTTCTGTTTATGGTACCACTAATCTGTCCAGTCCCTCTGGTATGTAATTATGGAGTCATTCTTGGCTCTTCTCTTTTTCCTCGTGCAATCAGATTCTGAGTATTGTCACTCCTATAATGTCTCCTACTCTCCACTCCTACAGCATCTACCCTAGTTCAGGCTATTATGACCTTTCGATACAATAGCCCCATAATTGGTCTCCTTGCAGTTCAGGGTTTCCTAACTCAGAATACATGAACTTGGGTTTTTTTGGTTTTTAAATATTTTGATGAATGTGTTTCAATATAATTAGTTTCCTTTGGAATTCTATGTATTTTATATCATGTATTCAAAAACTTTATCCTGGAAAAGGGTTTATAGGTTTCAACAGACTGCCAATAGGATACATGATGCAAGAAAAAAAGTTTTAAAAAATCCACTGCTATATCCCAAAGAGATCTTTTTTAAAAGTGGGGACTTATTTGTAGAAAAGTATTTATAGCGGCTCTTTTTGTGGTAGCAAAGGAATGGAAATTGAGGGGATGCCCATCAATTGGAGAATGGCTGAATAAGTTGTGGTATATGAATGTAATGCAAGACTATCATGCTATAAGAAATGATGGGGGCAGCTAGATGGCACAGTGGTTAAAGCACCGGCCCTGGATTCAGGAGTACCTGAGTTCAAATCCGACCTCAGACACTTGACACTTACTAGCTGTGTGACCCTGGGCAAGTCACTTAACCCCCATTGCCTGCAAAAAAAAAAAAATTAAGAAATGATGAATAGGTGGATTTCAGAAAAACCTGGACTTACATGAATTGATGCAAAGGGAAGTGAGCAGAACCAGAATATTGTAGACAGTATAACAGCAACATTGTACAATAATAACTATGAATGACTTAGCTCTGCTCAGCAATACAATGATCCAAGACAACTCCCAAAAATTCATGATGGAAAATGCTATCCACATCCAGAAAAAAGAACTGCTGGAGCCTGAATACAGATCGAAGCATACAATTTTTCACTTTCTTTTTTTTCTTTTTCTTTTGATCTGTTTCTTCTTTTACAACATGACTAATATGGAAATATGTTTTACACGATTCCTCATATATAACCTATGTCAAATTACTTAGTATCTTAGGGAGGAGGAAGGTGAGGGAGGGAGGAAGAAAATTTGGAACTCAAAGTTTAAAAAAAAATGAATCCTGGGGCACCGGCAGTGGAGTCAGGAGGACCTGAGTTCAAATCCAGCCTCAGACACTCAACACTTACTAGCTGTGTGACCCTGAGCAAGTCACTTAACCCCAACTGCCTCACCAAAAAAAAAAAAAAGAATCCTAAAAGTTGCCTTTACATGTAATTGGAAAAAAATAAAATATTATATATAAAAAAGTTCTGGTTTCTCTCCTTGCCAGTTCTTCCTCCACACAAATTAACATTCCTAAAACAGATCTGATGAGGTCATCCCCTTTTTCTAAATTTGTCAGTGGCTTCCCCTATTGTCTCTAAGATAAAATGCAAACTCTTCAGCCTGGCATTTAATGCCTTCTAGAATGTGGTGTGGCCTCCTTTTCTAGGCCCCTTAATTCTTCCTCTTTGTGTACTCTCCAGTTCAGTCAGAATAGCCTGCTAACTCTTCCCTTTAGCACCACTCCAGTACAAGTGTTCATCCATGTCTGGCCTGTGTTTCTTTCTTCAAAGCACAGTCCAGGGACCGTATCCTTTTTCGATTCCCTCAGTTATTAATATCCTGGCTCTCTTGAAATGACTTTGTATTTCTCTGAATGCTTAAGTACTCTAATGGACCAATAATCATCTGATCAATATGGGTATTCCCTCCAAAAATGCACACTGCAACAATCTATGTCTGCCTATTCAGTGGGACTCTTGTCCATGTTCTTACATAAGGTCACCACATGGGATTCTTCTAATGTTGTTGGAGAGTTTTTCTTGGTGTCTCAACATCGTGATGATACCAATGAGTCCCATTTCCACCAGCTTCCCTTGCTTTTGTAACATGACTAGCCTATGTTCTTTTTCTCTTGTTGTTGCTCAGTTATTCAGTCATGTCCCGCCCTTTGTGTCTGATTCTGTTTGGGGATTTTCTTGGCAAAGAACCTGGAGTGTTTTGCCATTTCCTTCTCCAGTGAATTAAGGTAATCAGAGGATAAGTTACTTGCCCAGGGTCACATAGCTAGTGAATGTCTGAGGCTGGATATGAAATCAAGTTTTCCTGACTCCGGGCCTAATGCTCTATCCAACTGAACCACCTAGCTGCCTCCATTTCTCTGATACATATTTTTAATTATGTTCTTTATTCTATTTCTCTTACACAATTCTTCGCCAAGTTTTGCAGCCTGCTTTCACCCATTATGCACCTCTCCATTGCCGCTGGGTGATCTTCAATCTTGATTCCTTAGAGATTGCAGTATTCTATGATTTTGCAATTATATAATAATTCCAGAAAAAAAACCAGTAATATTTAAAAGATGGGCTTTTGTTTCAGGAAAAAGTCATGAGAAGAACTTTTTTGTTTTTAAAGACAAATCACCAGCTCCTTCTGCTAGGTTTTTTGCCCAGTTCATCATTTTCTTTTTTTTTCTTTTTTTTTTTTAGTGAGGCAATTGGGGTTAAGTGACTTGCCCAGGGTCACACAGCTAGTAAGTGTTAAGTGTCTGAGGCTGGATTTGAACTCAAGTCCTCCTGACTCCAGGGCCGGTGCTCTATCCACTGTGCCATCTAGCTGCCCCACCCAGTTCATTTTCTATGAACAGCATCTCTCCAAAATACATATACCATAGGGATATGTAGTTGGATGGATATCTGGTTAGATGGACAATGCATATTTTAGAATTTGTCCTCTCATTTTACTAATGAGGAAACTGAGACTCGGAGAAATTAAGTGATTCAAATAAGCTCACACAGCAAGTTAGTGGCAATGAGAAGTAGAACTTGGGTTTCCTGGTTCCTAATTCAGAGCCCACATTGAAAACGATCTATAAAGATCCCTACCCCAACCCTCATTCCTGAATGAAAAGAGTTAAGAAAGTAGGCTATGATGATGTTCAGTACTGGTATAAGCAGCTTTCTTTTCATCTGTCACAGCCATAATTAATTTATCAGCAGAAGTACTGTACAAGATGAGATTTAAAGTGATGTTTAGAAAATGAATTAGCTTCTTCCCTATCTTATTTAGAATTCTCCATTGTGAATATACTCAAATTGTAAGAGAGAGGTAATTTCTGTGAATGAAAGCTCTAGTGGCCTAGATTCTGTAATCTATGGTAAATTTTATCATTCTATGTCTTCTGTTCCCTTAGGGTTAGAAGACCATGTGGCTAAAGGACAGAATCTCCTTATTTTATATACATTCAACACATTACATGGTAGGCTTTACTGTTTACTGGAAAGTGTATTTACTTTTTCCTTTTTTTTTTTTTTGTGAGGCAATTGGGGTTAAGTGACTTGCCCAGGGTCACACAGCTAGTAAGTGTTAAGTGTCTGAGGCTGGATTTGAACTCAGGTACTCCTGACTCCAGGGCCGGTGCTCTATCCACTATGCCACCTAGCTGCCCCTACTTTTTTCCTTTTTAAGGATAATTATTCCTATTTCAGATTTGGGCTATTCAAACTAGGGTCAAAGACAGAGGCTGTAGCCAAATGATACAACTCGTGCTTTCCATGTGTGACACATATGTGAGTCAATCCCTCAATCAAGAGGCAGCATGATACAGGGGGGAGAAGAACAGTGGAGTTAAGAGTCCAAGGACCTGGGTTTAAATCCTAACTCTTTCATTTAATTAAGCACTATTATATGCCAGGCATTGTGCTAAGTGCTGGGAAAACAAGAAAAAAAAAAAAAGCAAAAAAATCCCTATCCTCAAGAAGCTTTCTTTCTATTGGCTAATACAATGTATATAACTTTATATATACGTGATTAATATAAAAGAGATGGAAGATAACTGAAAGCACACTTGAAGTGGTTCTTGAACTGAGCCTTAGAGGAAACCAGGAATTTTCAGAGTATGAGGTGAAGAGGAAGGACATTCAAGGCACAAATGCAAGAATATGGGAGATGGGGCAGAGGTGAGGAATAGCAATTAGGCTATTAGCAATTAGCATAAGTAGAGAAGGAAATGGCAAACCATTCCTGTATCTGTTTTTTTTTTTTAATTTAATTAATTAATTAATTAATTAATTATTTTTGCAGGGCAATGAGGGTTAAGTGACTTGCCCAGGGTCACACAGCTAGTGTCAAGTGTCTGAGGCCAGATTTAAACTCAGGTCTTCCTGAATTCAGGGCCGGTGCTTTATCTACTGCACCACGTAGCTTCCCTCCACTCCTGTATCTTTGCCAAGAAAACCCCAAATGGGGTCATAGAGAGTTGGATACAACTGAACAACAACAACATAACATGATTCTTTTTTTTTTTTTTTTTAGTGAGGCAATAGGGGTTAAGTGACTTGCCCAGGGTCACACAGCTAGTAAGTGTCAAGTGTCTGAGGCCAGATTTGAACTCAGGTACTCCTGACTCCAGGGCCGGTGCTCTATCCACTGTGCCACCTAGCTGCCCCAACATAACATGATAACATGATTATTGTGAGAGAATTTATTGAGTTGGAGGGAGGGTTAGGAGTGTGTTGGTAAATGTTTAACAATTGGTTCTTCTGGGGGGAAAGAAACATGAATCATCCAGATTAAATTTAAAAGTGTCTTATATTTTCTCCATCTCTTCCTGAAGCCTAGAGACTTTTAAACAATAACAGATCGATTTCTGTTTTGTAGCATTTGCAAACTTCTGAGATGTAAATGCTCACACTGAAAATTTAACAATCCACTTTCCTGATTCTGCTGTGAACTGGCTCCACTCACCTCTGGGGTGTGACATGGTCAGACCTGTTCTTTCAAATCTTTTTAGCAGCTATGTGGAAAATATATTGGAGTGAGGAGAGATCTGAGGCAAGGAATCTCAATAAAAAGCTTACTGCAGTAGACCAGCAAAGTTTATGAGGGCCTGAAATAGGATGGTGGTTTTGAATGGAGAGAAGCAAGAGCTATTGCAGAGAAAGAAATTACCTTAGTAGTTTACTGCTTGTGTGGTCTTAGGTTGGTCTTCTGGACCTCAGTTTCCTGACGTATGAGATTAGGAGATTGGGCTAGATGTTTTATAGCTTTGAATCTATGATCATAGGCATGCCTATAAAGTGTGCCCAGTCACACCCTAATATGCTAAGTCCTCTAACAGGGGCAGGGTTGCTGGGGATCCTGAGCCCACCAAAGGGAGAGGTGGATTTTCCTGGTCTCTGGGGCTCCAGGGTTCCTGCAGTCACCACTCTTGCTTCCTGCCTTTGCTTCCCCTCTTCTGCTATCTTGCTATCTAGTGTAGAAAGAAAAAGGAAGTGTGCTCAGTGACTTGTTCAGCCTCTAATCTAGGTTCCTTCTTCAAGCACCTCTCTGGGGTTCTCTCTGCCTTCTATACTCTCATGGTACTTCTGCTTGGTGGAGCCCAGTTCCTGTGGGATCAGGTGGGCTATTAGAAGTGGTGTGCTGGTTAATGTTTAACAATTGGCTCTCCACGGGGAAAAAGGCACATACAAGACACTTTTCAGTTTAATTTGCATTATTAACATTTTCTCCATAATTTTCTCAAATTATGAAATCAACAAAACAATAAACCAAGTCCTGATTTGTAATATTTGCTGATTTCTGACATGTAAATGCTTATACTGAAAATTTTAACAATAGGCTCAGGAGAGCTCATAATAGGACCTTGAAGACCCATTGCTATTTGTCTACCTCCTGTCTGATCCCTCTTCCCAAACCTGAGGATTTCAACTGGTTGCCATCTTGTCAGGGACCAAGCAACCAAACATTGTTCCCGCTCTTGACTCTTCTGATTGTGCTCATATCTTAACTTTTGTCTCGCCACTGGACTCTGATAACTCTGGAGGAGAGAATGAGGCTGACAACTTTATACAGCTCTGCCCAACTTAAATCCAATTGACACCCAAGTCAATATCACCTTTGTGATGCCATTGGTCCTGTTTAAGAATGAAGGAATAGGGGCAGCTAGGTGGCATAGTGGATAAAGCAACGGCCCTGGATTCAGGAGTACCTGAGTTCAAATCCGGCCTCAGACACTTGACACTTACTAGCTGTGTGACCCTGGGCAAGTCACTTAACCCCCATTGCCCCGCAAAAAAAAAAAAAAAAGAATGAAAGAATAACAACAACAACAACAACAACAACAACAAGCCCTGAGGCTCTGGTTGTTTAGGCAAGGAAGACAAAAAAAGTTAAAGTCTAAATGGAGGTCCCAGTGGACACCAGACTTTAAACTGAATTGTTGGACTTTAGTAGCAAACTGCAAGGGTAGAGGAACAGCATCCAATGGGAAGGAGGCTTTGCAAAGTTTATGTTTTCAAAGTAAAGTTTTGTTATTAATTTTAAAAATCAAGTTTAATTGATTTTAGTTTCTTTGGTATGAAGAATGAAAATTTCCTTTATGATATAATATTCAACAAATGCTTTCTTCGTTACAATAAAATAAAATTATTAAATTCTCTGCATGTCCATCTAGATGAAATATGCTGCATATGGTTGTCTCTTATCCCATGAAAGGGCTTCAAATTAGGAATCAGGAGACCTAAGCTCTATTTCTGGCTATGTCACTAATTAACTGTGTAAGCTTGCTTGTGTCACCTAATTTCTCTGGGTCTCAGTTTCCTTATTAGTAAAAGAGAGAATTGAAGAAGATATCTAAGGTCCATTCTAGCTATACAATTGTGGGAATAGTCACAGTAAATCAATCCTTTATTCTAATCCTTTGTGAGACATCTTTAAATCTGGAACCACTGGGAGGGGAGAGCCTACAAAGTCTGGTTTAGTAGCCAAGGGACTGCATTTCACCTAAGTGACTATAGGGTTAACTGAACCCCACCCTACATCTGGAGGCTTCGTAGTACATATATATATATATATATTTATTATTTTTTTTTTTGCGGGGCAATTGGGGTTGAGTGACTTGCCCAGGGTCACACAGCTAGTAAGTGTTAAGTGTCTGAGGCTGGATTTGAACTTAGGTCCTCCTGAATCCAGATCCGGTGCTCTATCCACTGCGCCACCTAGCTGTCCCTAAAAAGATATTTATAATTTATGTTACATGGTAATGCATAGACATTTTTTGTTAAATGGTTCCTTTCTTTCTTTCTTTCTTTCTTTTTTGATGGGGCAATGAGGGTTAAGTGACTTGCCCAGGGTCACACAGCTAGTAAGTATCAAGTGTCTGAGGTCAGATTTGAACTCAGGTCCTCCTGAATCCAGGACCAGTGCCTTATCCACTGCACCACCTAGCTGCCCCTGGCTTCATAGTATATTAAACAGACCACTGACCCCAAAGAGATCAAAGAAAGAAGAAAAAGACTTTTATGTACAAATTTACTCATAGCAATTCTTTTTTGTGGTAGTGAAGAGCTAGAAATTGTGAGGATGTTCATTAATTGGGAATGGCTGAACAAATTATAGTATACAAATATAACGAAATAATGTTGTACTTTAAGAAACAAGAAAGGGAGAGAAACTCAGGAAGACTTACAGGAACTGAAGCAGAGTAAAATGAGCAGAACCGGAATAACAATTAAAACTATAATATAAAAATAAGCAACTTGAAAGAGTGAAGATTCTGAATCAATGTGATAAGAAATTGTTTTTAAAAATAGATACATATTTTTTATTTTGTTAAATATTTCCCAACTACATATAGAAAATTTTTAACGGTCATTTTTTAGCATTTTGAGTTTCAAATTCTCTCCCTTCCTCCTGTCTCCCCCTCCTCCATGAGAAGACCAGCAATTTGATTATACATGTGACATCATGGAAAACATGAAATAATAAATCGTGATTCCAGAGGACTGATAATGAAGAATGCTATTCACTTCCTGACAGAGAGATGATGGCCTGAGTATGTGAAATGAGACCTAGTTTTGAACATGGTTGATAAGGGAATTTGTTTTGCTCAACTCTGCATATTTGTTATAAAGATTTTTTTTTCTTCTTTTCCCAGTGGTGGGGGAGTAGGGTACAAAGGAGAGAAATATAAATGCTGATTAACTTAAGAAATTAATTAAAATGTAGTAAGTTCTTTGTGGTATCAATATCTTTGGGTAAAGGCTGGTTATGACTTCCCCCTTAGAAATCTAGGAGTAACCCTGAGGGGTTGAAGATATCTCTTCTTTAATGCTTTTGATTCAAGTCCCAACAGTTGGTGTTTACCAACTGTTAGCCACAGTGACTAACCCTCAGTTCCATTTAACACCAATTAGCTTTTACAAAGGGATATTTACTTTGAAGATATGAAAAGAACAAAAGTAGAAATATTTCCCACTAGCACTTCATAAGGACACCTTGTAAGAGGTGTCTGTAAAAGGTGTCCTACTCTGGGAAGAGTAGGCTCAGGCTTAGCACAGCTTCAACAAAGCTAACAAGTTTGCATCCAGATGCAGCATTAACTGACAAATGAGTCCACAATTCAGCTATTGCTGGTTTGGCATGGATTCAATTCCCAGACTCTTAGACCTCCTGGATTACTGATGACTCACTCTCTTGACTTTTTGATACACACAAGGATATAGCCTCCAACTTCTTTCACCTAAAATGCAAGAACAAAAACCAAGAAAGGAAAAAATAAGGCTTCTATTCACAGGGCCACATGTTGGCCTTGGAGAGAGAGAGCCCCAGTACACTTCTCTCCTTACTCCACTGTCACTCACCAGATGCTTCCAGTAAAGGGGAAAAACAGGGAGACAGAGACTGAGACCAAGGCCTACTAAGGCCTTTTAAAGGCACCCCCAATTTTGGCTCCAAACTACAGCCAACCAAGCAGAGAGGAACCAGTTATAGAATGTTTATACATGTTCCAAAGCCTCTCTAAAGTACTTCTATCCAACTTCATCATGACTCCAGAAAATAGGTTTCCCAGACTCTTCCACTGTGGGAAAGAGAAAGGAAGGGAGGAAGGAAGGAGCCCTGATTTATTTAATTAATTAATTAATTAATTAATTTTTTTTTAAGTGAGGCAGTTGGGGTTAAGTGACTTGCCCAGGGTCACACAGCTAGTAAGTGTTAAGTGTCTGATGCTGGATTTGAACTCAGGTACTCCTGACTCCAGGGCCGGTGCTCTATCCACTGCACCATCTAGCTGCCCCGGAGCCCTGATTTTGACATCAAAAGACCCGAGTTCAACTCCTGCCTATGATGTATATTACCTCTATGACCTTGGGCCTAGGTTTCCCCATCCGTAAAATAAGAGAGTTGAGCTAGATGGCATATATACAAAGTATTATATATATATATATATATATATATATGTATATATATATATATGTATGTATATATATATAATATACATATGCACACACTATAGGTTATATGTGTACATAATGTAATACATGTAATATATACACACATACACATCTGTGTGTATATATCTATATTACAAACTATTTTCATCTCCATTTCTATTTCTATGTGTAGTCTATACCTACCACAGTCTCCAGGGACAATTTCACAAATGGCAACCTGGGTGGCATGATCTAAGATGTAAAAGACTGACTTCCAAGTCTTTCTGCTGCCACCCTACCTCAAATGTCTCTGGGTTTTGTGGTTGTTTTTTTTTTTTTCCATGTTAAAGGACTCTTTCCAGAAAAGCAGTTAAACTGTTGCCTGGGAGGAACAACATTTGGGCCCTCTTTATCACCCATTGTCCCATGAGCAGATATTTGGGCTTTCAGGGAATAGGAGTTATCTTATGTACATTGTAATAAGGGACAGGAAGGCCCATTAGGGGAGGCAGAAGAGAAGGGTCTGATGCACCAGAGCCCATTGTGGAAGAGCAGGCCTGCAGTAAAGCCCCACAGGGGGTGGTTGGGAAGTAGCACAAAAGCATTAGGTACCATTAAGTGACTGTTCCAAGAGCACACGTCTAATACATGTAGAGAGGTTTTTCTCTACCTCTAGAACCTGACCTGAGATAGGCTTCTGCCGAAGGAATGGGGTGGGGGGAGCAGGGAGGGTGGGGGGCAGGGAGGAAGGGAAAGGGGGAAGGGGATTGTGGCTCAGCTAGTACTTTTAGAATCTTAAAGTTCTTTTTAAAATTTTTCTTTTCTTTCTTTTCTTTTCTTTTTTTTTTTGGTGAGGCAATTGGGGTTAAGTGACTTGCCTAGAGTCACACAGCTAGTAATTTTTAAATGTCCGAGGTCAGATTTGAACTCAAGTCCTCCTGAATCCAGGGCTGGTACTCTATCCACTGCACCACCTATCCATTCAGGGAACAATACTAAAGTTCTTGAAGAGAGTGGCTAGAGGGCTGGTCTCAAGTCAGAAAGACTTGGGTTCAAGTCCCACCTTGGACAAATTAGTTGTGTGCCTCTGGGAGAGAGAGACAACCTCTCAGTATCCCCAAGCAATAATTTACAAATACAAATTGTAAAGCAGGTGTAGATCTACATTTACAGAGGGAATTTCCTCCCTGGGAGTTCACTATACCAATAAAATGCCAGGTTCATATTTTTTTAAAGCCAAAGAGCTGATTATGCTTCCTCCTTTCCACACACCATTTCCAAACTGCCAATGCCTGATATTCATTTTAGCCTGATTTCTTCTCTGTATCTGTGTACAAATGATGGGGTGTTTGGGCAGAGAAAGTATGTAAACTAGTCCACAAATGCCTCCTTCCCCTTGTCCCTAGTTGTGCTAAGGACTGTCCTGTGAAAGGAAAACTTAGAAGTATTGCTGGAAAAAAAAATTCCTCCACTGGACCTAGCACTATCACCCTTTCTCTTCCCATCCCAAATTACTTTTTTTTTTTTTTTTTTTGGTAATGAAAGGCCCTGGGAGAATGCTCTTTTGGTTAGCAACATGGCGATTGAGGAAATGGTCCAAGTTTCCATAAAATTACGATAAAAAAGGTTGAATTTGAAGAGGTGGAAAGGTGGAACAGGCTTTGTACAACTAGGAACTAGCTCTATTTCAATAAGTAGGTGCCGGGGCAGCTAGGTGGTGCAGTGGATAGAGCACCAGCCCTGGAGTCAGGAGTACCTGAGTTCAAATCTGGCCTCAGACACTTAACACTTACTAGCTGTGTGACCCTGGGCAAGTCACTTAACCCTAATTGCCTTACTAAAAAAAAAAAAAGAAAGAAAGAAAGAATAAGTAGGTGCCTATATTGAATTGAGAAAAATATAGTCAGAGGATTTTCTAAGGCTACAGGTGTTGAAATAAATTATTATTTGGGATACAAGGTCATTACTGTAATTATTATATCTTTGTTCTCAAACTTTTCTATATCTTGTTCCTGCTATTAAATTTCCTCACTAAATCTCAGCAATGAAAAAATGCCAAATTTTAAAAGACCTAGTCAGAAAGAATGAGAATCAAATAATTGTAAATAATGATGATATTGCCGGTAATAATACCTGTTTCGGTGTTCAGGTATTTCATGTAATTAAAAATAATTATTGCGTCTACTATGTGCAGAAAAAAATTAGTGGATGGGGAAGAGAGAGCTAGATATAGAGAATCTGCCCTTTACCTGCTTACAATACAATAGGAAAGATAAGGTAGATATATAACTATAATCAAGGTAGAGAATGTGATAAGGACAAAAGAGATGTCTAGACAAAGTGCTTTAAGAAATTCAGGAGAGGTCCCTTTCATCTGGAAAGGGGGACATTTTTCATGGAGGAGGTGGGAACCAAGCCTTGAGGATAAAATTGTCAACAGTGAATTCAGGATAGCAAGAAAGAACAGGACAAGGTCAGGGAACAGCTAGTTCAATTTGACTCCAGTATAGAGTGAAGAGGACAAACACGAAATATGGACATAACAAAAAAGGTCCATTGAAATAAGATTGTGGACAGCCTTGAATGTCAGGCCAATGATGATATTTGATGTTGATAAAGCACTCTAAGGTTTGCGAAATTATTCCCATACATCATCTCATTTTATTCTCATAACAAAACGACATTAGGTTGGTACTACCAGTATCATTGTTTCCATTTTAAACATAAAGAAACTAAAGTTCAAGGAGGTAAAGTGATTTCCTCATAATCATTTGGATAACTCAGTGTTGGAAGAGAGTCAAACCCAAGTCTTTTCTGTTCTCAAGTTCAGTTTTTCTAATACACCACAGTGTCACCCAAGGCTATTTGTATTTTATTATATAGGAAATGGGTAGTCATTGAAGTTTTTTTTTTTTTTTAAGTGAATGGTATGGTCAGATCTTTTTGTTGAAAAGATTATTTTGGTAACTGTGTGAATGATAGATTGAAGAAAAGAGTTGGGAAAGGAGACTGGTTTGAAGGCCTTAACAATATTGTTATATTATTGTGTAATATAACATTATTTTCAAGGTGCATATAATGATAGACTGACCTTGGCTGGTGGAAGTAGAAGAGAACAATGAAGGATAGATTATGGAGGGAGAATTGGTAGCACTTGACTAAACAGATGTGAGAAATAAGGGACAAGAAAGAGTCAAAGATCATTCTATGGATTTAAGTTTAGCTGACTAGAATAATAGTGGTCATACCAGCAGATACAAGAAAAATGGTGGATGAACCAGTTTGGGGGAGGGGGTGAAGAGTTTGAAGAGGTAACAGTGGGACATCTAGGTAAAGATATCCAGCATACAGTTGGAAATACAGGAGTGGAGCTCAGGAGTGAGAAGGGACCGGTTATGTTTTGGAAATTATCTGCATAGTGGATTACTTTTAGTCATGGAAATGGGTGAAATAACCAAAAAAAAGAGTTCTAGGACAAAGTTTTGGGGATTGCTCTTGAGGATGGGAGGAATTTGGGGCAGCTAGGTGGTGCAGTGGATAGAGCACTGGCCCTGGAGTCAGGAGGACCTGAGTTCAAATCTGGCCTCAGACCCGTGACACTTACTAGCTGTGTGACCCTGGGCAAGTCACTTAACCCCAATTGCCTCACCAAAAAAAAAAAAAAAAGAGGATGGGAGGAATGAAATGAACTGAGACTTCTTAAGGATTACAGTTGTCCCAAAGTAGACCAGGCTGCCTTGGGAGGCAAATGGTTCTCTGCCCTTGGAGGTTTTCAAACAGAGTGTGGATGACCACTTCACAGGTATGGTAAAGTGCAAATACCTCTTTAGGTAATGGTTAAACTAGGATGCTGAGATACTTTCCTGTGTGTAATTCTGTACTGTGTATGCCACCTCTCTAAAATTCCTCTTAGAGAAATCCTGGCTAGTGAAAGTGTGTACTACAAATTTAAAAAGATAATAATTACTTCAATGTTTATGCATCTCCATCATACCCCACCCATAGGCCCATTACACAGATGTTTAAGTACCTTCAAGCTGTGTTTTCAGATGTGCAGCTCACATTTTCTAGCTGTAGCTTCCCTTTAAACAAAGCTAAGCATCACTGATAGCTCTACTTGGCAGAGGTTCCCCTATATAAAACATCATTTATTTTTAGTTTATTGCATAGAAATGCAGGGGGAAAAGAAAATAATTAAAATGGTGTGCTGCCTTATAACATGGTATCTATGCTACTGAACTTCTAACCTGACATAAATACATTGCATACTGTAACCTGTTCCTCCTGATTATTAACCTTGAGCATGGCAACCTATAAATCATCCCTGAAACAGCTGGCGCTCAGCATTGCCCCAAAGGTATATGATTACGATCGTTTTATATATATCTTGGTATGCAGACATGAAAAATTCATTGAAGAGGTTGGTGTTGTAAGACTTATTATAATGAATTTTCTCAAAAACATAGATCATGCTTAAAATAGGTGTCTGCTTATTATAATGCAGCCATTTATATCTTCTCGAATTACCTTGCCCATAGCTCAGCCATTTTCCTAAAGTCAAACATGATGATACCTAAACAGATTTACTGCAGTCAGTTTGCCTATAGTCTCAAAGTAGAAGTTGGTTTTTTCTTATGTTCTTTCTTCCTCTAAAGCTGGTGAGGATGAGATTTGGAGGGGGTGGTTATGCGATGGGGAATTATAAGGAGCAAGATAAAAGAGCGTCTGTATATGTGGGGCTAGTGAAGTGACTCCATTTATTTGGCTATCTCCAGAGTCTATGGCTATGGTTCCATCTATGACACGGATGCCCCAAGGAGAGATGGCCTTTCTCACACAATTGACAAATTTCCCTCACCTTCCCTATTACTCAGCAAAGGACCAAAATCTGAGAGTTGAAAGGGGCTGGGGGGGGTGGCAATTGCTTAAACATTCTATCCTCATCATTTCATAGATAAGGGAATTGGGGTCCAGAGGGGTGAAGTTCTATACATATATCTAGCTAGCGCCAGAGCCCAAGTTGCCTATCTCCCAGTCATGTGTGTATCCTTTCCCATTATATACACTGCTTCTCCCCATGATCTTGCCCTTCCTTTGGCAGTCTTGATAGACTGGCGCCTCTTCAGCTTACTCCAAACCACAGTGGAGTGCAAAGAAAAGGAACGTGTAAATAAATACCAAGATATTCAAAGTGATTTCCTTTTCCAAGGACCACACTTAAGAAACTCATTCTAAATTGAGTTCCACTGGTTTTTCTGTTTGTTTGTTTGGTTTCTAGTCATTCCTTATCAAGTGTGAATGCTTAACTCCCAGGAATCCTTTGGTCCAGGGGTTCTTTAAAACAAAGCCTCGGTAACAGATGCCACTTGTGATAGAAGGTGTGTTTTCCCACACCTTACTCTTCCCTCTTCCATGTAGACTAAAACCAGATCCTAAATTCCATTCTTATCTTATAGAGTCCAGGTCAAATTAAATCCTGGAAAACACCTCCTTTTCCCTCTTTCCTGGTCTCCCCTGGAGATAGCAGTAGTTCTCATGTTGCAGAGGAGTGGTCCCATTCAGGATTGAATAATGAATAACAGCAACTTGATCACCACTCAGGCTTGCTTGCATGGGCCAGTGATGGCAGGCAGGTTCTTAGGACTCCTGGCCTTCAGAAAGGAGAGTGCCAAATGTAAAAGTTAAACTCAAAATCAAAGCCACACAAATAAACCACCTCCTCCTCGGAGGGTAAAAGGTATTGATCCCGTGGGGATTATTTTTTTTTTAATTACAGGACAAGTAGAGACAAATGCCCCAGACGCTGAGGGCATTTGGTTTGTGAAAGGTGGGGGACAGTTAAGTACTATAGTCCCAGAGGAAGGCATTTGAGAGTCCTTTATCCTCACATCCCTCCTTTGGCAGCATTTCTCAGAGCAAAACAACACAGAGGAACTCCTTGCAAATTAGTTGGGTCCAAATGTACTAGAAGGAAAAATAACATATCTAGGATTATGCATTAGTGCGATGCACTAGCCATTATTTAATAATATAGTGTGAACATTCAGTCCAACCTGTTTATAAGTTTATTCTTAGAGAGTTGACCAGGGCTGGGAGACTGGAAATGACTTTCCCATGGTCATGCGGTCTGGGCATGTCAGAGGCAGGACATGACGCCAGGTTTGTTTTTGTTTTGTTTTTGCCAATGCCAGCTCTCTATCCACTATGTCATGCTGCTGTTTCTACCACAAAATTGAACAGATGACATGATTATTCTAAGTAATCATAATGAATGTATTTTATCCAAACACGAGAGAGATTTTCTCTGGATTGTTGTTGGGATTGCCTTGCTTGCAGTCCTAGCTGTTAAGATCAGAGAAGGGAAATGCTTTATCAAAAGAACTAGTCCCCTTCAGTGTATTCAGTTCAATTGTGAACTCCAACAGTCTTTCCTATTCATAAGTTGGTCTTTGACCAAGTATTAATTCATTCTTAAGTGAAAGTATGCTCTCATGCTGCTAGCAGATGAATCTTCTGAAGTGTTGCCTCAATCCTCCATCCCCTTGCTCAAAAATCTTCAAATCCCTTTGCCTGTAAGTTCAAACTCTAGTCCTTCCTTGCCTGGCAAGGACTAAATTGGAGAGGGAGGCAATCTGTCCACTGAATTTGGAGTTGAAAACCTGGGTTACAATCTTAACTCTGTTACTTAATGGATGTGATCCTTAATGAGTCACTTTCCCTTTCTAGGCCTGTTTACTTATCTGTAAAATATGACTAGATGACCTCTTAGGTCTCTTCCAGCTCTATGGTTAGAATTGAGGAAAGATTAACATGTATTAGGTTCTTTTCTTGGGGGGCGGGAGGGAGATGGAAATCGTTGAGTTTAAAATCCTTCACTTGGCCATTATACCTTTCTTCTACTACTCCCCATATAAGAATTGGACAATGGAATCTATTAGAAAGAGGGACACAGTTAAGCTAGGAAACTAGGTGCTTACTAGCTTAGTTACAATAGGAAAGTCATCAAACTTCTCAATTTCCTCATTTGTAAAACAAAAACAACACTTGAAAGATAGTTATGGATTTAGAACTGGAAGGGAACCTATGGTTGTCTAGTTCAGCCTCCTTATTTTACAAATTAGAAACTGAGGCTCTGAGGTTGAGTTCACAAGGATGGGATCAGAGCCAGGGTTCAAAGCCGGGTCCTCTGCCTACAAATGCATTACTCTTTTCCTTGTGCCACATAGACGCAGTCCCTTGCTGTAGCACAGGATTGTGAGGAAAATGCTTATGCCTTAAAGCACTATAGAAAGGTAAATTTGATCACTTACAATCCCCTGAACACTCATTGCCATTCCCACCATTCTACCTTTGTTCACTCTGTCCTCCCATCTCTCCATCTATCTAAATCCTGCTATCTTTTAAGGCTAAGCCTCTGTGAGTTCTTCCCTTACCCTCCATATGCTACTCACCACCTGGATATTTAGCACTTAGGTACTGCTTCAAATTATTAGCTTATAGACTAGGTGGCAAGGTGGATAGAGAGAACTGGACCCAGAGTCAGAAAGACTGGAGTACAAATTCAGTTTCAGACACTTGCTACATAATAGACCTTGGGGCAGTCACTTAATTTCTCTCCCTCAGATTCCTCATCTCCAAAATAGGGATAATAATAGCACCTACCTCTCAGGGTTGTTGTGAGGATCAAAGGAGATATTTGTAAAATGCTTTTGCAAGTGTTGTTGGCTATCATTATTATTATTTTGCAGGGCAATGAGGGTTAAGTGACTTGCCCAGGGTCACACAGATAGTGTCAAGTGTCTGAAGCTGGACTTGAATTCAGTTCCTCCTGAATCCACAGTTGGTGCTTTATCTACTGCCACCTAGCTGCCCCCAGGCTATCATTATTATTAAAACACATTATTTCATTATTCCCATTTTAGAAAGAAGGTAACAAGCTCCTGGAGGTGAAGTGAATTGCCCTACCTAGGTCACCCAGCTAAGAGAGTGTAGTGTAGAGAAGAGTCCTAGGCTAGTCATCTTTGTATTATCCCCTACAACATGGTTTTTGACAAATATTGGTTGATTGGTTGATTTAGACTCACGGATTTAATGCGTGTTTTTTAAAATAAATACTCCAAATTTTAATTTTTTCCCCTACCCCTAGGCACCTGGGATATCAGGATCAGATACAGTCTTATCTAGAATGGTCTGAACTAAGATCAGAGAAGAAGCTGTTTAGTCATTCAAACATGTCCAAACTCAGGTCCAGGGCTGAGAGCCTAAAAGAAATTAGATTATTAGGCACATAAGAAATTAAATTTAAAATGAGTACAACATATGTATTTTGTAAATTGGGCATTTTGTATCCAAACTTTTTTTTTTTTGCAGTATTACAAAGATCATTGTATTCAAACTTTAATCAGAACTGATTTTCTTTAGTAGAAAACTAGATTCAACTGGATTTTTTTTTTCTATAACAAAAAATAAGATGAGCCCCTAATGGTTCTGCTTTGGATAGAGTTGTCCAACATTCCATCTCCCTCTTGCTACGATTTCTACAAAGTGAACATTAATGGAAGTTTCACAGAGCCTGTCCCTGAAGATAAGCCTTTCCCTTAGTTCCTGTGCTTAGTACATTTTTTCTTTGATAATCCAATAAATTTTACCACAATTGGCAGTTAGTTGGTTAGGATAAGTTATATTCAATAACTGCAACCAAACCACATAGACCTTCAAGACATGGAATCATTCCAGTAGCTCCTCAAAGGCGGAAGAAGTTCCCTGTTTTACAGAATCTTTTGAGATTCTAAGATGCCAAATGCATCTTAGTTATAATATGCCTATTAATTGTACATGTGTATTTCCTGCATGTATATGAACAGCCTGGCATTATAATTAATCATATCATTGATCCACATATTTTTTTCTTTTCTTTTCTTTTTGCCAGGCAATGGGGGTTAAGTGACTTGCCCAGGGTCACACAGCTAGTAAGTGTGAAATGTCTGAGGTCGGACCTGAACTCAGGTCCTCCTGAGTCCAGGGCAGGCGCTCTATCCACTGCACCACCCAGCTGCCCCAATCCACATATTTTAACCTTTGCACTGCCTTATCACCCCTTGGGTTACTGTACAAATGAAAATGGCATATCTAGGGCTAGATTTTTCGAATACACACAAAAGCATACCTTCTTTTGTGTGGAAAAAACACAAGCCAGTTGGAATGGTGCTACAATGAATTCTTGTATTCTTATACTGAGTTAATTGATCATTTAAGCTCAAGAAGCAGGAGAAATAAAGATGACTAAGGTAGAAATATGTTTGATGTGACTGTACATATACAACCTATATCAGACTGCTTTCCATCTTGGGGAGGAGGGAGGGAAGGAAGGGGCGGAGAGAAAAGAAAACTTTGGAACTAAAAATCCAGTGGAAACAAATGTTGAAAACTATCCTTATATGTAATATGTAACTGGAAAATAATTAAATTTTTAAAGAAAGAAGGTGGGGCAGCTAGATGGTGTAGTGGATAGAGTACCGACCCTGGATTCAGGAGAACCTGAGTTTAAATCCGGCCTCAGACACTTAACACTTACTAGCTGTGTGACCCTGGGCAAATCACTTAACCCTAATTGCCTCACCAAAAAAAAAAAAAAAAAAAGCAGGAAAAACATATCTATCTATATCTCTTCTCACCCCCATTTATCCACCCACTGGTGTTTGTCTTGACAAACATGATTCCAGCCTGGAATCTAGATTCCCACTGCCATTTCCATGATATCCTTCAAAGTCACAGGACAATTTTCTCATTTTACTCATTTGACCTATTCAGAAACCATGCCAAAGGAAGACATCAAAGCAAAAACCTTCAAGGCTATCTTTACCTCAGGTATCAGTAGGCTGGATTCTGGCATCTGCTGAACCACAGTGGGAAGGTTTTAATGATAAGATTACAACCTGGACATACAGATGATAACCTGGAAACCACTTAGAGGAACCCACAAAAATTAACTTGAACTCCACAACTACTATTTTAGGTTGAGGGATAATGGAAAAATCTTCTGTTTTAATTGCTTTTGATAATTCTGATGGAAACCAATTCCTTCCAAATAAAACTGTCACTTAATGCTGGTCCTTCCATTAAGAGGGAACAAGGGAAAGTGGGGCAGAATCAAGTACCCCACACTGCACACCATTACTGTATTCCTTACTAAAATCCTGTCTGAAAATACACATCCCCAATAAAATAAGTTTTGCAAAAGAATTATTTGTTCACATTTTTCGAGTAAGGGAGAGTTTGGAGGTTTAGAGGGTTTTTGTTTTTGTTGTTGTTTGAAATTGGTTTTAAGAAAGACTTCAGGCTATTCAGGGCCTGCCCAGCTGCTTCTCAGTAGCCAGCTATGGCTGAAGGAGCAGAAACTGTGAATCTGAGAAACATGCCAGCTTTGTCTGGTGAAGAACAATGCCTCTGCAGTCAAACACAATGGCCGTCTCTTATTTTCGGCTAACCCTTAGAAATAGGGGGAAAAGGATCATGGAGTTGCCTTGCAGGGCCTCTGAGGCGAGTGAGGGAACATTAGCTCTGCAGCCACAGATATGCAAATCCTTTATGAGTCCTACAATAGCCCAGAAAACCCTGTGGGTGGAGACTGATAGCTAAGCCATACAGCTAGAGCAAACTCCTGAATGAACTATAGGTTCCAGACTTACATCTCTCTGCTTCTGCTCACTCACATCAGCATCTAAGAGAAGTCACTTTAAGGGTCACCTAAAGTGAAGTCAGTCCCTACTTGCAGAGCAGAGGGCTTGCTTTCCACACAGTCCTGGGGAATCAATCCTAAAAGATGTGGGGAAATATTTGAAAATGCACTGCTAATTGTTTTGGTTTAGCATAGAGTTAGTTGTCCCTTTAGTGACATAGTTATCTTTTTTTCCTCCTGGATTGCTAAATTTTCTTTTGGTCACCAGTCATTGATCAGTAACATAATTGTTCCCTCAGATCATTTAATAGTTCAGTCATTTAACATTCATTTATTAAACACTTACTGTGTGTGAAGGACATAAGCAATCCTCCTTAGTAAAATGCTTTGTTCTACCACAGTCCGGTTTCTAGAAGGTTCACCTTTTCTTATTGTAGACCGACACTATCATGCATGTCTGGTTTACATTCAAGAAAAACAGTGGTCAAGTATCCCTCTAAGCCAAGGTTTAAATGGAAGAGTTCTGAGCACTAATGCCTTCTACTCTAGCTTACCATGTGGCCTGTGACTTCATCTCAGTGGTGAAGAAGGCAGTTGCCACAATATTTCCCTAACTCATAGGGGTGTGGTATGGATGAACTCATCAGTGCAAATTAAAAAACAAAATGATTAATACTAAAATGTTAACAGCTTCCTGACTCCTACAGAAACAGGGTTGAACGTGTCAAGCAGGACGAGTTTTCTATTCTGAAATGTCTTGTGTACTCCTCACACTATTAAATTTACAGCCTGCTTAAGTTTCAGTGAATCAGCCTACTTCTACATTTAAGGCCCTTGAGCAGAAGAGACTGACAATTATAGGATGGTTTTGGATTGCAAATGATTTTGAGCCACAGCAGCACCTCTCCTTCAGCAAAGAGAAAGAGAGGGGGGAAGAAGAAGGGACAGGGAGGGGGAGAGGAAGGAGAGGGAGAGAGGGAAAGAGGGAAAGAGGGAGAGAGAGAGGGAGAGAGGGGGGGAGAGGGAGAGGGAGAGAGAGAGAGAGGGAGAGAGAGAGAGAGAGAGAGAGAGAGAGAGAGAGAGAGAGAGAGAGAGAGAGAGATAATATTTCTGCTATTTGTAATTTTGAAATGAGGCTTTAAGATCAAAATGGGTAGGAGGGCAAAAGAGACATCTTAGACCAGAAAACAAAATTATTTCCTCTTAATGTTTTGACTTACCTGTTTTTATTTACTATATATTAGAATTTTACTATTGCTTTACTGACTAGTGTGGAATTCACAAGTCCATCCTTGTACACCTATCCACATATACCTTACAAAAGGCTAGATGTCCATGACAGCATTATAATGAAACTCCAGGGTACTTTTAAAAGTCCTGAGGTATTAGAATGGGCCTGGTGAGGAGTCTACAGTGTTACTCCAAAGAAGAATGGAGTTATTTTATTCTTGTGCTTGAAGGGAGAAAGAATGTGCAAAAACAATGGAAGAGGTGAAGCAATGTAAAAACGTTTCAAGAATTCCTAATACTCCAAAAACCAATACGCTACCATTAAATTTGGATAAGAATCTACAAAAAGTCAGGCTGTGAAATAATTTTTTGCTAAAAAATGTTGCATTAAATGAAATCTCCTAACCCTGAACTTACTCATCTCATATTAAATGCAAACTTGTCCACAAAATGCCTACAGAATAGTGGCACCTCTTATCCAAGTTGAGAAACATCAAATTGCCCATTATGAAAGAGATCAAGCTAAGGAATTTATAAAGAGGCTACATTTTACTTTTTAGAGTTTATTTAGTACCTTAGTAATTTTAATTGTTTTGCTACAGAATTTATAGTAATTATCAGTTCATTTCCATCTTCATTCATAAAAAGTAATTTGTAGATCTTCTCTGCAATTAAAAAAAACCCTTCATCACTTTGAAAAGGTTGCTTATGTAATGGGGACATTAAAAAAAAAACATTAGCATCAATGGCAATGGGTTTTTGTTTTGTTTTTAATTATTGAGAGTATCTTTTACTGGCACTATGACAGACATTTGAATAGAAGTATAGTAAAATATTTTTCGAATGGTGGAGAGGGGAAACTACTAATTCACTTGATGTACCAAAATTAAGTGGTGGATAGGAATTTCTATCTGGGACTGTTTCAATGTTTTCTTTTTCTAGGTGGTGAGGCACTACAGTGCTGTGCTTAGCATGAGGAATATCCATGTCCAAAGCCTGTCTCTGACCCTTAATATGACCTTAATATGATCCCGGGGCAATTCATGTTAACTCTTTCAGCCTCAGTTTCCTCATCTGTATAATGAGGAGAGGATTGGATGTTTAAGGTCCCTTCCTTCTCTAACTCTATGATCTCCTCTCAAATATTATATCGTTTTCTTACTCGGAAGCTTTTTCTGGTCATCTCCCTCACTAAAACAAACCAAAAGATGCAAAGGATCTTTTCTTTTTCTTTACTAAAAACATAATGATATAAGTAAGTGCACATCTTAACATGTCCTTGGATAAAATAATACAGATGCTAAAGAAGGATCAAACATATCTATAGTACATGTAGCATTAAAAAAATCTTTACCATAAATTCTATGCTCCTATGACTCTGAGCTAAAAGGGCCCTCAAACAACATCCACAACAACATTCTATTTGACAGGTGAGGAAGGACACCCCAAAGAATTTAAGCAATTTGCCAAAGGTCACACAGTAAAATGGTAGAATTTGGATTTTAAAGCAGGTACTCTAACTCCAAACCTAACACACTTTCTTCCACTTCACCAGTGAGTAAAGACAATAAGTAGAAATAGAATGTTGCTGGGAACTGTCTCATCTTCAGTACAGTTAAAGAGTGCTGAACTTGGAGTGACGAGAACCAAGTTCAACTCACAGATCTGCCATTTGTCACTTGTGTAACCATGGGCAATTCACTTAACCTTCCTGTGCCTCAGTTTCCTCAACTGTAAAATGAGGGGTTGTATTAAATGGTCTCTAAAATCCCTTCTTGTATAGACGTGTGATCCTAATTGAACTAAAACCATCTCCAAAGTAGGCAGACACCTAGATCTTTAACCTTGAAGCTCTCGTAGAGAGCAAATATGTAGTTACACTTTTCAATAGAGAATTTCAAGTAACTTCAAAGATTAAACAAGTGCGTCCTGTAGGCTATGCGGTGATGGTCAATAGTTGGCCTATCACTTACACTACTCTACTTGGACTGTAGCTAATAACTGATGCCAAAGGTCAAAACTATTCGTAGCATTTATCTTCCAATATGGATGGATACATATACATTGTATATTCTACTTATTAAAAAAAAAAAACCTTGTCCATAATAAAGATATAAAAAAACTTCCCTTTCTAGCTTATTTCATTATGAATTCTTGCTTGACTTATTCAAGACCTAAAAAGTTCTCTAGTTACTGTACTATAGACTTAATTTGTTTGTACGCTATTCTCCTCCTTTCACATTTTATTCACTTCTAATTTTTTATTTTCTATGTTCAAAGAACTCCCTTTCAGAAGATAAGCCCTTTCAGGCACTTCTTCTAATACACACAATATATTAATTTGGGGGGGGGGGCCGGGGCAATGAGGGTTAAGTGACTTGCCCAGGGTCACACAGCTAGTAAGTGTCAAGTGTCTGAGGCCAGATTTGAACTCTGGTCCTCCTGAATCCAGGGCCAGTGCTTTATCCAATGCGCCACCTAGCTGCCCCCACACTAAGGGGGAAAAGTAACAGCATTATTATTAGGTGACATTTCAAAACTGTCCCCCTTTCTGGCCCTTTGGGTATAATGTAAGTGTGTATGTGTGCATGTGTGTGTACGTATGTGTAATGTACAACTTAGTGTCACTACAGTTGCGTGTCTAGTTGGAAAATTAATTTCTCTGGTACCATAAAGAAAACACATAAACAAAAACAAGTGCCTCGCCCACTTCTTTCTCCCTGCTTTCTTGCCTTTGGTTTTGTTTGTCCAGGTGACACAGAAGATCGAAAACAGTAGTTCTCAGATGATACATTATCTCAAATATCAAAGGTCACCAAAGGGTACAAATCGGTAACTCTCTAGAAAAGGTTTTAGGTTTTTTTTTTTTTTAAGTGGGTCAGATTTAGTTTCATGTAGGTTGTTTGACACACTGGTTTCTGGCATCACAAGCACTGGTCTACAGGATACCACAGAGCCTTTGTGTCCCTTGCTGACACTACAGCATTGTGTTTTTCTACCCATTAACCAAGGATAAATGACCTAGATATTGTGCCTATTAAAGCTTCATTTTTCTTTTGCCCTTTTGTTCTTTAGTGTACCATATTATCACATGCTGAACACATTTTTAAGTATTCTCAGTCTCTGATGCCCTTTTGAGGGGGTAATACCGGGGTTTTTGTGTGCATTTCTGTAGAGTTAGCTAGAGTGAATAATGTGGAGGTAATTTAAGATTTTTCTTCCTGTCTAGTCTCAAAGACAATCAGTTCAGAGTATTTCTAACAGCTAATCTAGTACAAGAGGATATATCAAGAAACCGTACAAAAGCCAGAATGCTGTATTGGCATCTATTGCAAATACAAAAAATAGAGTGAACACCAGTTGTGATTTCCCTAAACACTACATTCTATAATTACATCTCTGCATATCATGGGTCACTTTTATTAAAAGTATCATTACTACAGTTGGCAGCAATTTACATCTTATCTTACATGATAGCAGTTTTCAAAGAAAAAATAAAAGGACATCACAACAAAGAAAAACAATACATTTACAAAGTCATGTCTGTAAACTTCAAGGCTAGTTTAGAGTTGAGGTAATGCTGTTTAGCTTTGTGGCTAAAGTAACAAAGTCCTTTAATTTAAAAAAAGGTACCTGATTCTCTCTCTTTTTCTTTTTTTTTTTTGTTTTTGTTTATACCAGTGCATTACAAGATCATGAGATAATTGAACTGTAGTTTTATCCTGTAAGAACCTTCTCAGTGGGTTAATTTCCAAAAGGTACTCTTCACATTCAACAGCTGCCTTATTATTGCTGTGTCTCAAGACAGAGACATTCACACTATCTTGGAGATTGTCAGAGTGTGTGAGTGTGTGTGTGTGTGTGTGTGTGAGTGTGTGTGTGAGTGTGTGTGAGTGTGTGTGTGAACAAGTGTGGGAACTCCCATACAGTCAAAAATAATGAGCAAATACGATATGTATGGTAAATTTCATCTTGACCTTCACAGCAAAAAAAAAAATTAAAATTAAAAAATTAAATATATAACTTCATACTTCCTTTAAGCAGCACTTCCTTCTATTAGTGCCACTCTTACAAATTGCTGCTTTTATAATACCAATGGTACCAAAAGAAAAAAAAAAGCAGAGCATTATGTAAGTTTCCTTAAAAAGACATGATCACCTCTCAAATTTCATCTCTCCTAGGGATAATAAATAATGCACTGCACAATACTTAATGACCAAGATACCTTTTGACACATCTGTATAACATGACTTAGACTTTTTTTTTTTTTGCTACACTATGTTACAGAACAGCTTATAAAAACTAGGTATGAACATTAACTGTGAGTGTAAACAGTAGGACTACCACTTGTCAAAAGTTTTAAACACTTTAACTGTAACTGGTACTGGTTATTCATCATTTTCATTGTTTTCTATTTCATCCCCCCCATCCAGTGAGTCTAGTTCTTCGCCCTGTGCTATTTCATCTTCTAAAATGGAGGAATCTGCAGTCTTGTCTAGGCTCTCCTCAGCATCACTGCCTTCTAGATGTTCTTCATCTTTAAAGGGAGTCCCCTCAGCTTTGTCAGCAGCCTTCTCATCACTGGAGCCCACTGCATTCTGAAGTCCTGCTAATGCTGGGAAACCAGGCAGTGTCAATCCTCCCAGCCCTGGAGGTAGAAACATGGATGGGTAGAATAGGCCTGGAGCCATGGTGGACAGCAAGAAAGGATTGAAGGCTAGAGGGTTGGAGGGCAATCCAGCTGTGGCAGTAGCAGCACTGACGGATCCATTTGCAGAGTCAGTAGCAGAAACAGTATCTGTGCTTTTCTCAGAGTCTTTGTTCTCTTCTTCATTCTCATTTCCCTTCTCTTCCACTTTTGAAGTGCCATCTTCAGGTTCTCCTTGACTGGAAGCAGTAGTGGTGTTTCCAGTAGCAGCTGAGAGTGGGTTATTTAACAGCCCACCAAGTCCAAACATGTTGGGCAATCCTGCCATCCCTGGCAACACCAGAGGGAGCATGGTGGCAGGATTCTTAGAATCGCCTCCAGCAGCAGCAGCAGCAGCAGCAGCTGTTGCAAGTCCTGGAGGGAAGCCCATGAGACCTGCCAGTTGTAGAGACTGTAGATTCTGTAGACTTTGAAGGCTCGTGAGATCCATCCCAGCAAACAGGCTGTTCATCAGCAGCGGGTTGATGCCGGAAGTGGAGGCGGCCGCAGCAGCGGCCGCAGCTGCTTTGGCAATTTCACTTTTTGGCCTTCTCCCTCTTCTACTTGCCCCTTCTTCCCTTACAACAGGCCCTGTGAGGAGACGGTCAAACATGGACTCTGGAACGAAACCCTAGAAACAGGAGAAGAAACATGATCAAGGCTATCAGCAACTTTTATATATGAGGCAGCAATGGTTTATCCCATTGCAGCACTTAACATTCTGAACTTAAAACAATCCAAATATTCATAGTCTTCCCTTATTCTTGTTAGGCTCATCTGTTGAGCTCATTTTCCAAGTGGACATTGAATTTTGAATGCTAAAATTCAATTCAATGAACATTTATTAGACACGTACTACCCTGTAAAGGTACTCTTAGGCTGTAGGGATATGAAGACAGAACAAAACAGTCCTTGCCCTCAAGGAGTTTAAATTCTATTGAGGAGATAATAACATGAAACAACAGTAAACACAAAGTCATTTCGAGAAAGAAGGACTGCTGGGAGTGAGGGGGGTCAGATTAAGACTCACATGAACCCTTGTGGATCAAAATCTAGTATTCTCAGTGGAAATAAATGAGCAAATATTTCCAACTAAGTTCAATATATTCTATGATGGCAACTATTTTATCTTCTATCCTACATCTCTCTATCAAACGATGCAAACTGGATGCAAATATTTTTTTTTTATTTATTTATTTATTTTGGATGCAAATGTTATAAAGCAGTGCAGATCAGCCCATTTATTTGCAGAACCCCCCAAATTCAGATTAATGAGCTAAAAAAGAGGAAAAAGCGGTTTCTAATTAAACAGGAACAGCCTTCCTCTAAATGACTTCCACATGGGCCTGAATGTCTATTACCTGACAATTTTTTCTTTCTGAAACCCAATGCTAAGATTTTAATGTTCCTTGTAAATAAAGTTGAAGAAATTAAGCTACTACTGTTGTATCTGGGGTCAAATCTGATTCACAGTGTCAGTTCCTTTAGTTTTAAAAATCTGTTTGATAAGCAACATGGTAAAAAAGTTTCATTAAAACACCTGATCAGGTTTTGAGAAAATACATATAGATGCACACATATATCCCAGAGTTCATACTTACAGACTGCTTTACTATATCAGTCCAATCAGGAGCCAACAGCAAACTCAGGATTTTCCTCTAACCACCTGGGCAAGTCCTTCATTGGAGGAGCCATAGCCCCACCCATCTGATAAAGACATTAAAAAAAACAAAAACTATTTTAAACTATAGATATAATTTTACATAGTCTTTTTTAAATGGACTTTTTCCTACTTAGAAACACATTATCAGAAAAAACCACCTTTTTGAAATAAAATCGGCTGATAGCAAATTCTTTCATAAAAAAGTTTTACCTTCTTTCCATTTCGTTTATTTACAACAGGTACCCTTTCTTCTCCAGTCAAGGTGTTGATATCCAATTTGTTAGGGTTTCGACATCTATGTCGTTTCTGTTTCGGTTTTTGAAATGGGGAAAACAGCACATCCGCACTCTTCTTTGAGGAAAAAGGAAAGAACAGTTGCTATTTAGCTTTTTCTATTGAGTATTCAATAAAATAACCAATTAGCCATTTTCAATTTTCAGCAAAACATTAGGATCATTTAATATATAAAGTTTGCCTGGGTGGGAGTGTGTATGTATGAGATATTTTTCATGTGCATTAAGACAACAAATTAAGTATCTAAGGTGAGAATGTATGTAAGTGCACATATAGGTATATGAGTAAGTATATGTATGAACACTTATATGTGTGTATATTAATACATAGTATGGTTAATAGTCTCCTGCATTCTTATTATTTCATACCAATGATATGATTTTCAATGAATTAAATTTTAAACATTTAATCAAGTCAAACTTCATTAGGCTAAAAATTGTTATACAATGCCATACCTTTTACTCCTGATTCAGGTATGCAGATTGGCATTGTGGATAACAAGAAGCGAAAGAGCAACAACTAATACTATGGTTAGGTTAAAGGTTCAAAACTATCTGGAATATGACTGAAACCAAAAGAGATGAAATTTAACTGGAACGAATGGTCAAGCTAAAAAAAAATTAGTTGTATGTGTCTAGGATACGGCAGATCTAATTTAATAGGAACTCATAAAAAAAGGTATAAGATTTTTAGTCAATCACAAGAGTAATTACTGGGACAACCATGTAAAAGAGCTGCCAACAAAGCTCATACAACATCAGACTACACTAATGGTATAGTTTTCAGATTGAAGCTTTCCAATCTAAAAGGCTAAATGAATATCTGCTATAGAGGTTGTAGAAAATATTCTGCACTGTGTGGGTTGGACTAGCCAGCCTCTGAAGCATGGGTTCTTAACCTGGGAAAGGGGGTGGTGGAAGAAGAGGGGGAATCTATTGATTTCTGGAGGTCTGTGAACTTGCATGGGAAAATAATTACATTTTTGTTTTTACTAGTCTCTAAATGAAATTTAGCATTCCTCCTATTACTTAAAAATAAGATTTTGAGAAGGGATCCAGAGGCTTCACCAGATTGTCAAAGAGGAGACTCACACACAAAAAAGAGGAGACACACAAAAAAGGTAAAGAACACTTTCTTGAAAGTCTCTTTCATTTCGATTCTATGATACTTACTGGTACATAACTTGGCATATCAACAGTGTAGGTAGGATGCAGTTTAAGCCATTCAACTAAATCCTTGTTTTTAGGGGCATCTTCCCCAACCAATCTGGTCCCATCTTCTAGGTTTATGACTGGGATGCGAGTATCTGGGTCCAGCTGTCCAGGAGAGGGAATGTTCCTTGTTGGGGTCTCTATATCTTCTTCAAAAGCTTTGGTCACCTCAGCATCCTCCTGTAGAAAGATGACAATTCTTTTAATTCTTACTTTTAACAAAAATATTTCAATATTGCACCATATCCCAGGAGAACGCCACCCTAGCATCATGAGACTTCACACCTAGATGAAATAAAAAATTTTCCAAAAATGTTAACTTTTAAATATGCTGAACACTGTTTTTTTTTTCAAATTCCACATAAGAAACAGCAATTACTGACGATGCTCCTCTTCCTTATAATTTATAATTCAGTTAGAATTTTCATACTTTTTCATCCTACCACCCCCCTATACTTCCTAACCAAGACACTATTTGTCTAAGAGCTATATAAGCCAAATGAGGAAATAGTTCCAAACTATGTTTCCTTTGAGAACTGTGAAGATTATCTGGACCTTTTTGGGGTCATGGGCAAAATCATTAAGAGGAATTAATGATAAAGTCTGCTAAAAAAACATGAGTTTGTAAGGTTAATCACTGGTGCATTGCACAAAATACTACTTTCCGGGTATTACGTTATTCATTGGGTATACAGAGTAACATTGTAAAGTGGATGAGCTCTAACTCTTTGCAACTTGGTGGATCCTTAATTAAAAATTGTTGCTCTTCTAGACACAAGGCCCTTGACAAAGTATGTACTATGATTCAAATTTTTAAGGGCAAAGTCAATAGCTTCTACAACATAAATTTTTCATTATGAACTTGTCAAAATTTATGAAGATTACTTTATTCAACATGATATGCCAAAACGGCATACAAAGTTTCAAGAAGGAAGGCAGAACATTAGTGAAAATATGACCTTTGAGGATGTCTGATACAATTGGCATTTTAGATAGGACATACCAAATTCTAGTTAAATTGCTGCTTTCGAACATTCTGTTAAGTAATAGCCTTATTAAGCACCTACTGTTTACAGTGTTGTGGAAGTGTGATAATGGAAAGAATGCTGAGCTTGGAAATCAGAAAGACCTAGGTTGAAATGCCACCTGATATTTACTAGCTGTGTGACCCTGGGCAGCTCACTTAATCTCTATGTGTCTCAGATAACTCTAAGATTCAGTTGCCCAATATACTTTGGCAAAGGGAGTTCACACACTGGGAGTTTTCTATAGATTCACTATTCATAGAGCATTATGCATACCTGACAAAATTTCCGACTGTATGGCTGGAGAGGTAGTATGATGCATTGGATCGAGTGCTGGACTCAGAGGGGAGACTTTGAAACCTTTGAAAACTAATAGGATGACAACAGCTGGAGGGGACTTTGGAATTCATCTAGACCAACACCCTCACTCTACAGAAGAAAGTTGATTCAAATGCTACTTGACACTTATTACCTGGGCAAGTCAATTCACCCCTCCAGGTCTCAGTTTCCTCATTTGAAAAATGAGGGGTTTGGACTTGAGGATCTAAAGTTCATTTGAGTTCTAAGTATATGATCCTAAGAAATCCATCTTGCTTTTTTCTCATTCCATTTACATAATTTTTTCTAAGTTCTAGAATTATAGGATAGGCACTAAGGGTGGCATGAAGAATGCAAATTGGTGGGAGTAAGGATTGTTTTCCTTGAGCCTTATCATTTAGAAAGCACTTCACTCTGTCTCAAAGACATAGGAGGGCCAGCTATAGTCCAAAGAAGTCTATAGAGACTGAATTGATTCCAACGCCAGTTTTTGTAGATTTTGGGTTTCACCTAGAATATGCTATATTATACAATAATTCAATCCCCAATTTTGAGGCTAGAAACAGCAGAGGCCTCTGAAGAAATATTTCTGAAATCTTTCATGATAAGAAATGGCCAGTCTTTTTGATAAATGATGGTGGTAATTAGAGAAAGGATAAATGTATTGCATTGATGTACTTATAAGTTTCTTTAAAATTATTTCATAAGTGATAATTGGACTCCACAGGGAAATATATGTATTCTCAATTAAAATATAGTGACTTTCAATCAATTCAAGTTAAAAAATCTAGTGATCTTGGGCCAAGGATAAAAACACAATTAGAAGCTGTGAACTCACCACAAATTTCCTGACCAGGGGGAAAAAAAAAAAGCACATTTATGTATTAAAGGTTGACCCCCAAACCAATTTTTCCATAAATCCAAGCTTACCATAGCTTGATAAATCTGTGGTAATATTTTTTTTGGCTGATGAAATCAAACTTTTTATCAGTAATAAATCATAACCAAAGGAGTAATATCTAAACTAAGTCAGAGTCAACAAAAATATAAAGAAAAGGATCCTTGTACATGTTGGGAAACCTACAAGTTATCTCCATAATTGTCAGATAATATCTACAACTCTATTAACTCCAAATTTCACTTATTTTTTCAATGGCATGAACTAGATTTGGACATCCTTAACTGAGATATTTTAACCAGATACAGAACAGGAGTGCACACCGAATGAAAACTAGCTACTGGACTTACTACACTCAATGATGTCCGTTTGTTGCTCATGAAAAGCAGATCAAGCCCTTCTACATTTTTCCTCCCTTCCTCGCCTCCTCTTCATGGGAGGTTTCTCCATCCATTAAGGAGCCATTAAGCAGATGCCTTGTGGGTGTGCGTGAGAGACCTGCCTGTAGCAGTTCCATTTGGGTTTTAAAGGCATCAGACACGGTGTGAGACATTAGGCAAGATAAACTTTGAAGTAACAGATGAAAAATTTGAGGTAGAACTTGTTGCCTCTCGTGAGGCCTTGATAAATCTACAACTTTTTCTTGTCCATTTTCTGAGACCACCTGAGACCTTCCCGCAGCTGAGCCACCATCTCCATGAGATTCCGCCGCTTGGCAGCTCTTTCAGCCTCAATCTCTATTTTTCTCCTCCTCCTCCTCCTCTGACGAGGAACTGATAGGTTGAGTGCATCTTCCTAGTGAAAAATGAAGATGTAGAGTTGTAAAAAAGCTATATCCGGGATACTTGAGTGACTTTTAAAAATAAATAAATAAAACAAAGGAAGTAAATTATGAATAAAAACCACAGAATTTGGAAGAAGTCTACTTGTATGACAACCCCTTTAATTGGAAAAGAGATTGAATAAGCCTAAACATTTCCAGTTTGTAAAAAGACATAGAAATTACTTTATATTAAATAAATAAAATCACTCTAACTTGCCTTTGACAACTGAGGAGAAGCAGCAATGTCCTCACTACCACTGATGCTAGCTTGACCAATCATTGAAAGCTCTGTAAAGGTTCTTTTCTGTAGGGGGCTGTCCACAGCTGTTGATGCATAACCAGGCATGAGTCCCTGGAAATCAAACATCTGGCGTCTGTTTACTGGCCACTTCCCTTTCAACACTGCTTCACAGATGTTATCTAATCGGTTTATCATTACACGATCCTATACAAAAGGAGAAAGATATAATGAAATGTTGGCACTGAGGAAACTCTGTTTCTTATTCTAGTTAAGAACAATGATATAGAAGAATTTGGTAATCATTCAGAGACTAAAGAAAAATGTTTAAAGTAGATTAGTGGATCTAGAAAAACTACCTTGTTATGGATTAAGTCTCAGGTAGCCCCAGGACAGAGAATTTTGTTTTTTTCACATATGAACAATGTGCCATTGGAAACAACAGAAGACATACAAAAACAGTACTCAAAAAAAATTACAATTAAAAAATGTTTTTAACTCTTTAAAAGTAGAATTTCCATTCATATCTGCAAGCTGATAACTTCATATGTGTGGTTAGAAAACAGTTCTTTAAGTCATCAGGACACACACGGAATATCTGTGTTTAGCATCTTGAAGCCCTGGCACCTTCACATCCAACAGGCTGGATCTAAAAGTCTATACCAGGAAGTTGTTCCTCTTAGCGTCACATTAATAAAGTTCAGTATTATGAAATGGGCATCAACTAGGGACACCTAATGAATGTCAAATTTGCATTCCACACCCATTATCAACTTCAAATTTCATTGAAGCGTGTACATTAAAAATTTCTAATTACAGCTTTTAGTCTACTTAGACTGAGTTTCCACAGATTAAAAATGCTTGTTACTATGAACCTTTCAAATCATCTCTGAAACTCCTTTCTGTATCCAGTAAAGCAGATGAAATTTCTACTGGAACTAAGGAGACAGAAAAGGAAAAGAATCCCTTGAGAGTACAATCTTGAAGTTAAAAATTCATTTTTCAGCATCCCTCAGTTCCCTCAACTTAAGCAATGATTACAGATGATTAGGATATAAGGTCATTCTTTAACTTCCTGATTGGCAGGAATAATCTACCAGTAATCTTAGTAGCTGCAACAGATGACCTGCTTTTTCCCTTGAAATAAGCCTATTAAGCAAGTTTTGGTTTTATTTTGCTTTACACCAGATGGCCCTATTTATGATGATGAATTGAAATATTCCTACTTTAATTTCTTCATTCTTCAAACACGAACCAAATTGGAAATGGATTTAGACAAAAATACTATATTCAACAAGAAAACTAATTTCCCTAAGTTTACAGAACATCTACTTTTAAACAGTTCATGGGCACAGAGCGCCAGAAAGAACCACACATATAGTCCAACCTTCTAATTTTACAGATAGAGAAACTGAAGCCCAGAGAGATTCGGTGATTTTGTCCAAGGTCACATGGGTATAGAGGTGGAGTCAGGAAATAAACCAGGTAGGTCCTCTAACCCCAAATTTGTTATTCTTTCCACTTCTGTCATTGCACTGTGATTAGCTTTCTATACAGTAACCAGTTTACTTACAGAACTTGCTTTCTTTGAAGGAAATCATATTTAATATTATATGTTTGAGATTGAAATGATTTATGATATTCTATCCCTCTTCCTACACAGAATTTAGTCTAAAATTCTCAAGTTTTGTATTAATACTGAAACTTTTTTGCAGCTAAAATCCATAATTCAGGTTCACAAATTTCTTCCTGCCAGGAGAGTGTGATTCTGTTCACACAATAATTTATAGACTACAAGGAAGTAATGCATGTTAGTAAACCATGCTATCCAATCAAAGAAGCCACATAGAACCTCACTGGATTAAAAAGTTGTAACCACAATCTACATCTTACTATTCCCCAACCCCTCCCAGCCTATCATCATTCCTATTGGTAACCTTCTAGAAACTTTTCCTTAGTGATTTTCAAGAATCGTTAACAAAAAGATATTACCTACAAATTCTGTATGTGAAAGTATAAGTTCTATGATTGTTTGGGGGGAAAACAAAAAGGAACAATTTGAGAAAGTGTCCTCCACTCCATACATTTTGATCAAAAAGAAATGATAGGTGGAGCAGTGGATAAAGCACCAGCCCTGGATTCAGGAGGACCTGAGTTCAAATCTGGCCTCAGACACTTGACATTTACTAGCTGTGTGACCCTGGGCAAGTCACTTAACCCTCATTGCCCTGCCAAAAAAAAAAGAAAGAAAGAAAAGAAAAGAAAGAAAAACAAGGGGAAAAAAATGATAGAGCACCAACCTTAGGCCAAAAAGAAAAAGTGAAAGTTCTTTCATGAAGGAGCTGGGCTACAGAAGGATCTCCATCCTCCATGTAAAATCCATCCCTGGTCTCATCCCGGGCAGTGCTCATGGATGCATTGCTTTCTTCATCAAAATTCTTCCCCTGAGAAGCAGTTCCTGCTGAGAGGAGGAAGAGTTGATATGCATTAACTACAAGCAGGACAGTCCTTGTAACTGAAAGTCAGGCAGAACCAGAATTAAGTTAGAGAAGAAAGGGTAGTTTTCTAGCAATTGCTCAGCAGAAGTGACAGCTACAGCTTAAACATATGATTTTGTACTTTATTTCTATTTTGAGTAAACCACAGTAATCAGACAACCAAAAAGTTCCTTTTTAGAGGAAATTTCTCATGTGCCCGGAATTCTAACCCTTTACCTAGAGAGAAGAACAGTGGGAAAAACTGAGTAATATTGCTAATTTAAAAAATTCTTCCTCAAGGACCTCTGTCCATCCTCTAATTCAAGAGGAATAATTTATTTACTGGCATGTATTATGCCTGATACACTATAAATGCAATCCCTTGTCACTAAGCCATAAAAAAAAATCACACATTTGTCTAAACCCATTGCTTTATGTTTTAGAATGTATGAAACATGTTGTGTTTTTATGCACCAGGATAACATATCAAAATTAATGACTCATTTTTAGTGTCCAAGAGAAATCATCTGGGAATATTATCCCTTCTTAGAAGAAACTCTTCATTGCATGCCTGCAGAGAAGTTTCACAGGCCAAAGATGAGCATGATTTTGTTATACAGTACATTTTAGGGAAAGCTGTTGCTAACTGGAATAGAGAATTAGGTGTGTAGGCTTTACCTTCAGGTTGGGAAGATTCTTCTGATTTATCATCATCATCTAACTTTTCTTCTTCATCTTCTTCAGAACCTTTTTCTGAAATAGACTTTGGATCCGCATCTGCACTAATGTCAATATCCTTCGTCTCACTTTTAATAGAAGATGTTTCAGCCTCACATTCCTGCTTAATGTCTTTTTCTCCAGTATCAGCTTCCTCTTCCTCAACCTCAGGTTTTTCTTTGGCCACTGAATGCTCGGACTCCTCCACTTTAACTTCAGCTGGTTCTGTAGCCTTTTCATCTTGAATGAGGGTTGATGAGATAACTGGAGGGGTCTGACTGAATCCAGTAGCCAGTGGATTTAAGGAAGATGCACTACCTGTCCCTCTATTTTGAGCAAAGTTTTTATGGGCATCTAAGAAGGACAACTCAGGATCATTCAAGATGTGATAATCTGTCCTACTGACTCCATGTTTAGCAGCACCAACCAATAGATCTTGTCATGTTTACCCACACTCCCACCACTCTGGCAAATCCAAGCTGGGCTGGCAAGAGTTTGAGCCTCTCTCCCCAGCTGAGGGTGATGAAAGAACTTGTTATCGTATTTTCCTTAACAGTTCTATGCGGTATAAAGTTCTAGAGGCACGTTCTTTCGGTGATGGGTCAATCATGGAAGAGAGGTCCAGGTGGGGTTCTACAAACACAAAAGAAACTCTATTTATCTAGGTAAAACAAAAAGACTAGTTTCCAAATTTCAACTGATTAACTTTTAACCAAATGTTTTTATGTGGTTGCGGTTAGTTCCTTATTCTATTCAGTGAATGGTCATTTTTATTCATTGATATACCTACCATCATCTGGCTTTGCTGGCATTCGGCCACACTCGTCTACACATGGCTACAAAACAGTTGAAATATTCTCCCAAACTCTCATCAGACTTTTTTGTCAAGTACTGGCAAAGGCTCGGAATTGGTTCCAGTCAAACTTGCTGTTTCATAGGATCAAAAATAATTCCAAAAGTAGAAACTACACGGTAAAAATCTGCCTCTTCTCTTCTTGTCCATCTATTGGAAAAGGAAAGATATTATCTTGAATAGTACCTAAATAAAAGAGATTAAAGTTGACTGTTAGTCTCCCCCATCCCCTGCCCTTCATAAACCTAGCAAAGAAGTATTCAAGGGAAAAACAAAAACTAAAGTGCTTTGGTTTTAAAAATTTTTCCTTAAATATTATCCTTGATGGCGATTCTTATGGGCTACGAGCCCAAAACAAAACAAACAAAAAAAAAGGAATACAGAGGAAGAGGATGTGTGTGGGGGGCATGGGGAGGTGGGGGCAGGACTGAACAAAACTGAGAAAAAAACTCACTTTTGACGTTTTTCAGATATAATGGCTTCTCTTTCTGCTTCTAGGGCTCTCACTTCCTCCCGAGGACGACGCCTTCGTCGGTCAGTCTTCATTAGTGCCTCTTGCCTCATTTGTTGCCTTTTATAGCTGCGCTGATAGGCAGTAATGAGGCGGCGCAGACGGGTAGTCAGGGTTGAGGTGTTAGGCCAGTAAAGTTGGCCTAACTCGGCATTACTTTCACTGTGCTTGCCTAGGGGAGTGGAAAAAAATATTTTTGAAATGACTACTTGCTTCTTTGCAATTCCCAACAAAATAAGATGACTTATTAGCATTCAGACCACATTGCAGAAAGGATGGCTCAGTGCCCTAAAAATGTAAAAATATAAATTTGGAATAATTACTAGTGTAGAGTTAATTAGTCGAGTGTAAAAATGAAATTACTGCTTCAGAAAAATGTATGGTTATTTGTCAAATATGTCTCTGTGTGTGTGTGTGTGTGTGTGTGTGTAGACACACACATACACACCTATATATAAATTTACTTTATACCCTACATTCTATATCACAATTGCTTCCTTAAGCAATACTCTTTAAAAGGAAGTTCATGGATCAAAAAGACTATAAATTCACACAGTAATCCAATAATTTTATATATTGTGCAAAAGGTCATATTTACTACAATGGTAAAACTTAATCTCTATATTTGGCAATAGTCCTTGCATTTCTATAGATGCTTGATAATTATTAACAATAACAGAAAAATACAAAAGCTTAATGTTTTTAATCCAAATTACCCCAGAATCATTCCATTATGGATAAATCCCATTGTGTAATCATAAAACAAACATGAAGAATTATTTACAGGTTATCCAAAAAAGCTAAATTATAGGGGGAACAAAAGATCAAACAGCATAAGACAAAATGATTTTTAATAACATCTAAAGAGTAACAAAATATCCAAAAAACACAGTGTCTAATGTCTTTGGAATTAACATGAACCACAATTAAGTTGTATGAACTCACTTCCCTATTTTGATTTTTCATGTAGCATTACCTGTAGTGTGTATCTCCATGGATTCTTCCTTCTCCTCTGGAGGTGAGTTTGCAAATTCCTTGAGAAGAAAAGTAAATTGTTTAGATTTTTATTTTTCCATAACTTTTAGGAGAAAGATCTTTTTTTCCCCTCACAAAACTAGTGCTTTATGGGTGTAAAATAATCTAAGTATGTTATTTAAATTAAGAATCAATATACTCAAGTTCTTACATCTATTTCATCCTTGAATGGTGTTCTGGTTGGTTTATATTCAGGGTCTTCATCTTCTCGGTCAAATTCTCCCCTATGCAAAATTTAATTTAAAAATAAAATCTAATTGATAAACAAGTGAACTTTACTTTCCCACCCAACAATCGGTTTGTTGTATGTTACTTTTAACCTGAGGCCTGCTGTCAAAAGGGAAAATAAATAGCACTAAAACATGAAATAGTGAAAAAATAATTATTTGCTAGGGACCAGATTTATATTCAAGAGATAATAAATATTTAAGTCTACTTCTCGTTAGTATTTTAATATTAAGCGCCATGTAGACCAAATTAGTGGCAGTCATTTAAATGCCCAAGTTCGATTCTGTATAGTAAACAAAAAGTATAAAAAATTAAAACCTTGCCAATATATGTGATACTGACATAAAGTTTATTAAAATATTAAAACATCCTTCTTACCACATCACCACCATCTGCTAGCATGTCTGTTCCCTCTTTGCTCAGCAGCTATGGCCTTGACATCAGGCATGCCAACCCGTTCCAGAAAACACAGTGCTGGGTCCAGCTCTCATAAGAATTGGTACTTCTCATAGCCTGTTTCCATCACCACCACCACCCCAGCAGATGAAGCAAACAAAAACAGAAACAAAAAAAAGGCCTTGTCACAGAAAGATTCATGGCACAGATACATGACAGCATATTTTGTTTCTGAATCAAGGTTATTTATTTCAAATATTGAGTTGAAGGAAACAAAAATCTGTTTTTAAACAAAGTATCCTAGGATGAACATCTTAAATGAGGTTGTTTAGGTCTGAGTACTTTCAAGAATGCTACAAAAAATATGACCAACGCTAATAGGAAAACACTTTTTTTTAATATAAAATAATGGCATGTTGCCTAGAAAGATTTTTGCCACCCTCCCCCCCTCCCGCTTTTTTTTTTTAACCAGATCTAATTTTGTCTGACATTTGAAAAGCTTCTTAATGGGTTCTTTATGGCCTCTACAGTAGTACTCCTTTTTCACTCCCATCACCCCTTTGTGAACAGTTTCAGTCCTGCTGGAACTTGCACTGTCGGCTGACCCCAGCCCCTCACCCCCAAAAGGCCTGAGGACCTGTCTTCTTAGGTTTGGGACTACGCGTGTCAGGGAGATGATGCTGTTCCATCTATGGTTTACACACTGCAATTTGCTTTTTTACTGCCCAAGTTGACTAGATGGAAAATGGCAGAGCCCAACAGTGCACGGCAGGGAAATGATTTTTAGGCTAGACTTGCCTCAGCTGAGCTCACAAAACGCGGCTGCTGTACATAGGCAGAACAGCACAATTCAATTAGGATTTGTACTACAACACACTGCTCCTAACTGCTGCAGAGCCCCAAGCCAAACTGTAATCATGAAAGGTTTTATAAGCCATCATTCTCCCCTTTAGTCAGGCTGGGCTGCTGAGAATACCTCTGCGACCTCCAGAGAATTGGGATTATAATCAGGAATCGCTCACTGTATATATCCTGCCAGCTCCACATCCCCAGCCTTTCAAAGTTAACAAGGCTGCATCCCACTCAAGGGAGCCGGGAGTTCTCAGCACTGACATTTGTGAAATATTGCTTGGAACAAAGCCCAGGAGGCACTTGTACAGATTAATAGCAGAGGTTAAGCCCACCGTCCACTTTGACACTGGTTGGCAGAGTTAGCAAGGGAAACGGTCCTGGAAGCAAAGTTTATGGAGATCTATAGTGCTACTTGGCTATTATTAAAACAAATATGGTTTTGTTTTATTTACAGCCAAGAAAGAAATATTTTCTTCTCAAATATTCTACAAACATTTAAAAACAGCATCTGATATTTACAGCTCAAATTAGACTTTTAATACAGAAAAATGGTAGAAGCCAAGAGTCCTTTGGAACTATACTCATTAATATTATGACGGGAAGAAGGCGTGTGAAGAGTTCTAAAATACAGATAAAGCCATGCAGTCAAGTTGTATTCCAATATACAAAGAGAAGCCTCACTTACCATGTTTGTACACTCCAATTAAGAGGGATTTATCTGCTTCTTTATCCCACCAATCTGTAGGAACTTCAGCATGGAAAGGTTCAGGTATCCATACATCTGTTTCACTGCAAAGAAAATAGCTTAAATTATATTTAAATCAAATACCAGTGCTATGTCAAATAATGCTATGTATCATATATGACATATGTACACCCATACAGCCTTCATTATGGAATCTATGTGGAGAGATCTGGACACAGTGGTGAAGGCTAAAGGAAGATAGCAGAGGTCAAGGTGAATCATTTTGCTGTCTACCTTTACTATAAACAAACCTTATGTGACAACATGTTTCAAAGGCTACCTTCAAACCATCCTCAACTAATTTAAAAAAGTGACTAAAAGTAACTCACATAGGAACATTATTCAAATACATACACTAAAAAACGAGGCTCACCCAGATTTCTGCCATACCCCTAAGCTCAAAACTAAGACAATCACATTCAAGTTGCACAAAGAGAGGAGTTATGGAGAGCAGCTTATAAAGGTTCTTAAACACAATGCTTAAAATGTTTTCAGATTACACCAATCTCTACAATAAGGCATAGAAAAAATGTGCACTTGCACTAACCTTGAGTCAGCACCCTCTAAGATCTTATCTGCCTGGTCCCCTATCACTTCTTGTCTTAGATAGTACAGCATGCGGACACGCAGCAGGACCCTGGAGAGGAAGACAGAGGGGGGGAAAAGTTCTTAACTTCAGGACTGTTTGCCAACAGTGGCTTTTGGCAGCTGCTGCTGTTCATCCATCATCCTGCCAAGGCTGATTAGCCATGCTGTATGGTAGGCTTGAAGCGTGACAGATGGTGGCACATAATCACCTCTGTGTGGTGCTTTCTGCTGGCTTCCAACAGGCCTGCCTGGCAACCGCTTACACTGCACAGAGAGGGACCAAGCTCAGCCCAACCCAGGCGCATTTCATTTAGTTCTACCTCGTGCAGCTTGTGAAGTTTGGACACGTACTCCACCATCGCCTCTGAAGTATTGAAGCAAGTTTGTAAACAACTGAGCAGATGGCTTTCAGTCACTGTTCTGCTTCATTATCTCATAAAATTTCCTCAGCTGCTGCCTTAATACCATTTTTGGAAGCACATCAGAAGTTGTAGGAATAAACGAGATATAAAATCTGGTTTTACTACCTTACAATAAACCTTCAATATGGAATGTCAGGTTTTTCAGATTATACAACTTTTGCTTCTGAGAAAGGTGGTAGTTGTGTGTGTGTGTGTGTGTGTGTGTGTGTGTGTATGTGTGTGTGTGTGTGTGTGTGTGAAATCCCTCTCCCTTTGGGCAAACCACTTTTTTTTTTTCTCCCTCTAGTGAGTACTATTTTTTTCTTTTTTACCTGTGCATAAGTTGTAATAAAAAGCCAGAAACTTTATTCAAGATTTGAAATGTGTCCTATTTACTGAAACTCTTGGAGTGATTTCCAAAGGCATCAGTCAAAAATCACTTGCAATGCCGGAACCAGATTTTCCAAGGTAATCAAATCCCATTTGGATTTTCCACACATGGCCAAGAGCATTATTCTTTGCAACAAAATCCACCCTGGCAAATCCCCACAGGCTTATACTGTGTTTACCCAAGTACAGCATCCCCTGCTTGGCCAGCTTGTGGTGTCACACTTTATTGAAGACCACCCTCATAGACACCAGCAGGTTACTACTGTATGACGTAGTCTACCCTCTTTTTCAAGGAAGAAGCAAATGTCTGTTTCTGAATAATCTAAAATTACAACTAATTTGTGCCCAGACAGTTTCAGTGATTCAAATCAACTCTTGATTTTACTATAATGGCCTATCTAAGCAACCTAGAACTACCTTCCCTTATTGGTAACCAGTCAGGCCTAGGCTATTGATACAGGGCTGCCAAGTATGACTGCCTGCTACTCCAAAGTCCCAAATACAATTTTTTGGGGGTACATCCATTTTATTTTCTCTTTTTATAATAGGTAGGCTCAACAGATAACAGTATACGAAGAGTAGTCCAGTTCAAACCAAAGGGATGATTTAGCATAACTGTGTATCTGGTGTTTCCTTTCTTTCTCTGGTAGGAACATAACAGCTGAATTCCACTTTTGGTACTAAAGCCATCAGAAAAAGAATCTACAAAGAGTAGCCCAAACCTTGGGCAGAATTATGTAAAAAATCAATACTAATAGATGTTTTTTTATGGCTTTTGCCACCTGAAGCAGGAGGTCTTCCTGCTGCAAGAGGAATTAACAGTCTGTATTGAATCCTGGATCTTTTTCCTCTTTTTGGAGGAGACAGAAATGGTGGAGGGTGGTGGCAAGATCGTCCTGCCCTCTATCCAAAAGTTTTTTTGGCAAATGGAATACTTCAATAAGTTACTGGCAGAACCAATAAAAACTCCTATTTTCTATCCAATGGACATGATCTCATTTTAGATACAAACAGGGCTTGGAGGAATTGCATGAGGAAAATGGGGGGAGGTCTGTACTTACACGTTTTCAAATACTAAAGATTAGATGGGTTAGCAATTTTCCCCCCACAACGACTATGAGTAAAGACAATAAGAACATTAGTTACTTCTTACAAATACAGAATGCAACTGCAGAGAGTGTACTAAGGTAGGAAGTCTGTTAGGAACATTAAAGAGGGAAATGAAACTTCAGTGCCTGGTAACATAAACCATTGTTCCCACATTAAACTAAGGGAAATGTATCTACTTTGGATGAGCCTCATTTCCTGGTTTGTTTGCATTCAGAACTCAAAAGGATGTGAATAGAGACCAGAAGGTTTACATATATCCTAAGCAAATGGAAGTTTATTAACAGCAGTACTTGGGATGCCCATTTAGATGGTGCTTCTAAGAAGCATTGCCCCAGCTTAGCTATTTATTTTGTAGGGGGGATCACAAAGGTGGTAAAGATGGCTCAGCAGTTTGTGAATAGCAAGATCAAACCTGATAGGGTGGTGGTCTTCATCAAGCCCTTCTGCCCTTACTGCAGAAAAACTATAGAGCTTTTCAAGCAACTGCCTAATCAACCTGTAAGAATGAAGTCTTTCAGAAGTAAATAGTCTAGGACTGTAAATTTAGAAGACCTAAAGAAGAAAATCTTTATGTACAAAATCTGGAAAGTATCATCATCCAAAGCAGTCTCTGAAAAGCACCACAACTATAAGCAAACACATTCTCATGTTTCAGATTCTGAAATTTTCCTTCCAATAACAGCACAGACGCATCATTAATGCACATGGTTCTTCCTTTGGTCTGTGGTTATGTTAACAGATTTCTAATGGTTGATATTACAATTCAATTATACAAATATTTGCTGGATGCTTAACTACAAAGTAGCATCATACTCAATATATTTTATTTGCTTTGTGTTGTTAAATTCCCATATTCTGGTTGGGAAAGAGAGTGGAGTGAGACAAGAATGGGAGAGGAGAAAGAGAGCAGAGGAGAAGAAGAGAGAGGAGAGGAATATCCTTCCAGTGAAATTTTTTCTTGAAGTTAGTTAAATGTTGAATCACATTATATAAACTGACCATAACTCTTTTCTTTTTTCCTGACCATAACTCTACCAAATGTTTGCTGGAAATAAATCATCTCTAAAGACTTGATAACCACCCAGCCAGGCATCACCTGAGTTGTTCTGATGCTTCAAGAGAGACAGCACAGCTGTGCAAAGACACTAATCATACATTCCAGGAGCCTTTAAGAAAAAACAAAAACAAAAACCACCACATATTTCAAAAAGAAACCATGCTCACAGATACAAATCCTTTAAATGCTTACTTGTTACAGTGATGTTTCAAATGTTTCTTATAGCTATCCTCCTGAAACAAGGCATCTGGGTTACAGCTTGCCAGCCAATCAGCATCTTGCAGCACTGGCTGTGCACTTTGGGCTTTCACTTTCTTTCCCTTCCTTCCCCTTGGCACTGGTGCTGATAAGCCTATAATAATAATAAAAGCTTTTCACCATCCAAATTGCAGTGTCAGAGTCAGATATTTATACTTAAGAGACAAGAAAATGTAGGGTTTATGTTACATGTTTTTAACGGCAGTATGTCACAAAGGTCTCAGCCAGCTTTTTGCCACCAATGAACCCCAAAGAGTACAGAGACACCAACATACCAGAATGATTAACCAGTGCACGGGTCTGGCCATCAGCTGTTGGAGTGATCAGATCCCAAATGAAGCTTTTGATATTTTCATCTCCTTTGTAATGGTGGAGACAGTAGACGAGGATGGTCCGGCAGATGGTTTCCACATCTTGTTCAGTTAGCTGCCGTTTGTAACGTCCATGAGAAAGGATGTCAGTCCACCGACCCCAACTGTAGGGAAAATATTCAGTGTGTTGGCATGACACCGGCATTTACCTATAAGGCTTTCATTTTACTCTTCACAGAGCAGTTATGCTATGAAATTCTTGGTTAGTACTAATAATATTTTACATAGGGACAAGTCAGGGAAACTCAGTACCCAGGAATTGAGTATTTATTTTACAGAGTGGGCAATAAGTTCACTGCTTGTAAATGCAGCAGCTGAACTACCCTAAAAATAATCAAGTACATATGTTTAACATGGGCCTTCCCAATCAGCTGCAGAGTGGGCTGTCGTAGAACACTAAGGAAATCCAGGGTCTGGAGAATATATATTTTCTCCCCTCGAATCAATATTTGTACAACTTGATACTTTATAACTCCTTTAAAGTAGAAAAATAGTCCAAAGTTAGGAGTGACCACCCTGAAAAGAACAGTGAAATGAGTGTTATGCTAGTATCTCCCCTCAATATATTTCAGAGGGATGTCATGAAAATTAATGAGAAAAATTGTCAAGTACTTTGAGTTCTTTCTGAAAAAGGAACAGCATTCAAATAATCAAAGTACCCAATAGTGCCATTCATTCAAAATCACCAAGGAGAAAGAAACATGGCTATCCCATAGATACTTGTAGAAGGATACTTTGCAGCACTGGCCACACCTTCAATCATCTTCCTCAGCTCACTGGTTGAGGCAGGGGATTTGGAATACTACTTGCTCTCCACTGGCATTTCTAGGTTTTACCCATACCTCCATAACTTAGTAGCCTCTCTTCCTTTGAGGTCCATTCTATTCATATACACCACCCAATCAAAATCCTGGTAGCTATTTTCTACAGATCACCCAGTTCACTCCTTCCTTCATTAATAAGGTCAGTACATGGTGCACAATGTTTCTCTTCTCCCCAGGTCTTGCCCTCATATTAGGATATCTGTGTGTATGCATATATGTATACATGCATGCATGCACACACACACACACACACACACACACACACACACACACACACACACAGATAATCCTTCAGATTTCCCAACCATTAAGTTCCTCAACCTACTTGCTTCTCATGAGCTATTCTTCCACCCCACTTCAGTCACACACAAAGATGGATATACCCTTGATCTTGCTGATCTTGCTATCAACCACAAATGTTCAAAAATTCTGAAATCTAACCATAATCATACTGGTTTTTCACTTCTATTTTTCCTTACAATATCCTGCTCTTCATCCACACTGTGACCTGACCCATCAATTCTCTCCCAGGCCATCTCCCTTGCTTTAGCCACTCACTCCTCATTCTCTCCTCTTGAAGTCATCTTGACCCTTATGGGACCAATTCAACTCTATATTGTCCTAGTCTCTTTAATCCCTAGTTCCCTTACCAGTGTTGAATATGCCCTGCCAAGCCTCAGCCTTGGATCCCTCCCACCATTTAGCACCTTTGCTCCTATATACATGATGCAGAATGTAGGCAGAGAAAATCATGCAATGTTTCTGACTGGGTCCACTAAAAAAACTTAGGCCAAATAACTTCAAATGGGCCCTCACTGCTGCTAGGCAATCCTACTATACCTTTCTTATCAAGTCACTATCCCATTCTCCACAGTGGCTCTTCCTAACGTTTTGTATCTCTCCTCATATCTTCCATTGCTCCCCACACCCCAATTCTCTCAGATGAGACCCTTGCCTCAAATTTTACATAAAAGATTGAGGCCATTCACTGTGAGCCCCCTCTTCCTCATCTTCTATCACTCAGAAGCCTTCTGCTACTATCTCCTACTTTACCTAACAAGATGAAGTAGCCTTATTTGTTATAAAAGCTAAGTCTTCTAGTGTCCAAGTGATCCCATTCTCTTTCATATTTCCCAACAGATTTTCCCCCTCTGTCATGCCCACTCTATCACATATTTTTGTTTGTTTGTTTTTATGGAACAATGGGGGTTAAGTGACCTGTCCAAGGTCACACAGCTAGTAAGTGTCAAGTGTCTGTGGCCAGATTTGAACTCAGGTACTCCTGAATCCAGGGCCAGTGCTCTATCCACTGTGCCACCTAGCTGCCCCTGTATCACTTATTTTTAATCTCTCTCTCTTTACTGACTTGGTCTCACCAGTAAATTGATATATTGATATCTCCTCCATTCTGAAAAACCTTCACCTCATTCTTCCATCCTTGCTATTTTCCCAGAATAGGAGCCTCAAACTTCCTCACTCCTTCCACTCTGCTCTTGTCCCCTTACAATCTGGCTTCCAACCTTATCATTCCACCAAAACTGATATCTCCAAAGTTACCAATGATTCTCTTAATTGACAAATACAATGAGCTTTTCCTCATTCTCCTTGACCTCCCTGCAGCTCCTGACACTGTTGATCATCCTCTCTCTTTCTTGATACTTTTTTCTTTCTAGGATTTTGGAACACCACTCTCTTGTGGTTCTCATACTACTTATCTGATCATTCCTTTCCAGTCTTCTTTGATGGATCCTCATTCAGACTGTCCCTTCTAACCACAAGTATCCCTCAGGGTTCTGTCCTTGACCTTATCCTTTTCTCCTCTCCTACTTCACTGAGTGATCTCATCAGCTTTCATGGATTTCATTTCTATCTTTATGTTGATGACTCTCAAATATACTTAATTCTGCCTCAGCCTCTCTGCTGATCTCCAATATTGCATCTTAAACCACCTTTCAGATAGCTCAAACTGGATGCTCAGAAGACATATTAAACTCAATATGTCCAAAACAGAACTCATTATCCCTCACCACCTCCTACCTTCCTTATCATTGTAGAGAATGCCACCATTCTTCCAGTCTCTCAGGCTCACACAAGACTTCAGTGTTTCACTGCCTGCCCCCTCCAACCCCATATGCAAGTTGTTGCCAAGGCCTGCTGATTTCACCTTTACAACATTTCTCAAAACATGCCCTGTCTCTCTGATGCTCTTCAGATATCGTATATAGACTATTGCAATAGCCTGTTGGGTCTACCTGCCTCAAGTTTCTCTCAACTCCATCCTTCATTTAGCCACCGAAGTGATTCTCATAGACTAGAGATCCAATCAAGTCACTACCCTATTAGAAAAAACTCCAGCGTCTCCTTATTGATTCCAGGATCAAATGCAAAATGCTGTCTGGCATTCAGAGCCCATCATAAATTAGTCCCTTCCCATCTTTCCAATCTCCTTACATCTTACTCCTTGCCACATCCTGTGATCCAGTGACAGTGGCCTCTTGGCCATTCCATGAACAAAACCTTTCATCTCTTGTTTCTGGGCATTTTCTTTGACTGTCCCCATGCCTGGAAGGCTCTCTCTCCTCAGTTCCACAAACTGACTTCCCAGGCTTCCCTTGAGTCCCAACTACATTACTGTCTTTTACATGAAGTCTTTCCCAACCCCTTTTTAATTATAATGCCTTCCTTCTCTTAATTATTCCCTATTTGTCCTGTATAAAGTTTGCTTTGCATATATTTGTTTGCTTCTTGTCTACTCCATTAAACTGTAAACTCCTTGGGGACTGTCTTTTGCCTCTTTTTGTGTCCCTAGCACTTAACACTTAGTGACTTGACAAGAGGTAAGAAAGATAGCATGGGGGTTAGACAAAGGTAGCTCTCCATATAATTAGGAAGCAGGTTTGGTTTGCATAGATCTGCGTAGTGGATAATTATAGGTAATCAGAAAATCAAAATGTTAAATACAGCTACTTTGGGACATGTCAAGGCTGCTGTTGAAGAATAGGAAAAAGGTGAAAATAGCAATATAAAGAACTCATTGGAACTTTAGTATGACAATTTCAAAGCTAAAAGGGACCTCCAAAATCATCATTCTAGGATCTTATGTTCCTAGGATCAAAGACCTCGGAGCTAGAAGGCAGGTCATACTAAGGCCAGCTACTTATTTTGGGAAACTGAGGCCTAAGGATATGAAAGGACTAACTCAATGTCATATCATAATAATCCCATTTTACATATTCAACTGTAATGGATTTTTAACAATTAATTCATTGCTAAGAATCTCATTGCAAGTCTGTGACAGAGATGAAGCATGGCTGATATCCAACTTTTCTATATTGAGTTAGCAAGTAAAATGAAACAAAATGTTTCGAGTAGTATAAGCTAAAAAGGGAAATGTTATACATACATCCTTCCCAGTGGTCTGAGAGTTAAGGTGGCTGGGATCTGAAGAGGACAGGATTAATACAATAATGAGGAGAAAATGAAGAGTAACTAACTATTACTTGGTGGCAGGACAAAAATAAAAACAAAACAAATGCAGAACCTAAAAAAAGTCAAGGTCTTCTAATACAAAACATCTCAGTTTTCCCCTTATACTCAATGACCACAACCAGATTTCTGGCTACAGTTGCTGTTAGGGAGGAAAAGATAATATACTTGTTACATAGGAAGTCTTATAAACCATATCAATAAAATTCATTCTATGGGGGCCATCTACTAGAAAATGGAAATAGATGTATATGCAAAAGGTTTTAAAAAGAACAAACTATAATTTCACCCAATATCCAGTGATCTTCTAAAGAATTTACCCTACTCTCCATCACATTATCTTTGTACTGGTGTTTTAGGTGCCTTGAAAGAAATTTCAAGGAAACTTGTTTTTATTGTCTTTAACATCTTTTGCAATGAATAATATATGTTGTTATTATAATACCAATCAACACAATTATAATTTTTAATGCAAATTAATATATTAATAATACCATATAAAGGGCAGCTAGGTGGCACAGTAGATAGAGCACCGACCCTGGATTCAGGAAGACCTGAGTTCAAATCCGGCTTAGACACTTAACACTTACTAGCTGTGTGACCCTGGGCAAGTCACTTAACCCCAATTGCCTCACCAAAAAAAACCAAACAAACAAAAAAACACAAAAAAACCCCAATATAATTAATACCATTGTCATAAAAATAACACAAGAATTATTGTAATTATTATTAACTAAGATTCTATAAAGGATTTTGTGCTCCTTTCAGTTCTATGCAAATGCAAAATAGTAAAAGATTTAGTAACCAAATAACATACAGAAAGAATGTGCTTAATAAGCTACTAGGGATTAGTGGGACTCTTGCTATACTTCCTCTTGATACTGACCAACATATTTGATTAGAAATGGTTCTTTCCCACTGCTGAGGATTTTAACAACTCTGTGGCTCTTACAGGCCAAGGAGACTTTCCCCTCATTATGAATGATTCCATTACTATTAATTAGCTCCACAGATCATACTCAAGACAATCGTTGGAGGTAGGCAGGACAGCTACTCTCATTTTATTTATTTTATATAATAACAATAACGTAAGAGTCACCTAGTACTTTACAGATTCTGAGCACTTTAGGCATGTTACCTTACTTGAACCTCACTCAGGGACACAGATAATATAGGGATCATCCCCACTGTATAAAGGCTGAGCAACTAAAAGATGTACCTCTGGTCACACAACTAACTAGTAAGTGCAAGAGGAAGGACTTGAGTCTGTGTCACTGCAACTTTTAAGTTGAGCTCTTGTGACTCAATGCTGCCATTCATGTTTTATGAGCTTGATCATTGAAATATATTGCACATGTGTCAAAATTCAGTGATTTAGCCAGTAAGTATAAACTATGAAATAAAGAAAAATTAAAAACATTTTATGTATGAAGTTAGTTTGCTTACCCATAAACCAGAAGATTTTTTTCAACTCTAAAACATTCACTCCTTGCATAACCCTGTGACTTGTCCTGAGGTCTCCGGGGCTTTGTGCTGGGCTTTTCTTCTGAATCACTTTCCAAATCTGAAAATTCCATCAGCTCATCTTCTTTCACAGCACTATAAAGTCTGGTTTGCTTCCTCACTCTTGGAGTGTCAATGACCAGGTTGTTCTGCAAGAAAAACAGTAAGAAATGTGAAACTTGTGAAAAACAGTTCTACAGATGAGATAAGTATTCGAATGGGACTTTTACTCACCCGTCCATTTAAAGCATCAATATCCAACTCAGCTTTCTTAGCCCACTTTTGCCAAAAATTTGGATCATCTAAGGATATGTCTGTCCTATTTCCAGATGCAACAAAACTAGCCTGAAGATTGAAGATATATTTGTCAATATCATACCTCTGTTTAAAAGTTGCTCCCCAACCCCCATTTCCTGAATTTAATCATTCATTCAACAAATAGGTAACAGGTACTGAGCAAGGTCTTGATTTTAACATTATAACAGCAAGGGAAAACAGTGATTTTTTTTTTTTAGATCTCATTGGAACAGATTAATCCACACCTTAGCAAATGTAGAGCCCTTCCCTTCAGACTCAATAGTAATGGTGTGTGTCCGCCTCAGAAGGATCTGATCAATATCTTCTTCACAGAATTTAGACCCTTCATCCTCTTCATCCATAAGAGCACCATAAGCACCTTTGCGTAGAAGATCTTCTATTTCTTTCTTGGAAAGCTGTTGCACCTAAAACCAAGGATTAGAATTCATTAATACTTTTCACAAAGAGAGAAGGTATGATGAATTCAGGTAAAATAAAGCATGATACAAATAAATGCTTATTATATTCTGAGAGTAAAACTATTTTGCCCTAATAATTATTAGTATAAGCTTAATAATAAGGAAGGAATCAGTACAGAGAAATTTTCTTTTTCTTTTTTTACCCCATTTGTAGCATTTTCTCTTCCACTCATGGATTGTAAAACAGCTTTATCCAGGCCAAGCTTCAAGCTCGCCTTATCAAACATTTCTCTTTCATAAGAGTTTCTTGTGATTAACCTGTAGATTTTTACAGATTTGCTTTGTCCTATTCTGTGACATCTAGCCTGGGCCTAGAAGAAAAAATAAATTAGTGAGAGCTGGCAGAGAAGAATATTCAATTGCACATTAAATAAATATAATTGATCTAATGAGTTTAGATATGGTTTAGAATATTAATAACACTATTATTTACAATGTTTAATATACTTAATAAAGTAATATAAGCTGGGTGGTTTTTTTGCATAAAGCATGACATTACCAGAAGTAGATAACAAAATTTTAAGTCTTGTACTTATCTGCTTTACATATTATTTATTTAACTTATATTTACTCAATATATACATTTATCTATACATACACATTGCACACATATACACTTGTCATCTTCCCTGTTACAATGTAAACTTTTTACAAGTAGGAATTGTTTTATTCATTATACTTGCATCACCAGAGCCCAGTACAATGTCTGGTGCATAGTAGGTCCTTAATAAATGCTTGTCAATTGATCTTTTTATACTAAGGATGCTAATAGTTAAATGCTGGTTTGTTTGTTTTGTTTTTTTTTAAGTCAGCAAGAACTGTTTCCTGAGTTTACCTGAAGATCATTTTGGGGATTCCAGTCTGAATCAAAGATGATGCAGGTATCAGCAGCAGTCAGATTAATGCCCAGACCTCCTGCTCGTGTACACAGGAGGAAAACGAACCTGTCAGAGTCAGGCCTAGAAAACCTGTCAATAGCTGCCTGACGAAGGTTGCCTCTTACTCGGCCATCAATTCTTTCATATGGGTACCTGAAATAGATGAATATTACAAAGAGGGCTGGCAGATCATTTTGTGTTTCTCTAAAATCCTCATTCTCCTCAACTCAAAACAAATGAGATATCACACTATTCAGTATGATGGACATGTTTATTTACTAGCAGAATAATAATATGTAAATTAATAATACATTTGGACTAAATTCATATGTTTGAGTTATAAGGGACCTTAAAGATCATTTAGTAGAATTATTTTATTTTACAGATAATGAAACCAGAATTTGTGTTATAGCAAAGACGGGTTATAGTTTCTTTGTTTAAAAAATTAACAGACATCTTTTTCCTCTACTCCCCTCCTGAAAACAACTGCCCCCTTTCCAGTATAATATTTGGGTCATAGAAGTAACTCTCATACCCAACACCAAAATAATTCTCTAAATCAACTCAAATGCAATTCATATTCTTGGTGAAAAATTCTTCTCACCTTCCCCATTCCCCCCAAAAAGGAAAAAAAAAATAGAAGATGGAAATGATGAACTAAAGGATAGCCCAGCAAGATCTACAAAGGTACCATACTGAAGTCATTAAATAAAATACAATTAAAGAGGAATACCATATATTTCTATAGCTATGTTTCTCATCTTCCCCCCTACCCTGATATCAGGTAAAACACTAATATAAAACAAACTTTAGTGGTTCAATTTTCACTCCATTTATCATGTGTCACTTATTGTCAAAAAGTTAATGTATCTATAAGTTGATTTTTATTTCATTTTTGTTACCATACTGTTACCCTTACCGTCTTTGAATGAGGTAGTCTTCCAGTATGTCCAAGCAGCGCACCATCTGGGAAAAGATAAGCACCCTGTGGCCACCAGCCTTCAGTTTTGGCAGCAGCTTGTCAATCAGTACTAGCTTGCCAGCAGCCTGGATCATTGCCTGGAGCTGAAAATCTGGAGAGTCTGCATTGTGTGTTTCTTTAAACTCTTCCAAAATTTTCTCTTCAGCACCTGCAGAGATTGGACAGCATTACGTGAATACTGTAAAAGGTTTTTATTACTAAAAACAATGAACTTGCTTTCAAGACCTGATGTAAGCTGTAGAAATGGAATAAGCTCTATATTCATATTTATGAACAAGAACATACCAACTTACTCATAGCTAAACCTATGCAGAAATATAAATGCACAGAAGGGATCAAAGTTATAAGTACAACACATTTGAAAGAAAAAGACATTTTCCCAACAAACAAGTGTTTGCTGTCTGTAATAACTGAATTTCAACAACAGACTGTCAAGCCAGAAGTGACAGAAACAAGCCAATGGGCCAAATACCTACTGAAATTTTGGAAGCTAAATTGTTAAAGAAATGAAGAAATGTTTACTAGCTGAACACAAACACAAACAACCAAAATATGTTCTAGGATTAAGAAAATGACATTTTAAAAATTGGAGTACAAGTGTGGCAATTTTAGTCTATCAACACATATTAATATAGTTATTGCCTGAAATCCATACAAAGCAAGGCTCATATTTCTAGTTTATTCAAAGATTTTTTATTTTTTAAAGTTTACCTCTAAGCATTTTCCTTTTGATAGTTTCCCCTGGCAGTTAGCCAAGGGGAAAAAAATGCTACCTATAATTATCCAAAGCTTTTTTTACCTACATTGTGGTAAATATTTCATATAAAACCTCCAAAGCTTGAAGTCCTTTTCCTCCATCCAAATTATATTTGGTTCTTGTTTTGAGGTATTACAAATGTATGAAAGGGGACAGCTAGGTGGCACAGTGGATAGAGCACTGGCCTTGGAGTCAGGAGTACCTGAGTTCAAATTCAGCCTCAGACACTTAATACTTACTAGCTGTGTGACCCTGGGCAAGTCACTTAACCCCAACTGCTTCACTAAAAAAACCAAAAACCAAAACAAACAAAACAAATGTATGAAAGAATGCAGTATTTTCTTTTTTCAAAACAGACTTTTGTTCTTGATGGAATATTTAGACAGTAGCAAACGGAGCTTTCTAAACTGCTAAGGGACTTTAACTTAGAATTCTAAAGCCCTGGTCTGGTCTCTAATCATATCTATAAGATAAATATGACATGGCTTTTGATTCAAGCTAAAATCAAAAAAATCTAGCCAGAATGAAAATTTGGATGAAATAAACATTTTTATGAGGTAGATTTCTGTCTGCTACAAAGGGATTATAAATATAAAACCACCACCTAATGGGACTTTTCCTCTCTAGTCCCAGGAACTAATTTGTCAATAAATAAGCATTTATTAAGTACCAACTATATGCAAGATATGTGCTGAGCACAAAAGTTCATAACCTCTTCCTCCCATTCTATTTTTTCGATATTTGCATGAATTCTGTGTATGAGAGTAAAAGAGAGAGAGAGGGGGGTGGGGGAGGGAGGAAGGGAGAGGGAAACATGTGGCCAGGTTTTAAAAAGTTAGAGTATGGAAAGAAAAACTTTTAATCAAACAGAATTGTCTTCATAAGCTGATGATCTAACTACAAATTTTTGCCTACTGAAAAGTAACTAGTAGAAATCAACTCATGCTATGGTTATGTGTACAAATATGATGTGTTAACTGTATATTTGTGTATACATCTATCCATATATCTTTTTTATTTTTCAAACTGAGGACCAATTAAAGGCACTCAATTCCTTCATCAAGCACTAAAACTTTCTAGAGGATACTAACTTTTCTTTTCCTGAAGAACATTTTAAAATTAACATACAGGATGTTTCAAAAATCTTACTGTGGTTTTAAGCTTTAATAGTTTAATTGATGGATATACAAAAGAAAGCCTCTGGAAAGAGAAACACCAGTGTTTCCAAATGGGATATTTTTTCCCTTTTCTGCCTCACTTCAATAACCTATAGGCATAGCATGTTAGGGACTACAAAGTGTTTTCCCCATAAAACACTGTCATTAAGGTGGGGAATTATTTTGTTTTCATTTTGTAGATGATAAAACTGGGCCTTTACACTTTAAATCAAACATTTACTTCACATCAATAATAATAATTATAGTCATAATAGATAATATTTACATAGCACTTATTATGTTCTAGGCACTGTGCTAAGTACTCTACAATTATTATTTCATTTGATCTTCATAACATCCTTAGGAGGTAGGTGCTATTATTATCCCTATTTTACAGATGAAGAAAGTTAGGCTAACAGAGTTTAAGTGACTTGCCCAGGGTCATACAGCTGGTAAGTGTCTGAATCAGGTCCTCCTCACTCCAGGCTCAGAGCACTATCCATTCCTCTACCTAGCTGCCCCAATCACACACATTAAAACTGATATTTAGATGATTAAGTTAGTAGCAAAAGGTAAAGAGAAAAAAAAATAATGCAGCTAATTTAACAGTAGAAAAGCTAAGAAGGTAAGCTGAAGATCAAGAATTATTAAGCATCTACTATGTGCCAGACACTGTGCTGAGCTTTGGAGAAAGAATGTTTCATCTTTTAAAAGTATTAAGTCTAGGGCAGCTAGGTGGTGCAGCGGATAAAGGATCGGCCCTAGATTCAGGAGGAACTGAGTTCAAATCTGGCCTCAGACACTTGACACTTACTAGCTGTGTGACCCTGGGCAAGTCACTTAACCCCAATTGCCTCTCAAAAAAAAAAAGTATTAAGTCTAGAGTTTAGGTTCTAGACCCTGGAAACTATTTTAGTAAGATACATTTAATTTAAATATAATCAACATAATTATTTAAATCACTGGTCACTATTATTTTTTTCTACTAATAGATTATTCTTGGTGGTTGACATAACTATATTTTCTACAAGTCAGAGGTACACATAGGCTTTGATTTTAGAGCATATTTGAAACTGTTTTGATTATTTTGTTTGCCAGGGGCTAACTGGAGAAGGATGAAAAGTGGGTGGGCTGTGATCTGTACAAGTGAAAATATTAAGATAATGAACTATAATGCAACTCAAAAAAATGAAATTGAAGAAGGGAATGGAAAAGAAAGTGAAGAACCATTTACTAACCACTTACACTGTGCCAAAGCCATGTGCTAAGTGCTTTACAAATATTTTATTTGAGCTTCGCAGGCAGGTGCTAGTATTATTGCCATTTTACAGTTGAAGAAACTGAAACAGCAGTTAAATGACTTGCCCAGGGTCACAGGACTAGGAAGTAGCTGAGACTGGACTGGTCTTCCTGATTCCAGGTCCAGTGCTCTATACACTGCATGACTAGGCTACCTCTAAGAAGATAATTATGAAGTGGTCCTTGGAAAGTAAATTATTCTGAATACAAATGGCTAACTCTCTGAAATTTGGGAAATATTTTGTGATATTCTAACTTATAATAAAGTACCCTTGGTACAAAGTATTTTATCATTCACAGTTAATACATTATGAGCATAGCTCACTGTCAACCCCTACTGAATTCAAGTCTTCTGACTCCAAGTCCAAGAGTTTTCCACTCCACTGCTCTTTATGCTACCAAGAAAACTAAATATTCTGGGTATTTTTATTCATCAACAATGATATATAGTTATTTTGACAAAATGAGCCTTGATTTTTAAAAAACCAACAACTTAGTGATAACTTTGAAAATGCAATTTTTAAAAAGCTAGAATTTTTGGACTAAATAAAAGTCTAAAATATTGTGTTATACAGATTAGTCTTCATGACTAGAAGATAAAAAAGAACATCCCTGATTTTTAAATTTCCCAAACATATTTCAAATTACAATCAGGTGGCAAATGAACTATTTTACAAGTAAGCTATTATATCTGCTAGTAAGGCCTAAGATTGATCACTTCAATTAGAAAAAATAAATAAATCCAGGTTCTTGAGAAACTTTAACTAGTACATGAAAGATTTCCCTAAAACAAAACAGTATTTGCTAAGCTATTTATCTTGAGCCCTGAAAGTCATAATAGTAGGCAACGTTAACAGATGACTGATAGGTATTTTTGTCATAGTCAACATTTCTTAAGTTATGGTAGAGTGGAAAGAGTCATGGCCATGGATTTAGAAGAGTTGGATGCTAATCCTGGTTCTACCACTTAAGACATCTGACCTTGAGCAAGTTACCTCTCTGAGCTTCATTTTCCTTATCTGTAAAATGAGGATAAAAATACTTGTATTACCTACCTAATAGAGTTATTATAATCAATGAAATAATTAACAAAAAGCATTTTGTAAAACCCTAGATACATATCAGCTATTATTCTCTTGCAGCTATTATTCGCACTGACCAAAAACACAATGGGAAATTGGTTACAACTGGCCATATAGTACATAAAGGCAGCTAGGTGGTGTAGTGGATAGAGCACTGGGCCTGGAGACAGGCAGACTTGAGTTCAAATGTGACCTTATACACTTACTAGCTTGAGTCACCCTGGGCAAGTCACTTAAACCTATTTACTTTAGTCTTCTTATCTATAAAATGAACTGGAGAAGGAAATGGCAAATCACTCCAATATCTTTGCCATGAAAACCCCAAATGGGGTTACAAAGAATCAGACATGACTGAACACAAACATATGGATGTAGCATATATAGTTTTTTGAAAAGGTTACACAAATATATTGCCATATATTGGCTTATGAAATAAAAAGATCATTAGGCTCCAAGGTAGAAGACCTAGAGATTTAAGCCAAGGTTCTTATTTTTACTTCCTAGTTGGTTTTTATACTTCGTAGTTGCATGACTTTAGACAAATCATAAAATTCTCTAAGTATCAGTTTCTTTATTTCTAAATCACTATTTTTTTTTTGGCGAGGAAATGAAGGTTAAGTGACTTGCCCAGGGTCACATAGCTAGTAAGTGTCAAGTGTCTGAGGCTGGATTTGAACTCAGGACCTCCTGAATCCAGTGCTGGTGCTTTATCCACTGCGCCACCTAGCTGCCCCCAGGTTCTTTATTTCTAAAAAGGGGATAATTATTGTAAGGAAGTACTTTATAAACATTAAAAGTACACTATATATACATTTGTATACAGATAAATATATATATATATGTATGTATGTATGTCTATACACACATATAATGCTATTTAATTAGCTTCATATGGAATATTATTCAATGTATAGAATACTTTCTGGTATTCCTGAATCTCTTTGAGCTTTCATTAAAATGCTTTCTACTTGTACTGGAATTCCAAATATCAAATTTTATTTGAAGTTAGTAAATCATCATCTGGGACTAGGTTGTGAGGTTGGGTTTTTTTGGTCATGCTGAGATGGTTTATTATAGATATTTAATCAGCATACAAAAACCATCAACAGAGATTATTTGTTCTTACATATCAACAGAAAAGTTAGCACAATTTTCTCTTTATAAAGTATACCTATTTTCACTGTTTCCCTCTATAATTTTACCCTTTCTCTTTAGTAGAGATAGGAAACAGATGGCAACTATCCAGAGAGGGGAGAAAAGGGGGAGAAACATCCTTCAATTAATCCTGAGCATCTATAAGCATTATCTTATTGTCTAATATTAAATATAAGGACACTGAACTCCAGTAAAAGTTTAACAAATACTGAATATAAAGATTTATTTATTGAATGCTGTTGCTTGCTTGATTTTTTAAAAAATGATGTATATATTGGAGATATTCAGCTCGTGGTCTACTATTACTGCTAGATCCTTTTCTGTTGTACTACTAAACTAGGCAGTTCAGTGGATAGAACACTGGCCCTGAAGTTGGGAGGACCTTGGTTCAAATCACACCTCAGACACTTACTAGCTGACTCTGGACAAGTCACAACATCAGTTGCCTTAAACATCTGGGGCCATCTCCAGTTGCCTTGACCTATGTCTTGCCACTGGACCCAGATAGCTCTGGAGGAGAGAGTGAGGCTGGTGACTTTGCACAGCCCTCCATCATTTAAATCCAATTCACTGCAAGTTATGACATCATGATGTCATTGTCCTCTTCAAGAACAAAGGACAAACAACAACCCTCTGTACATTTTTTAAAACAAATGTACATCAAATTCATTTCCCCTTATTACATGAAGAATTTTAATCTTATCTTCCAAAGTTATAGAATTCCTTTTCAGCTCCATGTCATGCACTAATTTGGTAGCTTTCTTGTCCATCCTCTGGACTATTCAACTAAATAAGAATTTATTAAATACCTACTATGTGAAAGATACTATACTATGGAGACAACGATAGAAATACCATAAGCTGGGATCACAAGAAATTTGCAATCTAATGCTGGAAGATGGGGGAGACAAATATATAAATTACAAAGAGGAGTGACAGATATTAAGCAGGTCAGGGATCTCTTTAAGGAGAGATCAGGGTAACTTCTGAGGAAGAAGTGACCCGAGGGCAGGGCCTTGAGGGAAGGGAGGGAGACAGTGATAGGAATTAAGCCTAAACAGGAAGGCGGACAGCATAAATAAGGCAGAAGAGTCTTAGAAAAAACAAGGAAAAGAGAGTGGTAAGAGATAAGATAAGGCTAGATAGTTAGGGTGGAGCCAGGTTTTAGATGACCTTGAATAATGGAGTCAGAGATTTAAGTAATAGAGTTTAGCTAAAAAGTGCTGGAAAAATAAATGAATGAACTTTTGAAAAATGATAGTAATACACTGTCTGAAACACTACACAAATCTATAAAACAACACATCTGGCCAGGTAGATGCCTAATAGCTGCATTCTTAAGACCAGGGGTTTTCCCTTAAGGGTTATAACAAAGAGCTCATGAATCTCTATGTATAGCAAGCTTTGTCATTTTGATCCATATTTAGCTTTGAGAAAATATGCAATATGGTTCAATATGATAAAGAAGTAAATATTCTATAAATTGAATAAATATATTTGGCATATCACTGTTTTTCAAATGCATATCAATGCATTTATGATTAATAAAACACAAATTACTTAATTCATAGTATCTGTCATATTTTCTTAATCAACAATTTAATAATACAATTATCATCACACAGAAGGTCTAGGAAATTTCTTAATGCTAAAAGGAAGACTTTATACTAAAATAGAGTAAAACAGACCACAGCTTTAGACCACAATTTCCTACTTTACAGATATATTTAAAGTACATACTTAAGCATGAGAACTTGGTTGTAAAGAAAGATAAGCTAGCCCCCTCTGTCATCCCCAGGATAGAACAAATCACAATGACTGCCATAGGGGAACACTTTGGGCAATCATTAGCTACTGCAGCTCCTAAATAAACTTTACCATGAAAAAGCAATGTAAATAAGTTAACTAGCATTTACTAAATACCTACTATGTGTTCAGGAACTGTACTAAATACCAGGGATACAAAGAAAGGTGAAAAAGAAAAAAAAATTATCCCTGATTTCATAGAGTTCCACAGTCTAATAGGGACAAGAGTATGCAAACTGTATGTACAAACAAGATAACATTCAGGATAAATTTAGGGTAATCCCAGAAAGAAGGCACTAAGATTGAGGAAGACTGGGAAAGGCTTTTTGAAGGTAGGACTTTAGCTGAATAGGAAGAAATAAAGGAGAGAATTCCAGGCATGGGAGATAGTGAAAATTCAGGGAATGAGGAGATAGAGTGGTATGTGTGTGAAGGACAGCAAGGTAGCCAGTATCGCTGAATCAAAGATGATGTGGAGGAGAGTAAACTATAAGAATTTGGAAAAGGAAGGAAAGGGACATCTCATGAAGGGTTTTAAAAGACAAATTGAGGATTTTATATTTGGTACTAGAGGTAATAGGTAGCTATGGGAGTTTACTGAATAGGGAGATTATATGGTCAGGTCTGAGCTTTAGGAAGATCTCTCTGACAGCAGGGTGGTAGATGGTTTGGAATATGGGGAGAACAGAAACAAGGGGACCAACCAGAAGGCTATTGCAAGTATGAAGTGATAAGAGACCACACTATGGAAGGGGCAATGTCAGAGGAGAGAAGGGGACTATTTAAGGTAGGTTATGAAGGTAGAAATTTTTCTGATAGGGTTTGGCAACAGATTGGATATATGGAGTGGGATAAGAACATGGAGTTGAGTATGACACCTAGCTTGTGATCCTGGATGACTGTGATGCTAGCAACAATAACAGGGATGTTTGGAATGGCTTGGGGTAGGGTCTGATAGAGAAAGATGAATTCAACTTGGGATGTGTTAAATTTAAGATGCCTATAGGACACCTGTTTTGAAATGTTCAATAGGCAGTTGGAAACATGAGACTGGAGATTAGGATGGAGATTAGGGCAGGATAAGTAGATCTGGAAATCACCAACCTCAAGATATCTGAATCCAGGTGACCTGATGAGAACATCAAGTGAAGGGAAAAGAATACATTGCAGAGTCTTGGGGGAACTTCCACAGTTGGAAGGTGTGGGGAGTGATCTGGATGAAGATCCAGCAAATAAAACAGAAAATGAGGAGTCAGACTAGCAGGAGGAGAACCAAGAGAGATCAGTGTCACAAAAAACCTATAGAAGAGAGTATCAAGGAGAGAGACAGTGTCATAGGCTATTGAGAAGACAAGAAGGTTGAGAATTGAGAGCAATTGTCAGTGATGATTAATTACCATTGGATGTGGCAATTAAGAGATCATTAATGACTTTGGAGAGAACAGTTTTAGTGGAACGAAGTCAAAAGAAAGTTGACAAAGAGTTAAAAAGATAGGGAGAGGAGAGGAAATGGAGGCAGACAGAAGTGGCAGGAAAAAGGTGTTGCTACTATCTGTGGCTAACTTAAGTCAACAAGACAGCCAGAAAAGCTCATGCATTAAGAGATGCATAGCATACAGAAAGAGGGAAGTTGCAGTCCTGCTGCACTCTAATCTGGTCAGACCACATCTAGAGTAATATGTATAGTTTTAGGTGCAAGATTTTAGGCAGGACATAAACAAGTTGGAGAATATCCAAAGAAGGGTGACCATAATGATGAAGTGACTTGACACCATGAAATAAGAGGACTGGCTGAAGGAAATAGAGATGGAAAAAATGAGAGAGGGAAGATGTAGGAGAGACATGATAACTATCTTTAGGTATATGAAGGGTTGTGATGTGCAAAATGAGCCAAACATGTTTTATTTATCCCCAGAAGACAAAGCTAGGAGCAATGTATGGAACCTAAGAAAATACTGTCAATCCTCAACTTTTGCAGGGATAACAATCTTGCAACCACCAAAAACTGTTATCTTTCACCAGATATTACTGAAAATATACTTTTCTGCATACAATTCTTTATAACAAAACATTAATTCTGATAATATACATTTTTCCTAGCAGTAACTGTGAAATAACTCACAAAATTCAGGGGCAAGGAGAGGCAACACTGGATGGGAAGGGGAATGGCAATGTCAAAAGAACCCTAAGGGAAAGGGGCAACCTGCCACTTTTAATCTCCCTTTCAGCTCAGTGGTCGAACTGTTCCCTGATGAGAAGCACATGCCTTGGTGGCACAGACAGCAGGGAAGGTGGGATGCTGGCTGGCAAAGTGGCAGGGGTGACCACCATCTCATTTACCCACAAATTTAGTTGCTTTTCCATTTTTTCAATTCCCTCAGAGAACACTTGAGAACTTATTTTAGCATCTTCTGGAGTGAATTCATAAACCTTTTTACAAGTACTTTCCTCCTTTAGGCAAATATAGTGAATTGTTGATTCATTAACACCAAACTCGAAGTCAACAGTGACTGTAGACATTCCAGCATGAACTTCTCATGGAACTGCATCACTGACTTTGCATAATTTTAGCCTTAGAGCCCAAAGGCCTTGTACTATGCTTTGGAGGCATAATTGCAACACAAAACTTGAGTTTTAAAGGCAAACAATGAAAATATGCAACAATGTACAGGAGCTCTTTACAATGGCAGTGAAATGCCTAGTGGGATACCAGGTGCTCCACAAACTTGTGTGCATCTTGCTTCTCATTTTTTCCCTCTATTGAACATAGAGATAAATGTGTGTGGTTGTCAATGGGAAAGTGAAAATGAGGTTACTAACAAATACCAAAATGTTGAGAATTGACTGTACTTCCCACTCATCAGAGCAGTCCAAAAGCAGAAGAGAATTTAGAATTGAAAGGATTCCCATTTAAGTACAAGCTGGACCAGAAGACCTCAGAGAGACAATGACTCTATAAGAATATACTGGAGTCTTAGTATAATAGTGTACCTGAGGGCTATGCTAATGGGGCTGCTATAAAGGTGAATTCCTTGTAGATGGGATGACAGCAGGGGACTCAAATATTTGAATTCCTAGAAATGACTGACTCTAAACCCCATTAAACTGCATCAGTAGAAGACCTCCATTTTTGCCTCCTGACTAGAAAGTTTTCAGGCATGGATTTATCCATTCAATAAACATTTACTTTGTCCCTAATATGAGCTGGGACAGTTACAGGAGATCTGAGATGAAAGAAAACCCCTGTCCTCAAGTAGTATATATTGCATTTGGAGAAATAGCATGTGGATATATAAGAAAATGCAAAATATATACAAAGTGACAGTGGGGGTGGGAGATCTGGAAAAGCCTCATGTAGGAGATGACATCTGAGCTGAGCTTGAAAGGAAGCTAGGGATTCCAAGTGGCAGAGGTGAAAAGAATCGCATTGTAGTAAGGAATGACAGCGCATACAAAAGCAGGGAGATGGAAGGAATGTCACATATCAGAAACAGCAAATAAGGTGATGTGACTGAAATACAGGGTATGTGAGAAGGAATGATATGTAATCAACCTGAAAAGATGGACCAGAACCAGAACATGAAAGGTTTTAAATGCCAAACAGAGATGGTTATATTTAACCTCAAATCAACAGAGAACCATTAGAGTTTTTTGAGTAATGACATGGTCAAATGTGTTATTTTTGAGGATAGATGAATGGATTGGAGAGAGAAGATACTTAAAGCAGTCAAGATTAGTTTAGATGCTACTGCAATAGTCCAAGTAAGAGAAGTGAACCCACTGCTTAGCAGAATGCCTGGCACACAGAAGTGCTTCATAAATATTTGTTGATTTAACTGAACTTGGGTAGTGGACATGTGAGTGCAGAGAAAAGATTGGATTCAAGAAATGTTGTAATTTAATAACTGACTGGATGTGGGAGAAAGGGTATGAAGAGTTTAGGAGAATTCCAGAGATGTGGATGATCAAAAAGATGCTGATGTCCTTGACAGAAATAGAGAAGTTAGGGAGAGAATCAGCATTTTGGTGAAATTATAAAAATGAGTTCAGTTTGAACATATTGAGTTTGTGATGCCTACATGACATCCAGTTCAAAGTATCTCATAGGTCACTGGTGATATGATTGGAGCTCAGGAAAGAGAAACTAAAGATGAATATATATATCTGGGAATTATCTGTGTAATAAAGATAACTGAACCCATGAAAACTGATGAGCACACCAAGAGGGAAGAGTTCCTTGGTCAGAGCTTTGGGGGGAATACCCACAATAGGGTGTGTCTCCTACCTGAGGCCTTTCCTGTTCACCCCAGCTGCACATTCTTGTGTTTGTTCTCTCTCTCTCTCTGTCTCTGTCTGTCTGTCTGTCTGTCTGTCTCTCTCTCTCTCTCTCTCTCTCGTGTGTGTGTGTGTGTGTGTGTGTGTGTGTGTGTGTGTGTGTGTCCCTTCCCATCACTACATGGCAAATTTCTCAAGGGAAGGGACTGTTTTACATTTGTCTTGGTATCTGCAACACAATATCTGGCACATACTAAGTGCTTAATAAATGCTTGTTGATTAAATGATTGATGAAGATCCAGGAAAGGAGATTGGACAGACAGGTTGGAAGAGAAACCAAACCAGAAAAGTATCACAGAAGTCCAGAGAATATCCAGAAACAAAGGGTGGTCAATCATGTTAAATGTTGCAGAGGAATCAAGGGGAAAAAAAAAAGATGATTATTAGGGGCAGCTAGATGGCACAGTGGATAGAGCACTGGCCCTGGATTCAGGAGTACCTGAGTTCAAATCCAGCCTCAGACACTTAACACTTATTAGCTGTGTGACCCTGGGCAAGTCACTTAACCCCAATTGCCTTACTAAAAAAAAAAAAAAAGATGATTATTGAATTCAGCTATTAAGAGATACTGGTGTCTCTAGAAAGAGCAGCTTCAGTTGAATGATGATGAGGATAGAAGTCAGACTGTAAAGTAGCAGCAATGAATGTAAACAGCTTTTTCTAGGAGTTTAAATGTGTAATATAAAGGTTAATTTCAAGGGATAGCAGGGTCAAATGAGGGTTTGTTTTTTTTTTTAAGGACAAGGTAGAGCTGGGCTTATTGAAAGGCAGCAGGGAAGAAATCAGTAGATAAAGAGACTGAATGCTAAAGAAAAAGAATGACTGCAGCAACAAGCTGCTAAAAGGGACAGAAGGCTATGAGATCAAGAGTAGAAGTAGAGAAGAGGGGCTATCTCATCATCAGAAATTAGAATGAAGGAGCAAAAACTGAGGGAGGATCATACCTAAGGGCTTTGAAATATGGACTAGGGAAGAAGAGGGATATTGAGTGCTAGACACAAAAATGATTGCCAAAATATGTTGACAATTTCCTCTAATTGGGGATTACCATTGATTCTCCTCCTTTCCATTCCCACTGAGTTCAAGAGCTCATTTTATCTTTTATTCAGACTAGTGTTGTTAGATCTGAATCTAGACATAGGTCCAGACTCATCCAGTTCCTAACTGGTTAAAGCACATTCATATTCTTGTCCTAATCTACTCTGTACCCTTATCAACCAAGATGAAGTTTCCTAAAGGATAACTCATTCACAAGTTTAATTTAAAATAACCTTAAAAAAAAAAGGTTTACAAAAGTTTCCCCACAAAGACCTAGTATGGTAACTATTGCAACTTCTATCATCCTCATTTTATAGCAGAGGAAAATGAAGTTTTGAATGTCAAGAGACTTATACAAGCTCACATACTGCTCAAGGCAGAACTTGAATCCAAGTTTCTTGATTCCTCAACCAGCAGCCGCCCTTGCTCAAAAATTTTCAGTAGCTTTACACTGCCAAATATATGAGGTGCAAACTCTTGAGCCTACCATTTGAGGTACTTCATTTTTAGGCCCTAACCAATCTTTCCCAACATATCTCCCAATATTTTCCTATACATACAGCCAAGCTGTACTATTTGCTAGCTCCCATAGAAGTGTCATGCTCTCTCCACTCTACTGCCTCCATCTAAATAGTCTCCCCCACTCCTCCAGATTGCCTGAGCTCAGTCTATATATTGGAATCTTTCTTATCCTTCAATAACCAGCTCAAAGGCTACCTCCTCAATGTGCTTATGTCTCTCTTACTGCACTTAATATATTACCTTTTAGTATAGTTATTAGAATACATTGTTGATGGAAACAGGATGGCAGGGGAAAGGTGTTAGATTTGAAGTCAGATGACCTGAGATTGAGCCTGGCTCTTCCATTTACTGCCTGTATGAAACTGGGGAAGTCATTTAACCTTTTGAGGGCTCAGCTTCTTCAGCTTTAACACAAGAGGGTTGGGTTAGATAACTTCTTTTCCAGCTCTAAATCCATGATCCTACAATTCTTCAAATTGTAAGGTCCTTTAGGGTAGGGTCTGCATTCTCTTTGCACAGATAAAGGCAGCTAGGTGGTACAGTGAATAGAGTGAAGAGCCAGGTCAAGGCCTTTTAAAAATTCAAACCTGGCCTCAGACGCTAGCTATTTGACCCTGGGCAAGTCACTTAACCCTATTTGCCTCAGTTTCCTCATCTGTAAAATGAGCTAGGGAAGGAAATGGCAGACCATTCCAATGTCTTTGCCAAGAAAACCCAAATGGGGTCACGAAGAGTCGGATATGACTGAAAAATGAATGAACACATTTCATATAGTAAGTAGTCGATATGGTACCTAAAATTTTTTATATCATATAATCACCCTATAGCTAAATAATTTGGCTGAGGAAAATTACCATTAAGCCATTAATAATTGACACAAAAAAGTTTCCTTTTTTTTTTTTTTTCTATTTTGAGGTTTTGCATCACTGCTCTGATTCTTTCTCTTGTAACAGGATTAATGCAGAAATAGGATTAATGTTATTATGTGTATATATATGTGTGTGTATATATATATCTATATGTATATGTATAGATATATATAGATATAACCTATATCAGATTACCTGCTGTCTAGGGGAGGGGGGAGGGAGGGGAGGGAGGGAGGGAGAAAAATCTGAAATTGTAAAGCATGTATAAACAAAAGTTGAGAACTATCTTTACATGTAACGGAAAAAATAAAATATCTCAAAAAAAAAAAAGTTTCCTATCAAAATTACAAGGTATTCTCTTCATTCACAAGGGAGAGATGTTCTAGAGGTCCCCCTCTTGTCAGTGTCCCCCTCACCAACAGAAAATCCTTAAGTATGCATTCCCAAAACAAAATGCTTGGGGACAGAGGGCTGCCCACTCTCCCCAATGCTTTCTTCTTTTCAATGTTTTTCCAATTCTTCTGACTAAATCACCTCAATTAGGTGCTGATCTCCCTTTAACACTTTTGAACTTCCTACTATACTCAGCCAAGGAGACCTGCTAATCTCCTTTTGAACCAAGATGCTGTGCTACAGTCTCAGCTGTGTCTGCAGCAATCCTGAGCAACTAGCTGTGAACAGGGTAGGCTGGGGCTGGCACTGCCAACCACCATCCAAAGGTAGCTTAAAATCAGCATGCATTATACAATGCAATGAATATTCGACAATTGTACTGTCATTTGGCCAGAAATCAAATAAGTTCAAAATAGGTAGGCTTACCATTAATAAGGTAAGGATGATTGCAGCATTTTCTCAATTCCATCATAGTGTTTAAAAGGTTAGGGACATTGGCCTGACCACCCCCTTTGGAGAGAAATGTGAAATTCTTCTCCAGGATGGCACGGTAATATTTCTTTTGAATGTTGGTTAATTCAACTTCAATAATAGTTTCTTCTTTGGGGGCCAAATTCTTCTCTACATCCTCCTTGAGGCGTCTCAACATCATGGGCTTCAGAATAGCCTGAAGCTTCTGCACCTAAAAAAGCCCAAACATAACATAACTTTGGTAAATAAGTTCATGATAATTTAACCCGCATATTAAAACTACCAGTTCCAAGAGGAAATACTGAGGAGCACATATTTTGTCTACCAATAATCTGAAAGCAAGTTTTTCTTTGCCAACTCTTTCTAATTGTTGTGTTGAGGGAAAAGTCTCTGTCATGCCTTTCATAATCAAAACCCATGGAAGTTGAATGGTTCAGTTCACATCCACACTCAACAAGAATTTCATCACTTGAGAATTCTTTATTTATTCTGTATACATCTTATATGCACGGTTATTTGCATATTGTCTCCACCATCAGAATTTAAGTTCTTTGTATCCCCAACACTTAGCATAGTGGCTAGCATAGTTAGTGCTTAAGAAATGCTTGTTGGGGCAGCTAGGTGGCACAGTGGATAGAGCACCGGCCCTGGATTCAGGAGGACCTGAGTTCAAATCCGGCCTCAGACACTTTACACACTTACTAGCTATGTGATCCTGGGCAAGTCACTTAACCCCAATTGCCTTACCAAAAAAAAAAAAAAATGCTTGTTGACTCCATATAGCTCCTATTCAGCCCTGAATTTCATTTTCCATCCACAGATCTCCTCAATCTTGAATCCATGGAAAACTATCCCCCCACACCTGGTACCCTTTGGTAGGCACCTCCTCTCTCCTGGCTTCTCAGCTTCTTTTTGTGTGTTGTCTTCTCCCATTAGATTGTAAGCTCCTTAAGGGTAGGGACTGTCTTTTTCTTATTTATATGCCCAGTCCTTAGCATACAACCTGGCATACAGGAAATGCTTAATAAATGCTAAATGAGTTGAACCGAAATGGAATCCAAAATAACTTTAGAAACAACCCAACGTCAAACATCAAACAGCCTTTTATTTGCCTTTAGCCACAGTGATATTAGGAAGTACGGCTAAAGATCATACAAGGGGCCAGGAAGAATGACACGTCATAGCTCTCTTCTGCTGCTAGAGTAACTGCTAAAGTAAAAGGCACCTAGGAAGGGATGATGTGGCCTCCAAACAACTACTTTCTTGCCTTTCATGTGATTGATAATGAAAGAAATTCTGTATGCTGAGCTACATAAATTTAACTATTACTCAAAAACATTAGTGCCCAAAGACAAAAAGTTGGGAATGGCACTAGGAAAGAACCCTAAAGATCCACATGATATTTCAGCTCAAACAGAACTTGAGCTTGCAATAAAGCTGATGCAGTAACTTTACAAATGTTGGGTAGTCTAATAAAGTTTAAAGGATTTTAAAGAATGCAAGGACAGTAATAGTAGACTTGTCAAAGTCAGACTTAAAAATCCCTAACTTTGGGAGAGGGGGGTAGCTACAAACCTTGAAATAAACATAAATGTTTCAGAAAGCCCATATATTTTATCCAGCTCCCTTCCCTATACATGATAATTTGTTATACTATTTCCTTTGCAAAATCTTCCAATCAGCCTTAGACTATATAATAAATAGGCAGTTGAATAGTATAAACTGAAAAGCAGGAGAGAAGGAAAGAGGCAAGATGGGGGGGGAGGAGACCAAAGTAGTGAGAAGATGAGGTACAGTTGATTAACAGAGTTAGCAAAAACCTAGTCCAAGTATAGACATTTCACATTATAAAGAAACACATTTTATATGGCATGCCTGGACAATAAATAGCAAGGTCTAGTCTGGGACTATTTAGCATAGGAGTAAATAGTTCTCAAAAACCTCAGGGCATCCAAAACAAACAAACAGGGGGAAAAGGGGTGGGGGGGGGGGGGGAAGGGGGCAGCTAGGTGGTGCAGTGGATAAGGCACTGGCCCTGGATTCGGGAGGAACTGAGTTCAACTCCAGCCTCAGACAATTGACAGCAGCTGTGTGACCCTGTGCAAGTCACTTAACCCTCATTGCCCTGCAAAAAGAAAAAAAAAAGAAAAGAAAGAAAAAGAAAAACTTCAGAGCATCACTGAAGAGGAGAAAAAGCAGATCTACCAATTAATGAAAACTCAGGGAGTTCAGGAGCCAAGAAACCTTTTTCCCCCCTCAAGGTACTGCTAAATTGTTTAATCCAAAAGGATGAAAAGCCTGCTTAGAGTTTTCAGAGTGGCCAAAGCTGCCCTATTAGTATATAACCCAATACAGAAAAAGAGATTTATCATTCACAGTATTTTTAATAACAAGTGGTAGAAAAAACAGTTCAGGGCCCTGGTGAATGAAGGTAAAGACACCTATGTATTTCCTCATATTCAGCCAGATGTAAAATACCACCAAGCCCTTTGTCTTGCAGAAAATTGTTACTCTGCTACTTCCTAACGCTGGGACTAGATGAGCTCAAGATGTCATCAATAGACACTGACAGACCCTATTCATGATTAGATGCAGTTCATAGGCACAGGAAAGAGCTAGGAGATAGGCTTTCAAGGAGAAAACTTTCCAAACCCTTAGCATATCACTAACAGAAAAGTGCACTCAATAATACTTAACATGATGATGATCTTTATCAATCTATGTAAGAATGAAGTTCATGGTATCATGAAAGAAAACATTTCCATTTTAAATGGTGAAAATTATTATACAGCATTTCAAAAACTTCAATTATTTAAGAAATGTGTTGATGCAGCCAGTACCCTTTTTAATCCCATATTACTCTTCCCGGAAGACTTTCTAATTATTTTTTAAATTGTTGATATCTTTTATTTTTATGTCATCATTCATGAATATCAACCTAGCCAATAAGCTGTCCATGGAAAAAAGATTAAAAAAAAAGAAAAACAGGGGAAAAAGAAGTTCAGGTAAACTAACCAAACATAAACTAAGCCTACCAAACTCAGAAGGCCCTATCTCTGCTCTGCTCCAAAAGGGAGTGAGGTTCAGCATAGACTTTTATCCATCCATCCATCCATCTATTTATTGTTTGGGGTCCCCTCCCCAATCTTTTTTCAGTTTTTTATTTTTAGTCCCAAATACTCTCCCTCCATACATTCCTCCCCCACCCATTGTGAAGGCAAGCAATATGGTACCTGTTACACAAATAAAGTCAAAGCTTAGCCTTTCTTTCTTTTTTTAAAAAAATCATTATCTATTTTTAACATTCACAATTTAAAAAATTTTAAGTTCTGAATTCTCTCCCTCCCTCCAGTCCTTTTCCCCATCTACTGAGAAGGTAAACAAGATGACATTAATTATACATGTGAAATAATGAAAAACATTTCCATATTAGCATGGCATAGACTTTCAACATACAATATATATATATACATGATAAATACCTGCTCTTCTGTTTTCAGATCTCCAAATTCTTGCATGAAAGTGGTTTCAGATGGAAAGCGAGTTGGTTCTAAGAAATGAAGCAAGCTAAAGAGCTCTTCCACTGTGTTCTGTAATGGAGTACCGGTCAGCAGCACCTTGTGTTCCTATTAGAAAGCAAAAGAGGTAGTTGACCAAAGTGACTGTAATCTTACTTCTTAAAACTGGAGTCTCTCTAGAGCTAAATTTCTCCACCTTAACTCTTGACAGTCAGTCAATCAGTCAGTCAACATCTGAGTACCTACCATAAGCAAAGAAAAGTGCTGTGGGAAGCATAAAAGGAAAGAGGTGACACAGGGAAAAAAAATCCTTACCTTCAATCAGAATACAGACTGGAAACAAGTATACATGAAGAAGCCTTTCTAGAGTTTCATAGATTCCAATGTATATAACTTATATTCATATTCTATTGCAGATAAATAATAATCAAAACAATGCTTGATGTTCATGCAAATTCTCAGGTTTGAGCCATCTATGGCTTACAGGGTGGAAAAGCTCTGCTGATGGCTCACTATTCTTTCTTTCTTTTGACCAGCTATTTTGTAGGGATTTTTTAAGCTGACTTTATAGAAGCCATATAGCATCCTACTCATTCCCTGACCCAACCAGAATGAAAAAGCTGTGTTGAGAAGTATAAGAATTATAACAACACTGTTATAACTGAGGAGCCTCAATAGTTTTAGCTTTATTTCACTATTTCATGCTCAGCGTTGTTCTTAAAAAGATTCACAATGATCATTTTGCATCCTGAAACCCAACAGTGTTTGGATACTAAGTAACTGTAGGTGCTCAATAAATACAGGCTGAATCAAGGGGAGCATGTTAGCTTACTTAGAATCCATTTTATTCCTTATCTTTTAATGAATCCATCTGATAATGTGGTACCAGGCTTACCAATTGATTATGTGCTTATGCCTGTTTTCCCATGACTAAAAATATGAAATTTTCTCATCTTCAGACTTACTGAATCAATTGCTTGTGTATTACATCTGCAAATTCTTTTTGCAGGACCTTGGATATAGATTTGTGGGGGCAAAATCACTGTTTCACTCAGTTCCTGAATAATTTTTCAAAGAATTGCTTAATTTCAGAACTGGAAGAGACTTGAGTGTCCATCTAATTCCATTCCTATCTTGAAAAGAATCTCCATGACAACACACTGGTCATCTAGCTTTTCCTCAAAGACCATCCATAAGACCCTCAGGATCTTTTCAGTAAGACAACAGACTCCTGAGACATAAAAACTTCAGTCTTGCTTCTAAGTTCATTACTGTAACTTTTTTTAGTGGTGTGATATTGCCAACTCATAATTTCAGAAAAGAACCGAGTATCTTTTTTTGACTACAAAACAAACATGTTTAAGGAGAGGAGCTCCTTTCATCCCTTCCTTTCTTTCCTCCCTCTATATTTGAAACTAAAAGCTACATATAAGAAGGTGAATAAATCTGGGCATTAAACTCATGATGAGAAAGATCAAATGACTTATTATTAACACAGGATCATATAAATATTGTACATAGAGGTTGTATATATGGCTTATCACTTCTAAGCTCAACTATGCCACCAGGTATGCCAGCAGGCTCATGAACTTTACCATTTTTTATAGGTCTGACTCAAATAATGTCCATATCACTGCATTTCGGCAGTCTTTTATTTGTGTAGGGCCTACTGACAATGAAAGGTTAGATAATAGGATCACTGAACTACCATCTCTGCCACATTTCCTTTCTATCACATGTCCTGTCAGTGACAAATAAGGAGAAATCATTGCTTTATGAATTTTTTTTCTCTTCTTTTTATAAAACAGCACAGTAGTACACAATATTCCTTGGGTGATAGCATGTTGTTTATGTCTATGCTACTTGGGGGTTTGGATGGGAGCAGGGAGGAGGTGAAGGATACCTACCAGTGGTCGTTGTCTTATTTGAACAATTACTTCATTTGGGTATCATTCTAGTCGAACCACTCTTGGTGACATCAGTTTACTCTACCTACTATAAATGAAAATAGCAATCTGGGAGATGTCATCTCAAAACTACCACATACTGTTTACTACTGTTGGGAAGAATGGTCAGAAAGGACAGATTTAATGTTGTCTTAAGCTGCTTTTAAGCGAGTGTTCTGTGCTATTTGGTAATGATTTTTTTCAGAACTGGAGGTGTGTTATCCTACAGTCATCGAAAATTTTATAGTCTAATTTCACACAATGAGATTACTTAAGATGTCATTTCCTCCCTAATCTCAAATACATCTTTCTTATGGGAAAGACAAGGCTAGTGTTTACCACTATAGGATGATATTTGGTACATTCATTGATATTAAAATCATTTCAGCTAGTTTCTAATCCAATGACTTCTCTGTTTTTTCTGCCTGAAAACTCCTTCATGTATTTTGTAGCAACAGATCAGTTTCTGGAAATCAGTAAACATAACTGTATATGATTAAACACAGGGATAAAGGAAAATTTAGTGGCAGAATTAATCATGTTGAGCGTGAATAAACTAATTTTAGAATTAGGCAATTTAGTAAACAGATGAATGGAGATATATATATATTTGAGGAAGTACCGGTCTAACAACAGACTTAACATCAATAGGCATCCTATGAAAACCAAGGCCTTTCAAAATGATGAAGGGAATCAGTTCCAGTATATCAGTCTGTATAGTTCCACCATGATACAAAGGATCATAGGATTCTATAGAGTTGGAAGGATCCTAAGGGGGCATCTAGTTCAATCCATTCTTTTGTTTTGTTTTGTTTTTTGTTTTGGTGGGGCAATGAGAGTTAAGTGACTTGCCCAGGGTCACACAGCTAGTGTCAAGTGTCTGAGGCCAAATTTGAACCCAGGTCCTCCTGAATCCAGGGCCGGTGCTTTATCCACTGCGCCACCTAGCTGCCCCTCCATTCATTTCCCAGAAGAGTAAAATGAGGCCCACATAGTTTAAATCACTTGCCCAACATCATATAAGTAGTAAGTGGAAGAATTATAGAGATTTCAACTCAGGGGTTCTGATGCTAAATTCATTCTAACTCTGTTTCCTCCTATACCAAATTAATATTTGGCCAGAGATATCCTTTCTTCAGTAGGCTCACCTACTTTCCTTTTTCAAAACAACAAAAATGCTATGGGAGTTTCCCCCCCTGATAACACTAGATTAACCACCAAACAATCTAATTTAAAAAAAAAATACATCCCATATAGATATCTTTTATGTTGGTTGTTTTTTTTTTCCTTCAAGATAGAATGAACAGCGTCATATGGAATAGGGCTGCCCCATCTGACAGGCTATCTGTAATCCAACTAAAAGGCATGAAAAATACACGTGAGTTATAATTATCTTAGTGAAAAGTCTAGTATACTAGTATACTCATTTCTCTTTTAAGCATAATTGGATTTTCTATAAAAGGAATGAAGCTAAGGAACAACCTTGTTTGTGTCCACCTATGTCTATTAACTTGAAAAATGAAAAGATCATTTGAGTTTAAAAGAATGGAAGTATGAGGTAAAGGAAGGAGAAAAAGATTAAAAATTACATACACATGGGGGCAGCTAGGTGGTGCAGTGGATAAAAGTACAGGCCCTGGATTCAGGAGGACCTGAGTTCAAATCCGACCTCAAACACTTGACACTTACTAGCTGTGTGATCCTGGGCAAGTCACTTAACCCTCATTACCCCGCAAAATACAAACAAAAAAAACCCCTTTACATACACACATGCCCCCTCCCCACCCTACTCCCATATATAGAAAGAATGGTACATTTGCTATCCCCTTCCATTTAGATCTTAAGAGAGTAAGTTTCTAGGAAGGAATTCAGGAGATTTGTAGATTATTCCCCTTTGTCAACATTTATCTATAGTGGAGAATATAAAACTAAGAAACCATAGATAACTACTTCCCAGGTCTTTTTTTTTTTTTTTAGTGAGGCAATTGGGGTTAAGTGACTTGCCCAGGGTCACACAGCTAGTAAGTGTGTTATGTGTCTGAGGCCGGATTTGAACTCAGGTACTCCTGACTCCAGGGCCGGTGCTCTGTGCCACCTAGCTGCCCCAGGTCAATTTTTTATAAAAGTTAACTTAGGGAAATAAAAATTAAACATTAGTTTCAATGTGATGTAAGATCACATAATCATACATCTAGAGCTGGGGGAAAAACCTCATAAGCAAACTAGTCCAACCACTTTATTTTACAGGTTCAGAAACTGAAGTCTAGGGAGATTAAGTAATTTGCCCAAAGTCTCATGGACAATAGGTCCTCTGGCTACAGAACCAGTAGTCTTTCTACATGGCCTCTTGGGAAATTATGGCTGCCATTGCCAAATCATACAACCAGAAGAGCAAGGATTTTTTTTTTAAATTGATGATTAGACATACTGCAACAGTAAGTGGCTCAATCACAACCATTGGTAAATTCTGTAAATAGAGTAACCACAAGTCAAAGTCACAGCCTTAATCTGAATCCCTTGATTTCTATTCATGATATCAGTAGTTTCTTATACAGTCACACACATACGCAGTAATCACTAACAGCAGCATTTTTTTCTATATGTAAAAGGATGGTGACACTATATGAACACTTACCAGGTCCATCATCTTGAGTCCCTCCAACAGTTTACAATTCCTATTCTTCAGCCTATGGGCTTCATCAATGACTACACAGCGCCATGGAATGTTCCGCAGCTCAGGACAATCAGTCAAGATCATCTCAAATGTAGTAATGATGGCATGAAACTTGTATGACCCCTTTATAACTCGACCCTGTTAATAAGAGAGTACTGATTTAATACATTATTTTGCAGTTTAATAAAACAGATTAAATATAGTGTTTTAAGAATAAATAAGAGGGGGGCAGCTAGGTGGCACAATGGATAGAGTGGCCCTGGATTCAGGAGGACCCGAGTTAAAATCTGGCCTCAGACACTTGACACACTTACTAACTGTGTGACCCTGGACAAGTCACTTAACCCTCATTGCCCCACAAAAAAAAAAAGGAATAAATAGCCCCCACTTATGAATGAGTTATGTTCCAAGAATTCATTGCCTGTGACTTGTAATTCATTTCCCTGCAGGAACAATGCTGTGCATGGTGATTAGGTTTCTGAAACCCAAAGGCAAAAGCTTCTTTGTCTCATAATCCATCTGAAAAGAATAATTATATACTAACATTGTTTATAACCATATTTCTGGGAGAAAAATCTGTTTAGATAGAAATTTCATGAAAAGCATGAGAAAATTGAATACACCTCTTCCTGGATCACAATTCTTTGTAAGTACTGAAACTTGCAGACCCCTGAAACTATTTCTGAAGACAGCAGCACAAGAAAGCCTGGAGCTTGGGACAATGCCTCCCTACCCCCAGATGAACAGAGCACAACTATAACTTAAAATCCAAAGTCATGAAATAGGTTGGAAAAATGAGCAAACACACACACAAACACATATACACACATACACACAAGGAATTTTACTGTAAAAAGCTACTAGAGTGGCAGGAAGACCAAGACACAATCTCAGAAAATAACGCTGTAGGAAAAGCTACCACCAAAGCTTCAAAGAAAAAAAAAAAGAAAAAGAAAATGCTAATTAGAACCAAGCACAACACGAATTCCTAGAAGGGTTAAAGAAAGACATGAATGCTAGAAGGAAAACTGTAAAAAGAAATAAGAGTGATGCAAGAAAATGATGAAAAGAGAATTAAGAGCTTGGTAAAAGAAGCACCCCAAAATACTGAAGAAAATAACACCTTAAAAAGCAGAACTGGCCTAATGGTAAAAGAGGCACAAAAATTCAGTGAAGAAAAGAACTCTTCTTAAAAAGCAAAATAGGCAAAATGGAAAAGGAGGTACAAATATTCACTGAAGAAAAAATCTCCTTAATAGGCAGAATAGACCAAATGGAAAAGGAGGTACAAGAACTCCTTAAAAGGCAGAACTGGCCAAATGGAAAAAGAAGTTCAAAAGCTCACTGAAGAAAATAATTCCTTAAAAATTAGAATTGGGCAAGTAAAAGCTAATGACTCTATAAGACATCAAAAAATAATAAAACAAAGTCAAAAGAATGAAAAACAAAAAGAAGAAAATGTGACCTATTTCACTGGGGAAACAACTGACCTGGAAAATAGATTGAGGAGAATTAATTAGTTGACTACCTGAAAGCCATGATCAAAAAAAGAACCTAGACATCATATTTAAAGAAATTATAAAGAAAAACTGCCCCAATATTTTAGATCAGAGGATAAAACAGAAATTTAAAGAATTCACTGAATCCATGATTACCTCCTGAAAGAAATCCCCAAATGAACTGCCCACCCCCGGGGAAATTATGGCCAAATTTCAGAGTTCCCAAATCAAGAAGCAAATATTTCAAGCAGCCAGAAAGAAACCATTTAAATATTGTGGAGCCACAGTCAGAGTCATACAAGATTTAGCAGCTCCCACATTAAAGGAACAGAGGGCTTAGAATATTATATTCCAGAAGGCAAAGGAGCTGGAATTACAATGAAGAATATACTACCCAGCAAAACTGAGTATAATCCTTCAAGGGGGAAATGCAATGATATGCAATGAAATAGAGGACTTTCAAACATTCCTGATGAAAAGATCAGATCAGAAAATCTGATATTTAAACACAAGACTCAAGAGAAGCATAAAAAGGAAAATATGAATGAATAATCATAAAGGACACAATAAAGTTAAATCATTTACATCCCTACATGGAAAGATGATAATATGATTCCTAAAAACTTTGTCAGTATTAGGGCAGTTAGAAGGAGGTCTACATACACAGCGAGGGCAGGAGTGTGAGTTGATTATGTTGGGATGATCTAAAAAAACATGAAGAAATGAGAAAGAGGGATGAACTGGGAGAAGGGGGAAGGGAGAGATAGAATAGAAAAATTTTTCTGACATAAAAGAAAGCAAACATGGAAGAGTTTTTATAATGGAGGGGAAAAAGTGGGAGTGGTAGGCAATGTTTAAACCTTACTTTCATCAGACTTGGTTCAAAGAGGTAAAATACACACACACACACACACACACACACACACGTGTGTATAAAAATCTACAAGGGAAGATGTGGGAGGAGAGGATGATAAAAGATATGGTGGATTAAAGGAGGCAATGGACAAAAACAAAACAGACTTTTGAGGAGGAACAAGATAAAAAGAGAGAAGGATAAACAGAAGAAAAGAGGATGACGGGAAATACACATTTAGTAACCCTAAGTGTGGATGTGAATCCAAAGCAATCCTAAGTGTGAATTTGAATTGGATGAGCTCACCCATAAAAAAGGTACCATAGATAATGAAGTAATATTAAAAATTTTCATAGCAAGTTTCTCTGATAAAGGCCTCATTTCTCAAATAAATACAGAACTAAGTCAAATGTATAAAAGAGCTATTCCCCAATTGATAAATGGTCAAAAGATATGGACAGGCAATTTTCAGAGGAAGAAAGCAAAGTTATCTTTAGTCCTATAAAAATGCTCTAAATCAATACCACTTCACATCTATCAGAAATGGCAAATGCTGGAGGAGATGAAGGAAAATAGGTGCATTAATAAATTGTTGTTGGAGTTGTAAACTGGTTCAGCTATTCTGGAAAACAATTTGGAACATAGCCCAAAGGGCTATGAAACTGTTCAAACCCTTTGACCCAGTAATACCACTACTGGAAATGTATTTCAAAAAGAGAAAGACCTGTGTATACAAGAATATTTATATTGGCTTTTTGTAATGTCAAAGATCTGAAAATTGAAGGGATGCTCATCAACTGGGGAACAGCTGAAAGTGGCATATGACTGTGATGCAGAACTATTGTGATATAAGAAATGACAAGAGGGGGTAGTTTCAGAAAAAAAGAAAACATGGCAAGATCCATGTGAACTGATGCAAAAGGAATTAAGGAGAAACAGAAGATCATTGTGCACAGTAATACAGTGTTATAATGATTATCAACTGTGAAAGACTTGGCTACTCTGATCAATACAATGATCCAAGACAATGCCAAAATGCTCATTTTTTTTTAAAGTGCTATCCAACTCCAAAGAGAGAACTAATGAACTCTAAGTGCAAACTGAAATATAATCTTCTCTCTTTCTTTCTTTTTGTGATATGGCTAGCATGGAAGTATGCTTTGCATGATTTCACATGTATAATGGATATTTTGCTTGCCTTCTCAGTGGGTGAGAAAGGGAGGTGAGGGAAGGAGAGACTTTGGAACTCAAAATTTTAAAGGAAAAGAATGTTTAAAATAAATAACAATTTTGAAAAAGATCATATTGTTTTACTGGTGATCAGAAAATTCTTGGTCACACACTGATCTTGTTAGTTGGGACTCAAAACCATGTCCTCTGATGCCAAATTCAGGCCTCTTTCTACTGTACCACGTATTAAATGTTAAGTTTTTGTACACAAAAGAATAAACTAAAATTGAGCTACATTTAAGAGAAAAACCAATATTCCATAGCAAGCATAAGAGAACATAGGTCTGGTATAGCAGTAACAAGGGTTTGCCTTTCCTTGTTTTCCTTGTTATCACATCTTGCTTCCACAGACAACTATGGCCTTCCCAAAGAACTTAGGTTAACATACTGAGAAATGGGTGAAGTTGCTAAGATTTAGACAGTAGCTTGTAGAGCAAATAGGAAATGAAAAGGAAACAAGTCCTCCCTTTTTTGCTTCCTCATATCCACGGTTGGGTCCACCGGCTTCCCTTTTCACTGTCAAGCTCTGAGATCCTTTCCAATTCTAAGACACTATATTGTTTCATTGCTGAACAGAAAAGTCTTAGTCTCCTATAGACCTTTTCAAAGAATAAAAGGTTCTTGTGTTTGGACTAACTAGCTCACCCTCTCACATACTTTTTTCCCCCCCATTTAGATCAGAAAGACGAAATCATGTGAAGGTAATTGGATCACAGATTCAGTACTGGAAGGGACCTCAGGGAACATCTAGTACAACTGCCGTCTTCACAGAGGAGGAAATCAAGATCCAGTGAGATTTTATCACCTGCCTAAGGATACAGTTAGTTCTTATCGAATTCAAATAGCTGTGGTAAAAGTATGGACCTAGGTTGTATTTTTTTTTAATCTGGCACTGTCATTTCATTAGTGTAAGGAATACACAGGATGGAAATTTCATGGAATGAAAGAGATAAAAAAAAGTTCATCTGTAGCAGTCTTAGAAAAGTAGCCCAGGGCATTGAAAGACTCTCTAATGGTCCCACAGACAGTATATACAGAGATATAATGTGAACCCAGATTTCTATGTATTCCAAGGCTAGCCACCTACCTACTATATAAACTCCCCACTATGTCAGTCTAGGAAGATAATGTAAGACATATCTTACCACCTATCAATATGCCTTAACATTTAACATTTATTCTGAAACACTTGCATGATGATTTGCCTTTTAACAGGTTTTAAACTTTTATAGAAAACCATAGGGGCAGCTAGGTAGCACAGTGGATAGAGCACCGGCCCTGGAGTCAGGAGTACCTGAGTTCAAATCCGGCCTCAGACACTTAACACTTACTAGCTGTGTGACCATCGGCAAGTCACTTAACCCCAATTGCCTCACTAAAAAAAACAAAAACAAAAACAAAAAAAACATAGTTTTTCCAATCTTTTGTTTTTAAAGTGAAGTGGCAGCCTAGTTTTGGGCCCTGTTTTTTTATAGGTTACATAAAGTGAGGAAAGCAGCACTTCAGCAGATTCACACCAATCTGGAACTATACTCAACTGTCGAGCTAAAAAGATTGCCTATTGAGATGCCTAATTTGGGACTGTTTCTGATTAAAAAAAAAAAAAACAACAAAAACACACATTTAAATGTTCTTCCTAAGACTGGATTTTTAAACAATAAAAAAGTATACAAAAACAGAGACAATGATAAGATTTTTTTCTTACTTAACTCTTTCATTTCTAGATTATTTTAAAACAAAATTTCTCTGCTTATCAATACCAAAAAAAAAAAAAGCTACTTCCAAATAACTTCTAACCTAATCCATTATTCTCGTTTCTTTTTATATACAATGCCTTGCCATCAATTCCCTACCCATCCATACTGTCATGTATACATCCTTTTGGGAAGGGATTCAATACTACAAATAATTTTGTGGAATTTGCACATCTTAATATCTTTCACTTGAAGTAATAAATTATCATCTTTCTATTCCCAATTAAGTTTTTTTTTTCATTTAGTAGTTCCTTAGGGATGCAAAAAAAAATAATCACTGCAATAAAATATATTTACTATTAAGAAGCCAGCCTCACTAAGAACAATTTTCTGATCATCAAGGTGACAAATACACTACAATAGGGACAAGAAAGGAGGAGGGGAAAGAAATATCGAGGGAAAGAAAGTGAGAGGAAGGATAGAGAAAGAGAAGAGGAGATGGAAGGAAGAAAGGAAGGCTCTGAGTTAGAAGATCCAATCTATCCTGAACAGGAATCCTTTCTACAACAAACTGAATGAGTGATAAATCATCAAGCCTTCGCTGGAAGACCTTCAGTCTTACACTGGAAAGTCTTCTCTTCTCCAGGCTAACCATTCCTACCTTCCTTCAAATGGTTCTCATGAAATTTACTTAAAGCTGTTCACCACCCTCTGAATGATTTCCAGTTTATCAACTTCTTTCCTAAAGTCATCCTGTGCTCCACATGTGGTCTGACCAGGGCAGGGTTGAGAAAAATTATTCTATTCCTAGTCCTGGACACTACGTCACATTAGCTTTTCTGCTTCCCATGCTACATTGTTGGACTGGCATTGATCTTGCAGTCCATTAAAACCCCCATCTCTTTTTCAGAGGAACAGCATTTTAGCTATACCTCAGACACCTTCTACTTTTTTTAAACCAAATTCAACTCTGTATGTATTCCTCCACTTACATTTCAAGTAATGTGATCATAGATCAAGACAAGGAAGGGACCTTGCTGTTGTTCAGTCATGTCCAACTCTTTGTGACCTTATGGATTATAGCACACCAGACCCTTCTCTATCTTCCACTATCTCTCAAAGTCTGTACAAGTTCATATTTGTTGTTTCCATGACACTATCTCATCCTCAGTTGTCATCTTTTCCTTTTGCCTTCCATCTTTCCCAACATCAGGGTTTTTTCCAATGAGTCTCATCTTCTCATTATGTAGCCAAAGTATTTAAACTTCAACTTTGATATATGACCTTCCAGTGAAAAGCCTGAATTAATTTCTTTAAGTATTGACTGATTTGATCTCCTTGCTATCCAAGAGATTATGTGGAACTTGGCTGTCCTTATAGTCCAACTCTCACAGACATACAATGCTACTGGAAAAATCATAGTTTTGCCTATATGGACCTTTGTCAGGAAGGTGATGTCTCTGCTTTTTAGTATGATGTCCAGATTTGCTACCAAGGAGCAAGCATCTTTTAATTTCATGGTTGCAGTTGCCATCCACAATGAACTTTGAACCCAAGGATATAAAATCTGACACTGCTTCTATTTCTTCTCCCTCTATTTGCCAGGAAATGATGGGACCAGTTGACAAGATCTTAGTTCTTTTGCTGTTAAACTGCAAATCAGCTTTTACACTCTCCTCTTTCACCCTCATCAAAAGGTTTCTTAATTCCTTTTCACGTTCTGGCATCAGAGGGAAGAGATCTTAGAAACCATCTAGCCCAATTCCTTCACTTTACAGCTAAAGAAAAAGAAGCCCATTTAAGGCTGATGGTCACAAAGATGCTAAGTGGAATTTGGATTCAGATCCTCTGCCTCTTTCCACTGTATACCACTGCCTCTCCATTCCAACGTTCCAGCCTGTCCATATATTTTTGATTGGCTATCACATTAATGATGCCTTCCAACTTTTTGTCATCTACAAATTTGATAACTATACCACACAGGCTACAATGTAAGTCACAAATAAAAATGTTAAACAGTATAAAGCCAGGAACCAAACCCTTACTCCCTCCACTAGAGAACTCCTTCCAAAGTGACCAGGAAAGAAGGATGTAGAAGGGGGAAAAGGAGAGAAAATATTACAGGATTATAAACCAAGATCTGGAAGGGACCTCAAAAGTCATCTAGTTGAACAGGCTCATTTTATAGATGAGGAAACCCAATGCTCAGAGAGGTGAACTGATTTTCTCATTTACATAGGTAATAATCACTAGTGGTAGGAACTGAAGCCAGATTTCTGAAGCTGATCTTTCTAGGAAGAGGTAAAGAGGTAGAGGGGGAGGGGAAAAGGAAAGGATAAGGAAAGAGAAAGGTAGGGGAAATAAAAAACAAGAAGGAAGAGAAATGCAAACTTTTCTTTTGTCCATAACTTATTGATACACAGGTTTTTCTGGTTATTATATCAATTTTGCTGTGAGAAGGAAGAGAGAAATAGAGCTGTTTCTACGACAATAACTAAAATGTACAAATAATTTAAAGCAAATTCCTCATCTTAACAGAATCTATGCTATCCCAAATGAGTAAGCCCAAACCTTAATTCTTGATAGTGTATGCATGTACATGAAGAAAGAAGGCATACAACTTTACCTGTGGATCTTTGAAGTACATTTCATACAACTGAATGGTCCGGCGACTAGCTTGACTCCCATGGTACACAACCACATTCAACTCTGTCCAGGTACGAAATTCCCTTTCCCAGTTGGGGATTGTGGACAATGGGGCAATTACTAGGAAAGGGCCATGTATTCCTTTCAAATATATCTCATAGAGAAATGTAATGGACTGGATAGTTTTTCCCAAACCCATTTCATCTGCTAAAATGCAGTTTCGCCTGGAGGAACAAAAAAAATGTAATAGGTACACATACTTGCAGTCCTTTCAAAACACATAAATGACTATAATGTTAAATGCATGACTACATGGACATTGACTTACATGTCTTCTGATTTTTAAAAAAATTAAGTTTCAAGCAGAAAAATATCTAAGATTTTTTTAAAATTTCAAATAAATAACACATTAATCTATGTATCTGAATATAAGGTATTGCTTTTCTATTTAATTTCTAACATGAATATCTTATTTTAAAAGATCTCATAAAATAGAAATGATTTTAACTAAAACACAGGTGTAACTAGACTTTTTTTAAAAAGAGAAAAGTGGGGCAGCTAGGTGGCAAAGTAGATAGAGCACCGGCCCCGGATTCAGGAGGACCTGAGTTCAAATCCGTCCTCAGACACTTGACACTTACTAGCTGTGTGACCCTGAGCAAGTCACTTAACCCCAATTGCCTCACTAAAAAAAAAGAGAGAGAGAGAGAGAGAGAAAAGTAAGAAGCCTCTACTTACGTGTTGTACCAATTGAAAAGTAGCCAGTTTACTCCCTCCAACTGGTATTCCCTGAGTTTGTTATTGTTTTTATATTCCCTGGAACTCTCTGATTTCTTCCAATCATCAGCAGGAGGTCGCTCCTATTTTAAACACACCAAATCCCATTAGTGATTTCTCAAAGACTACACGACTTTTCTACAAAATCCTCTATTTTGAGTAAATTCTTACCACACGTTCCGTTTCTGGCTCCCGGGACATCAGTTTCTCAAATTCTTCAATTTTAGCTTGGTCTATGTCTTGCTTTAGCTCCCAAGTACTGTCTTCATAAGGAAGTGAACACCACTTCACCAGATAATGAGTCACAGGCTTTGGAATTAATAGTTTAAAACATAAGTCAGAATTAGATTATTTTTTCCTAAATCTGGAAAAAATAACTGCTACTTTACAATGCTACTCATTCTAGAAACACTATGATCACCAAGTTTGGGAAAGTAATTAAATATTTCACAATACTCTCACTCACATTAGAAAGAACCAAGCATCATCCTCTGAGCAAAGTTTCTTAAACTGTGGGTTGCAACCCCATACAAGGTCATGTAACTGAATGTGGGGGGTCACAAAACATTTGGCAGTAAATGTTTGATTAGTATACCTATTTTATATACCTATATACCTGGGGTCATGTAAAAATTTCTTGGGCAAAAAGGGATCATGAGTAGAAATAGTTTACGAAGTCCTGCTCTAAGACAGTACTGATTTGAAACCAAATACTGCATTAAGCATTTTATTATATTATTCATTTCAGCCCTTATTTAGGTCATGGCTATTTTCAAAATAAATTATGTATAATATAGTGCAAGACAAAAATAATTCATGCTAATAATAAGTCTATTAATTATTTTGTTTTTCTTTTCCTAAATAGAAAATAATGTTGTTTGCACTAAGATTGTAAATCTAGTTTCCACTCTGACACCTTGACACAATCCTGTTTACATCTTCACAAACATTCTCTTTGCCCTTTTAGAAGTCATAAGTGGAAATTCAAATGAACATTTGATCTTAATGGTACACACACACACACACACACACATGTTTTATTATGCAAATGTAGGATAGACCTATAATTTCTTGGTTTGGGTAGGAAGATGTAGTAGTGGTGATGATGGTACTGATATAGGGGGAACAGTGATAGATCAGAAGTTAGGTGACTTGGGTTCAAATTCAGGCTCTGCTATTTAATTACTATTTATATGACCCTGGATAAATCACTTAGCCTCTAGACTTCAATTTACTTATCTGTAAAATGAAAAAGTTAGACTAGATGGATTCTAAAGCCCCTTTGAGTTCTAAAATCTATGCTTCTATGAGTCTATGAATCTCTTTCAAAAGAAAACCATTCTTAACTTAGTAGATTAGGCTGCAGCTTTACTGGAAGTACATCAAGAAATGATTTTCTATGGGTCACAGATCTAGTATCACAGGCAGGCTAGGTCTTCCTAATGCCAATCCCAACACCATCCACCATATCACACTGCCTGTACAAGAGTTTTATTTATATTATTCAATTACACAATTTAAAAAATAAAACAGACATAGGTGTTGGATTATCAAGACACCCGATTTAACACACAGACACATGAAAATGAGAGGGTGAGGGTAGAGGAAGAGAAAAGGAAGGAAAGAAAAGGGGAGAGGGAGACAGGGGAGGAGGGAGAGAAGGGGAAAGGAAGGAGATGTTCTGGGGGATGAGAAGGGGAAGGGAAAGATGCTAGGGGAAAGAGGGGAATGGAGGAAGTAAGAAGGCAGGAGGAAGGGAGGGAATGACAAGATGGAGGGGGAAAATGGACAGGAAAGGAAAGAAAAAAGGTGAGGGTGTGAGAAGAAAGGAAGGGGAAGAATCTGAAGAAAGAAGAATAGAGAAGGGAAGGAATGAGAGGAAACATAAAGGGGATGGGGAAAAAAGAAGAGTGAGAATGATAGTCTTAGAGCTGGAAGGGACCTTAGACGTCATCTACTTCAACTAACTCACTTTGGGCAAGGAAAGGGAAGCTTAGTAAGGTTAAGTAACTTGGATACGGTCATAGGTAGTAACTGCTAACACTGAGATTAGAATTTGGTCTCTGACTCCAAGTTCAGGGCACTTTTGCAACTATATTGTGTTGCCTTTCTAAGAGGAAACTGTGTTTGTGTGTTCTCTTTCTCTGTCTCCTTCCTTCCTCTCCTCCTTCGATGTCTCCCCCCACCCCACCCCCTGCTCCCCCAACTTTGAACATTCTTTATCTCTTTAGAGAGATATAGATATAGATACTGAAGTCAGATCACTTGGATTCAAGTCCAGGCTCTGCTGCTTAATTGTTATTTGTATAACCTTGGGTAAGAGAGTGAATTTTCAAATAATCGGGTATTTCTAGCTCTGAGCTCTGCAAGAATTGAAGCAAATTGTTAAGTGTAAGTCGTTCATCTATGGAATTTCCTTCCACTTTCCCCCAAGAAAAACTATGGTTTGTTGACCTTCATGTCCTGGTACAGATTCTCAAACTTCTGAGCATGATGCCAAAACATTCCGGGTATTTGGTAATACAGCCTATGTGTCTTCTAGATTGATATTTTACTAGGTTGTATCTCCATCCTTTGTACAAGTGCTCAGATACCATTTCAGTATACTTAAGAAAAACTGGAAAAGATATTACCACGGTAATTTTCAAACACCGGCTAAGGATAATGCTGATAGCTGCCACATGACAGAAAATGTTTGATAAAAATCCAACCAAAAAACAGAAGCAAAAAAGAGACTATTACTGGCACCTTCCAATATCCAGAACAGTGAAAAACCAGCCTGAATTTTCCTCACTAAAAAAAAGTTCCTTACAATTAGATAGTGTCCTACAAAGATAACCACATAGCAAGGTAGCAGTGCTCTAATTGATGTTCCATGTAAATCAGCATCCCATAATATCCACTGTGGCCCCAAATTGAATTTGGTTGATGAATTATGGGTCTTTAATATCAAATATCATTAAAACATGATGAGGCTGAGAAGTAGGACTAGAGCTGTTGGGAGAAAAGCACTTTGTTAACCTTAAATCACTACTGAAATGTGAATTATTGTTGTCATCATCAAGGATAAACAAACAGATGACCAAATGAAGTTAGTAGGTGCCCTACAATGAATTTCACCAAGTCCTTCTTCACTGAACATATTCAGCAGTTTGGCTTCATATGGAAGAATTATTTTATAAACAATTTCTCAAACTAAATGAATTATAAAGTCACATATAATGGTGTGTGTGTGTGTAGGACTGAATGTATTTGGTTATAAGTTGTTATGCATTACTAGAGTTTATCATACCATAAATGAAGAAATAAGCTTCAAATTTGGGTTAAGTGTTTTAAAACTAGTTCCTTTGTATATGTCACACTAAATTTTATAAAGCACTTGCCTCATAACAATACTGTGAAGTAGGCAGTACAAGTATTATAATTTCCACTTTACAAATGAAGACACTAAGGCTCTGAGACGTTAACTGAATTGCTTGTGGTAACGTAACTAGTAAATACTGGAGACAGCATTCAAACCCAAATATACTGAAGTCCAATTTTCTTGCCACTACATTATATTGCTTATTATAGTCTAGATCTCGCTGTCCCTCTCTCTGTCAACAATTTAATTGGTGTGCTGTAAATAGAACAATAATTTATTACTCTTGGGGAAGTCTGAAATCCCTTTTTTTGTTTCTAAACATATTTTGTACACAAACATACATGCTGTCAAAATTGTATTTTAAAGAATTAACATACAAACTCAGCTAAATATCAGCCCCAGCTACTTTTTCATTTTATTTCATTTTATCTCCTTTTACCTCTCCATTATCATCTGTGCTTCGTGCAAAATCCAGTATCCGATCAACTTCTACATAATCTGGATTAAAAAGTTCATCTTCAATCTATAAAAACAACAATAACAAAATTTACTTTATTTTCAATATTACACTCTTCACCAGGCAATAATATTTTGGATCATGGAAAAACAAAATTTATATTTGGCAAACTTCAACATGTTAATTGAAAAGCTACAATTCAGCAAGATCATTCCCCGTGAGGAAATCAGACTTCTCAGACTTTGTTAACTGGGCCTCTTAATTACTGTGTGAAACCTTTTACTGTGAGAGAATGTTTAAGAATATTTTAAATGAAGTGTGAAATTACAATTCACTAATGAGCAATCCAAAAGGCTTATAGCATGCAATGCATTTAACATTCTTGAAACTACAGCTTGCAATAAAGAAATTAGAGCCATGTACACTAAGTGATATCAGATTATCATAACTACTGCATTTGTCTATCTGCTTTAGAAATACCATTCACAGAATATTATTTAAAAACTGAAAGCACTAAAATATTTGCTGTTTCATAATTTTTACATACATTTCAACATTTGTTGCTTCTTCTTTACTGATCAACATTGATATCCCACTTACAAAAAAATTTCTTCTCATTGCTCTAAATTCTTTTGTGATCTGTCTATATTGATAGTGTGTAGGAGCAAGGCATTAAGAAAAAGAATAATGAAATGGATTTTAAGTTTTGTCTAACATCCTAAAACTTTCTTTTTAAAAATAACTACCAAGAAGTATAGTTTATTAACTAAGTTAGAAAATATAAAGAGCAACCTTAAAAAGTAGTGTACTTATGTCACTCTTTTGAGACAAAGCAGATTAGTTATTAAATTTTGGCCAGAAAACAAATAATACATTTTAATTAAAATGGTCATTTCTTATGCATGCTTATAGATAATCAGGCACATGCTGCCATAATTTATTATGATTTCTTCAAGAATTTTTAAACATGTTACAAACCATTGATCTTTGATCCTTAGACTTTGATATGTCAGCTGAAAAGATAGTTTCATGGTTAACAAAAATGGAATTCTATTACATAAGGCCAAGGTAAGTCAAGAGGTCTGAGGTGTGTGTGTGTGTGTGTGTGTGTGTGTGTGTGTGTGTGTGTGTGTGTAAGTAAAATCTTCCTGTTTTGATACTTGTCACTACAAATCAGGGATAAATAAGCAAAACTATAACGTTTTATCTCCACTGCTTTGAAGTTTTACAAGGAGAGTTTTATGTCAAAGACAAGGGTTTGGCAAAATGTTTAGCTTATTTAAAATGCAAATGTTTTATATGATTTATTTAAAAGGGAGAGGTGATATAGTGAAGCAGGCAGAAACCTGACTTTAGGGCCAGAAAGACTTAGATTGAAGTTCCACCTCTGACACAAATCAGTTAATCTTTTAGTACCCAAGGATGTTCTCTAAGAGTGTAAATTGTAGAGAAGGTATTGGCTATAGTGGGAGAGGGAGCATCCTCACTTAGGAGGTCTCTACAACACTGAAATTACAGGTCCAGTTCCTTATTCAAAACGTGCCCATTACTATAGAGCTTCTGGATTTGTACGCAAAATAAAAATGCAACATTTACACTCATCACTGAAACCAAAATATTTATAGATCAGGATTAGAGAGGTATTCTGTATATAGTAACCTCTTCCTGAATCTAAAATTTACATACAAACTACATTGAAATACTTTCTTAGACACAGCTTCATTAAGTGGACAAACCTGATGGAGAAAAATATCCTGCAGTAAAAAAATTTAAATTTAAATTAAAAAATAAATAAGGTCCTCTGTTCAGGGGTTCTTAACCTGGGGTGTACAAATTTATTTTTATTTTTAATTTTTATTTTTGCGGAGCAATGAGGGTTAAGTGGCTTGCCCAGGGTCATACAGCTAGTAAGTGTCAAATGTCTTGAGGTCTAATTTGAACTCAGGTCCTCCTGAATCCAGGGCCAGTGCTTTATCCACTGTGCCACCTAGCTGCCCTGCAAATTTATTTTTAAAAATATTCTGACAACTGTATCTTGATATAAATACATACCCAAAGGGGTCCATGAAACAAAAAGGTTTTAAGAACCTCTGCTCTATGTGGTCCTTATAGTTATAAACTTCAATACTTGCAACTCACTCACTTTATCAAGATTTAAAGTAAAGAAGAATTTCATATAAAGAAAGGGAATCAACCTCTGAAAACATAGTTATAATTGAAAATAAAAGTCTAGTGGTGGTACCATGTAGGATGAAGGATGATGGACAATAATCAAGTTCTTTTTTAAAATTTTAACAAAAATACTTGATAAGACTTCCATTTTCTGTAGAGGTGTCACACCCTCTGACTATTAAATAGCATTTTTAATCAGGGCAGTGTTAAAAGTTTCCACTTGCCTGACACCTATCAGATTGGCTAATATGACAAAAAAGGAAAATAATAAATGTTGGGGAAGCTGTGGAAAAATTGGAACACTAATGCATTGTTGGTGGAGTTGTGAACTGATCCAACCATTTTGGAGAGCAATTTAGAATTATGCCCAAAGGGCTATAAAGCTGTGCATACCCTTTGACCCAGCAATACCACTTTTGGGTCTTTTTCCCAAAGAGATCATAAAAAAAGGGAAAAGGACCCACATGTACAAAAATATTTATAGCTACTCTTTTTGTGGTGGCAAGGAATTGGAAATTGAGGGGATGCCCATCAATTGGGGAATGACTGAACAAGTTGTGGTATATGAATGTAATGGAATTCTATTGTGCTGTAAGAAACGATGAGCAGGAGGAGGTCAGAGAAACCTGGAAGGACTTGCATGAACTGATGATGAGTGAGATGAGCAGAACCTGAAGAACATTATACACAGTATCATCAACATTATAGGTTGATCAACCGTGATAGACTAGATTCTTCTCACCAATCCAATGGTACAAGAAAGTTCCAAAGGACTCATGATGGAAAAGGCTCTCCAAATCCAGAAAAAGAAAAAGAAAAAAAGGAACTGAGTGGACCATACTATTTTTTTTGTTTTTGGTGCTGTTGTTTTTCTTTTTTGAGGTTTTTCCTTTTTGCTCTGATTCTTCTCTAATAACATGACTAATGCAGAAATATGTTTAATGTTATTATTTATATATATTTATAGATTAGATAGATAGATAGATAGATAGATAGATAGATAGATAGATAGATAGATAGATAGATAGATAGATCTCCTATATCAGATTACCTGCTGTCGAGGGAAGGAGGGAGAAAAATTGGAAATTGGAAATCTTATCTAAACAAATGTTGAAAACTAAAATAAATAATGAAATAATAAAATTTTTTAAATTTCTTTTTAAAGTTTCTACTTGCTAGGTGGAGGCAAATCATCTACTAGTGATGGTGTGTATTTTCAAAAACACACACTCCATGATGTGCCTTGACTCTACTCAAAGTTGTCACAATCTTAGAAATTAGAATTCTACACACTGAAGGGCTCTTAGAGATCAAATTTGACTCCTTGATTTTACAGACCAGGATAATGAGGCTCAATGAAAGTGTTACTTTCCTAGGGCCAGTTAATAGTAAATATTCCCTAGGACACTATAATCCAATTTCCTAACTATAAGACAAGATAGACAGCAGAGCAAAATATGGCTTGGCTGTGCTTAGAACTAAGGTCAGTACCAGAAGTGGAACTACATACATACCACTATACCACTACTTCTATTTCCTATCTTTCTCATCTCTACTGACAAAGTTGACACTTTTGTTGCCTGGCACTCTCTACCTACTATAATTTTCGACCTCTGATCTAAGCTCTAAAATGAGGTCTGATTTTTCCACTCTCCCATTGACATAAAATATCGTATGTTGTTTGGACCTCATGAAAAACAGAAGCAAAAATAAAGTTTTATGGGATTCCCCTAGAAATAGCTCTTGTTGAGATAAGTAAAGTAATTCCATGAACCTAAAAAGATGGCTGGTAAAAGGTAAACAGCTCACTATCAATAAATCAAAGCCTAATCCATCAACCTATTTCTAAACTTGATCTCCTCTCCGGAATATACCTGAAATTTGTCAGACAGAACTCATAGAAAATAAAAGGATTCTGGATGAACGTAAAATGTCCTCTGGGTTCCTGATCTTCCAGAAAAATTATATATAAAATATTGGAAATGTTTATTGAATTGAACTGACTGAGTTTCTATCCCTCAAAATAAAAGTTATTTGTTAAAGGAATGATAATTTCATATACAATTTCACAACCCTCTAGATCTTTTTCTAACTTTCTCCATAGTGAGGATCTGGGTAAATCAGCAAGTCTAATTTTTCATTTGGTAGGATTTCTTCTCTTATGTTATTTGTGGCTCTAAGTGAAATTAAATTGGTGATCAAAAGCCTTGAGTCCCAAGTGGGCACTAAGCCAAATCACAGACAAATGCCAGGCATTTTCCTAGCATAATTGGCTAGTGTGGAGGGGAACCCAGTATTGCTTTTGAATGCAGACTCCCTTGTCTCTCTAGGTACTGTGGTCTCTCTCATGTCACAAATACTTCAGAATGAGGAAGAATATAACATCTGTATGACAGGACATAATTTCTAAAAATGTCATTACCTTTTTGCAAATATATAACTATTTTAAATACAAAATAGGAAAAACCCAGTTCACATCCTCCAAATCAGCACTGTGGATTGTCAAACTCTAAAATTCTTATCTTTATCTATCTAGATTTTTTTGCTTGCTACATTTTAGTAGAGTTTTTGTGTACTAGCTTTTTTTGCCTGGTTGTGTGATTTTAATCAGAATATCACAATTATTTCCACAGAAGATTATAATGAAAGATCAGTATCTTTTGGAACAAGTGATAGGAAAAGTGAAAAAAATTCCTGTTTACAAAATTTTGAGCTATAACCAATTAGGAGTATGAAAGAAACAGCAATAAATGAGACATACCAACTTCTCCTGATGATTTAATTGAATTTAAGTTCTAAATTTAGTATAACACTGTAATAAATATAGCACATTAATAAAGGCTTTTTTAAAAAATAACTTCATGTTTCCTACCTCTGAAAGGAATTTGTTCTGGCCCTGCTTTGCCTTAAATCGTTTAATCTTTTGTTGAATTCTCTTGTCTTTGTCCAGGTCTTCTATGGATGCCCACTGACAGTGGAGGTAAGAGCTAAAAGAATAAAAATAATAATCCTTGAAAAACAAACAATGCCTATGTATCAACTTACCCTCATCCTTTACCTCTTGAATTAACCAAACTAAACAAACCATCAATAGTTATGGTACTGCACTCACTACTCCAAAAATGGTGTTAGTCAATGTTCAAGAAATAAACACAAGAAAACCTAAGATGAAAGGAGTCGCTAATGGCCAAATCTTGACGATTAGGACTAATTTTCTCTTCTCAGATACATGGAAGAGAGAAGTGGAATCAAGGCCCTCTGTTACAGGGGCCAAATTCTTCTTAAGTTATATTTTTGGAAGATAACTTTGGAAGATAACATTGCCTTGGGGGATGAATGGTACATGTATAATGATATCTCCCTTTATAGAAACCCAGTTTCGCTTTTTAAAAAATCATAAATCTATGGAGTATAATGGTCTGGGCTTATCCCTGCTGGACAAAAATGATTTGGTGTATCACCTTCTATTTGACCCAGTCAGCCTAGTTGAAGGCTTACCCTAGGCAAAGTTGGGAAACCTGAAATTTTGTCTTCTGCCCCCAGCCTCCTCTTCTCTTCACCCCATTCCCCCTATCAAAACAGGGGAAAATCTGATAACCAATCATTCATACTTGTTGACTGAATGACTGATGATATTTAAATAGGAACTCATTTACACTAATGTGTTACCTCACCCACACATTTGCTTTTATTTTGAATTATGGAACAAAAGGCTCTTCTTTTTTTTTTCTTTTTTCTTTTTTTTGTGAGGCAATGGGAGTTAAGTGACTTGCCCAGGGTCACATGGCTAATAAGTATCTAGTGTCTGAGGCCAGATTTGAACTCAGGTCCTCCTGAATCCAGGGCCAGTGCTTTATCCACTGTGCCACCTAGCTGCCCCTCTCCCCATTTCTCTCTCTCTCTTTTTTTTTTTTGTGGGGCAATGAGGGTTAAGTGACTTGCCCAGGGACACACAGCTAGTAAGTGTCATGTGTCTGAGGCCGAATTTGAACTCAGTTCCTTCTGACTCCAGGGCCAGTGCTCTATTCACTGTGCCACCTAGCTGCCTCTGGCTCTTCTCCTTCTTAAAGGAGTTTTATGTATGATGGGCAGGTGGAGAGGTCAGAGGGGGCCTACTCAATTTATTTGAAAGGTACAATTTGCTCATTTTATGACAATGTTTCTCCCCCACCTCCATTTTAAAAGGTGAAGCAAGATTACAGTGATGATCACAGAAAGGCCCCTATTTTCCTACAAAGGAAGACAAAACAGCCTCTGGAAATTTCTAGAACACACTTCCAAAGTGGGCTTTGAAGGTAAGGGCGGGTTGGAAGAAGATGGCCCGTGTTCCCTTTGTCACCAGCTTTTCCCAGGACTTCAACCAGCCTTCTTTAAGCATGGGTCTGCCTGCTGAAAGCTTTCCTCCTTCAAGCCCAACCCCAACTCTATCTGAACCTGACCTCTCCTTTCCCTAACATCAACTCATAACCTGCCCTCCCCTCTCTCTGCTCACACATTACATTTTCTGATACAGGATGCTATTTTAGTTATTACATAAGGAATTGTTTAAGCTATAGGCTCCAGATATAGATCTGAGACCCTAGAACATATCCCTCTGGCTTCTAGGACATTTCTACTTCTGCTGATAAAGATTCTCACAAAGAAGCTCTGTCACTGAGACATACACTCTTGGTCAATGGAGGTAATTCTCTATTTAAGAGTCAGTTATGGTACCCTTTAGAACTAGAAATAGACACATTTGTAAAGAACTTTCAGTTCTGCTTTGGAGGCAGTGCCTAGAATTTTTCAATGAAACAGAGACAGATTCTTATGAAAATGTGTGTGGCCTCAGTTCACTTCTCATAAACCAGGATGAAATTCCTTTATATTTTAAGTCCTGATAATAACCAACTTCAGGAAAGAAAGAACAGAAAAGCTTAATCAGAAGACTAAAACTGTGCTACTTCATCATAATAGATAACTGTTATAAAATAATTATAGGAGGGAAAGGGGCATGCATGAATTCAAGATTAAGATTAGATAGAAAGAGAATAAGATTAACAAAATGTCTGAAATAGTACCTACACTTTGGATACCCTAAAAATTATATATTTACATCATTTGGAAATTCTATCAAAAGGGGGAAAAAAACCTGGCTTTTTCTGGTATTATAGTTTTCTTTAACATTTTGCCATATGAATTTTGTCCTTTCCCTTTAAAAATACACACACACACACAGGAATAATTTGTAATGATTCCATCCAGACTCTACACATGGATTAGTAGTTAGAACTATTTAAAGCTCTGTCTTTGTCTTCTTCATAGGCTAGATAAGCACCTTATTCAAGTTGAACCATTCCATGTCAGTATAGTCAATCTGTCCTGCAGTGCCCTTTCCCAGCAATCAATATCTGGGCCCTGTGTTTGGGTTTGCTATGTCCATGTGTTATTTTTGCTTACTTTGTTGCCTTCACCATCAATGAACTGATTAAGACCCACCATCGCACTTCTTGGTATTTTTTATTTGGGAATATAAGATTTTTCCAATGAACCTGGTACAGATGTTAATTACTCTTTTGTTCATAAAATGTTTGTGAAGTTTCTACTATGTGTAGATTGCAAAATCTACACATTGCACAAGACAGTGCTGATTCCTAGTGTATTTGTCACTCCAACACTTGTAGGTCGGACAGAAGTTTGACTAAACAAAACTTCAGATTTACTTGCAACATCACGGCCACGCAAGTGTCCCCTGGATTCCTTGAAATGATGTGCAAGCTCCTTCTCTAGGAGTGCCTGTTTAAAAACATACTGTCAAGCTTTTATCCTCTGTATTGTCAACAAATATTGTCCTTATAATGTTTCTTTGAACATACAACCCTAATCTAATTGTTAATCTGTAGCACTGAGATGACTCTACAAAGCAATCCCAATTTGTTTATGCTTTATTGTTTACTCTTCTATTATAGTCATCAACTCTCAAAGAATTCTTAATTAAAGTAGTTTTTCCTGACCATTAAAGATGTACTGAAACAGAAATGCTTCTAAAGTTTAGGACTCCTATCTTAATATCAATTTCCATGGTTCTTGTTGCATGTTCTTGAAAGATTATACAGAATAGACTGAATAAGATCATACATACACATACACACACACACACGCGCACACGCACACACACACACACACACACTATTCCCTTTTGTTCTGTTAAAATCAAGGAACTTTAAAAACTGAAAAATCTCAGAAATCATCTCATCTAACCTCAATATTTTAAAGATGAGGACACCGAGACCCACCCAAGTTAAGTGGCTTACCTAAACAGACAGTGGCAAGTCTAGGACCAGAATCTAAGTGTCTTAACTCTGTTACATCATTCACTCCTTCCTTGTTGATAAAAAGTCATCTGAGAAACCATGATGTCTAATCAAATAATCTCACAGTTGGAAGACTTCAGAAATCAACTAGTGCAACCTGTACTGGGGCAGGAATTCCTTTTACAACATCATAAGTGGTCAATGAGCAAAGAGGAACTTAGTTTCTCTTAAGTCATACCCTTTCAATCACTCTTTTTTTCTTTCTTTTTTTTTGGGGGGGTGAGGCAATTGGGGTTAAGTAACTTGCCCAGGATCACACAGCTAGTAAGTGTCAAGTGTCTGAGGCCGGATTTAAACTCAGGTCCTCCTGACTCCAGGGCCAGTGCTCTATCCTATCAGCTCTAGCCACCTAGCTGCTCCAAGTCATGCCCTTTCTAATTCTGGACAATTGTTACTTGATAGGCAGGTTTTTGCTTTTCCCCTACATTGATTCCAAAATTACCTCTCTGTAACTTCTACATGTTGCCTCTAGTTCTGCTACCCAGGGCAAGGAATAATAAGCCTAATTCTTTTTCCATTGGATTGTCCTTCACATACTTGAAGACAACTACCATGACCACACCCCTTCTAAGGCTTCCCTTACTATGTTATAAATACCACCAGTTCTTTTTATTTTGCATGGCATGGTCTCCAATTCCACTGCCGTTCTGTTCACTCTTCCTTCTACCTTATTGTTAGTTACTAAATGTGGCACAGAACTCAATACAATACTATAGATATGGTGTGACAGTAAAATGATCACTTCTCTTGTTCTGGGCACAGTAATGATTTCAAAAATTGTCTTAGCTTTTTGAGTTGCCCTATCACATTGTTGATTCATATTAAGCTTTTAGCATATGAAAACATCTATCTCCTTCATAGGAATTGTTGTCTAGCCACATTTCTTCAATCTCATATTTGTTAAGTTGATTTTTTAAATGCAAATTAATGTCCTTACATTTATGAAATTTCAACTTCCTAAGTTTGAGTCATAATTGTGGCCTGTTGAGATGTTTTTAGATCCTGACTCTACCACCCAATTTGATAATACCAGGTTATAACATCATGGAAAAATCTTCGGGGATTAAAAGACTATTGCAGTTATTAGTAGTCATAATCTAATACATTTATTAAGATATTTACACTGTCTTCTTTACTAACATTATAAGGTCTTGATAAAAGTTTTCTAGTATATTCCCAAACTAAGTTCTACCTAAACAGCCAAAAATTACAAAATTATTTGTGGCTACCCATGTCCAGATAAATCAATCTTGGTCAAAGTGATCTCTTTGTAGAATTTAGCCAAATACAGAAAATAACCAGTTCTTTCAGCTGCTGCCTTGAATCAGCATTTCTACCTTTTCTCTTAGAGAGCAAAAGTGACAGTTTTTAAAATCAGATCAGCTTAGCATTATCTTTGTTTCCTACTCATCCCCTATAGACTTTTGCCCAAATTAGTAGCCATAAAATTTGGCCCATTGTATAAAATAACTCCAATGAAGTAATTCCTTTTGTATATCCTTCATTAATATTAAAATTCATTTGGAAAGCCTATCTTTCAACATGCTTATTAGTGAGTTTGGAGAGAAATTGTGCTACAGAGGTTCTTTCATTCATTTTTACTAAAGCCGACTTTTTTCCTATAAATTCTTCTTGTTTATTAGGCAAGGAAATTAGCAAACATTCACTAAAGACCAATTAGAGACTTTCCGAAGAAAACAGTAAGAGATGTTTAAAAAATCTTACGCATTTTTGCTTCACACCTAAGTTAAAGACGCCAAAGAATTATTAGTCAAACAAAAATAAATTTATGTGATCAACAGTCAAAACATTATTTTTATAAGGTGATTGAGATTTTTAAGTATGCTTTCCAAAAATGACTGCCCCCACCCCCAGAATCACAATTTACTTACAAGTTTTTGTATTTCACATAGAATTCCTCTACTTCCACCTCTTCTCCAGACTCCTTCTGCAACAAAAGAAATTTTCAGCAATATGCTTAAAATCATCTACTGGAACATTCAGCAGCTTAATTGTTCCCTCCCACCAAAGCATAGAATGTGTCCACCTTTGAGGGATAAAAGTACGTTGTAGCTCAGTGCAGGGCTAGTGAGATGGAATGCCTGTATTTGTAAAGCATTTCCTAAAACAGCTTACCCTCTGCTTACTCTAACTTCTAAGACATGAATCATTTTAACTCCTCCCTAACCACATGCAGCTTCATTCACAACAACCTGACCCCAAATCTGGCTTTCTGCCAAACCCACAGCGTTAAGTAGACGCCAAGTGTACCATTTTCTCAGGCAGTAGCCAATTAGCAACTGCACTCCTGAATGCCATATGTATTATTTTTGGCTGGCTCATGGCAACTTTACATTATGGGTTTTGTAATGTTTTAAAATAGTTTAAAGCAGGTTTAGACCTTCATATAGTTAATAACTCTAAACAAAAAACCATATAAAACTAAAGCCTGTTCTTATGCTATAATTTTACTGCATCACTATGCCTGGTTTTAGTTTTACTCAATGGTACAATTAAATTCTCTCCAGCAAGATGTCACACATACATAGCAGCCAAATTAAATTAACACCCAAAATACTACATTCAAGTAAGGCTGACATTGTAATATGTCATTAAAAACAAGGGTATTCAAACTTAAGACTGTCTGTAACGTCTCTCATTCCAGAGTACTACAGTGTATTTATGGAAGATAACAATACTTTCTTATTTTAGGTTTGCATCTCAACCTTTGAGGTTCTCCCCTATCCCTGCAATTTAGTTTCAGTGTTGATTGAAATGTACTAATTTCCTTTTAGAAGGGTTGATGACATAAGATATGGACATAAAAAGATAAACAGTTTTTACAGATGTTTAGGAATTATCTTTATGTTCTATTACAAGGATGGCCAAGCCATGCCTTAAGGGAAACACATGGCTTTTGTAGAGTAACTTGTGAAGAAAATAAAAGCAAATACAAACATGGTAGAGAACACAAAGTCTGAAAGTTCCTAACAATTAGAGAAAGTCTCTCCTCAAACTCTCTGAATTTATAATCATCGATTACTGTGATCAAACTATGTAACTGCTGCAGATATATAGCCTGCTTCTCCAATGTTTAAGAGTTTGGAATTGCTCACGTGCATGGAACACTGGTAGATATCTGACCAAGAAGGGAATGGAGTGATGGTCCATAGTATAGCCAACAACTATTAGTGACCCCATGGTAGGATGAATCAGAATGGCCAGTCTATAAAATGTCATAATGTCACTGTGTCCTACACTCCTGATGAAGGCTGTATTCTACAATGGATATAAAGGGAGGCAGGTCATCTTTGTTCCAGACTGTTGGTCTTTGCTGACACAAACAAAAAGAAATCCGTTCCCTGCATACTTGGTGACCTAACAGAAGGAACTTAAAATGTTAGAAATAAAAGTAAAGTCTTATCCATTTGGATAATAATATCTCCAAAATTCATTCCACTTTTCATCTCCCCCACTCTTTTTCTGCTGTGCCCTGTGTTTTAACATTTATTCATTTATGTAGTTACAATTTGCAACTGGAAAAGCCAGTTGGGAGCTATCTTATTGGAAGAAAGAAAATAACATTTATTAAACATCTACCATGCACTGTGATAAGTGCTTTAAAAATATTACATAATTTGGTCCTCAAAACAACCCTTTGTGATAGATGCTGTTATTATACCCATTAGAGGTTAAGTGAGCTGCCTAGGGTCACACAGCTAGTAAGAGTCTGAGGCCTAATTTGAACTCAGGTCTTCCTAACACCAGGGCCAACACTCCACTGTCACTTAGCTGCCTTTTGGCTCCTCAAAATACATCACAAAATTTAAATAAGTTAAGTGAAGTCAGATTTCCTTCCTTTGTATTTCTTTAATAATGTTCTCTCCTACTATCTTCTCTAATCAATTAGCATTTATCACCAACCACTATATGCCAGGCATTCTATAGTCTGTAAAGTGTTCTTACTTCCCAGAAGTATTAAATAGTAATATATTGGAGCTCAGAGAATTTTCCCACAAAAATCCCTGCACCAATGATTCTATGAACACATAACCACCATTTATTAATTCTATCATCAGTATTTATTTCCCTGTCCCCACTGGCTACAATATTTTGGATCATGCTGCTGAATGGTCCATGTGAAGCACCAGAGTTCTAAAATGCTTAAAAAGTGTGGCTATATCTCACAGAGATAGACTTGAGCTCTATTTTAAGCAGCATCTGCTGCTGACATAATTATCTCAAAGGTCAGAACAACTGATCTCATTTGATCTTCATAAATAACCTATAGTTAAACACCACTTAAGATCTTTGAGGACAGGGACTGCTTTTGCCTCTGTATCTAACATAGCATCTTGCACAGTATAGGTGCTCAGTAAATGTTAATTGAATTAAATTGTAAGAAAGGGAATGGCAAGTATTAACTTCATTTTATAGATAAGGAAATGAGCTCAGAAAAATGATATGACTTATCCAGAGTCACAGAGATGGGATTTAAACCAATCTCACCTCATTCTGAGACCAGTACTCTCTTTACTACAGCTACCCACACAGCTCAAAGAAAGCATTTTATGTTATAAGCATTTGCAATTAATACTTAGAAATAGTCCAGGATATCTCGAGTGGAAACTACAATTCCCAAACATGGGGCAGCTAGGTAGTATAGTGGATAAAACACCAGCCCTGGATACAGGAGGACTTGAGTTCAAATCTGACCTCAGACACTTGACACTTAATAGCTGTTACCCTGGGCAAGTCACAACCCTCATTGCCCTGCAAAAACAAAACTTAAAATAAATAGATAAACAACTAAATAGATGCTTGAATAAATAAAAGAACAAATAAACAAATACATAAATAAATGAGTAAATAAGTAAGCAAGTAAAAAATGAGTGAACAAATAAATAAATAAAAATAAATGAATGAATGAATGAATGAATGAATGAATGAATGAATGAATGAATGAATGAATAAGTGAAAGGAATTCCCAAGCACAAAACTACTCAAAATTACATTACTGAATAGCTACTGTGTATGTTTGAGGTAGTCCCTGTGAATAAGAAATTTAAGTGTTTTAAGGTATTGCTTCTGGCCAAAAGTCAACTCACTTCCATTAGTAATTGGCTGCTTTAATTTATTTTTTTATTTTTTGCAGAGCAATAAGGGTTGTGACTTGCCAGAGTCACACAGCTAGTAAGTGTCAAGTGCCTGAGACTAGATTTGAACTCAGGTCTTCCTGAATACAGGGCTAGTGCTTTATCCACTGTGCCATCTAGTTGCCTCCGCTTTAATATTCTTAGCCTAAAAAGGCAGTATACTCTGGTGCTCTAATGCTCAGTTTCTTAGAGGCACTTTTGAGAGCCACATGTTTTATATTCAAATTGAAAAGTTCCAAACATGCTAAGGCAAATTTGTCATTATTTCTGGAGCTACAGAGGGAAGCAAATCAACCTCTTCTAATACTAAAATCCTAAAACAGGGTGAAAACCTATTAACCTTTCTTAAGCATTTATTATTACCAAGTTAGAGAGTCACAAAGGAGGAAACAAAATCCATCTATTGCAAACAATAAAACTAGTATTATTGAAATAATTTTTTTAAAACTATCTTCCCAGACTGATTGTATTATTCCCCCTCATACATTCTATATTCCTGCCAAACTGGATTATATGCTACGCCTCACACAGTATACTTCATGCCCCATTTTCACACCTTTACAAGGTGCCTCCATGCCTAAAATGCTTTCCCTCCATTTTTTGGAAGCCCTAGAAACATTCAAGGTTCAGCTCAAAGCCTTTGATTTTTTTCTTTATAGAACCAGAACCTAGCACAGCACATGGTATAGAGTAGGTGCTTGATAAATACCACTGAACTGAATTGCTAAATAACACAAATGTATGATTAAAGAGGCACTAAAGCTTTAACCCGTCAGAAATTCACTACCAAAGATACTGAAACATTTTTAACTGTGTGAGAAAATAAGAATACTAGTGGTGATGTGAATGGAAAAGGGAATTAAGTCTTTCCCCTTATGACAGATTATTTGAATATCATAATTGTTACTAGATTCAGTTAAAGTATCTTAAAATGACAAAAGGATAAGATTCTGTTTAAAAGAAAATCTCTATTAAGCTTACAAATGTTAATAGGAAATATAGACAGTTAACACTAAAAAGAAAGCCAATTCTATTTTGACAAAGTGAATTTAAGTCATTATTTCCACCCTTTAACCACAAAGAAGAAGGCTTATCAGAATTCATATGATGATTTAAACTTGGAAAAACTGACGATTAATTCACCAAAAGCCCTTTACACTCATGTAAAGGAGTCCATTTTAGTCACAAGAACCAACCATATCCCTTATGCGAAAGCTTACATGAATTGATTTGGTTTCAGAACTCTCAACACCACTTGAGTCATCCCTGATTGGCATGTTGTATAATCCTTTATATTTAACTTTTGCCCAAGGTTTGAGAAGTTCTGGCTAAGGCACTGCCCAAAAGAAAGATAAAACATGATCACTGACATCTATGATCTTCTATCATTGTATTAATAAAGATATATATTATTGATCTCCTTGCTATAGTTACCGGAATGTTACCAGCAGAAAATGAAACTTCTTAAAGGTTTTGATTGACTTCTTAAAAAGCAATTATCCACAGTAAGAGAAAAGAAAATAGTACTGATAACTAAAATATATACAGAGGCTTCAAATGTTACTTTAACACGAAGTTGCGATCCTCTCCTCCAGAAAAGCTAACTGCTAATAAAAACTGTTCATTTATTTAATAGAGGGGTAACTAGGTGGTCTACTGGGTAGAGTGTTGGCCTAAAGTCAGGAAGACTCGTTTTCCTCAATTCAAATCCAGCCTTAAGACACTTACTAGCTGTGTGGTCATGCACAAGTCACTTAATTACTGTTTGCTCAGTTTCCTCAACTGTAACAAGAGCTTGAGAAGGAAATAGCAAACCACTCCAGTATCTTTGCCAAGAAAACCTCAAATGGGGTCACAAAGAGTCAGACATGACTGAAATGAATGAACAACAAAACATTCAATAGAGCTCATGTCTACTGTGTACAGAGCACTATGTTATTCACTAGGGAGAGGCAATGTTTTAATAAGAGATAATTCCTGCCCCCATGAAGTTTAAAGTCCAGTAGAAAGATATGACAGCTAACTAGATTGCACAATGCTACATCATAAGTGCATCAAAGAGCTCCTAAAAATAAATGGAATGGGGGATCTGAGGGGAAGCCTTTTTTTTTTAATTGACTGCCTTTTACAAAAATCAAGAAAAAAAACTCATGCATTCTAGTTCAGCTCTATAGGATAGATGTTCTAGCCAAACCAGATTTCTCTCTCTTCCATACATGTCACTTCATTTCCTTTCTTTCTGTGCCTTTGCACGGCCTTCCCCACCCCCTTACCCCTACCACCATTCCATGTCTGGAATGCAGTTTCTCATCATATCTGCCTGATAGGAGCTCTCCAGGACACAAATCAAGTACCACTTTCTACAAGAAGTCCTTCCTGATTACCCAGCTGGCAGTACCCTCCCTGTCTGACATTTATTTAGTATCATATATATATATATATATATATATATATATATATATTTATTTTCGTATTTATTTTTGTTATGTGTATTCTCTACACGTGTGCACTCATGCACACACACACACACGTTTTTTTTTCCTCCAATAGAATGTAAACTCCTTGAGAGTAGAGGTTGTTTCATTCATTACATTTTTTATCCCTAGCATCTAACACAGTATCTGGCATACAGTAGGCATCTGACAAACACTTGCTAATTGATTTGCACTCAATAGATGAAGAGGGGAAGGGAGAGAATTGCTAGCATAGTGTGACCAAAGGCACACAGTTAAGTGTTCATGGAATAGGGAAGATATCAGTTTTGCTGGGGTAAAGATGAGATCATGCTGGCAGGTTGTAGGGGGCTTCAAATGTCAGGCAGCAGACTTTGAATATTACCTAGTAGGCATTAGGGAGCTACAATGATTTGAACATAAGAGTAATATGACCAAATTTATGCCCCTTCCCCAAAAAAAGTTATTTTGGAAGTGTTATGATGGACACATTGGAAAAAAGAATTGGGACAAGAATTATTACGAGGCGACTTCAAATGTCAAGGTGAGTGGAAATGATGCCTTGGATTAGGGTGATGGCAGTAGGAACAGAAGGGAAGGAAAATATAAGAGAAATGTTACAGAGGTGTATCTGATAGGATCTGATTGTTAATTATGTGAGTTGAAGGAACAGCCAATGATAAGAACAAGGTTATGATCATGGGAGACTCAATGAATACATGTACCACAGAGAGAAATGCTGAAGTCAAAAGGAAGAAAACGTTTGGAGCGAAAACATTCTCAGTGTTAGACTACTGAGTAGGTGTCATTGAGCATAAAAGCTCTCTGAGCAATTGAAGATATAGATCCAGAGTGCAGAAGAAGAGTTTGGAATGCATAGAAGTGGTTAGTTGGAGCCATGGGAATGGATGAAGTTAACCAAGAGAGAAGGAAAAGAAGGAAGATTTTTGGGTAACATCCACATATTAAGAGCTAAAATAGATAATAAGAAGTCAACATGGGAGCCAGGAGTAGTTAAAAGGCTAGAAAAAGAAACAATAAAATATTGGAAGCTAGGTGGTATAATGGATGGAGTGCTGGACTCAGGAGTCAATAAGATCTGAATTCCTATCCTGCCTCAGACACTTATTAGCTGTGTGACCTTGGTCAAGTTACATAACTACTCTGTGTCTTAGTTTTTCTTCATTTGTAAATTAAAGGGGTTGCATTTCATGGTTTCTAAACCTTCGTGGCTTCTAACCTTTTGGGTTATAAATCTATGATTCTATGAAAATGCTGTCTCTGAAGTCGGAGTAGTAGTCAACAGGAAAGAGTAGTCAACAGAGTCAAAATTACTCTTACTGCTATGAATCAATATCACTCTTTTGGAAAGCAATTTAGAATTATGTAAATAAAGTGACTAAAATACCCATATTCTATGATCCAGACATTCCACTTCCAAGATTACACCCCCAAGAAGATCACTGATAAGAAGAAAGTCCCAACACATGCAAAAATATTTTTAGCAATACTTTTTTTTGTGATAGTAAAAAAAATTAAAAACAAAGTACATGCCCATCTATTAGAGAATGGCTACACAAACTAAGACACATGTATGTAATGGAATATTACAGTGCTATTAGGAAGGACAAATATGATATAAATAGAGTAATATGGAAAAACTTACATGATATGAAGCAGAGTGAAACTAAGCAGAGTCAATAAAACAATATACACAATGATGACGACATAAATGGAAAAATACCACCACAAAAAATAAAGTCGATGTTGCAAAACTATAAAGAACAAGCCTGGCCTCTACAGAGATATGAGGTCCATAGGTGTGGTACATGGCACACATTTTCATGCTTTTTTTTGGATGTATTGATGAGGTTTGCCAATTTGTTTTCTTTAAAAATACTGTTTATTTATATTAAACAAAACTACTTACTGGGAAGGCAAGAAATAATGAAAAAAAATTGGTGATGTAAAAAGAAAATAAAAATTCACAAAAATAAAAAATTAATTAATAATACTTTTCACTATCTACTCATTGCCCTCCAAATATATCATAAAGGACAAGGATAGAAAAGAAAAAAAGAAGAAAAGAACATTAGATTTGATAGGACTTAAATCACTGATGACTTTTAGAAGAGCAGTTTCATTGGAATGGCAGAGGCACACCAAATTATAAACTGAGAATGGGTAGCATAGACATGAAGGCATTGGGTGTAGACCATAAGACTTTTAACACTGAAGGAAAGGTCACAGGATAGACCAAATAGTTCAACAGTAGGGACTTTTTAAAGGATTTGGGAGAGCTGAGTATATCTGTAAGGCAAAACAGTGAGAGACAAGATGTATGATAAAGAAGCAATATCTATTGGAGCTAGGTCCTTGTGGAGGCATACGCAAAAATAGGATCAAAGGCACAGATAGGAATGAACTTTTGTACAAAGTAGAAGTATCTTTTCTAACACAGGAAAAAAAAGCATCTCATGATTTGAAGATCTAAAGAATAAAGGAGGATGGATGACAAAACCCCCTGCCAAATAACCTCAAGAAGAGAAAAGGAAAGGAAGTTTAGAATAGTCACAGTAGAGAAAGAAATAGGGAATCAATAGGCATCAAGTAAATAGGGCTGCCAAGCTTCAGCAAGAGCCCAATTGAGGTTATAGAGTAGATGAAGTCAGCTTGATTTTGTCCTTTAGACAGATTTCTCCTGGGATGTCCAGCAGCCCTGGAGCAAAAGAGAAATCAAATGCTGGACATTCCACAGGGATGAGGATTTGCAGGTAAGGAAACACAGAAAGCAAGGGAAACAAAAGATTCTAGGATTAGTGAACACAAAGAACTGTCCTTCATCAATAGAATTTGTAACCTAATAGTAATTTCTAGTGTCTTCTCCAAATATAATCAGAAGACAAAGCACTTTACTAAGGGCAGGCAACCAGTATCAGCAGTGACAGATACTAAAAGGCACAGAAGTATGAACTAGTTCTAGGAGCTTACACACTAGTTAGAATGTAATGATCTCATTCTTCACCCATAAAGCATCTAGTAAGTGCCTGTATATAGAGCCTGTGTGAGGAGCAGTATAGGATAAAAGAATAAGACCATATCCCTGCCTAAAGCAGCTTACATTTTAAAAGGGATCACTTATTTAAAGTTCTCAGAACCTCATTCTTAGGTTCTCATTTTCTACCATAGAATCAGGCAGACCGGAGCTCAAGTCCCATCTGTGAATCTGTTACTTGTATGGCTGTAAGACTCACCTTTCAGTATTCTAACTCTAACTATGTTGTAGAGAATGTGCTGACTTGCACTGCTAGAGGGATTTTCCTCATCTGGAAGTTTCCCCATACCAATAAAATCACAGGCCTAGGGCCTTTCTGAATCACTATTTGGTTTGTACTCTCTGGACTGCTCTCATAGGCATTAAATACTATTTCTATTCCATACCCCTTTAAGTTATAGCTCACTGGAGAGAAACAAGGTATGAAGAAAAATACTGAATTTGGAGTCAGAGTACCAGATTTGAATCATAGTTTTGTAATTTGCTAATGTGACCTTAGGCAAATCACTTCACCTAATCTCTTTGGGCCTCAGCTTCCTCCTTTATAAAATGAGAGGATGACCTACACGGTCCTTTCCTTCCAGCTTTGAATCATTGATCCATTTCCTATCATCTTAGTTCAGACCCTTATAACCCCAACCCAAATGACTACAAAAGCTTCCTCATTGTTTTCCCTGCCTCAAGTCTCTCACCATTCCAGGCCATCCTACACTCTGCTTCCAAAGTAATTTTTCTTAAGGGTAGCTCTGACTACGCAACTCCTCTACTCAATGAACTGCAGTCTCTCTCCACTGTCTCTAATAATATAAATGCTTTTGCTTAGCTTTTAAAGTATTTCACAACATGACACTAACCTACCTTTCTAGCCTCAATGGACATTATTCTCTTTCCTACATGCTGCCATCCAGCCAAGCTGGCTGCCTTTGTTCCACATACATGACATGTCCTTTCTGACCTATATGCCTCCATACTGGACATCTTTCATGCCTGACCTTGCCTTACAAAATACCTCCCTTCCTTTAAGATGTAGCTCAAGCACTACCTTTTCTGTGATGCTTTTCCTGATCACCCCAACTACTAGTTCCTTCTCTCCCAAACTACCTTATATTTAGGTCCTTTGTATATATTAGAATTTATCCTCTTTCTAATTATGAAGTATACATTTATACTTTTACTTCTTGTCTCCACAATTCATATCTTAGATTCTTATAAGTAGGGACTGTTTCATTGTTTGTAGTTGTAATCTCAAGTATTTTGTAAAGCACATAGTAGGCACTAGATAAATGTTTGCTAACCAAATTCCTTTGGATAGATTTCTTCAGCCCCACCTATCCTCCAGTTTACTACCACAACACTACCTCCATCTTCCTCTACACACACATTGATATTGATTTCATTATCTCTATTAAACTGTAAGTGTTATAAAAAGAGGTTATACCTATTATTAAACTACCACCACCACTACATCTAAAGCCCACTTGTCCTTTACTGGGGTTGCTAATGAACAATGACATGACCAAAATATAGGCAAAACAGGAGGAAAAGAGAAACAACATCCTGCGTAATCCAAAGTATGAATAATTAGCTGCTGAATAATTGTGGCCTAATTATAATTTGAAACACCAAACCTGCTGAGTATGACTACTAAAGTACTATCAACTAAATCAAAATTGATTTGTGCTATCCAAACAAGATGCTATTTAGGCAAATAAGTCACTTGACTCATTGAAGGAGATTATTCTTTAAAGCTATGTCAAATATACAACATTTTCCCAAACCTCTATAATTCTTAAGTGAACTGCCCCATAAGTCCTCAATGTAACAGAAATTTAGCCTTTGCAGGTTAAAAAATGCTAATTTTTCATTAAAAAATGTTTTACTCAGATTCATCACTTAATTTATAGGAGACCAAAATTCAGATATTCATGTTTGTTTGTTTTTTAATGTTTTCAGAGAATTGATGTATATTTCCCTCTACTCAGGGATCTTTCACTATTGCTTTTTATGACAGTTTTACATAAAATTCATACCCTGAATTATGTAGCCTTAAAGAATAGCAAGTAATTGGTACAACAAATGAGAGAAAAGGGGAGAAGGAAAAATATTAATTATACAGTACAGTACTCATGGACTTCCATATGTCCTCTAGAGCAGGGGCGGGTCTTAAACTGGGCTCTGAGAATGTGTTTTTTAATATATTGGTAACTGTATCTCAATCTAATTAGTTTCCTTTGTAATTCTATGTGTTTTATTTTATGCATTAAAAAACATTCTTCTGGGAAGAGGTCCATAGGTTTTATTAGACTGCCCAAAGGGTTTATGATACACAAAAAAGTTTAAGAACTCTTGTTCCAGAGCATAGCCCATGCAAAAAACAAGTGTCTCCCTGAATCCCTCATCTCTTTCATTAGGAAGTTACCACATTGTATTAATTTTACTAGTAAATTAAAACATGCTTCCTTAACATGTAGAACAGTAGGAGCCATACTTACTTACACCAAAGAAAAATGAAAATCAAGGTTGGGAGTGAGAATGTCTGAAAGCCACACCAACAGACAAATATGGATAAGGACAGGTATGTGTGCACATGTGCTTTCTAGAGAAAGAGAAAACTGCATGATGGAATATCTAAAAGCAATTTAATTTAGTAAGCACCTATCACAAGAAAGATACTGAACTAGGTCTGAGCAAACAAGGACTAAAAACTAAAACTGATCCTGCACTCAAGGAGCTTACGGGGCAGAGATGCAATATGGACATCATTAAGAACAAGACTAGGTAAGTTGAGGAGGTAGTATTAAAAACTGTGATGATCAGGAAAGACAGATAAAGATTCTGAGATGCAGAAATTACAAGTTGTATTTAGTACATCAAGGCAGGAGGTGCAGTCTGTGCAAATGCATATAAACAAAAGATCGAATTCTGAGTTCAGCAAACAGTGAAGAATCTTGTTTGTCCCAGTGCTTAGAACAGTGCCTGGCACATAGTAGGTCTTTAATAAATGTTTATTAATTGGTTGACTGACATGCAAAAGTTGATGAGGAGGAAGAAGAGAAAACAAAGCTGGTAAATAGGAGGCAGATTGTGGAAGGTTTTACATGCCAGGCTACAGAATTTGCATCTTATCTTAAAGACAATGGGGAGGCATTGAATGCTTTTGAGAAGGAAAGATAGTCAAAACTCTATCTTATGAGAGTTACTTTGACAGCTGTATGTAAGATGGATTGAAGAAAGGAGAAAATGGGAGGCCAAATAGGCTCTTACAATAGTAGAGGACAGATGAGGAGGGTCTGACCACCGATAATAGCCATGTGAACAGAATCAAAGGGACATATTCGAGAGATATAGAAATGACAAACTTAGCAACTGATTGGTTATGGAAAATGAGAAAGAAGAGAAAGCTAAGCACAATTTCAAGGTTATCAACCTTAGTCATGGGGAGGATGGAAATGAACTCAATAGAAACTGAAGAGTTTAGATGTTGGGTAGGTCTGAGGGAACCCACAAGTATACATGATGATTTAAGCTGAGCAGAACATTTATTCAAACTGCTTTCTCTTGTTTGAACAAGAAGTCACCTGCAATGAGGTGCTTGGCACTAAAGTTATAAAAATCCTTTTCCAACATTTTTATCAGGGGCTAGTTTTAAAAGTGCACCCAGCTCACCCTGTCAAATGGATGTGAACTTTGTGCAAGTCTAAATGCTTCAGAATGAGTCATACTGTCATCTGAAATTACATTAGAAATAGTCATGTATTCCACCTCCACAGTAACAGTTGAGACAGTGATGAAAATTTCATTGGCATAAGTAAAAAGACTCATAAAAAGAGGGGGAAAGGGAAGAGCACCAGAAGAAAAATGTTGTTGGCCGAAAGTATAATACGCAGAACTTCTACCTCACCTCTGCCCCCACAGAAATCCAAAACAACATGGGATGAGAATCACTTCATATCAACCTAGATAAACAGACTGAAGTATACAAATGGAAAAGCAAGATACCATTTGAACAAAAGTAATCTAATTCTAGATCTTCCTATAAAGACTTATGATCTATTAAAAATAAAGGTGTACAATACAAATATCATACATAAACACATCTATTTCCCAAAGACATAATATCCTCTTCCTTAGCTATACTTCATCTTCATTGGTCAGGGGTTTGGGGATAGGGAAAGGTGACTGACTAAAGAATTACTGAACTAGATCTTACAAAGAACTATTTCATCAATGTGGACATTTCCTAAATTAAAGTAGATTGTAAATCCTAAAATTATCAGTATAGAGTTTTATCAAATTGATGTAGCCAACATAACTCATCCTTTGGTGGCAAATCTTCTGATAATGAGCCTCTCCAAATTTGTTTAAATTGATCATGGACATCTGGATTAATATCTCAGATAACAGACACACAGTCTATACTCAAGAGATTTTCCAGTTTAGTAGAACCTAAAAGAACTTGTACTTCATTGAAACAGCTTTTGAGAATCCAATGTCATCCTCCATGATACAAAGAGGCATGAGAATAAAAGAAAAGTGTTAGCACTAAAAGAAGTACTTTTGGTGGGAGGGAGTAATGGGTTCAACATGCTGGCAACAAATGTTCCTTCCAATTTTAAAGTGGATTTGAGTAAAAGTGATAGAGCATCAGCAAGAACACATTTCAAGAACTGGTCATTAAGAATTTTCTTTACCTGCTTTTTGACTGATCGACTACTCATGATTTTCTCGACTACGGGACCCTCTGCATCAACAGATTCCTGTAAAATAAAGTATGATTCAACTGAAATGTTTTTTTCCGAAGAGATTTTATTCCATTTGCAACATAGGTGATCATTCCATGCTGCTCCCTAATTCACCCCTTCAAATTCAGTACTAGTTAAATACTGAAGTATGATGAGTCCAGCTATTACTCAAAGCAAGTATCACTACAGATATGAAGAAAATTAACTCTACCGAGAAGGTGAGATACCTGTATTTATTATTTCATAGGTATGTGGTTTAATTATAGGGACTCTCACCAGTCTGAATACTTGCTAGCAAGTACTGAGAAACTCCAGCTGCCAACACAGAACACTCTCCACATGGCAGCAATGAAAAATATAACTTTTCATCATCTATACCCATGGGGTAAATATAGTCATCACTATACTGTTGTGAGTATCTTTTATCTATAAGGATCACATAAAACATCATGTAAAAGCTTAGCACTGGCCAAATTACAAAATAAAGCACTGACATGAACTTAACACATTTTTCAATGAGTTACCAGTTTGTTAACTAAAGTACAGTAGTGGTAAAAAAAAAAAAAAGGACCCAACCCAACTTTACAATAATCATTCTTATATTACTACCCCTCATTTTATACAAACTATTTTATCCATCATTTACATTGCACAGAGAATAAAGTAGACCCTGCTGGGTACTACAAGGCTGTAATTTCATAAAGGAGTTCTTATGGTGCCTAACAGCAGGAGACAAGCTTGAGTGGTTTATTAAAGTCATGGAAGCTATAGCACTGAATTCTCAGAGGTAAATTCAGTCTCCTTGTAGCCTAGTTCTGATTTTTTTCCTCAGCAGAGACCATTAATTCTCCAGAATTGTGTCAAATTACATATCACAGGCCTGTAGAAAAATAAATTTGAGTGAATCTAGCTTTTTAAAGGAAATAGCAAAACAACTTGTTTCTCTTAGCACATGACAACAACATTGGATGAAGACCCCTAAGCTTTACGTCCAATGGCTCTACTGAACTATTCAGCTTCCAGGTATGGAATTCACAGTTGATCCTCATTTATTTATTCAAAACAGCAAGCTGACCTGCTGCTCGGACTGTGAAGTGTTTGAAGGTGAGTCTCTCCCAGCAGCATCTGCCTCATCTGCTTCCTCATCAGAAATCTTGAACTCCAGGTCTTCTGTATAACGCTTTCTTTTAACCTGCCTGCTAGAGCGTCTCTTCTAAAAGAAAAATGACAACAACAACAATAATAATAATAATAATAATAATAATAATTTTTAAATTACTGACATTCCTCATATGAACTGAAAGGGGAGGGGGGTGGCAGGGAGTGCACACAGAGTAATTTTGACAAATCTTCATGTAAAAATTCAAAGTTCTTGCTCTTGGTGCTAATTTAAATAGTTTGTGAAACTTTTAAAAAATGCTAAGTTAAATATGCATGAGTTCCAAAGTACTTTATATATATATATATATATATATGTGTGTGTGTGTGTGTGTGTGTGTGTGTGTGTATTATTACCTAATTTGAGCTTCACAGCAGCAAATAAAGTGAATACTTCAGGTATTCTCCCCATTTTAAAAACAAGGAAACAGCTTGAGAGTTGTTTGTTATATTTATTGCTCAGCATTGGGGCGGCTAGGTGGCGAAGTGGATAGAGCACCGGCCCTGGATTCAGGAGTACATGAGTTCAAATCCGACCTCAGACACTTAACACTTACTAGCTGTGTGACCCTGGGCAAGTCACTTAACCCCAATTGCCTCACTTAAAAAACAAACAAACAAATATTGCTCAGCATCACACAGCTCCTAAAGTACCTTAGCAGGGATTCAAACTCAGGCCTTTCTGACTTTAAGTCCAACACTTTATTTCAAACACCAATCTGGCACACACATGAAAGAAAATAAAAATTTGGAGGGTACAAGATGAAGAAAATCATTGAAGAAATCTTGGATTGGAAATAATGGCAGAGAGTTTTGAATTGCCTTGATATTCTTCTATAACTATATATTTCTAAGAATTTATAAATCAGTACAAAGTGGAAAAAACATACTAAGAAAATGATCACTACTAACTTTGTACATTCTATACAGGAGGAAAAGGGAGTTTAAAGGTATTACATGTTCATACCTCTTAAAATAACCCTGGAAAAATACTAATTCATATTTCAAAACAAATGATACCAAAACAGAGATAACGAATCTCATCCATATTCACCTAGTGATTTACTCTATCACTGACATAATATCCATTAAATTTTCTGACCATTTTTCCATGGGAATGGCGATTCTTCAACGTAGCACATCAAGAATGGAACAAACTCTAGATTTGGATAGAATGTAACAGAAACTCTAGATTTAATGTACTGTATTGTGATTTACATATATCCAAACAGGATAAAGTTGCATTTTTATGGACAGAGACAGTCTGAGCATAAGAGTTCTTAGATGCAGAGAGTTGGATTGCTAACGGGTTCCACACTACTCGACCACATCCCAACATTTTTTTTAACTATAGTACCTAATCTTCTTGAATGGGGTTCCAGAATTAGCTTTATACTGAATTACACTCCATAGCATTACTGTAATTTCTTAGGGAAATTAAGGAATCTTTTTTCTTAGAAGTTTATAGTTTAGGATCACTTTTAAATAAAAAGTACTCCTTATAAAAACTTTGTAAATTATATTTCTCCCCATAATTTCTCAGATGAACAATTAGCAAGTCAATCACAAAGCTTCTGTGACTTTTAGTTATATATTGATCCTCAAGGAATTTAGCTGAGGTACCAAGATTTCTTTTATCATATTACCAATATGAATTGATTCTTTGTCAATTAAAATTTTTGATATGCCTGCACTCAACTAACTTTTTATTCAGTTCCTATCACATGAACTGCTTTTTTAGGTAAGAATGAAATATAATAATTTGTTTATTTGTAACAATCACACCAGGGTGAAACACTTTAGTTTGATTAGCAGCAGAAGGCTTACTCTATAGAACTGTATTTTAAATGCTTTTAAAAGGCTAGTAGGTACAATGATCATGCTGAAAGGAATAATTAATTGGTTTCCATTATCTTACTCCTGTACCATTCTGTGGTACTTTCTTTTGAACTATATAACACTATATGCAATTTACTAAAATTTAAAAATCACAGTCACAGAATTCAAGTAGTTTAACTTCCACCCTTTATGAATATGTTACCGTAAGAACCATGATACAACTTGGTAGCATCAGTTCCTGAACGACATAACTTATATGAAGAAAAAGTACTTCCTTGAAAATAGAGATGTTCTACTAATTTTACTTTTTTGGGTTTTTTTTCCCCTTGAAGTTTTCCCATTTTGTTCTGATTCTTCCTTCATAACATGACTAATGTGGAAATATGTTTAATGTGATTGTACAAATATAATCTATATCAGATTGCTTGCCGTCTTGGGGAGGGAGAAAAATTTGGAACTCAAAATCTTATAAAAACAAATGTTGAAAACTATCTTTACATGGAACTGAAAAAAAATACTAAGAGAAAAAGAATTTTAAAAAAGAAAATAAAGATGTCCTTATATGGTTATTTTCTTTATTGCTTCATATTCTATAACTCAATGCCCACTCAAAGGCATGCTTTAAAAAGTATTTAGGGTCACACACACACACAAACTTGGTCATATGTTCTGTAACCTACACACAAAAAAATCTTTAAAATTTAGTAATGATTCTTTAAAGTAAACTAGTATTTGTGAGAAAATTCAGAGAACTAATCTGAATTCTAAAGAAATCTTCTTACTGTTCTATGTATGTTGTGTTAAAAAATCCTAATTAATGCAAGCATAATTCAGAAAACACTCAAGTACACAAAACTCAGAATCATCCTTTCACCATAATTTCTCTAGGAAATCTCATTCATCTACTAACCTTGTCAATATCCTTACTGTTGTTGTACATAGCAATAAAAGGAAAGTATATGATTATCCTAAATGGATAACATCACTAGGCCAGCTATATTTAAAAAGCAGAAAAAGAGAAAAAGACAATTTTTTTTCCAGATCACCTTAAAGAATATCATTTTGTGAGCTCACAAATAATAGGAAGCTTTGCTAAAGAAAAGAGCCAAAGTATCTACAACTCTGGCATGCATATGCATCTTCCAAGTTTTTTATTTCAAACTGCTAAGAGAAAAAACCAAAAGCAAAAATGAAAGCAAATATTCATTGAGAATCTACTATGTGATAATGAAAAGTCACTCAAGCTTCTAAGGTTTGGTTTCCTATTGCAGTAGGGCTCCCTCATAACTACTCCTTGATAACTATGATGTCACACAAGATACATTCCAGGGCATCCCGGTATAGCATACTGGCAAGATTCCAAGGAACCTAAAAAGGAAATGATTTCTAGATGTTATGTACTCAGTGTCTCTCTTAGCCTGATCAGTGAAGGCAATGTACCCTGTTTTTGAGAACTAAAATTTTTCATATTTATTTCAGGGGCAGTTTTGTAATTGATGCATGCATTATTTCCCAAGAAATAAATAAATATAACCCAGGAAAAATTATGCTGAACCAACTGTCTAGAAAACAGAAGTCCACTAAGTCATGGAAGCCCTGCCATCACACAAAGATGCCTCACACTGACCCAGGGAAGTCAACAGAAGCTCCTAAGCCAGTCACAAATGGCTTTATGCCTAAATTTGTCATACTGTGAAAAGAATTTTTAAGAAAGTTAACAAATCTGGTGCACTCCAGTTTTAAAAAGAACTTCTGCCCAAAACACAAGCAATACTTCTAAACCTTTAGACCAAATTTTAATGCCAAGATAGGGAGAAAAAGCATTCAAAAACACTCCAAAGGAACTTTGGGATTTATTGTCATGCTTATTTAGCTTCTGACACCTCTCTAGGCTATGTAAAATTAGGACTATGATATGAGATGACCCCTGAGGTTCCTTTTCTAGGCCTAAATCCTGTGATTTTATCACACAAGCTACAAAATCCTAGCCTGGAGTGAGTGCTATACTCCATTCATCCTTGAGCTCTCTGACTTTCACCTCAGTGGAGATAATGTCCTAACCAAATATAGAGATATCTGAAAAGCGTCTCTTTAACAAAGATGGAAGGAGAGTTATGCCCTGTACCCATGTGAAGTTGCCAAACACCAATCAACACTGAGATATCAGAATAATAGTCTTACCTGAACACCTGGGTCATCATCTTCTTCAGGAGGAGGAGATGGTGGTGGAGTTCTCTCCAAGTCTGAGTTTTCAGAACCTTCTGTTTTTCCCTTGTTGACCTTTTTCTTCAAAGCACTTGCTTCAGAATCTGTTTTTTTATTACTAAAAATAAAAGTACAGTTCTCTAGTCAGTTTTTTCTTTTTTAAAAGTTTCTCCCATGTATATATGCCTCATATTTCCCAATTAATATCCCCCAAACTATCAACAATAATAATTCATCATTTTTCTTTTTTCTAAGGCAATATCATGAAATTAAGCTCTTGTGAAAAAATGATTTTTGATGAACATTGTAAATATTTGCATCAATTTTAAAAAAGGAATCACACATGCCAAAAAAAAAATCCTACACAATGCATATCATGTATATTTTTTTACCAAGACAAAGCAAAAATGGAGGCCGAAACCCTAACTCATTCTGAGAAATCTTATAAAACATCACTGTGTTATCTTACCTATAATATGCTTGATACACTGTGACATGGAGCCATTCATTAAGAAATAATTTTACTATCAAGTTTTTAAGGTGTCAGAACACCTTTTTTTTAATGGTGGGGAAGAAAATGGAATGTGATTATCTTTTTCCCTTGCCTTTTGCAGTTGGCTTTAAACGCTGCTATTATTTAGGCCCTCAATCTGATCAATGCTTTGAAATATGTTTATGGTATACTATTTGATTTTTCAAATAGTATGAACATATTAAAATATAAAAACCGCTCCTGATTTTATTGCTTTTTTACCCAGATATTTCACTCCATGTTTGTTTTATTTTTCTTAATGTTAAAATGGTATGTTTTTATTCCTCGGCACATATTATCTTTAAGGTAGCATATTATTTTTAAAAGCCAGGTTGTTGACAAGATATGCAACAAATAAATATTAACTGTTAAAGTAAAGTTCTCACTGTATGTTTAGATTTAAGGGGAACAGGATTTTAATGTTATATAGGTCAGCCAAAATAAGAACGGATTTTAAGAAAAGAGAATGGAATGAAATTGTTTATCAGCAACTCAAGCCACACAGTTCTCTCTGTTCTACTTGTTAATTCTTTTTTAAGGTAAATTTGGTCCTACCATTCAAGTTCAGTTTCTAGTCTGGCACCAAGAATTCCTAAGATCAGCTATCATTTGTGATAAAATATTGACAAGAATCAATGCTGAGTGGCAATTACTTTACATCATTACTATACTGCCCAGGAATCAGAATGGTTTCGAAAATGAAAAATTCTCCTTTCAGCCACCTTTAAAAAGTTTCTATTCACTGAAATTTGTAATTTCACAGAAAAGGATGCTGACTGAATGCACTAAACAGCACTTTTCAACCTCATGGCCCTTAAAAGAAGCAGAGTTCTATGGATTTTTCTTAAAGTTAAACTCATCAAATAAAATTCGATTTCCAAATTATTGTTAATATAACTGCATATAACCATCATATGTAGGGTTTGCTATCTTTTGGACTCCTAGATTAAATGCTGTAAGCTTCTTAAAAGCAGTTATTTGAAAAATAATAGTTCCAAGCCCACACCCTCCCCCCCACTCTGGAAAAAAAAAAAACAAAAAACAACTAATAAACCTTCAAGCATAAGGAAATAATGGCACTCTAACTTAAAGCCAAACTCAGGGGCACAGCAAAAGACAGGTTAGCTCCAAAAAGAGCTTTCAAATCACGACAATGCTTTAAAAAGTTTAATTCCCTGAAAGATCCACATAAAGCATAACATTTAAAAAAAAATAAGAAAATCCATACAACAGTTCCTCTTCCAACTGTCCTAGTGTTTACGCTACACATGGACAGAAGTCTCCCCTACTATGAGGCTCCATTTCCAGCATTTATTTCCGCTCTAACTGCCACAAATTATACAATACTACAGCTGAACACTGGGCCCCTTTCCTTTCATCTGCACGCCAAGAGCAATCAGATTACCCTGGTAACCAGTGGTCACATGATCAGCACCTGCTCTTTTGGCTGGATGCCACTGACTAAAGCCATCTGCTTCCCTCAATCAGCTTTCAAACATTCTCAACACCTGCGCTGCAGTGTTTTGTGGTTTCTTTTATCAAATCAGTGCAAAACTGCTTCCAAAACTTTACATATTTCTCAAATTTGTTTAAATCAAAGGTAAGCCTGTCAAAGAGTTGAACCACTGCCAGGTAAAGTAAGTTGACAGCCTAGTGCTTTTCATTGGTGACCTCTATAAAGCAGAGCAAAGCACACAATTTAATTTAGTCGTAGTTACTGTGCCCTGGTGCACTATCACATATGAGTAACAGGCTTAATGTCTTGAAGAATAGCCCAGCCCAAGTTTGATAAAATATCAATTTGCTGAAGGCAGAAAAGTGCTAATGCTTCTTCATCTTGCCAAGAATGCTCCATGGAACCTCCATGACTGTTCAAGTCATGCAACATCTCTCCAAGTGCTTATCACATAGGAAAATTCAGACAAAGAGCATGAGGCCAAACGAGGTACTAGTCCTGGATCTGACTACCGAAAAATTTCTAAACTCATTAGCCCCTGCCCTATTGACGTTGTACAGAGACTGAGCTCAATATGCTCATCCTTGCATCTTCTCATAAGTCAGAATACAAGTCATCATGCATATGCCAACGGATTTTCACTATAAGTATATGATAGAGGTAAAATATAGATACAAATATAGATGTATATGTATATATTCTCCAAAAATTACAAAACCTTAAATATAAAAGACTGCTTAATGTCTACCAAAATACATTATAAGCAAGTAACACATGATATGAAATAATGACTTTTTAATCTGAAATTTCATCTTTGAAATTATCAAATCAAACTAATACAGTACCTCACTTATAGTCAGCAAACTAGGCCTTGACACCCAGTACTTAATGTGATATAAAGCAGTTCACCTTATCTCTCTGGGACTTGGTTTCCTTATTTGTAAAATGAAGAAGTTAGACTAAATCATGTCTCTTTCTAGTTCTAAATGTTGACTCTAACCAACCAAAACCCCATTTTAGAAAATATACTTCACATTCAGGGTGGTGAGAGTCCAAATACATTCTTGACAGAATAATGTAGAGAAAAATAACACTCACATATAATAACTAGCCATCTCACAGAGTTTAGGTTTGACATTTGTTCGTTCAACTTTATTATAAAGTTGGAAAGAAATGGTTTATAAGAGGCTATTTTTCTTCAGTAAAGAAGCACATTTTTATAAAATTAGAGTGCATATACAGTTAATGAAGGAAAGCTCTAAAAACCCAATATGATATGTAAAGGAATATTACATGAATAGAATTTCTAACAGTAACACAATGATGGCTTGGGGAATGAACTTCATAGCTTCGTCACCAGCAATCAGTCCCATTCAGTCCACTAGCAGTATCCAATTCCTCAAATTTAAGCATTATAACTGAAAAGCAAATTCTTTCCAAGCATATGTAACCAAACAAAACCACACACAAGAAAATATACACATTTCCAAATCCATGTGCAAGATTGAAATAGTCCAAAATTTTTTCACCAAAATTTTACGCATTTGAATGGAAATCCGGAATGCTTAAGTTCAATGTTTGTAGTTTTACAATTATGACATTCAGGCTATTCCATTATCTTTATTATTCAAAGATTAAAATAAGCAGGATTATAAAAGGGAGCTTTTCCAAATATGTTTGCAATGAGTTCAGAGAAGTTGTAGCATATACTCTAGAAAAGTTATACTGACATGTTTGGTGTTATACATACAGTGGTTGATACCCACTTCTAACTCCACCAGTGGTCATCACTAATTCTTTGACAACTGTCTATTTACCTGGGTGAGAGTCTGTATGCATGGTTGGACTTCAAGAAAAGTTAGGTTATTCTAGTCCTTCTCAATGGTGTCAAAATTGCCATGGAATAGTAAGAAAGTACTATATAGGAGTATATAGATTTATAATGACATGTGTAACTTAGACCTAGAAAAAAAATTCGACAAAACCTAGCAATTCTAAAATGGAGCAAGTCATGGCAATTTCCCTGGATCTAATCCCACCTACAACTCTGTCTAACTAATTAACTAACTCTCTCTCTCTCTCTCTCTCTCACACACACACACACACACACACACACACACACACACACACACACACACACACACCACCCCTTCCATTCTTGGAGGTCCTGGAAAAGAGATGAGCCCTTTTTACTTCAGAAAACAATATTTTCTAAGTACACCAAGTCTAGATTTTGTGTCCTGTTACTTCCTCATGTATAAAACTAAGAACAGAGCTGGATTTGTTTACTTGAACCCTAAAAGAAAGCATGAGAGAGCATGTTTTACACATAGTATACATTTTTTAAATGTCCATGGATGAATTGAATGGGAGAGAAAATAAAGCCCAAAATGGGTGATATTCAGGTCCCTAATAAGAGGCCAACCCTCAGATTTTTATAGTTCAGATCCTCAAAAAGTGAGCAAAGCATGCACATTTTAATTATCATCCTTTTGGAAATTCTTCTCTTTCTGCAGCCTAAACTCCATCTTCAAAACCATTTTGTTTACCCAACTCACATAGTCCATTTCATATATACATATATACAGACAGGCAGACACACTGTTACAGACAGAGATGAGAACACAAGAATAATGTATGCACAACTATAAATTTTATCTTAGTGTTGATTTACTAGTCTACTGACAAATTATTAATCCATTTAAAAGGGTTTTTTTGTCTGAAGTGGGGTACTTAGCTGTGAACAAGTGGCAGGTGTTACTACATGTCTTGTAAAAGTATCTAAGGTGCTAACCTACATTGCTCCTATAGACTTCTTAGTGAACAACCAATACCTAATTTTAAGGTAAATTTATTTTGCTAAAATATCTTTATTTTATAAGAAACATGTATATAATACATTTCATAACCATATATTTCTGTTCATATATTTAAAGCTACACTTCATATTCAGTGTCATTTTAGTCTCTCTTCATGAAGTGAAATGTACATTTCTACATTGGATGCTACTAACCTATGTTACTATATAAGCTTTTGTATGATTTTGCTTCTTGTCATGATACCTCCTGTGACTTCATTATGATTAATGCCTATTAAAATATAATTAAAATGAAGTTATAGTCTTCACTTAATCTATCTTTAACAGTATTTAGATAATTTTTAATATGCAACATGGCTCCCTATCACCGCATACAATTTCATTTTGTAAGCTAGAGAAATATGAGAATTGTGAAATTTATGTTTAAAACATTATAGAAGAATAGCAAATAATTTTTAACAACCATTGCTTATTTTAATTGTTCCTTTTTGTTTTGACACTGACAGTCTGCTGGAGGGTTTCCCCCCATTTTCCATGCTTTTATTGGGGCACATTGAAACAATTTATCTCAGAATAAAGTATATTGAAACAGATGAGAACTCAAGCTTTTACTTTGGTTCCTATACCTTTCACAGCCAACATACACATTTAGGAACCTGTATTTCTGTTAGTAAACTTGCCAAGGAAGGAAGGAGGGAGGGAGGGAAAGAGCAGGGTAGGAAAGAGGTGATAAGAGATTACCTGCAACTGTCAGGTTGAGAGCTGTGACAGCCTTGACCTTAGCCTCTAAGTTGAAAGGATGGTGTGTGAGTATGAAGAAAGGGTGAGAGGACCAGACTGCTAGTAGGATCAGGAATAGCTATATGATACTTTTATAGTCTTTTAATGTAACCCTACATATAACTAGTTCAGAACAAGCTAGTATTCTCCAACCCATTGAAATTCATTTTAATGCCCAAGTAAACAAATCCACCTCTGTTTTTAGCTTTTAGTATTTGTTATCCACAGATAAGTTTAAACTTCCATGTAGTTCTGAAATCCAGTCCTAAGGACTGCTGGGGGCTGACCAATTCTTTAAAGGGAATGCTGACAACTTATAGAAAGAGAAGGTATTATTAGTAGTATGCTGTTGGCAAAGCCTAACCATTCTTTGCCACAGAAATTGTCCTTCTTGTCATGGTCAACAATTAAAACTGAAAATCTAAATTCAATAAATTTAATGGATCATATTAAGAGCTGCCAGGAATAATAAGAAAAGGAGGTAAAATTACCTGCTAAAATACGATACAACCAGATCAATTCAACACAGGACTCTCATTTAACATATCACATATGTGTTCATATAGCAAATGACTAACACTATAATTAGATGCAAAAGGATCATAGATTGTTCAAATTGTACCTTTTAGTAACATTGTTTTATAGTATACTTCAACAAGTGTTAAACTGTGAGATAACTATTTGACTAAATAATCACATTCCTGCTGGGTATAGAACCAAGAATAAACTAACTTAAACCTGTCCCCATCTATTCACACCACATCAAATGAAACAACCAAGGCTAACTCTGGCAATCCAAACCCTGCAACCTATATCCCAGTTAAACTGAATACTGACCTCAGAAATAAGCTATTCATCCTAGCCTGGCTAGGTAAAACAGCAAATTAGTCAAACCATACTCCAAACTTTGGCTGGGTGCTTTAAGCAGAGGGAGTATAGTACTGAGCATATGGTTAAACCTAAGAAAGAGAAAAGACCACCACCTATTCCAACAGGAGGGGCCGAACTCCCATGAAATTAGATTAGTTCCCACAGAAGACAGGACCACACACAGAAACAGTGTTCTGATAGAAAGTCCACTCTCCCTTTCTCCCTTCCTTTTTCTCTAACAAGGGTGCATGCTTTGTTAGTCCACATTGCTAGTCTTAGGGAAAGGAAGAGAAGGGATCAAAACTATATGGGCTTTGAGATAAGGATGACTAAAATAATGGCTGACGTGCCTGTATACTAATAGGGCCCATTTACAATACCTTTCAGCAACATTTCAAGAATAAAAAGAGGCTTTACACAATAAATACTAAAAAACAAACAATACCTTTGCATCTATGCAGAGCTTTATACCTTTCAAAATACCTTCATTCGCGTTTCTATACAGATAAATGAAAAATCTACCACCTTTAAGCTTCCTTTTCCTCCTTTCCGGGCAAACCTAATCCTATGTTCCAACCCATTATAGCGATTCATACACCCTGTCCTACAATCCCACTTGGGTAAAGCTTCAAAAAAAATGTCTCTCCTAGAGCCATTCTTTTCCATTTCCTTGTAAGGTTAGTGTCAGACTCACCTCTCAAGTCTTAATTGATGGGTGGCAATGGAATCTGAAAGTAAGATCCATTTATACCTCTTCCTTTGTAACCCAAATGGCCATAGGCCACAACTTTGAAATTCTACCACAGTTCAATGAATTGGCAGAAATGGAACTCAAAAATAGGCCCACTTTCACCAAATCAACTGAGGCTGGAAGAATGGGAGGCAGTAAGACTTGATTTTAAATTGCAGAATTGTTCTTTCTGATTCCTCTGACAACTATATACTGACTCACATGCTATAGGAGATAATATGATTTAGACTTAAAACAAGAACAAAAAAGAAAACACCTTCTACTCTTCTTTGCTTAGCTGGTTTTAAACCCACCAGGTAAGAAAGAAGTAAAACTAAAAAGGAAGTGCAAATTAGATCTGTGTGTGTGTGTGTGTGTAAATATATATGTGCACACATATGTGTGTATATAGATATACATATACATATATATATACACATATACACATCCATAAATATGAAGCAGAGATACTTCAAACATCTCATTGGCTATGGAAAGATCCCATAATTATCCTGTTGGAAAAGATAAATTGGGATCTAGAGCTTCCATATGAACATGGTCATGAAATCCCACCTGTTGAGAAGATACCCAGGTCAACAGGTAAAAAAAATCAACCTGCTCCCAAACCCAATTTTTAGTTTGCATCTGATGAGAATTACAAGACCAAGTAACATGAGACCAATGTAAAATAATGTGAGTACTCATGGGACCCCTTCCTTCACTTGCTTTTTCTTCCCTAATACTTACCATTCCTGGCTGCCTAAATCCAAAGCTTTCTTTCTCAGCCACACTTTCTACAGAACTCACTCCTTGATGGATGCATCACCTAGAACACTTAATTATATAATGCAGCCTGGCAAACTGCCTGATGCCCTGGGTGAATAACAGTTCCTAGTATGTGAGCAGTTTTTTAAAAACTGGTTTAATTAATTTATTACTTAGCTTACAGTTAAGAGGGGCTGAGAAGCCAGGTTTTATATACTTATTTGTAAAGCTTACAAATAAATTTGCAAACAGGTTTAATGGTTTGATTTTATACCTCATCTCTATTAATTGACATCAAAACATACTTGCACGCTCTAGAGTATATATTAATGTGCCATTACAGATCATCTTTGAGTTTACTGGCAGAATAAAATACACTAAGGTGAATATATGGACATATTACAAATTAGCAAATATTTACAGAGAACTCAGACATCCTTAGAAGAAAACTGCTGTATAACTCCTTCAGCTTTTCAAAGTCTGATAGGTTTTCCAGTAAAGATAATTCCTCCACCAACATAGGTCACAATCCCACTATGATTTTATGGATGATCTTCAAAAGTTGATGGAATTTTTAAAAAATGTAAATCATCACTCTATGGCCAACCTGGTAATGTAGTAAGACTCTCAGAATATAACTATCTTGGCCCTTAAACAGCATATAGGACCACCTCTGGTCACTTAGACAATGCCTTTCCAGCTTGGTGGAATTTATCCAAACTTATTCTAGCAGCATACCTTTGTGAATGCAGTATTATTTCCACATCAAGATGAGGCACTAGGGAAAACCATTATTAATTACTAATATTTAATAATGATAAGAATAGCATAAATTGGGCAAAGTGTTATTTACAGGCTTTTTTCAGAATCATAAAGTTTTTTTCTTAATATCTTTCTCATCTTAATCACAAAATGATATTTTGAGTGTGTGTGTGTGTGTGTGTGTGTGTGTGTGTGTGTGTGTGTGTGTGTGTGTGTGTGTGTGTGTGTTGGAAAAGACCAGGTTGGAGGGAGGAGAGGTATGGGCAAATATTTGATGTGAAAACATTATCCAAGTTTCAGTCAGCAAATCAAAATATTTCATCTGTTTCCCATTTCCAACCCATTAGTAAACTATATGTAAAATATTTATTAAATATCATACCTAGCTGTATAAAGCACAAATTACTTCAAGAATTGAAGAGAAAATATGTTCATTGAACATTCTCGTAATAAATTTTTTAAAATATGCACATTTATTTAACATGTGCATTAAAAATATAGACTATATCACCAGTTCTCGTTACATAGGTTCAGAATCTTGGGGGTCATCCCTCATTCTACTTCACCCTAGATGCATTAAATTAGTTGCCAAATCTTGTTGTTTCTACCTTCATGTTCCTTGAATCCATCCCCTTCTCTCCACTCAAAAGGCCATCACCCTAGCTCAGGCAGGTTGGAAAAACATTGAGTATGAGGCTGAGTGAGGAACTGATTATCTGCTGACTAACAATCATTCTAAGTTCAGAGAGGCTCAGCACCAGGTATCCTACAGGTTGATGAATTTTTTTGTTTTTTGTTTGGCCATAGCACCTTTCCAATACTACCTACTAAATCACATAGAGGTTGTCATCTGCCAGTGGAGGGTACATCCAAACTGATGACATTATGGGATCTTAAAGTAATAAAGTATGATTCCATTCAAATGTGGGGACTTTTCACATTCTTCTCATCCTAAAGTTTTCAAAAAAAAAAAATCAATGACCTTGCTTTCTGTAGCCTTTCCTTTTACAAAATCTGGGCAGGCTAGCTTAAAATAAAAAAATGCAAGATGGGACTGATGAGAACATGGTCGCAGATACAATGAGGAGAGACACACCCTCCTAACTCTAAAAAGATACTTTTCCACATAAACTACACACAATCAGGCTTAATCTAGTCACATCAAAGCCATTCCTTTGATGACAGAGACTACATGAGTGTGTATAGATATCACTTCCTATAAACCTACTACTACCAATATCATGTCCTACCAATAGAAGACTAGTAATTTAGGAAATCTAAAAAATAACACTTTGAAATAATTTCTTAAGAGAAAGATTTAAGTATTCATAAAGCATTTATCATTTCATGTCTTTGTAGTCCCTTTATTCTAGGCATCTGCAGGAAAATTATTTTCTGTATAAACAAATTCATTAAGTTAACTTATTCACAAATGGAAATGGCTGGTATCACATAGCATTTTGAAAAACAAAATTGCCACTGCTCTAATTCAATGCTTAAAAGCAAACTATGATGACAATTCAACATGAGTACTAACATAACCCAAACCCCCTATTACCTTCATCACCACATATTCAATTTACATAATTATTCTGCTATGCTATTCAGGATTCACATTTAGTTGTACACATTCTGGTTATCCCTACTTTGGGGATGTTATTTCCTTCCTAGATATAATAACACAGTAGCAAGACCATGATGCGACAGACTCAATTCATCTGACCAGTAGAAACACCATTCAACAGAAGAATGGTTTAGTTTGTTGATTCACTTAAAATCTTCATTCAATTACCATGTTATTGGATAGATCTTCCCATTTGCAGCATTGGTCAAGACAAGCAAGTCTCCCAGGAATTATTCTCTATCAACACACTTTCCCCCTTAAGTCAGCAGGTGTTTCTGAAAGTTTAAAGCCACCAGAGCCGATTCAGGTAAGTGTGTACTGAAAAAGGAAAACAAACAGGCAAACAAACATTCCATGCCCACAACACATTTTTACAAAGGTAAATCCTACAGGACTACAGCAGTTCATTTCACTTAACTCTGAAAAAGCCCAGAGGCCACTGGATTAGAATTTCACTCCATTACTTATTCACCTTTTAGGGCAAAAGAACACCTACCATTTAATAGAATCACTGACTATGAGACAAGGAAAGCAGCTATAATCTATCAGAATATTATCAGTGCTATCTAGAAAGAAGCAAACATGTAATCCTCTTCTGACACATTAGTCCTCAACAATTCCTGTACTATATGCATGCTTAAATTAGACTTCCAATGATTAGTAGCCCTCGACATTTAATTTTCACTTTGGTGGGAACTTTTCCCAAAATTTACAATGGATTTCATGCCTTTTGGATGGGAAAGGAACAAGTTATATACTTGGCAAGAATTCCTAAATATTAGGTTTGCTATCTACTGGATCAAGGGAGTGTGGAGTGTCCCCTCAGTGACAGCAACCTGATTCCCAAACCCCCAAAACAGTCCTGGCAAACCTACCTTGTTTTCTATGGTAACCGTTAATATCTGCCCCAAAACTGTCCTTCTGATTATATACCATAGACTAGGACAGAAAGTTAGCATAACCTCACTTCTTAAAACAAAAGACCTGAAATAAACGGAAAGTAGGAGTGTTGAACAGCTGCAGAGGAATTGATGAAATATGCAGGGATTTATTGCCCTGACTAGTTTATCACTTGTAGGTTATCTTGACAGAAGTCTCAGCTATTTGGTAATGCATTTTGTAAATGACATATGGATAGACCAAGGATTAGAGCTATGATTTTATTGGCATAGGAAGCTCCCAGGCAGGAAAATTTTTTGCCAAGACAGGCTACAATCTTTCCTTACAGTAGTCTTAGAAAATTACCTATAGCAGGTGTCAAGCTCTCACTCCAGAAACTAGATGAAAATGTAATTAGGAAATTTTTAACAAAGGAAATAAAAATAAAATATGACATAAATAATGTTAATTTGTGGTTGTCTAAGTCACTATGCAGCCAGTAGTGTGAGAATATTATTAATATTACAGGGGCCCCCTTCTCTTATATCCCCTTCTATCAGTTTTAATACCTAAACTGTTAAACTGTTGTCCTAGTTAGCTTTCCACACAGGGGACAGGTAAGGTAACCACACACATTTAGATTTACTCATCACAGTAGGGATCCATTTCTATTTGAATTTGACACCACTGGCCTAGAGCACTGAGAAGTTAAGTGATTTGCCCAGGGTCACACAGCCAGCACATGTCAGAAGTGAGTCTTGAATCCAAGTCTTTCTGACTCTGACTCTGACTCTGACTCTGAAGCCAGTTCTTTCATTACTATGCAATGCTGCTTCTCAAATTATGTATGACTGTTTTAAAACATAGACTGAAAATTTAAATGTCACAGGATATAGGAACAAATTCTTGCATTTGGCTTCTCAAAAAAAAATGAGAGATTTCTACAAGTAGATACCAATAAAATTGTGCCACAAATCAGAAATATTTTATAACCACTTATAACCATGTGTTTAGAATAAAATTTCAAAGGCACAAAATTAAGATGTAGCATTATGGTTCCAAAGAAAACCAATATATTGAGCCCATAACTAAATGCAAATATTTCCTATTTGAATGAACAATCTAGTAAATGCTATTCATTCATTTTGGCAAAAATGAACAAGTTTGCCATAAGCAATTAAAAAAAAAGAGTTGGTTAGTTTTAATTTAAGTTTATTTCAAACTCTAACAGTGGAGAGACTACCTTTACTGATGAGATGCATTCAAGTGTCAAAACCCTTTCCATAATTGTACACTTGAGGCTTGCTTTTTAGCTGAGAAACATTTCACAGATTTCACACAATTATTTGGTCATGCTTTATGAGTAGGCAATTTATCCCATTTACCAAGAATTGTTAGCCAAGGGACTAATTTTATCTTTTTGTCTATCTGTACCTAAACTCATAGACAATCCAAAAATGAAAGCCTTTGAGGGGGGTAAAAAGCATGCAAAGCTGATTTGTTAATATCAACTTTTTAAAGAGGAGTTTGCAAACAGATCCAGATTAACAAAGACTGGCCATATTTCCATCTGGAAGCTATATTTTCGAACATTAGCCACATCCTGAAAAATAGATTCAGATGTTTGGAACGGGTTCAGAACAGTTGTAAGAAATGTTCAGTACAAATGAAAAAATTAGTCTTCAATGTCTTTTCCTCTCAGCTTTCCTTATTGAGCGAATATTTATACCAAAAAAATTTGAGGCAGGACCTAGGATGGTGGTCTTTAGAACCTTCAGTGTATGCTATTCTTGAGCACATACAGTATAGATAACTGCTATTTGATTTCTCCCACATCGCCCACTAGGATTTCAACTTTGCCCCTGAAAGGCTTACTCTGCCAAGTGGAGATAATTAATTCTCCTGTTCCAACTACTAGGAAACAGGGCTGAAAGGCTTAGTGAAATGTAGTGACCTTTCTTCTTCAATTCTCCTCCTTCCCACTACAAACTTGCATGATTGCCGAAAATAAGGTTTCTGGTCTCAGCCTGAAAAAAAGTAATGCTACTAACCTGTCTGCTTTTTTTATAGCATACATATTCCCTGCTACAACTATTCAGGAGCTAAACAATAAGCTTAGCCTTGAAATACAAAGGAGTTTCTAGTCCTTAAGATAGTCTAAATCAACATTTCTGATTCATGGGGTTCTCCCAAGCACATATTAGCACCAATAGAATTAAGCACCACAAATTTTTATTACTGCTAATAAAACCAAGAACAACTCACATTTAAGGTTTACTTTCTTCCCAACAATCCTGTGAATTAAAGTATTAAACAACTATCACCCAGGTAAGTATTCTCATTTTAAGAATATAAGAGGCAGACTATAAAAAGGTTTCCAAATACATTGTTCTTCCACTTAACATACTCATTTTTAAAGTGACATTGTTTTTATTTATTCCAGAAATATATCACTGATCCACAGTGATTTTTACCCCCTTCAACTTACCTTGTTTTTTTGTTAGACTTGGGTTTTGGTGTGGTATTTTTTGCTTTCTTTTCCTTTGGCTCTTTGGGGATCTTAGGGGTTTTCGGGGTCTTGGGTTCCTTAGGCTCCTTTTTCTCCTTGGGTTCCTTAGACTCCTTCGGATCTCTTTTTGCCTTCGGTTTTTTCTTTTTCTTTTTCTCTTCCTGGGACCCATCTACTGAGTTCCTGGCTAATTCCTGGCTGTCATTGCCACCAGAGAAGTCATCTTGACCAAAACTTTTACTGGGATCCTCTGCAACAATGTGATTGTTTTTCTTTTTCTTTTTCTTTTGCTGCGGCTGTTGTTCCACAGATGGCAGGTAATCATCACTCTTCACTAGTTGGGCCTTCGGTCCACTAACCTGAGTCATCTCTGGCACCGGTTTCTCTAGAAAGGGTTCCGATGGAGAATGCTAATAGAGACAAACAGGAATAGAAATTAATTTATGATAACCTGGAAGGGTGATAAAGAGTAGAAGAAACTAAAGCAAATGGGTAATGTTTCTGAATCAATTATATGTTCACACAAGCTTGTGTTATATTAATGTTTCATTAAAAATAATTTTATATTTAATAATTCTCCCATTTAAAAATTCTGTTTTCCACGATTATAACATGGTAGTACCTTGTTTAATTGAGAAAACAGAGGGGAAATTAACAACAATATAGTTAAAATTAAGTAATTAATATGAGAAAGAGAATGAAAATTCATTTGATTAAAGATAATTCTATATTCCTAAACACAAAATTACTGTGAAGTAATTAAAAACAGTTATGAAAAAAGGTATTTTATATTGGCATTCAATGATATTTACTTGTAATGGGCTTTATAAGAAATGATGAGATTTTTGCTTACCCTTAAGTTTGACCAAAAATAATAAATTCACAATGGGGCCCATTGATTTCATAAAGTCAGGGATACCTAAGGATTGTCATTTAGTCACCTCACCCCCATCCCATTCAAGAGTTTGTAATACAATAATGCGACATTCTAATCACTTGAAACACTGAATCACAACAACAAACAATTCTTACCATTGCACAGATTGTTTTTCTGACAACTCTTAATTAATCATCACTAAAATAATATACCTACATTTAACAACAATGGGCTAAAGTTCAAGTATTAATTTTTTGGTGTTTTGTTTTTAAAAGTCGCATCCTGCAAAAATAAATAAATAAAGTCACATTGAATTCTTTCTTCTTTTTCACCTCTTGTGAAAATTTAAGCAAGAAAGAACCAACCCCAACAGAGAATCTATGTGAGATACAGAAATCATTTTCTGTATTTTTCATGAGATCATAGGATCTTAGATTTAGAATTAGAATAATCACGTAGTCCAACAGATGAGGCCCGGTAAAATTGCCTAGTCTGATCCTCAATACGAATCCAGCTCCTCCAACTTCCCATCCCAACTTTAACACTTTCCCTATCCACTTAAAAATAACAGAACAGTTAGTGGTAGATACCAGGCTTACTGGCCTATTTCAGAAAGGGTTAGTGATTTTAATTGGGCAGGCCAAACGTGAAAACAAAGAAGCCCTAAAATTTGAATTTCAAAAGGTGGCGCCTCAAAAAGCTTGTTTTTGGTTAAGATTCCACTACTACAAATACAACTGACATAGTGGAAAAAGCAATAACCTGGGTGAGACTAAGGAGAATCGGTTTCTAATTGTCATAAAAACTTCCTGTGTCACCACAATCTCTTTCTGTTTCCAACATGTAAAATATTTTCCCTCAGATTCCCTAAATCCTAAGAGCAAGGCTTTCAATTCACAAATCTCCCTTCTTCAGGTTTTAGTAGTAGCTAAAAGATACTGAAATGAATAATGGAAAAATAAGGAAAAGAGAACCCCAAAATTGACAGAGAATGGAAAGATATGAGATTTGACTCATATTACGTGAGCTGATTTCTACCTTAGAGTTATTTAGTTGAGGAACAGGGCCAAAATATACCTCATCATATTTCTCTTCAAGCCCACCTGTCCTGCAAAGTTCTCTATTTCTGTCAAGGGCACTATCAATATCCCATATACCTAATCTTATAATACTGGGACCAACCTTTATGTATCCCTCTCGCTCCTCCTCCATACCCAATCAACCATACAGTTTATTGAGTCTGCCATTCTCTCCTCCTTTCTAATTCATTCTTCACCATTTTCAAAAACAGTCTTATAAATGCAGAGATTTGACCAGGCCACTCTTCTAATCAAAAGCCTTCGATAGCTACCAGTCATTGCTTCTAGGCTAAAATACAAATTCCTCAACCTGCCATCTAAGACTCCAGATTCTGGCTTCTGACTACATTTTTAGGTTTATTCTCCTCCACACAATATACATTCTTGCCAAACTAGACACCTCTCTGCATTTTCTATGTCTGCAAAGTACTTTCTTTTTGTCCTAGACTCATAGAATCCTTGTGTTCCTTCAAGAATCAGATAAGGTACCATCTACTCTGTGAAGCCTTCTTTGATTCCCTTAGTTTTTCGGGTTCATTCTCTCCTCAAATTAACATGTGGTCACTTATCTGGGTACTAGTCATATCCCTCAGTAAATAAAAACTCCTTGAGAACCCAGGGTTGTTTCTGTTTTTGTTTTTGTATTCCTGAGCCAGTGACTTGCATACAATAGGTGAGTGTTTATTGTTCCTTTTGTTATATCATTTTTTCCTTAAAAAAACAAAATCTGTAATCTTACTATTCCTAATTGTTGAAGAGATAAGTCTCAACTATTGAAAAATCAGAACTTTATATTAAATATATTTAAAGAAGTACAGTGTATTACTTTAAGCTACCTAAAAGAATTTATTTAATGACACAATTTCACTAAGCCTCGTTCTAATGAATAGATAAGACTATTTTGTTATTAACACACCTCCTGGTGCCTGTTACTAAAGTGCTTTAAAATAGTGCTCTCTCTTAAGTAGATTGAACATTCTTATTTATGCTATTAATAGTGTTAAGATAAACTTCCACACAGCTACCACTGAAATGGTCAAGAATTCAGAATAGTAAAGGGGGCAGGGAGAAGCTGAGTACAACAATGTGTCTGAATTAGAATGAAGTCATACAGCTGGAAGGGTCCTTAAAGATCATTTAATTCAACGTCCTCATTTTACTTAGGAAGAAACTGAGGCTCACAGGGGCTAGGTGATTTACCCTAGGTTACACAGGTAAATAGAAGTGTTATCAAGGTTTGACTCTAAATCTTAGGGCACTTTCCCCAAATTCATGCTGGTCTTACTATATAGTGTTTTTAAACTGCCTCTGCTATGTGATATTGCTACCTAACATCATAGCAAAAAAAAGAATAATTTATGTCACTGCAAAAGACAGAATTACGGGGGATATACAGTGTGTTGGGGAGGGGGGGTGAGTGAGTGAGTGAGTGAGTGAGTGAGTGTGTGTGTGTGTGTGTGTGTGTGTGTGTGTGTGTGTTATGCTCCCATACTATGGATACCTCTTTTAAGGAAAATGAAGAAAAGTTACATTCCTGAAAAGAGCAAAAAAGGAAGCCTATCAACATATACTGATGAAAAACTAAAATAGTGACTTATTTCCAGGTATTTGTACCTTTCATTAAGCTGTAGAGGATCACCTCAGGTTACAGAATCTTAGTTCTTAAATGAGATACATATGTTTCCATTTATAAATAAGAAAAGGGAAGCAGAGTATAGATTTAAACAAAAAAATCTAAAAATTATCTCTTTATTTCAACATACACAGCATTTTAGCTGCTTCCAAATAAATAAACGAGACTATAATATGACTTCTTATTATCCAGGTTAATCTTCCACAAAATAAAGATTAAATACCAAATGTATATTAATCCTATTTGAGATGCAATAGAATTATGTTTTGGTGCTATTTGAAATAAGGTGAAAAAGGTGCTCAGAAATATTACAGTGTTTACTAAACCTACATCTCCTTAAATCTTTTAGAGAAAAGCTGTTTTTGTAAACATTTAACAAAGAACAGATGGCCTGCTTTAATCATGTGAAAAAAAAAAACCTGGAGCTCACATTAATACCCCTACAACAGCTTACAAGGACTAGGCACCTCCCTAACCAAAGGCATGGTAGAGCCTTCCCCAATGGTATTTAATTTTACAGTAGACATTTTCTCATCATTTCCTACTGCTTGACAGTTAATCAATGCCATTAACATTTGATATTATCACACAAGACATTCCTAAAATCTCTCATTTATGAAAAGAAACATGTATGATGCTTAACACTGAGTATTTAAAAATAAGCTACAGAGGTTCATAGCTCAATACTTTAAAAACCAATTCTAGCTTTTCAACATATTTTTAGAAGTTAGAAAGAGTATCTAAGTTTATAGTACTAAAAACATTGTGTCCAATTTTCAAACTGTAATAAAAACAATTCAATGCATTTTCAAAGTTTTTTAAAGAGGAAAACATGCTAGAAATACTAAATGTTTACATTCAAAATTCCATGCTCATATCATATTAAAATAGATAGAATAAACAAACAAGGTCTGTCACATAAAGTATCAGAATGTTGAATTAATCTAGTAAGAACGGAGGTCAGTGGAAGAACAGAAAAGGAAGAAGCAATCTTTCTGTTGCTTTAAGAGAGATTGAACTAACATAACCCACAACTTAAGCCCTGATAACAGATGACAATCATATCCCTGGGAGAGAATCATCCTGAGACAATATTCAGCTCTTCAGTTCATCATGGTAAAAAGGGAAAAATATGTGAGATAACTCAGATAATCTGAGTCTCAATCCTAGTTCTAGGACTAAGGATTTATAACATCTTAGGCAAGTCACAACCTCTCTGAGCCTGAGTTCCCTTTTCTAGAAAACTAAGGCACTAGGTGATCCCTAAGGCTGCTTCCAGAATGAAAATTCTATCATTCTATCTACATCAAGAGAAATTACATATATATTTGCAGCTGCAGAAATTAATTTTTAAGAATTTGTCAGATGTGTTGTTTCAGGTTTCAATAGCACTTTCAGACTTGGTTAAACAGAAATCTCCTTTAATCATGTTTTAGCCTAATTATACTTCTGGAACTTCAATCTGTTAACAGTGTTGAATAACATGACAGGTAATGTCAAATTATCAGTTTCTAGTGGCTCATATGTTCCCAATCTTTGCAAACTAATGTAATTCTGTTGAATATACTCTCCCATCTAGAAACAAAAATTTTAAACTATCTTTTATTTTACTTCATAATACTAAGACATAATCCATATGTACAAACCCAACCACAACATGATTTTCAGAAAGAAGGAAAGGGGAGCCACAAATGATAAAAGCAGATTATTCACAATATACAAATGGGTTACGGCACAATATATCCCAAGTACATCTTTCAGTAAAATAACACTACATATGATAGCTAAGTCCTGGGGCCAGTCTACCAAAACCTGTTTAACCCATAATGTAACCAGATGATATGGTATTGGCTTAATAGTACTACAGAACCTGACTATAATACATAAAAATATTTCTTTGGTACAGTACATTATGTTCAGAGTTGGATGCCAGGAAATACATTTTCACTGATTAGCAGGGGAATTCCACCTGTGGCTGGAAGGTAAAGGGGTATTGATAGAACTATGGGTTAAGCAGTAGATAGGAGAGGAAAATTAGGTGGAGGGAAGCATATTTAGTTGAAAGGGAGTTACAAGTGACCTATTGGTGGGGGGCATAAATATTATTAGGGCACCATAGAAATAGGGGTTCTTTCTCAGAACCTCCAAGGATATAGATAGCCTAAATCTGCTTCCAAATCTTGTTCTCATTTATCTTCATCAGGCCCTGGAGATGGTCATCAACTTCCCTTTCCATTGCTATTACTAGGTTATTTTAAAAGAGGTGTTTGTTCTTGTTCCTGCATGGCTAACTTTAGAACAGATCTTTCAAAGTAAAAGCATACTACGTTATCCTAAGGTACTTAAGGCCAGAAGAGTTTAGGGTTTGGAGATAGTGATGTACTATAGGTTACTTCAGGTTCCTACCCAAATCTACCTCTCTTCCTAACTTCTGTAAAAAATACTACCATTCTTCCAGTCCCTCCAATTCTCAACCTCAGAGTCCTCTTCAACTCTCCACAATCTCTTACCACCATATATAATCCATTGCCAAATCTCATCAATTCTACTTCTCCAACATCTCTCACTTCTGTTTCCTCCTCTCTTTCCACTCATATGGCCACCACCCTAGCTCAAGTCTTCATCAATTCTCAACTGGACTACTGCAATAGTCCTTTTAATTGGTCTCCCTGACTCCAGTTCATGCACTCCACAACCCATCCTCCACATAGCTGTTAAATTGGTAAATCCTATAGCACTGGTTCAATCATGATATTTCCCTGCTCACAAAGCATATTCCCTGTAAGATAAAATACAAACTTCTCTGGCATTGACAGTCCTTCACAAGAAAGTATGAAAAGAAAAACAAAAGCTGAGAGCAGTATAACTTAAATGACCAAAACTGGCCCCAAAGAAAAGATAAGAAACACTCTTTCCTTCTTATATTGGAAGGTTGGAGAGTAGGGGAATCTCCCAATGGCCCGGAGACATTGTATGTATCATTGTGTATGTTTGTATGTGTCCAGGTAATGAGTTAACTGCTTTTTTTTTTCTCTCTTCTTTGTTATGGAAAATGGATCTTCAAATAGGAGTTTAGGAGGGAATATTTTAAGATACAAAAGGTATTAAAGTAGAAAGTATAAAATAAATTTTCATTAAAAAATTAGAATCTAGCTCTAACCTATTTCTCCAGAATAATTTCAAGTGGCTTCTGCTCATAAATTCTGTATTTGAATCAAACTGTCCTATTAACTGTTCTCTGTATATAATATTATATCTGCTTCCACTGTGCTTTGGCATCAAGCTGCCACCCCCACCCTCCCTCAGGCTGGAATGTCATAGTTCAACTGGAGTGCTACCTACCAACATGAGGTCATTTCTGATTCTATCCAGTGGTTAGTGCTGAAAGTCTCCTCAAAATTACTTTCTATTGACCTTGTAGAGAATTTGTATTCACTTAACTATGTACATGGTGTTTTTCCCAATAGCACAAAAGCCCCCTAAGGACAGGGACTATTTAATTTTTGTCTCAATTTTGATTGCCTAAGCACAGTAACTTGGACATGATAGTCACTTAGTAAAAGCTAAATTAATTACTTAGATATTGGCAGAACTTTTGATAAAACCTCCTAAGCTACTCTTATGAAAAAAAAATATGGGTTTAAAAAATAAGTCAAGTGAACTCTAAACTGATTGAACGACCAGATCCAAAGAGTAGTCATTAATAGTAAGATGTCAACTTGGAAGGAAATCTCTAATTAGGTAGGGCAAGGCTCTTCACTTGGCCCTATCTGTTTTAAAGGCAGGAATGGGGTACATATCCAATTTCTACAAAGCTGGAATTGACAGCTTACATGTTAAGATTTTGACAAGTGAAACCACTGAACGGAATCTAAGAACAAACTTTTAAAAGAATAAATGTAAAGTCTTAACTTGAGTTTAAAAAACACACACACACACACACACAAAAAACCCCTCACAAATATAAGCTGGAATAAGCATGTTTAGAGTCCCTCTGAAAAGTAATTGAGAGTTTGGCGAACTATAAATTCAACAGTATAATATGGCACTCAAAAAAATAACCTGGGGGCAGCTAGGTGGTGCAGTGGATAAAGCACCAGCCCTGGATTCAGGAGGACCTGAGTTCAAATCTGGACTCAGACACTTGACACTTACTAGCTGTGTGACCCTGGGCAAGTCACTTAACCCTCATTGCCCTGCCCCCCCCCCAAAATAACCTAATGCTAAGACTGCATTAAAGCAGACATAATGCCCACTACTAGGGAAGCAATAGTTTCACTATACTCTGCCCTGATCTGGCCAAATCTGGAACAAATAGTCCTGGGTGTCACATTTTAGAAAAGAACTAATAAGTTGGATAATCAGAGGAAGACAGCTATGATGGTGAAACAGCTTGAAAGAAAAGACAGAGATGTTCTTTGAGCATTTGAATGCCTATCTTTTGGAAGAAAGATCAAGGCAGAATCAAGAGGCAGATAAAGACAAGGTAAGGGAAAACAGATCAAAAGAGCGATCCCTAAGTGCAACAGGCTGCTTCCCTTTGCTGGAGGTCTTCAAGGAAAGACCAGATGATCACTTGTACAAGTTATGAAGGAGATTCTCATTCAGGTGACTGAGACGAAATGGTATTTAAATCCTAATGTCCTTTCGATTCTGACGTTCTTTGTTTCTGTGATTCCTGATTTCATTTCAAGAATGAAAAAGCTGTATTTCACTCCTTAGCTTTAAATTAATCTACTAATAGCATCTCTAGATTCAGACCAATACCTGAAGACAATACTTTTTCATCAAACTTGATGGTCTATCCTATCCTATCGAACTATAGGTTCTACTATCCTGGAAAGGCTTTGAATGGGGTCCCTATAATAACAAGCTCTGTCTCTAATGGTCATCTTACCTAGTGACTGGGAAGCTTCTTACCAGAAAGATGACCATTAAGTGAAGAGCTCTTTGACACAACCCACAAAACTAGAAAATCAACATTCTTGGAGTGGGAAAAGACCTTAAAAGTAATTGAATCAAATCTTCTCATTTTATGATAAAAGTAGAAACCAGAGAGCAGAAATGATTTGGTCAAGAGTCACACAGCTTGTTATTTGCAGAGATAAGACTAGAACTCAGATGTACAGACTTCCACTAAGGTTCGCACTCTTCAACAAATCACAGTGGCTCTAAAGAAGGATAATTTTGGCTCCCTGGTTGGTTGGGGCATAATATTATAGTTGGAGTAAATATCTTAAAAAAAAATAAAATTGAATTACTATGATTACAGGCTGCATCCCTAAATGATATCCAGCTTTCTTGTAAAAACTTTTTTATCAAAATTGAGCCTGAATGAGAAAGTGTTGCTAAGTTAGCATAATATCTCCATTTGTGAAAAATTAAAAATCACTCAGAATATGTTTTATTCCTGGTAAGCCAGTAATTTTGATGATCTTATGAGTTGATTTACAAAAACCTGTCTATCTGAAGACATGCATGATTATTAAGTGTTTCCCTAATAGAAAGGCATTTAGAATCAATAATAAAATGACAAAATTGGGGGGGGGATCAGTATATTAAAACAATGCAAGTGTCAAGTTGTCTCTGACTTGTGGCAAGTAGAATAACATGGAGTCTATCAGCAATTCTTATGAGAAATTCTGGTTTTGACAACCTTGTTCAGAAGATTTTGAAATTTAGTAGAAAAACAGATTTAGGTCCCATTCACATAAGGATATGTTTATTCTGCCTATCTCAACAGATTTAATAGTCTTACTGGTTTTCAATGGATCTCTAGATTTAGGGGTAAGGCTTTTTTCTTCCCAATATTTTTAGTCAGACTATGAATGTTTCAGTGAGTATATGAATGACCTAAAAATCAGCATATTCATCAATGCCTGATTGTTAATGTTAGCAAACTTTTTTCTTATTCAAAGAGGATTATAAAACTGAGAAAAACTTTCAGAGTACTGAATCCAACTCCTTCACTTTATATAGGAGGCTTTTAAAGCAGAGGAATAACACAGAATGTTGTTCAGTTGTTTCAGTCACGTCCCACTCTTCTTGACCTCATTTGCAGTTTTCTTGGCAGAGATAGAGTGATTTGCCATTTCCTTTTCTGGCTCGTCTTACAAATGAGGAAACTGAGGCAAACAGGATTAAGTGACTTATTTGGGATCACATAGACAGTAAGTATCTGAAGCTGGATTTAATGAGTCTTCCTGATTCCAAGCCCAGTGCCCTACACACTTCACCACCTAGCTGCCCTAGATAAGATAATGTATTTGAAGAACTGTTCACAGTGGCTGGCACACAGTAGGCACTTAATAAAAGTGTTTGCTCCATTCCTCCCTTCCCTATGAATCACATGGTATTCAGAAGAACACAGATTTCAAAAGTATGGAATACAAACCCCATTTTGCAGATAAGGAATGCAACCCCATTTTGCAGATAAGGAAACTAACTTTGCAGAAAGATTAAGTGACTTGGCAAAGGTCACATAGCTACCAAGGTTTTGAGGCAGGATTTGAACACAAAAGTCTTTCTGACTCAAGATCCAGAATTCTATCCAATACAGAGTAGGAAAGAATGCCTTTATATAAGACTAATCAATCACCAAGGTTTTGAATCAAAGAAAATGAAAAAGATCTTGAGGGAAATGGGCTCATCATAAATACAAGGTTATAGGTAACTTAGATACCAAAAGTACTGAAGTAGTCAATTCATCGGGGGAAAAAAACAACATTTTAACTAAATTACATTGTACAATGTATAAGGCACTGGATTCAAATACACATCCAAGAATTGGGTGATTTTTTTTAAAGTACTAGAAAAAGGAACGTGTTTTTTTTTTCAAAAATATAACCAAACGTAAAGTTAAATGGCACAAATTCATTTAAGGGAGGATTGAATTTACTGTACATCAGAAGCAGTCAGTTTTAAGATTTAAAGTGGATTGTGTCCCTATGACTCCCTCCAGCTGGAATTGCACATGAAACAGAAGATCCTAAAGCAATTAAGTATTTTATAAACACTGTTAAGGGGTCAAAAAGAGGGAGGTTCATTCACTGACTAATAACGCAGTAATAAACAAACAGCAATGTTATGCAACTGAGAAAATTATTATAATTGAATCTACACAGCTGGGCAAGAATAGAAGCCTACTTATGTATATTAGATCACAAATGCTTTGTGTGGGTAGATTTTAATAGAGTTTGAGAACTGTTGGATTATAACAAGTTGTATATAAAATGTTTTTAAAGTCATATTTTTGTTTCTATCTGAATATCAGCCAACAATCACATAGGTAACAGTACAGAAAGTAAGAAACAAAATAGCCCTAGCAATTACTTGTTAATCTATTTTTACCACAGAGAAATATGTGTGCAGAATGGTTAAGCTGTTACACTTTCCTGAGATGTCCTCATTATACATGTCTTCTAGAGACATTTTACCTTGTTTGTTCACAGCAATATGAATAATTAATGACTGTGACACACTAGTGTATTGAGAGGGGGAAAAACAGGAGAACAAAGTAGCTTTCAACATTTGAACATTTAACCTTCACTCTGCTCTTGGAGTTTCCTTTATACTTTGATATGTTTCCCTTTTGCAATTGTTGCATTTGCTTTTCTTTCTTTCCTCTGCCACCCAGACCAGATGATAGGGATGGGATCCACCAATTACCCTAATTTACACTTATAGAGCTATGTGTTAAGCAGGGACAAATGGGTGGTTCTTCAAGTTTTCCAAGACTCTTTACAATCACAGTATTAGAATCAAAGCACTAGTTCCCTGAAGTTGAAGGAAGATCTTGAAAAAAAGATTAAATCTAATGGGAACCACCACTACCATCACCATTACCACCACCACCATCATCATAATCACCATCCTCATCACCACCTTTTTCAATGAACCATGGTAAAAGTGCAAACCAAAAAAATCATCTTTCTCAGAAGATATTCATTCTGGAAAATTGTCCTTATAACAATCATGTAGCATGAGGCCTTTTTCTAAATAATTAAATGTGAGTACAATGTATTCTGTGCTATGCCTTGATCTATTATAAAGCCTAATTCCAAGCAAAAATTGGTTTATTTGCTCTTCTAAACATTAGGACAGAATACAAATGTATCTTCAATAAGCACACATTTTACATCAATGATATCAATTTTATGAGATAAAAGTACTAAAGCTTTAATGGTCACAATTAAAAAAGCCAAGAGTTTGAGTGGCTCAATAGTTGAGCCATAGACCTTTTACCTGTAATGGAATCCATTATAGTCCTGATCTCAGTTTGAGGGGGTGGAAGAGGAAAAGACTTTTAAATATAGTTATAAAATGGTAGTATTCTATGAACTGTTTAACTGTGTCATTTCAACACAAATTGCTGTATGATTTACTTTCTATCTCATCTTCAATATCCACTCAACAGACTTTTTTTTAAAGTGGCTACAATTGGGGGCGGCTAAGTGGCGCAGTGGATAGAGCACTGGCCCTGGATTCAGGAGTACCTGAGTTCAAAACCTGCCTCAGACACTTGACACTTACTAGCTGTGTGACCCTGGGCAAGTCACTTAACCCCCATTGCCCCACCCCACCCCCAAAAAGTGGCTACAATTAGACAATTAGAGAATATGAACATACTACCTAAATTTTGTTAGTGATTTTTATAGAAATGGTATGTTATCATTTAAATGGCTAGTTTAAGGAAAGTGTTTTTGTCCAGTTCTAAAGATATATGCTTCAGTGATCCTCCTAAAAGATCATTTTAAAGCTGCCTGTGGACTTGGGAATTCTGAATAATTGCAGAGGCCCATCTCACCAAAGACATGCTTAAATATCAACAATGAAAATATATAAAGGGAAATATTTTGACATCATCCCTGTAAGATAATTGTATCAAGAGGCAGTGATTTTTTTTTTGAAGAAGGGAAGAATACCATGAATTATAAAAGAAATATTTATGTTAGAGACCAGGCCACACAAATAATAACTTAAAAAGAAGAGGAGAGGAAAGTTGCGGTTTAAGTAATTGACGGGATGTCATGTAGAAAAAGGACTAGACATGTTCTGCTTCACCCCAGGGGTCAGAACTAGGAGCAATGGGCAGATATTACAGAGGCAGAATCTAACCCCATGTAAGGAAAGGCTTCCAAACAATCACAACAATCCAAAGGCAAGATGGGCTGCTTGAGGGGGATAGTTATTTCTCCATCACAATAAGGTATCACTTGGGTAGGTGAACCACTTGAGATATTGTATAGGTTGGATTAGATAAAAGTAAAGGCCCCTGCTAACTCTAGATTGGATTAGATGAAAGTAAAGGTCCCTGACAACCATTTCTTGATTGCTTTAAATTATATTAGGAAACTAGAAACAAAGTAGGTGCCCAGCTTCTGGAGAATGGCTACACATTGTCATACACACCCTTCATAACGTCTCTCATATTTACACCCTTCTCCGACACTACAATCACCCTTGGTGCAGGACCTACCAACTCATCACCTCATGCCTGGACTATTACAATAACCTACTGGTTGGACAGCTTGCCTCAAGTCTCTGCCCCACCCCCACCCCCTTCATTCATCCTCTACTCAGCCTTCAAATTGATCTTTCTGAAACACAGGTTCTGACCATTTGATCCATTTGACCCATTCAATAAATTCCAGTGGCTCTCTATCACCTCCAGGGTCAAATAGAAAATCCTCTATTTGAATAAAGTTCTTCATAATCTAGCCCTTTCTTGCCTTTCCAGTCTTCTTATACTTTACTACCCCATCCCTCCCAAATATATTCTGCAATCTAGTGACAATGGCCTCCTTGCTGTTCCGCTCACAAGACAGCCTGTCTTCCAACTCTGAGCATTTTCGCTGGCTATTTTCCATGCCTGAATTTTTTTCCCTCCTCAAGTCCATGCCTTCCTTAAGTCTCAGCTAGAGTTTTATCTTCCCAGTTCTTAATTTTGGTGCCTTCCTTCTGATCCTACACCCAGTTTATGTTGTATGTATATTGTTTATACATTGTTGCTTGCATGTTGTCTTCCCCTATTAGACTCTTGGCTCCTTAAGCATGATTTCTTGCCTTTCTTTGTATCCTCAGAGCTGAGCACAGTCTCTAACACACAATAAGTGGTAGTTGATTGACTATCCAAAAAGAATATTACTATGCTGTGAAAAATAATGAATAAGAAATACCAAGAAACATGGAAAAGATATGAATTGATGCAAAAGGAAGAAAAAAGTACCAGAAAAACAATATACATAATAACTACCATAATGTAAAGGGGGGGGGGAATCCAACAAAACAACTGAAACTGAATGGTGTGAAATTATGATGACCAATTTTGGCTTCAAAGAAGAGGTATGAGAAGCCACCTTCCTTCCTACTGTGCAGAGGTGGCATGGTGGTGGATGTGGAACATTATAGATGTTAGACTTTTTTTTTTCTGTTGGTTTTCCCTTTTTCATTCTTTGTTATAAGAGATGGCTTTCTGGGAGGGAAAAAGATAAAGATACATAAGGAAATATAATTACATAACCTGACAGACTTTGGTTTTTAAAGTCCATATTTATGTTGAGATTGCACATTGTAAAATCTGTTAGTTTTTAATAAAAATAACTAAATATTCTCTTACTCTTTACTAAACTCAGTAACATTCTTCCCTCTACATTAAGTGCCTACTGTATACAAAGGACTACACATCAGTTATTTCATAAATAGAAATTAATTGGTGATAATTTCAGTTACATAATTTTAAAACTAGGAAAGACATTAGAAATAATCTAATGCATTTGTTAAAATTCTTTTTTCAGATTAGAAAAGCCAAGGGTCAGTGACTTAAGTAAATTGCCATAGTCACACAGATATTCTGTCAGAGTGTTTTGAGGGAAGTCCAGAAAACAGACTTACACAGAAAAGAATTTCCCTGAAGAATGATGGATGGTGGGTCAAGTTGCTTGACTACTAGACCCTTGGGATGACTAAGGGCTAGGTGAGACCTGCTGGTGCCACCAGCAGAACAAAAGTAGATTTCATTAGGACTAGACCAGAAATATACCAATCTACACAAGAAAGGCAGTCAAGTTTACTGTGGTACACACTTCTACTGTACATGCTGGAAGTCCTATCAATGCTAGTTTGTATAGGACTAATCCATAAAGCTATATAGGTAATCCCCACTATAACACACCTGACAAGTGATGAAATAGCATCTACAACTCCATAAGACTGGCCAGAGTTTACTTTCAAGTGGCAAAGCCTTCGAGCAATTCAGGGTAACCTCCTTCCGGTTCCAGTAGACTGTCCCAGAAAAATCATCCTCTATCTCCCTAATCTGCCATTTCTTCCTATCTATGCACTCCTCTATTGCTTACAAAAAAACGTACAGTTCTTCCCATCCTTAAAAAACTTTAACAGGAACCAGTCATTTGCTCAAGGTATATATCCCTCCTCCCTTTCATAGCCAAATTCCTAGAAAAAGGAGTCCACATTCGTTGACTCCACTTCCTCTGCTGTCACTCACTTCTTAACCCTTCAAAATCAAGCTTTCAAACTCATTGCTCACCTGAAGCTGCTCTTTTGAAAAATACTAGTGTCTGTCTGTCTGTCTGTCTGTCTGTCTCTCTCTCTCTCTCTCTCTCTCTCTCTGCAGGGCAATGAGGGTTAAGTGACTTGCCCAGAGTCACACAGCTAGTAAGTGTCAAGTGTCTGAGGCTGGATTTGAACGCAGGTACTCCTGAATTCAGGGCTGGTGCTTTATCCACTGCGCCATCTAGCTGCCCCCTAGTATCTCTTTTAAACCTCATATTTTTTTATTTCTCTCTCATTTTTATATCATTTTCATTTCCAAATGTCTGTTCCCATTCCCTACCTAGAGAATTATCCCAGAAACCAAATTCTCTTGTCTTACCTTTTGAACTTTACCTTCTCCCTCCTTGACATTCTCTCAAAACTGGGTTTTCATAACACTTTTCTCCTACCTTTCTAGCTGATCCTTCTCAGATATCTTTCTTTCATGCTCCGGCACCTACCTAACTATGGTTGTACTACTGGCTCTGTCCAGATTCCTCCTTGCTACACATGACTCTTTTTGTGATCTCCTCAGCAAGTTTGGTTTCCATTCTCTCTCTCTCTTTCTCTCTCTCTCTCATACACACACACACAATATCATAGAGTGTATGTATGTATGTATCCAGCCTTGCATCTGTCCATTGGGCATTTCCAACTAGATGCCTAGTAGGCACCTCAAACTCAAGAGGTCTAATCCAGAATTCATTATCTTTCCCCAAAACTCACCCCTCTCTTCCTAACTTATTTCCACTGAGTGTACCACCATCTCCCCAAATCACCCAAGCTTCCTCAACTCAAGTTCCCCAGGCTTCCTTGACTCTCAGCTCCTCAGTATTCTCCACTATTCATTCTCCCTCACCTCTGTAATGAAATTTATTAATTTGATCATTGACAATGCTATGCTAAGGTTTAGTAAAAATATAGCAATTCAAACAGTTAAAGAAGAGAATCCAGCTTTCCAGACCAGAGTCCAGAATCCAGTTTTTCCAGACCAGAATCCAGTTTCCTCCTGACAAGAGAACTCAGAGACTTTATATGTTTTGTTAGTTTTTTACTATCTCCTTTCTGTTATAATATACACTATCTGTAACATGTACTCTCTGCAGAGGCTCTCCCTTTGCAAGACTAATGTCAAAGCGTCAGTTCATGAGGACAAAAAAAAAAAAAATCGCCCCTCTGGACAAAACTTTCCTCTCTTCCTTTTCTACATTGTTGTTCACATATTATTAGTTAGCAATAGTTATTATATTCTTTTTACTGTTCCATCAAGGAAATATTTTGTTTCTTGAGGAACAAAAGGGGGGAATGTGGTAAAAAGTTTTAACAGTCGGTTAGATAATGGAGAGACGCCAGTTTTGGGGTTTTTTTTAGGACCACCCTTTTGGGGAGGAGACCAACAGCATTGCCTGCTGAGCACTCGACTTCTGACTTCCGGGGTGCGAGCTTAAAAGGCAAGGAGAGAACGGAAGTGGGAGCTTTTGCCTGCTCCGCTGGTCTCCTGGCTGCGCTGCACAGACAGACGCGGACTGGAGTTTGACTCGGCCCGGCTCTCGGTTAACAGCACGCGCTTGATTCGGTCTCTCTCCCCAAAAGTGGCCTTGGGTTTTGGTGAGTTTTATACAGAATATAGACTAAGCCTAGACTTAAGACGATTCGTATTGTATTTCTACTTTCCTATCCTTCTAATCAACATCACCTTGTGACTACCATACAATAAAGGCTCTATCTAGAAAACCAGAAGCTTCTTCCATTTACTAGTCTGGGAGATAAATTAAGGGAAAGGTTAAGTAGGGGAGATTTATGATCTAATATCCAATTTTAATCTCACACCTCCCAAAATAAAATTGTCATATTTTGTTGATTCTACAACAAATCCATCTCTTTCACTCACAAGACTACATCTTAGTTTTAGTCTCTCATAACTTCTCACCTGAACTATTGCCATAACCTCTTAACTGGTTTCCTTGCCTCTAGACTGACCCCTTTCAAATCAATCCTCCACATAGCCAGTTACCAAAGTAATAGTTCAAAAGTACAGGACTGACGACATAACTCCCCTGCTAACTAAGCTTCAGTGGCTTCCTGTTGTAAAAACAGACAAAAGCAAAAACAAAAACAACACTCCTCTGTTTTGTTTTGGGTTTTTTGTTTTTATACATAAAGACCTTCAAAACACAGGTCTAGCCTACCTGTCTAGCCATATTATATATTACTCCCATCACCCTGCATTCCAGATAAACTTCTGTCTCCCTACTTTTCCATAAGATGGAATAGCCCAATAGATGGAATACACTTTCTTTACTTGCTACTCCTTGAAGAATCCCTATCAGTTCCTTCAAAGCTCAATGTACCTGCCAGCTCCTCTAAGATGCTTTTCCTAATTCCCATAGTTACTAATGACTTTCCTCCAACCCCCATTCTTTAAAAAAAAATTCTTCATTTATTTAGTGCATATTTTTAATTTACTCACAGGCATACCTGTTATTTCAAGGAATATAAGTCCATTTAGGGCAGAGTCTATTTTGCTTTTTGTCTTTGTATCCCCCAGTGCCCAATCCATAGTAGACACCTTGCTTATTGATTGATTTAAAGTCACCTCCATCCCATAATAAATCTCACTTATAAGTATTTTAGTGGAGCTTTTTAATTACTTATGTTTATTGAAATTGAATATCCTATGAAGAACGGGTAAGGGCAATTTTCAGAAGATTATCATTGCTATCATCATCATCATCATCATGACTGGGTTTCCCTATCTCACCCAGGCAGGAAGTGCAGAGTATTTACAGGGTCCTTCCCATTGCTAAATGGCATGGGGGCTCTGCATATTGGTGCCAGACTTAATGCAAACACCAGATCAACTTAGTCCATTGCAACACTGAACTGCCAAGTTCAAGAGATCTAGTCTCAGCTTCTCTGGTAGTGGGACTGCAAATGTCTGTTACCAAGCCCAAGTTCAGAAGATAATATTTAGGAAATTTCCCTAATAAATACAAACAAACAAACTTAGAAAGCTCTTGAAGATATACAGGTAACTTCTTAACAGCCTAACTGTTCCTAAAGCCCAAGGGTCAATAGAGTCATTCTATATACTTAAATGGATTTGTTAAATAACTGCTTCCTTTCTACTCTTAAAAGAAAAAGATACCTGCATTCTACAATTTTTAATAAAAGAAATTTTTATTGCTCCTCAATATTATGTCATCAATATGTATTAAATTCTATAATATAGATGGCATCATACTATGTAGTTGTAGAAAGTTCCTTCAGGCTTGTGACTCTCTAAGTTCTAGCTATACTAGATAAATCAGGGAAAGGGGAGGAGGGAGGAAAGAGAAATGAGGAAGGAAATGGGTGTTGGGAAATGAATTGGAAGAGAAAGAGAAAGAGTACAGTTCAGGCAGTAAAGGAGGAAAATGGGGGTAAGTGGAAGGAAAAGACAAGAGGGGATATCCAGAAGGTAAAATGGGGAAAAGGAAAGGAAAAAAGTAAGAATGATGGGGAGAAAGATTCACCAGCAGATCCTCTGAGGGACACTGGTACTCTAGAGTGGAATGTCTGCCCTGGGTTTCTACTGGTAGTAGTATGAAACTGCCAACCTATGAGAAATCACATATTAATACCATACACGGGCAGCTAGGTCACTGATGTCACCTGATTTGGGATGGAGAAGGAAGCGTATGGAAAAGTCCAAAGCATCCAAGGTACAGAAAGGAGTTAAAACAAAGAAGCATCTTCTTGGGTGAAACAAAAAAACAGAACAAGATCTAAGAAATAGGCTTACTCTCCCTGGACTGAAGCAGTGGGAGTAGACTGGCTACCAATTTAGAAATTATGGGTTATGAGCACCAAGGAAAATTAGGTTTCACGGGCCCTTGTTATGTTGTGAAAATACCCCACTTAATAAATGCTACCTTAGAGATTCTGCTTTCAGGGAACTTAACCAGGGAATCTGTGGCGTACTTACACACCCTATCCTCCAGACAAACTGGTCTGTTTGCCCTCCCACAAAACATATCTCTGTCTTCATTTCCATCCTTTTGATCATGCCATTATCTCTCCCTTATCTCCAACTAACATCACTCCACACACACTTCCAATGGTCAAAAAGCTTACCCATCCTTCAAAGGCCAGTTCCAACATGCCTCCTCCATTAAGCCTTCTCTGGTCACTCCAGGATGAATCGATAGCTCCCTCCTACAAATTCCTGCACAACATTGTGTAAGCCACTCGTGAACACTTAGATTGCCTCATACAGTAGTTATATATAATTACGTGTCTGCCTTTCTAATTCATCATTAAACCTTAAAGGCAAGGGGCAGTGGCATATATACCTAGATATCCTTTACAATATCTATCCAAATGTCTTTCACATAGTAGGCAATCAAATAGTTGTTGAATAAACACAGCTGATATTCACTAAACTATAATGTTTGATCTGAGGCAAGTGTTAGTGGCATATTATGCCCAGATACATCACTTTTTTTTAATCTCTCCTACTCTCTCCTTCTTTCTACTACCTTTATTGTTATCTTTTTCATCTTCCTTTTCTTTAAATCTGACAGTGATACCCTCAGACAACAGTTAAGCCACTTATGAAATAATTCATCTACTTTTTTAAATGATGAAAAAGAGTTTCAAAAGGCCCTGTGCAAAGAAAATTTAGAGAATCAGATTTTTTTTTTAAGTGAGGCAATTGGGGTTAAGTGACTTGCCCAGGGTCACACAACTAGTAAGTGTTAGGTGTCTGAGGCCGGATTTGAACTCAGGTACTCCTGACTCCAGGGCCAGTGCTCTATCCACTGCACCACCTAGCTGCCCCAAGAGAATCAGATTTTAAACATAGGTACTTACATTATCTTACAGTAAGGTAAATAGCAACCAAATGCTGATAAGTAAGTTTTGATCATTCATTTCATTCCCAGTGAGATCCTGACAAATAAAATTTCCCATAAAGGAAGTCACCTACAATGTTGATACAATTCTCAGAATTCAACTTCTAAAAGTAAAAAGGTTATATATACAAAAAATTTTGGTGACTGCTCCAAGATATACTTCACACATTTTCAATTAAATAGAATCAACAAATTGTGGAATATTTTTTTTCTCAGAAGAAAAACGTTTCTAAGGCAGGCTTAGAATTTTTTAACATATGTAAAAAAGACAAGATTTCACCTTTCAAAGATTTTTCTGATCCTTTCTACCACCAACACCTCCACTGACCAGTAGAAAACAGATAACCCCATTAGGACCCCATATATGGGAGTGGAAATCAGATCGAGGAAAAGGTTGTAAATAAACCATTCCCAGATGGTCTTGGTGCACTGATAACTAATGATACAACCAGAGGAAAATGTGTAGCCCTCTATTCCACACAGCACTGGGCTACTTAAAGAAGCTAAAAGTGTTTTCATGCTAGGTTTGAAGGCTCTCATTTCAGTTTCAAGGGACCTAAAAAGTTTAGAAAACCTCACCACCTGAGCTGGGTAACTTTTGTACACTATTCGAACTGATTTAGAGATCAACACTCCAAGTAAATGCCAAGAAATGTCAGCAATGTTTAAGGGAAGTGGAGATAGGAACTGCAATGGCAACCCAATCCCACCTTTATATGTCCAAGACTTCTCCCTTTGGTTCATCAGTCACCTGAACTACTGATGTGGCCACAAGTGTACATTTTGGTGACATCATCATCAAACCACAACCATCAAAAATGAGTCATTTGCACCTAATTTAGGCATGTAAATTGGCATGGGACCAAAGGAGGAAGCAAAATCTAAAGAAGAATTTAACCTGGGCCTTAAAGCATTCTAATGTGTAGGGAAAATGTTTAATTAAAAACTAAAATCACCACTAGTTAGCACCAGGCAGCAAAATGACACAGTGTATAGAATGCTGGGCTTAGAGTCAGGAAGACTCTTTTTTCTGAGTTCGAATCTGGCCTCAGATACTTACTAGCAGTGTGACCCTGGGCAAATCACTTAACCCTGTTTGCTTCAGTTTCCTCCTCTATAAAATGAGCTAGAGATGGAAATGGCAAACCACTCCAGTATCTTTGCCAAGAAAATCCCAAATGGAATCATGAAGAGTCAGACACAAGTGAAACAACAATGAATAAAATCACCATCATCACATGTTTTCCTGAGATCATATAGTTCTTAGTAAGTTGATAGTGAAAAATCACAAGCAAACTGAATTCCAATTTTACATGAATTTAAAATTCCACCTAAATAACAAAGAGAAATACAAAGTAAACTCACAATCACTTATATAAAGCTTGTCCACCCATTAGATTATCTGCTTCAAATTGTTCATACCAGACTAGTTTCCCCTTAGTACCCAGAGTTCGTTTTAGCTGATGTTAGCTACTCTTTAAGTTGCTATACAACTGTAAAATGTAAAGTAATGTCAACATTAGGCTAACAAAATATAAGAAGATAAATTCATTTTAAGGAAGCATATGGTTATTCTCAAGATTAATATAAATGACAGCATAAAAGAGGGAAGACAGTACTGTATTTGACACTGGCAAACTTGGATTCAAATCCCTACTCTCTAATACCTTGGGCAAGTAATTTCATTTCTCTGGGCTTTAGTTTCCTCATCCATAAAGTGAAGGAGATGGACTAATGATCTATATGATCCCTTTCAGCTTTAAATCCTTTGATCCCATGACTTTTCAAATATATGCTATTTTAAATTACAAGGGCCATGTATGGCCCTTGACCCTGACTGATTACTATGCTGGTCTCCCCATCCAACTTTCTGGTCAAGTGTGATCTTTGGTTCAGTTATAGTGATTTTCTGTCTTGGCCCCTTCCCATGAGATTTAGTGATTGACCAGTGTAAGTGTCAACACTCAGCATCCTTATCAAGATGTCAGAATCTGGTTTGGCTTTCCTGTCAGTCTACATGATTCCCTCCTGAGGAAATCAATGGACAAAGAAGGAACTGTTATGTAAGCTTCTTGAGGGAGGGAACCTATCTTGCCCTCCTTAGTTGTAATGATTATAGTCCAGAGATAATACAAATGTTAGTGCTTTGCACATAGTAGGCATCTAATGGTTGATTTGATTTCTAATTCAGGACACAATGCATCAAAGTCTCATAGTAGGATACAAGAACTTTGGTCTCGGTCAGGAACCAAGCTAACTGATGTTATCCTTTCTGGGCTCTTGGACTCCCTATAACAATACCTTAGGTTTTTTTTAAACAGTGCTTTTTAATAGTATATATTAAAATGCTTTTAATATATACTATTCTAGTGACTAATCACTGGATCTCAGAAGCCAGGGAACCACTCTGGACTTTATAAAGAAAGTAGTCACAGCTAGAGGAGGGGACATGGAATAGAGGCCACTGAAGATAAATGAGCCTACTTGCTTGGACCAGATGCAAATAAAAACAAATTTCTAGGGGGAAGCTAGATGGCGCAGTGGATAGAGCACCGGCCCTGGAGTCAGGAGTACCTGGGTTCAAATCCGGCCTCAGACACTTGACACTCACTAGCTGTGTGACCCTGGGCAAGTCACTTAACCCCAATTGCCTCACTAAAAAAAAAAAAAACACACACAAAAACAAACAAACAAAAAACAAATTTCTAGTTGAAGGCCTAGTCAGATCATAGCAGAATATCTTTGTTACTGCTACCATTCATCAGTGCTATCATAAGGAAAAGAAAACAGCGGGGTGCAGAGGCTAGAAAGCCCAGGTGTAACACTGCAAAGAAAGGAGGGATAGAAAGAAAGAAACCAGCATTTATTAAGTGCTTAGTATATGCCAAGCATTAGAGATACGATTCTGGGCAAGAAGACAGTCCAGTCCTTCAAAGAGCTTATGCTCTAAGAGAGGAACACAAAACACAAAAGGGAGGTGAAAATGAAGTGGGGCAGGAAATCTAGCTGGCCCAATGACATGATTTTGAAGTACAGAATGTCAGGAACAAGTGCAAGAAGGGAATGAAGCCTAGCTAGCCTGGCCCCTTCACCAAACAGAGGCTTCTGAAAGGACTCATGAATGGGAGGAGGAAAGGCCAGGGCGCACAGAGGGATATTTCATGGTAAGCAGGACAAGAAAGGTGGTAGCTGAAGCTCCAGGTGCTGAAGAAAGTTCCAGGTTGAGAAAGCAGTAGAATCATGCTTCTGAAAGGAAGAGAATGTCCCAGAAATTACTATGTGACCTTCAGTAAATTACCTGACGCAGTTTTCTCATTTGTAAAAAGGCATTGGGGGCAGCTAGGTGGCACAGTGGATAAAGCACCAGCCCTGAATTCAGGAGGACCTGAGTTCAAATCCAGCCTCAGACACTTGACACTTACTAGCTGTGTGACCCTGGGCAAGTCACTTAACCCTCATTACCCTGCCAAAAACAAAAACAATGGCATTTAAGCTTCTTTACAACCTGGCACCTTTATGCCTTTACAGGTTTTTTTTTTTATATAGTAATCCCCTCAGCACACTATATAACTCAGTGACACAGGCCTGTTCCCATTTCTGGGCCTTTGCATTGTCTCCCCTGGCTTGAAATGCCCTCCCTTCTCAATCTCTTACTTCCTTCAAGATTCAGCTCAAAAAACACCATCAGGAAATAAAGCCTTCCCAGGTTCCTTCCACTATAAGCTCCCTTCCTCCCCAAACTACCTAGTTTCTATTTCATGCAGATTTGGTGCATTTACACTTTGTCTCCCCCATTCTAACGTAAATCCCTTGAAGGAAGGAACGATTTCACTTTTTTTCTCTGAACACCAGGCACTTAGTATGGTATGTGGCAAACAGCAGATGCTTAAAAGAAGCTTGTTGATTTGGTTGCTAATTGATGAGGGGCTTGGACAAGATGGATTCTAAGGTCACAAGGCCTTGGAGTTAGCCATCAAAGATTTGAATTCATTAAGATTTTTTTTTTAATTTTTCATTGATACCTTGTTTTTATATCACCTTTATTTCAAAATACATGTCTCGTCCCTCTCCTTTCCCCAAAAGCCATCTCTTGTAAGAATAAAGAGAGAGAGGGGCAGCTAGGTGGTGCAGTGGATAGAGCACTGGCCCTGGAGTCAGGAGGACCTGAGTTCAAATTCGACCTCAGACACTTAACATTTACTAGCTGTGTGACCCTGGGCAATTCACTTAACCCCAATTACCTCACCAAAAAAAAAGGGAAAGAAAAAAGAATAAAGAGAGAGAAAAGGCAATTCAGCAAAACTGAGCAACATATCAATGAAGTCTGACAGTATATGTAATGTCAACAAACATTTATTAAGCATTTGATTGTTAAGTGTAAGAACAAGAAAGTCTTCTATATTACCTTTCGCAAATGAGAATCTAGCCTCTGCTCCAGGGAGGTTGAACCTCTTACCTCTTGAGGCCACTCATTCTACTTTTATTTTTCTCTAAATGGTAAGTTTTTCATTAGTTATACCATGTATCTTGTTCTTTGCAACTTCCACCCCATTATTTCTAGTCCTGCTATTTGGAGCCAAACAAAGGAAATCGAATCCTTCTACCATATGACAGCCCATCAAATACCTGAAGAAAGTTATCATGTTTCCCTCGAACCTTTTCTTCTCCAAAGTAAGCATCATCAATTCTTTCAACCGAAGCTCATATGGTATGGTCTAAAGCCTCCATATCATCTTGGCAAGCCACCTCTGACTATAAACCTCCTTCCTCCCTTCCAGCTCTAAATCCTACAGATGGATGACATAAAGAAACTACTGATTCCAGAGGTATGTCAAGCAAAATATTTAAACCCACTAAGCATTGGTCCGTACATAACATCTTGCAGAAAGTTGAATCAGGGCAAATACAGGTGCTCACAGATGCTCTCATGTTTTTCTCTGCATCAGCATGTGTTGCTAGCTGGTTGTCCTCTGAGGAAGACAAGCACAAACACAAGGGATGCGTTTGTCCCCAGGGTTAGCTGCACGTTTAGGTTGTGGTACTTCAGAGTACTGATACATCAGAAAATCTCAACTTGGGAAGGTACCTCTGAATCCATCAAGGCCTCAATTAGAATCTCTTCTACAACACAACTGACAAATAGTCATCCAGCCTCTTTTGAAGATGTTAGTGAGGAGGAACCCACTAAGTATATCCCTGAAGCACTCCATTCCACTTTTGGATAGTTCTAATTCTTAGGAAGTTTTTCCTTAAAGTAAACCTCAATTGGACTCGCTGAAACTTAGACATATTCCTAACTCAGTCTTCTGGAGCAAGCAGAACAAGTCTAATCAATCCTCTATGTTATAACTCCAAATGCTCAAAAACAGCTATCATGTCCCCCAAACCTTAGATCTTCTCTTCTAAAGTTAAATGTCCCACCCCAATGGGAGAGGAAAGGATGAGATGTGTTCTCAATATCCTTCATCATTCTCTTTATCACACCCAAAGTGTGGGTGTCCCCACCCAGGCACTATCCTCCCATTTCAATGATGCTTCCTTCCACAGTGATCCTCTTAGTTCACACACAGATACATATACACATGTACATATATATGTTAACTGTCTTTCCCCTGAACTCCAGTCCTGCATTTCTAACTGCACTGCCTAGTAGATATCTCACCTTAGATGTTACACTAATAGCTCAAATTTAACACATCCAAAACTGGACTCAAAACTGGGAAGTAGTTTTAACTTTTCTGTCTCATTCTCCCACAAATAATTATTTGCTAAGTCCTACTGATCCTACCTCCACGGCCTCTTCCTATTTACACTGACACCCATGGATGTGCATAGAATGTGTGCTGGGTATGTTGAACCACATTCTATGTACCCATTGGCTACCACTATCCTCGTTCAGCGCTTCATCCCTTTGCAGCAGATGTTGCATTCTAACTCTCTAACTGATTCTGCCCTTTTAATCCATCCTTCACATTACTGCCATACAGCTGTCATAGTCACCCTCTTGGTGAAAAACCATCAGTAGTTTCATATTTTCATGGATAAAATTAAAATTTAGACTAGAATTTAAGGCCTTCCAAAATATGGCTCCAATCTACCTTTCCAGACATTTCACCTTCATATGCTCAGCATTCTAATACAAGAGGACTCTGGAGTGCCACACAAATTTAATACCATATCAAGTCTCCATGCATTCTCATTAGCAGCCTCCCATGCCTGGAATGTATTCCTTTCTCATATTTGACCAGTTAAAGTCCTCTTTCTCCAAAACTCAATTCAAGTACTATCTCCAGAAGGAAGCCTTTCCTGATCTCCCCACCTAAATGTATTCTCTCCTTCATCAAATCTTTCTAGAGTATCTTTTGCCTTTGTTCCAACTCACACTCTACTTCATATACCTTTTTTAATCATTTATTTTTATTCCAAACTTAACAAATGACAAACGAGTGTAGCACTTTAAATGATATAAAGCTGCTTGTTACTACAAGAACACATTTTTTTTTAATCACATATTACTCCAGTGATACTACATAGCTACAATTCCAGAATACTAGGAATTTAGAGAGTTCCAAATTTCAATTGAGTCAAAGGGCAAGATAAAGACTTGTAGCAGGGTTCATATAACCAATGATGACTTGAATGAGAAGTAGCTCCTGAAAGACTAGAAATGGGGTGCTAATAAAGTAGTAAGAGCAACAAATTAATAGCTAGCCCCCTGCATGCCACACACCAATATTTAAACAAGCACAAGAAGACTTCTAAGTAGTTAGGTCTACTATGGAAGTTCAGTGGAAAAATAAATAAGAATGGTGGAGGATGAGTTGAATATAGACTGTACTCTGCACCAATGAAATAATGTCCACATTGATGAGGTTATAATTCCATTAGAATGTAAATGAACTCACATTTTTACAGCACTTGCCATTTACAAAAAACTTTTTTCTCACAACAATCCTGTGAGGTACATGGTGTGAATATCATCATGCCTGTTTCACAGATGAGGAACAGAAAAAGGGAAGTAAAGAGACTTGTCCATAGACAGTTTATAAATTTCAGAACCAGGCTTTAAGCCTAGGTCTTCCAACTCCTCCAAGTTCAGTACTATTTCTACTCTCCCATGTTTCTCACCCTATAATTATGAATCTATCTGAGTCACTTAAGCTCACATATTACCCTCTCCCATTCCTGAGGTGTATGCATCACTGAATGCTGATAGCATTTAAATAAAAAATCAATTAAGAAAGGGAAAAAAATTTATAATCTTTCATTTGTTTGTTTGCTTTAGTATGGGGGAGTAAGAAAGATCAAGGAATCATAGCTTTGGAGCTGTGAGGGACCTACCGATCATTCTGGCTCAAGCACAGAATTTGAAAGGCACAAGAAAACATCAAGAATAAATGGTTTGTGGGGGCAGCTAGGTGGTGCAGTAGATAAAGCACCAGCCCTGGAGTCAGGAGGACCTGAGTTCAAATCCAGCCTCAGACACTTGACACTTACTACCTGTGTGACCCTGGGCAAGTCACTTAACCCTCATTGCCCTGCCCCCCAAAAGAATAAATGGTTTGTTCAAGGCTGCAAAGCTACTTATAAGTAACAAGGCTCGAATTTGAACCAAAGTCATGCTATAAAACTGTGTATTCCCCCACATAACCAGCAATTCATCTATGACTTAAGCCAGTTCTTCCTAACCTCAAGTTAGGAAGCTCACCATCCACTATATCATACTGCCCTCATATCTAGGTAGTTAAGTAGAAACATTTATATCTTGTCAGCCTGCTTTCCTGGACTCGATAATCTCCAGAAATTCATCCTTCTGCTAGATGAAATCAACTCTGAAATTCTCACCTCTTCAGGTCATCTGTCTCCCAAGCTGCATGCAGAACTTCACCTTGCCCCTGTGCTGGGTAACTTTCTCCTTCCCCTTTCAGCTTCTCGCTATGTGTAGTTTTTCTTCATTCAATTATGCGTTCCTTGGGGACAGAACTGTCTTATGTCTTTCTTTGTATCCCCAGTGTTTAGCACAATGCCTACACATAGTAATCATTAATAAATGTTTTAACGTTCAGATCATTCAAAAATAATTCTATTAAACTTAACTTACTATTTTAAAAATGGTTTCCATAGAAGAAGTTTTCAGTAGAAACTGACGCCAAACCCCAGGAGATACATCCATTTCCTTCTACATATAATGAAGGAAAACACAAATCAGATAACTAAACCTCACTTTCTCACCCTTAAAAAAATATCATATCGGGGGCAGCTATGTGGCGCAGTGGATAAAGCACCAGCCCTGGATTCAGGAGGACCTGAGTTCAAATCCAACCTCAGACACTTGACACTTCCTAGCTGTGTGACCCTGGGCAAGTCACTTAACCCTCATTGTCCCACCAAAAAAAAAAAATATCATATCACCAATGCAATGGCACAGAAGAGTTCCAGGGAACTGGTGATGGAAGAGGATCCCCAAATCCAAGAAAAAAAAAAAAGAACTGCAGAGTATAGATGCTGAATGAACCATACTATTTCTTTTGTTTTTGATGCTGTTGTTTTTTTTCTATTTTGAGGTTTTTCGTTATTGCTCTGATTTCTTCTCTTATAACATGACTAATGCAGAAATAGGATTAATGTTATTATGTGTGTGTGTGTATATATATATATAATCTATATCAGATTACCTGCTGTCTAGGGGAGGGGGGAGGGAGGGAGAAAAATCTGAAATTGTAAAGCCTGTATAAACAAAAGTTGAGAACTATCTTTACATGTAATGGAAAAAATTAAAATACTTTATTAATTTAAAATATATATATATATAATAAATGTTTAGTGAATGCCTCTGAACAATCAACATATCCTAAATTCCCTGACTTCAAATATGTTCGTGTCCTTATGTAATCCTGAAGCATTAGGTATCCACTGAATTATTATTAACAAAAATTTAGAATTGTGCTAAAACATAAAATTTAACAAAGGAATTAATTTGGCATGTTATTTTTAATTCACTTTTAGACTTCTAAATCTCCAAATTATGATTTGGTAGTGAGTTAAATGACACCTTCAGTCCCTAGGAGACCCAAATAGCCACTACACCCTCTTTTTCAAATCATGTTCAACAGCATATCTGCCCTCAAGTCTTCCTGATTATAGGCCCAACTCTCTACCTCCTGCAACACCTAGCTGTCTACTAAACCTCCTAGCTGCCCAAGAAATGACAAATATACACAATTCAGAAAAAGACAGGGGAATCTGTGTAGTAACTAACACAGAGTAAAGTAAGTGGAACCAAGAAGACAAAACACACAATGTGATCATGTGAAGAAAAGAGTAGTAAAAGTAGGGTGAAGTAGTTGTAATGACTACTCTTGATTCAGAGAGTCTCACTCCTCTCTGCAGAATCTCAAAAGCACCATGCTAGAGACTACACTAACCATGTCTCCCCAGTGAGTTTTACTTAACTTCTTTGTTACAAGAGAGCTCAGGGCTGAAGTGGACGGAATGAGGTACACATCTGGAAAGGACTACTATATAAAAACAAAAGACATCAATAAAACTTTTTTGGAAAGAAATATTATTTTAGCAGAAGCTATGAGAGAAGGAAAAAAATCATCCTTGTCAGTGGCACAAATAGCTTTTTCTTTACCTTCACCCTAATCTCCAGCTCAGGATAGACCTCAGAGGAATACCACTATCCAGAATACACTTCTATACTATTCTCTTCCATTTTTTCCTGCTAAAGAAATTGATCTTCAATTTTAGAATAGAGTTAAATGTTGAAAGTAGGGTTATATGTATAAATGTGTGCAATATATTTATGTACATAATATATACACAAATATATGTAATTTCACTTTAGAAAACTTTTAAAGAATCTATCAAAAATAATGTATTGGACAAAATGTAGAACATAGTTTCCCTCTCAAATGTGACTTATACAAGAACTCAAGGGTAGCTCCTAATTGTACTAAGAAAGTAACCAACTCTGATTAAAGATAAAGAACAATGATTAAAAATGAATTAAATGGGGGCCCCTAGGTGGCACAGTGGATAGAGCACCGGCCCTGAAGCCAGGAGGACCTGAGTTCAAATTCAGCCTCAGATACTTGACACTTACTAGCTGTGTGACCCTTGGCAAGTCACTTAACCCCAATTGCCTCACCAAAAATAAATAAATGAATGAATAAATGGGGGCAGCTAGGTGGCACAGTGGATAAAGTACCTACCCTGGATACAGGAGGACCTGAGTTCAAATCCAGCCTCAGACACTTGACACTTTACTAGCTGTGTGACCCTGGGCAAGTCACTTAACCCTCATTGCCCCACCCCCCCAAAATTAATTAAAATTTTGTTTTTTAAAAATGAATTCAATGTATTCATTTCAACTGAAATAAAAATAAAATAAAAAAGATTGTGAAATTATTTACAGTGTATGGTTATAAATATTCTTCTCAAAAAGATTTTATTCACTTTTCAATAGGCCATTCCACTCCTTCCAAAGTTAGCTTTCAGTATGTGCTTTTAATTTACAGGCTTCACTGAACTGCAAAGCAAGCCAAACAGGGGACTGGACATGCCAGGATAGAACAGGCCAAGATGAGATGGATGGCTAGGCTGATGGAAGCATGAAACTGCCTGTAGATAAAACGTTCCCATAGGGAGAAGAACCTATGCAGACAAGGCAGGAGGCAGCCAGGAACTCTGGAAGGCTTTGGCAGGCAATGAAAAAACAGTTGATGTAGATTTCTTTAGTGATATTGAAGATCTTTTGATGATGATGCTATCCTGTGAAATGACTTCCAGCTTTGCAATGCAAGATGTTAAGTCTTTGTTTTGTATCAATAACACAAGTACAACATCTAAAAACAACATCTAAAGAGCTGGAAGTCATTCAGAAAGGTGGGACATGGTTGGCCAAAAAAGAAAAAAGAGAGATTGGGGGGGGGGGGATTTTAACCACTAAGAAGCTACTGGTAGATATTTTTTAAAATATTAGCTGTTGTCCTTTTTTGAGCAAATATGAAAAGTAATATAAAAACATGTACTAATGACTATCTTCCCTTTAGATTTTTCCCCTGTAATAGACTATAACTCTATCCTTAACGTGAACTTAAGTAGCTGAAAAGATTGATAAATATTAATTTGATGATGACTATTTAAATCTCTGCTTTTATTGCTTTTATTCATATGGTCATTGATCCTATGAAATTCCAGGGTAACAAAGTCAATTTTAACATAAGTTCTTTTCACATGCCTTCTGCAAGCCAACCCTTTACATAAAGTGATTCTCTATTTGCACTGAACTAAATAGTTGCCAAAAGTGTCTGTTGGTGCCTACTGCTCAAAGCAGACCAAGACAGGTGGCAGACTTACTGACCAGGAACACAGAAAATATAATCTGTGAGGCCAAAAACATGGAGTGCATCTGCCACCCATAAGCACTTGGGGAAAATACTGAGCATAGTTTTGGAAACTAGGAAGGCTGGAAGAGACATTAAGCAGGGAAGCATTTTTCCCCCAGAAATCAGAACCCTCAACAGAAATTCTTTTACTTTTAGGCAATGCATATTATACTCAATATGAAAACTGTCTACCAAAAAGGTTTGTGCCTTATTTTTAGGAAGCATTTATAATTTAACCACTTTTGGAAAAAATAAACATAACAATTTTCCTATTATCTACTTGAACATAGAACATGAAGTTCTGCTAACATTTAAAAACTGTACACAGTAACACTTGGCTGGTTGCATTCAAATGATTTCTTCCAAAAAAAAAAGTGTGATATATCAATTAGCCATACTGTATATGAGACATTACAGTATTATCACAGTCTAGCAGGAACAAAAAACACTGAATACCCCTGTTGGAAGTGGATTCAGGGCCATCTGGTGAGAGGTAAAAGGAAAATGAAAATGTACAGTTTATACCGGCAGCAAAGCATAATTCCCATTTAAAATCTCATTTGTACTTTACTTCTGTTAACCAAAAATCATGACTCCATAAGACATGCATAGATACTGGACACTCCTGATACCTAGTCTGCAAAATTTAGTGGCACACTTCTTCAAACTCAGTAGAAAATGCTGAAAACTTAAAACTATCAGTTTGGTGTTTGTTTTTTTAAATATTTCTGTATCTATAAGCCAGAATCTTAGATGAGAGATATGTCAAGGAATGCTATCCATTTATTCTTTTGGGGGGGGGGTGGGGGGGGTGAGGTAATTGGGGTTAAGTGACCTGCCAATGGTCAGACAACTAATGTCAAGTGTCTGAGGCTGGATTTGAACTCAGGTCCTCCTGACTCCAAGGCCGGTGCTCTATCCACTGCGCCACCTAGCTGCCCCGGACATCCATTTATTCTTGAAACTAACCTGTACTACCAAAAATTACCTTTGCCCTAACCCATGTACCTTCTCGCCACATACCTCTCCACTATCAATCCCTACATTTATAGATCCCATCACCAGAATCCATGCATATACTTTCCAAACAAAAGTACTTGAGAAAAACAGGTATTTGCTTTATTTTCTGACAAGAGACCAAAAGTAATGAAATCTTCATTTGCTTCTGCTTTCTTTACCAAAAAGAATGGTCTTCCAAATAGGAAAAAAAAATAAAGAAAAATAAAAATGGTTATCTAGAACTTAAAAGGAAAGATAAATAAGATTATAAGTACCTATCTAGCTGCCTTCAATTAATTCAAGTCACTAGGCATGTATATATTAAATATTAAGGCACAAAAAAGAGCTACCAAATACAAATTACCAAACTGTTAGTGATTATTAGAAAAATCATGGAGGATGGAGGATGCTACAACACTAGAAAAAACAAATAAACCAATTTTTAAAATAAAAAAAGATGAAGTCTACAAACTATAGGTTGTTTATACATTAAGTCCAAATTCTTGAAAACTGCTAAGACATATTAATAGGATGATTTATAAGTATTTATAAAGGAATAAGTAATTACTAAAGCATTATCATGACTTCATCAGTAACAAATCATGCCAGACTAATCTCATTTCTTTGTTTTTTTGACAAAAGTTATTAAATTGGTATATCAAGGTGATACCACAGACATACTATGTAGATTTAAACAATGGATTTTTCAAAGTCTTGCATGCGTTCCTTATGGGGAATATGAATAAAATGTGAATTAAATAATAGTACAATTTTTTTTAAAACTTGGAACTTCTTGATGATGAGACCTAAAGAGTAGTCATTTACTGATCAGTGTCATAACAGGGAGAGGTCTCCTGTAGAGGAGCCTTGAGATCTATCCTTGGTTGTTTGCTGTCTAACATCTTCATCAAATTTATAGATGACACAAAGCAAACAGGGATATCTTGTGACATATGACAGGGTAATAATCCAAAGAAATCATGACAGCCTTAAAAATCTCATTTGGAAACTTTTTACAACACTAAGAACCACTTAATTGAAACATCCTTTTGTAAATTATATGATTATCAAAATGTATAAGACAATTGACTGAATTTAGCTAAGTACTGAACCCAAAACTGGACAAAGTATAAGAGCATATTGTTGGAATAAAATACTACCGTGGCTGATGAGTATTATACCAAATAAGATGCCATGGTTAATCCCACTGATTTTTGAAAAGTGTACTTCCTTCTTTCATCAATACTTTGACTAAATGACACTCTCCCCCAGCCCCCACAAAACTAGGACTTAACGTATAGTTTATAAATGTTTGAAGACAGGCAAAGGAACTGAGGACATTGGACTCAATGACCCCTATGGTTCCTTGATGACCTAAATTTATGACTCCCATTCCTGAGAAATTGTCTAAGAGATCATAGAATTGTACTCTAGTCTAAATCTGCCACTACCCATGTGACTTTGGGTAAGACACAACTTTCCTGACCTGAGCTTCCTCATCCATAAGAAGCAGATGGTCAAGTTTCCAACCTACTTTAGGGTTCTGTGATTTTAATTAGACATGGAAAGTTATAACAATAATGATTTCAAAAGCACTTTTTCAATTCACCTCAACAAATACTTGTGTGACTACTCTGCACAAAGTACTTGGCTAGGTACTATGGCTACAAAATGAAATACCACACATCTCCCGCCACCACCACCAAGGTGGGGGAGGGTATAGTGAACATTACACCACATATAGAAAAATGTATAAATATAATAAAAGTCCGGAGGTCACCAGGGCAAATAAAAGATCCTGACAAAAAACTCTTGGAATATCTGAGGAATGAAAAAAATTTTCAGCTGGAGTAAGTGGTGATAAGTCAATGTAGTACAAAGTACATGAAGAAGATTGTATCTAAGCTGAGAAGTAAAGGAAGATACACATGCCCATAAGAAGAGTTAAGGAAGGAATTCTAGGATTCTATGAAAGGGAAATGGATAAAATTGTCTTCGGAAGGTTCATCCGCAGTATTCCTGGAGATAAAATGATCACTTTAAGTCTAAGATTGAAGATGTCTTTTAAAAAGAAAGAACAACTTTCTCTTTTATTGGCTGGCTTAAATGCCACTCCATTGACTTTTCAATTAAAGCAATTGGTTTTCCTTCTATGTATAAACATACATGATAACTCAGAAAGAATTGGGAATCAATACAAGACCCCTGAGTATGAAAGGATATTGTTTTCTCACCTTAAAATATATCAGCATTAAAAAAAAACCTAATGATTTTAAAAATCTGTAAAAATTAAGGATGACCTTGCCTTAATAGTCTTAGCTTAAAAACATGTCCTTAATATAAAATAAGAAACAATTTTCAAAATAAAACAAAGTTACAATCTTATTGAAGTTAAGCTATAAGATACATTTTTGAAGAATATAAACATTAGATGATCCTAGTGCTTTTAAAATGCTTGGCAGGAAAAATAAGGGGTGCCTAGATGTAAAGTACCATCTGTGTATTCAAATTTAGGTTCAGTGAAGTAAAGACTTTAATTCTTATACTATGGAGCTATAAATCATTGGTCTCATGTTTTGAATATGCCATTTAGAGGACCTGTGTGTTCCCTTTGAAATTCCTAAAGAATGGGTGATAATTTTTACACCTTAGGTATAAATCCATTAAATTCTGGTGACTAAATTTTGTAATTTTTAAATTTCATTTTCAGAGTTCCTGGGTAAATAACCAAATTGGATTTCTATTGTTTTTCTATAGATTCCAAGAGAAAGAAAAAAATGCAGTAAAAATTCAGTCCCATGGGGCAGCTAGGTGGCACAGTGGATAGAGCACCGGCCCTGGAGTCGGGAGGACCCGAGTTCAAATCCAGCCTCAGACACTTGATACTTACTAGCTGTGTGACCCTGGGCAAGTCACTTAACCCCCATTTCCTCAGAGATACAGAGTCAAAGTAAATGCATACTATGTATTCCTTGTCTCATCTCATTCTCCTATCTCCAATATGCTTTCCTATGTGCTCACTGATGAATAGTTGGTTCATCTAACTCACAATGATGTTAACTAAGCTCATACAAATGGATTGTCCTAAAAATCTTAGTACAGTTCCGTAACTTAAAACTGCACTAAGACTTTGGGGACACCCTGTATATTAAGCTGAAACACTAAAAGAAAAAAAATAAAGATATATTCCAACAATAATCAAAGGGATTTATTGGAAAACTTAAATGAAAATGTTGTAGCACAAAGTTCCTTGCTCTAAGAGTCAACTTCAATTCCAAGGAAAGAAACACCATATAGGCACTGGATTGGGTAGCTAGGTGGCACAGTGGATAAAGCACCAGCCCTAGATTCAGGAGCATCTGAGTTCAAATCCAGCCTCAGACACTTGACACTTTACTAGCTATGTGACCCTGGGCAAGTCACTTAACCCTCACTGCCCCCCCCAAAAGATTACACTGAGCCATACACATAGACAGTTATCCAATTACAAACTCTAGAGCTACTATTTTGAAACAGCTCAGTGGGCAAAAGCCAGTAGTTTTTCAGACTACCCACACTGAGCCCATTAACTTCTAGAAGCAGGTCAGATGAGTCTCTAGCCAATCAAATCCTCTTGGTAGTGGGCTTGTCTTTTTATGGTAATTTGAAAACTGGCTTTAGCCAGCTTCAAGAATAAATAATAACACAAGTTCCTTTCTTCTAATCAACTTATAGCACCTGAGGGGAACAGATAATTCTTTGTTTTGTTTTGGTTTGGTTTTGGTGGGGCAATGACAGTTAAGTGACTTGCCCAGGGTTACCCATCAAGTAAGTGTAATATGTCTGAGGCTGGATTTGAACTCAGGTCCTCCTGAATCCAGGGCTGGTACTCTATCCACTGCACCACCTAGCTGCTCCAGGGACAGATAATTCTTAAGAAGATTTCCTATACATGAACTCAAATCTACATTTTCCAAACAAGTCTTTTTTCCCCTCAAACACATACTTGCATACATCCTTATAAGAATCAGTACCCTATTATCTTATTTATAAAACTGAGTATGGCCCCTTTGTTTTCCAGGAATGAAAGAGAGCATGAGAGCAAAATGGAGTTAATCAGTTCCATTGCATTGTTTTTTTCAAATGCAATTTTTACAACTGAATTAAAACCCTAAATGTTTTGCTGTTATAAATGGGTTTTCTTGTTGTCATTCAGTCATTTCAGTCATGTCCTACTCTTTATGACCCTATTGAGGGTTTTCTTGATAGACATACTAGAGTGATTTGTCATTTCCTTCTCCAGCTCATTTTACAGATAAGAAACCAAGGTGAACAGGGTTAAATGACTTACCCAGGGTCACACAGCTACTAAGTGTCTGAAACTGAATTTGAATTCAGGTCCTCCAAACTCTAGGACCTGTATTCTATCCACTGTCTTATTGTTAATAAAATATTTAAATTTTCATAGCACAGGAACTTCTCTAGAATATTTGTGGGGGAGGGGTACTAAATAGGACTTGTTTTATGGAATTAAAATTAATCTCAGAATTAAGAAAAAGAAGTCAAATCTACTTTAAAGTAAGACTTGGTGCAGTGGGATCCCTTCTCCTATGCAAGTTAGGCTAGTTTATCCTTTTTTTTTTTAAGTGAGGCAATTGGGGTTGTGACCTGCCCAGGGTCATGCAGCTAGTAAGTGTTAAGTGTCTGAGGCTGAATTTGAACTCAGGTACTCCTGACTCCAGGGCCAGTGCTCTATTCACTGTGCCACCTAGCTGCCCCTCCTTTTTTTAATATTAATTTTTATTTAAAATTTTGACCTCCAAATTCTATCCCTTCCTCCCCCCACTCTTCCCTCTGTGAGGCAGTAAAAAATCAGATATAGATTATACATGTGCAATTATGTAAAACATTAACATATTAGTCATTTTGTATAAGAAGACTCAAATAAAAGAAAAATAATGAAAGTGAAAAATAGCATGTTTCAGTCTGTGTTCAATCAATATCAGTTCTTTCTATGGAGGTGGATAGTATGCTTCATCATTAGTCCTCTGGGATTGTCTTCGATCATTGTTTTGCTGAGAATAATTAAGTCATCCACAGTTATTCATCAAACAATATTGCTGTCACTGTGTACAACGTTCTCAAGGTTTTGCTCACTTCACTATGCATCACTTCATATGTCTTTCCAGGGCTTTCTGAAATCATCCTGCTTGTCATTTCTTATAGCACAATAATATTCTATCATTATCATATACCACAGCTTGTTTAGCCATTCCCCAATTGATGGGCATTCCTTTGATTTCCAATTCTTAGCCACCACAAAAAGAGCTGCCAAAAATATTAAGGTTAGTTTATTCTAAAAAGATATTGAGAGGCAGCGTGGTGGCACAGTGGATAGAGCACCGGCCCTGGAGTCGGGAGGACCCGAGTTCAAATCCAGCCTCAGACACTTGACATTTACTAGCTGTGTGACCCTGGGCAAGTCACTTAACCCCCATTGCCCTGCAAAAAAAAAAAAGATATAGAAACCATCCTTGAGATTTGATTGGCTCTGGGAACTAAAGGCTGTCTATATAACTTCTTGGTTTCTTGAGTACAACAGACATGAGGGGTCCAGGTAGCCTCTTATGCTGAACTGGAAGAAAATGATGAGCAACTCAGATGAGAAAACCTGGCTCAGATGAATCAAGTGTCCTCAATGCATATCCTTGTTGAATATCCTTCTGATATGCACAAGGAAACTCCTTTTGTTAACTGTTTAAATGATCCATGAGTTTCTCATTTTGTTCCGGTCTTGAACATAAACTACCAGTGAAACAGCCAGAGTTAGGCTCAGCCAAGAACACTTTGAAACTGGTTGGTTATAGAAGCTAGTGAAAGGGAAAATCAAGGATGATTTTTAAGTTGCCCACTTGTGCAACTGGAAAGATGGCAAGGACCTTTATAATATCACTTACTGCTTTGATTGACTAATCTTTCTCACTGGATATCTTCAGAAATTAGTAAATTGTTTAGAAAATAGAACAAGTTGGAAGGAACTTTGGGAAAACGAGCACACTTATGCACTGTTGATTGAGTTGCAAATTGGTTTTGGAACTGTCTCTCAGTTACTTAAAGGTTGGGTTGGCGTTGGGGTTGGGGTTGGGTTGTTTGTCCTTTATGACCCAACTAAACAATTACTATGTCTCTACTCCACTCCCTAAAGGGATTAAAGAAAGAGGAAAAGAATGCTTATGTGCACAAAATATTTATGGCAGCTCTTTTCTTAGTAGTTAAAAGAAGGAAAAGAAATACCCATATATTGGGGAATGGTTAAATAAATTGTGGTATAGGAATATAATGTAATATTTATTGTGCTATAAGAAATGATGAAATGGATAGGTTCAGAGGAAATTGATAAGAACTATATGAACTGATGCAGGGTAAAGTAAGCAGAAGTAGGAGTCCAATCTAGGCAATGTCAACAGTACAGAGAAAAACAACTCTGGAATATCTTAGAATTCTGATTAATGCAATGATAAACTATAAATCTAGCATACTGAAGATGAGTCACACTACTTACCTCCTGCCAATGAGGTGACAAACTTAAAATGGAGAATGAGATACACATTCTGGAAAAGGCCAATGTGAGAATGTTTTGCTGGACTATGCATATTTTTATGAGGCTTTTTATTTTATTGTTCAACTAAGGGGACAGTGAGAATGACAGATAATAAATGCAAAAAGAAAAAAAGAAAAACCAAAACTGCAAAAAAAGAATAAAAAACTAAACATTCTACAGAACAGGAACATTTATAAATGGTATTAATTTTATCATCTTTCTTTCACCTTGTTTAACTTCTTTTAGTAAGATTTCCTAAACTCACACCTTAAGGAGGAGAAATCTTATAACGATGAAATGTCACCCAGGCAGCAAGAGTTCATACTGAAGCTTAATTTTCCCCTTATTAATTTTTTTTCATCTAGTTATGGAAGAAAGGGCCATTTCTTAGCAGTTTATTTACAACTAGCCTAGATACAGAGACTATGAATGATCTTGAGATGTCAATGTTTTAATAAATTCCCCAGGAGTCAATTACTTTTTCTCCACAACCTCTACTCTTTTCCCCCATTTGAGCCCTTAACCTGTACAGAAATTTTTCTCCCTAATTGCCCATTTTCCCACTGTATCAAACTGTCCTCTTTTCAGAGCTGGACAATTTCTGGGTCAAAATAAAAGGCAGAAGCTAAGAAAGAAAAAGAGAAGAAAAGAATAAAAGAGGTTAACAAGAAAGGTCCCATACCTCTACTACAAGAGAATCACAGAATCTATTAGTCAGAAGGGACCTCAGAAGTCATCTAGTCAACCCATACTTGAATAGCAATCTTCTTTGTGAGTTTCCCAAGAAGTGATTCTCCCATCCTGCATCAGACACTTACTAGCAGCAAGGGCAAGTCACTTAATTTCTCTGGGCCTCAGTTCTTTTATAGGTAAAATTAGGAGGTCCTGTAAGTCCTGTAAGATTCCTTCCATCCCTAAATCTAAGAACCAATGATACTCCTCTTAAATATCTATAAGGGCAATGAATTTAATACCTCTAAAGGCATCTCAGATAATTTTTGATAAGTCTATTGAGAGGAATATTTTTATACTATATTTTTATATCTGCCTCAATCCAAATCCCTAGCTCACCAAGCTACAAAAGTTTCTTTTTAATGACATGGTATAAACTAAGTTTCAACTTGACTTAGGAAAAACAACTACAAAGGATATAAAAAATATTTGAAATAGGAATTTGTAAACTGACATAAGCCACTTTTTGTAGGAATATATACATAGAAACGTTTAATCATTTTTCAGTTGTGTCTGACTCTTTGCGACGCCTTCTGGGGTTTTCTTGGCAGAGATACTGGGATGTCATTTGCCATTTCTTTCTCCAGCTCATTTTACAGATGAGGAAGCTGAGACAGACAGGGTTAAGTGAACTGCCCAGGGTCATATATCTACTAAGTGTCTGAGGCCATATTTGAACTCACAAAGTGAGTCTTCCTGACTCCAGGGCCACTATGCTGCCTAGCTGCGCTTCCCACCCCCCCACCCCCCCCCCCACACACAGACACACACTATTATGGCAGAGGGGGGAAAGGAGAATCGTTTTCTTCAATAAGATCTTAATATCTAAACAAACGATAAAGACCTCACTTCAAAGATCAAGTCTTCTCACACATTACTTAAAATATACAGACACACATACACACCTGCTAAATAATACAGTTCTATATTCAAACAGGCTATTATAATAAAAATCAATGTCTACTCTTCCATCTTCTCCCTTTACCATCCCCCCCAAAATATATAAAAACCCTACCCCAAGATGTGAGGTCGTGCTACTTAAATTATAAACATTTTATAACACCTGTTTACAGAATATGTCTGCTAGACACCAGAAGATACAGAGACAAGTTATCCTTGCTCTCATTAAATATACAGTCAAGTAGGGGAAAAGGGAATAACAGGGCAAAGAATTGTGTCTTTTCTAAACTTTAGATCTATTCCACCACTCAGCACAGTATTCTGTGTACAACAGGTATTTAAGAAATGATACTTGGGGCAGATAGATGGCGCAGTGGATAGAGCACCAGCCCTGGAGTCAGGAGTACATGAGTTCAAATCCAGCCTCAGACACTTAACACTTACTAGCTGTGTGACCCTGGGCAAGTCACTTAACCCCAATTGCCTCACTAAAAAAAAAAAAAAAAAAGAAATGATACTTGAGGGAGAGACATAAACAAGTAGTTATAATACAAAATAGTACATAATAAGTGCAGTATATAGATGCAAAACAAACTGTTATGTTTGGTTCAAAGGGGAACCTTGAAGTATGTATGGAAGGCTTCAGGGAAGAGGTAGCATCTGAATAGAGCTTAAAATGGACATGTTTTAAAAGTCTATTTGCACATTTTAGTAATGCCCTGGATTTCTTGAGGGCATATGAAATTCTATTCCTGCAAATATTTCTTAGGCAAATACATTGCTATGGTACCCAAGCCTGTTACCAAAAAAATAGGCTGTTATATAATGTGTCCGTGTTATCCATACCTTTAGCTGATATTAGTGAGAACAGATTATTACAAAATTTCTCTTTTGCTAGCAACACCATAGTTGGGAATACTGCCCATCCAGGGGGTAATATTAAATGGAACTCTACTCTGGCATAAGCCATTGAATTCTAAGGGTTTGGGCTGAAACTGTTTTCCAGGTGGTAGAGTAAGCTATATGTTGAGGGTAACAGGAGGCAAAGAGAAAAGCATTACAAAGTCTTGATAAAAGATAGCCTGAAGAAATAGGACTCAGAAGCAAAAGCCAAAGACAGAGCATGATAAAGAATAATAACCAAGGTTCATTTTTTAAAAAGAGATGTGAAATCTATTAGAAAGAGAAACATCTGGGGCAGCTAGGTGGCCCAGTGGATAGAACACTGGCCCTGGATTCAGGAGGACCTGAGTTCAAATCCAACCTCAGACACTTAACACTTACTAGCTGTGTGACCCTGGGCAAGTCACTTAACCCCAATTGCCCTGCCAAAAAACAAAACAAAAAACAGAAAGAGAAACATCAACTACAAACGAACAACAAATCCTCAAAGAGTAAAGTGTTGTCAACTAGCAAACTTTAATTATGCTGTGAAACTTGGGTCACTCACAACAACAAATGAACCTATACGATCATCTGGAGCTTCCTTAAAGAAATAAAAATATGATCTGTTATCTTAATCTGGGTACACTCAAAATGGACACTGGAAAGTAGGGGTGGTAAAGAATTATTCATTTAGAAGCATTTTGTTTCTTTATATATCATGCCTGGCACATAGTAGGCACTTAATAAGTGTTCACTGATTGACTGACTGACTCTTCACACTTTGTATCTTTAAGAGGTTTAGAAATGAAAACCAATATTGCCCATACTCTTCATCAGGGCTCAAGAGACATATCCAGGTTTGTCATCAGATCACTTATTACATTAATCTAATTACAATACTCAACCATCATGTGCCTGTAGATCTACCTACTGGTAATTATTCTAACTATGTGTCTGAACTTTATTGCATTACTGAGTCAAACAAATAGAGAATTTCAGGAAGGTAAGGATAATTGACAGGACTCAAATTTGTCAAAACAAAAACAAAACAAAAACTCTACTAAAACATGGTGTCAGTTATAGGATATGGACAATAAGGAAGGGTTACTCTCCTAACTAAAAATAAAAAAGTCTTAATGCTCACCAAGAATATGAAGCAGACAAAAATCTCTATCTCAACAATCTGTCCATTTTAAAAATATATTCTGTAACCATTATGATTAGTAAAACTTCTACTTAGCAGCAAGAAATATTTCAAGACAAAACACTGATGGAGGTGCAAGAAATTCGTCTAAATATGTTTATTTAGTACTACATAGAAAAAGTACCGATATACATACTACTGAAATTCCAAATTCCATTTGGGGCTTAGTCCATCACTCCACTGCATATGGGAATTTTGTCTTTGTATCCACAGGACCTAGAAAAATGCCCTACACAGGAGCAGAATGTGATTGTTTTTTCTTCATGATTCTTCACACATGAAGCATAACTTGAACTCTGAAGTCTTGTAACATGAAATTTAAATAAGCTCACCAAATCAAGATACACTTGCAAAATTGTCATGATGGCTGATATATGGTTTTCCAACCAAGCACAAACCTTGATAATTCTGTAACGGATGGAAACAAGATATTTTTTTTCTAGTCACAGGAAACTATCATGAAGTCTGTCTGCTACAGTACAGAGAGGCTAATGAACAGTCTCAGTAGAGGGAGGATCCACACAGATTAAATCACAAATACTTGATGTATTAAAATATATTTTTTCACATTGTTTTATATGCCAACAGGCCATTTTGAATATGAAATATGTTGGCCTAAATTAATTTCTCATAAAAAACAGTGATGGAAGAGCCTGTTTCCACCCAGTATTCTCTGAAACTCCAGTATCTTAAAAAACTGATAGAAACAACAGAAAGAGCCATTACCTTGCTGGGACTGAGAAAGTCACAGGCTCTCAAAACCTATTTACTCATCTGTAAAACTACAATCATAGGTGTCTCAGAGCTGGAGGGGCTTCAGAAGGTATAAGGCTCCTTACAATATTCCTGACAAGTCTCTTCTTGAAGACTGAAGGGGATGGGGAAATTCATACTGAAATAATCTTTTCCATTTTTCAACAGCTCTAATTAAAAGGAAGTTGTTTTTCCCCCCTTAAACCTAAGGTACAATCTATACCCTCTAACTTTCACATACTCCCGGAAGCACTGGGGTCAGCAATAACAATAGCTTACATTTATAGAGGCTTTTTCTGGTTATAAAGTATCTTCTTTATAATAACCTGGATACACAGGTAGATCAAGTATTGGGGTAGCTAGTTGGTACCAAGGATAGAGCACTGGCCCTGGCATTAGGAGGACATTCAAATCCAGCCTCTGACACTTGACACTTACTAGCTATATGACTCTGGGCAAGTCACTTAACCCCAATTGCCCCAAACATCCAAGAGCCATTTCCAGTCGTCCTGATACACATATATCCTAGCTTCTTAAACTGCGAGTCAACACCACGTAGGGTCACATAACTTAATGTGGCGGGGGTCACAAAAAATCTGGCAACAGTAAAAGGTTATGTATACCTATTTTATATATCTATATACCCAGGATTGCGAGTGGAAAAAAACACGGTTGGGGTTTTGGGGGTTTGTTTTTTTGTTTTGTTTTGGTTTTGCCTCTTTGGAAAGGACATGAATTAGAGATACTTCAGTATATGATCAAGGAATGACTAATAATTTTAATAGCAGTAAAATAAAATCTAAGCATAATTGCTGAAAAAAATGTAATGAATTCATTCCAAAGAAAAATAAAAGTTCTTACATTGTTTCCTTTAAATTATCTTTATTACCTTTTATTAGTACAGAAAGCAGAAAGTTGCCTGCATTGTAAAATTTCAAGAAAATAATTTCATATATCCCATTAATTTATTTGCTATCATACATGTAAATTTATATTATTATTTCCTTTACTTTCCTTCTCTAAAAACTAAGTTAACATTTTACATTAGGCATATGCATTAACTTGGTTTAGGAACCAAGATGTATATTATAGAAAAATCAGTGTGAGCCAACTTGTAAAATATTTTCTAAAATGAGGTAAAAATATGGTCTTACAAATCAGAAGAGTCAGAGTAAAGGCACACTAGAGACAGAGCAAAAAGATGATAAAGTAAATATCTGAAATATAGTTATTTTCTTCTAAAAGTTCTCACTTAAATACATGGCAAAAACATTAATTTAGCCTTTAGTGGCTCTTTACTACAAAAATCATTCAACTGGCCATTCAAAGTTGTTAACAATCTGCCCTCACTTTACTGATCCAATTTTATATTTTACTGATCTGTTGCTTTTACATCCCACTACACTATTCTGAACACTCAAAGATTTGGTATCAATCTAAACATTTGCTCCATACCTACTTCCCCATCTGGAATGCTGCTCCCCTTTCTACCTATCAGTCTAAATCCTACCCATCATCCTGAGCCTAGCTAAGATTTATTCTCTCCCAGGAGTTAGAGATCCATCCACAATTTCAGCCTTTATTTATCTCCTTCCCTGAACTTTTAAAACCTTCATCTGCCCCTCTCATTTTAGCACTCAATCACACTTCCTTTCCTCTCACTCTCTTCTTAACTCTCTTCAGACTTGCAACCTCATCATTCAACCAACACTGTTCTCTTAATTGCCAAAACTAATGGCCTTTTCACAATCCTCACCCTTCTTGACGTCTCTGAAGCTATGGACACTGTTGATCAACCTCTTCTCCTTGATAATCTCTCCTCTTTAGGTTTTTGTGACACTGCTTTCCTACCCATCCAACCACCTCTCAGTTTCCTTTCCTGAATCTTCAGCTATTGTCCATTAACCATGAGTGTCTCACAGTGCTCTGTTGTAGACACTTTGTCTCTGCTCCTTCTATTACTATTTCCTTTAGTAATCGTACCAGCTCCAAAGGATTCAATCATCATCTCTATACTTATTTAAGAATGGGGGGCATCAATTGGGGAAGAACTGAACAAACTACATGATTGCATAAGGAATATGAAAACTTGAGAAGCACAGAAAGATTTGTGAACTGGTACAGAGAAAAGTGAGCAGAACCAGACAAACAACATAAATGATTACACAATGTGAATGGGAAGAATAGAACAAAAAATAAAATACTCTAATTATAATGGCTAAGCTGGATCCCAGAAAAGAGATTAAAACAATAACATTTCCTTCCCTCCTTTAAAGATGTAGCAAAATATGAGTATGGAACATTACACATACTGTCAGATTTCATTGATATGTTGGTTGGTTGGTTGTGAACTATTTTCTCCTCTTTTTTACTTTGTCAAAACAAATAACTCACTGGGCTGGGTAGGAGAAAGATATTCAGAAATGAAGGTTAAATACAAACAAAAGATATCAATTAAAAATTTGCTTAATTTAAAATGCATTTTTTAAAGAGAAGGAAAAATTTCAGGTCCCAAAGAAAAAATATCAGAAATGTATCCTCTCACTCTTTGTTCATTACACAAACAAACCAACTGAGTGTCCTACCTCTCTCCACCACCATTACCAAAAACAGAGGTTGTTTGGATACACCTGTCAACATTTTTTTCAATCTTTCCCTATCTAGTGGTTCCTTCCTTATTACATTCAAACATGCCCTGATATTGTGCAGACCTTCACTGGGTCTTACTATCCCCTCCAATTATATCTTTCTCCCCTTTCCCTGCCTAGGAAAAAATGCATGTATTCACTGCCTCTATTTCTTTCCTCTCAATCAATTCTTTTCGATCTGTCTTCCAACCTCATCAACTGAAACTGTTCTCTCCAAAGAAACCAGTGATCTCTTAATTGTCAAACCTAATGGTCTTTTTTCATTCTTTATCTTTCTCCACCTATTGCTGCATTTGACACTGTGCACCACATTCCCCTCTCAGATACTAGTGCTCCTCCTATCTGACTAACCTCTCCTTCCTGGTTCCCTTTGCTGCTTCATCATCCATATCACATGCCCTATCATAATGTTGTCCAGGGCTGTGACCAAGACCCCCTAATTCTTCTCCCTATCACAGATGTAAAATCACAGTCCCAGTCTCTCCATTGAGCTTTAATCCAGCATCAACAGTTGCCTATTGGACATTTCAAACTGAATATCTGAGACCTCTCAAGCGCAACATGCCATTATTATCTTTCATTGCAAAGCCACCCCTCATCCAAACTTCCCTATTTCCGTCCACCATTCTTCCATTCTCCCAGTTTGGTAACCTTGTCATCATCTTTGACTCTTTGCCTCAAATATAACAGTTGCTAAATCTTGATGTTTCTAACCCCATATTTATCACATCTGACCCTTTTGCTCTACTCACACAGCTACCCTCTTATTTCAGGCCCTCATTACTTCTCATCTAGATAACTGCAGTGGTGTCTTTATTGGTGTCCATGCCATAGGTCTCTTCCCACTATTATACTGCCAACTGATTTTCCTTAAGTGCAGATCTGATTATTGACAATACCCCAATCAATAAACCCCAGTGTTTTCCTATTGCCATTAGAAAAAAATGTAAATTCCTGTTTAACTTTTAAATACCTTCACCATCTCCCAACCTATCTTTCCAACTTTCACTTTACTCTCCCTCCTTTACTCTATGATTCAGCCAAACTGGCCTCCTCTCTATTCTTCTCACAACTCATTATCTCCTATCTTCTGTGACTTTTTACTCCTGTACTTTATGCCTGGAATGGATCTTCTCTTCGCTTCCACCTCAGAGAATCTCTTTTTTTTCTCCAAGGCTTAGCTCAAGTACCACCTTCTACATCAGGAGATCTTAACTCTGAACTGAAATGTGTGTATGTATATATGTATATACATGTATGTAACATATAGGTTACATATATATACATGTGTCTATATCTCAATGTAATTGGTTTACTTTGTAATCCTTTGTTTTATTTCATCCATTTAAAAACATTATTCTGAGAAGTTATCCGTAGGCTTTCCTAAACTGTCAAAGGGGTCCATGATATAAAAAGTAGTTAATATCTGGTCTATAAATTAAATTTATAAGAATGTAAGTCATTCCCCAATTGAGAAATGGTCAAAAGATATGAACAGGCAGTTTTCAGATGAGGAAATCAAAGCTATCTATTGCCATATGAAAAAATGCTCTAAATTACTATTGATCAGAGAAATGCAAATTAAAACAACTCCTATCAGATTGGCTAAGATGACAAAAAAGGAAAATAATAAATATTGGAGAAGCTGTGGAAAAATTGGAACATTAATGCCTTGTTGGTGGAGCTGTGAACCATGATGGAGAACAATTTGGAACTATGCCCAAAAGGATTATAAAGCTGTGCCTACCCTTTGACTCAGCAATATTACTTTTAGGTCTTTATCCCAAAGAGATCATAAAAAAGGGGAAAGGACCCACATGTACAAAAATATTTATAGCTGCTCTTTTTGTGGTGGCAAGGAATTGGAAATTGAGGGGATGCCCATCAATTGGGGAATGGATGAACAAATTGTGGTATATGAATGTAATGGAATACTATTGTGCTATAAGAAACGATGAGCAGGCAGATTTCAGAGAAACCTGGAAGGACTTACATGAACTGATGCTGAGTGAGATGAGCAGAACCAAGAGAACATTGTACACAGTATCAACAACATTGTATGTTAATCAACTGTGATATATTTGACTCTTCTCAGCAATACAATGGTTGAAGATAACTCTAAAGGACTCATGATGGAAAATGCTCTCCAAATCCAGAAAAAAAAAAGAATTGTGGAATCTAGATGCAGATTGAACCATACTATTTCTACTTTTTCTTTTGTTTTTCTTTTTTGAGGTTTTTCCCTTTTATTCTGATTCTTCTTTCAAAGTATGACTAATGCAGAAATATGTTTAATGTGACTGTACATATATAACCCATATCAGATTGCTTGCTGTCTTGGAAAGTGGGGGAGGGAGTGGAGGGAGGGAGAAAAAATTTGAAAATAGAAATCTTATAAAAACAAATGTTGCAAACTATCTCTACATGGAACTAGAAAATAATAAAATACTTTTATGATTAAAAAAAGAGTATCTGTTCTATAGCAATATTGTAAGGATGATCAACTGTAAAAGACTTGGCTACTCTGATCAAGACAATGATCTAAGCTAATTCCAAAGGACTCATTATGGAAAATGATATCCACCTCCAGAGAGAAAATTGATGAGTTGAGTACAGATTGAATCATACTTTAAAAAAAAATACTTATTCTATATAAAGCCTTTTCTGATCCCTTCAACTACTTGTGCCCTTCCTCTCAAACTACTTTGTTTTTTACTATTTTGTGCGTATGTATATATATACACACACATATACAGAGAGAGAGAGAGAGAGAGAGAGAGAGAGAGAGAGTTAGAGTTAGTTATCTCTCTTGTTACAATGTAAGTTGTTTCTTAGAAATAGGGAATTCTTTCAGACAAAGTATTTGCAGTCCCAGTTCCTGGTACAGCACCAAGCAATAGAAGGCACAACTGATCAACAAATCATAAAAGGAGAAATAAACCCAGAGTCACTAATACTAAGGTATGTTTCTCATTTAGCTTGTAGGCACCCACATGGCAAGTACTTAAACTATTTCCTGAATTAATGCAAAGCTGATTTAGCCCTAGGTTTATTTTTTTTCCCTTTCATTTGTTTTAGGTGAAAACTTGAGAAGGTAAAGTGTGTTCTCACTGATACATTCATTCATTTTTTTTTTCAGTAAGCACTTAGCAAATGCTTAAAATGTGTAGGTACTTTGTATGTTTTTAAAAGACCTTTGTTGCAATGAAAATTGATGTTTTTATTAGGCTCTGAAATCTCTGAATTCATAATTCCCTTGAATACAACATAATTTTCCTATTATCTATCTTTGAACATGAAATGCTCAACTGTGAACTTCTAAACTCAACCATTAAAACTAAGAGTTTTATATGCTAGAAAAATTGGGCAAATTTTAACAGATGATCACATACAATTAACATTAAATGCATTCAATATCAAATACAGACTTAGGATCTTAAGAGTTGGAAAAGGACAGTAAAACATTTTCATGGGTTTTTTTTCCTTTGTAGCACTTAATGAAAATATTAGTAAATACATTGCAAGACAATGATATTAATTTGAATTAAATAACTTATATACCTGTGGGCAGACACAACAAAACAATGCTAAGAGTAAAAATAACTGCTCCTGAAGGGTCTCCAATGACAACAGTGGACAGAAAACATTTCTACTAGATCAACAGAGAACCCACCACTTTACAATGCAAATCATGTAAAGGATATTAGGTACTCCATGAGGTGTGCATGAATTAACCCTTTCCCTATTAAACTATAATTTATTTCTTCCTAGAGGTAGCTTTTAAGAGCAATAGTAAAAATAATAAAATTCAACAGTAAAAATTTCACCATTGCATTTTTTAAATGTTTTGGCCACTCCATTTCAAAATACCACATTTCTATTATGCAAATGCAGCGTCTCTTTATTTCTGTCTATTACAAGTACAAGCAGAGTTTTAAATGTCTAGTGGTAGAGTAAGGAAAAGTACTAAAAGAATCAGAAAGCCTGTCCAAGTGAATACAATCTACCACTTATCTAACCAGGGGACTATGGGAAAGTAGTTTTGGGTTTGGTTTTGTTTTAAATCTCCCTTTGCCTCTATTTTATCATCTATGAGATAAGGGGATTGGACTAGGGGATTTCTAAAGTCCCTTCCAACTTTTAACACTTTTATGATTTTCCATAAATCTGCACTTAAATGGTGAGATGCTTGAGGGCAAGGACTGTCTTTTTGCCTCTTTTTGTATCCTTCAAGCTTACTAGCACATTGCCTGGCACATGTTTTTGTTAAGCCATGTATGACCCACTGTGACCCCATTTGGGATTTTCTTGGCAAAGATAATAGAGTGATTTGCTATTTCCTTCCCCAGCTCATTTTACAGATGAGGCAAACAGGGTTAAGTGACTTGCCCTTGGTCACACAGCTACTAAGTATCTAAGACTGGATTTGAATGCGTGAAGATGTCTTCCTCACTCTAGGCCCAAAATCCATGGCACCACCTAGCTGTTCACCTGGCACATAGTAAGTGCTTAATAAATGTTTATTGACTAATTGCCTTACCTATACCACTTGAAAATGTAGGATCGCTAGATACTTTTCACTGTAAATGGTAGAATTTCTAGAGAGTTAGTTAGATAGGAAAGATGCCTGGAAATAAAGGCTTAAGAAAAACCTAAGATTTCCTTCCCTCTATTACCTGAAAACAAATCTGTTGGCCTCAGAGTAGAGTTTGAACATTTTCTGTCAGGAAGGAAAATCAGACTTGAAATCTAAATTCAAGGTAAAACAAATAAAAGTTGTTACATTTTGTTTTACGTACTATGATCTAATCTAGTGACATTTACTTGGCACTCATCCTTTCTGTTTTTCCTATAGCGTGACAGAGAATCATAGAAGCTAATGGGGAAATTTGGAAGAAACAAAAAAAAAATCATCTACCATCTCAACGATATCTGGAATCTGTATGAAAACTTCTAGTGACAAGAAAATCATTACTTCCACAAGGCAAATCAATGACTTTTTGGAAAGCTCTAATAATTGACTGTCTGCTCAGTTTTAAAGTCTTTGCACTTAGTTTCGGGGCGATATAAAAATGTTCTTTTACCTAACTACTGTATTCTTCCCCAATTCTTTATCATCTCACCCTCTGATTGTCAGTCATCTGCAAGGTTCAGACCTGCAGGGCTGAGAACAGTCCTCTAATCTTTGTCCACACTTTGTCCTTTGAATCATCCATTTGTCCCCTCTATGCAAAAGACTCCAAAATCTATTCCAAGACCCCTCTATTCCTCTAATTTCAAATATCAAAATGATATTTCCACTAAGATGTTACCTGAAATGCCAGAAGTTCATGTCTAAAAAGGAATTCTTCATTCCCAAACTAAGTTTTCCCTCCTATCAATGCACATTCATTGTCCAATAAATTCAGAAAGTTTGGAGGCATTTCCTCCAATACTTGCACCTTCCATTTATCCCTTGTACTCTCCATTTATCCCTCTCCCTTTGTTACCTTATCTAGTCTACCTTCAAGTCAGTTAATAAAATAGCATTTAATTCCTTGCTCATATACTAGGCACTGAAGATGCAAAACAGCACAGCCTCTGTTATCTTCTCAGTCAGTATGGTAGAGTGAGAACTTCTACTGGAAATAGGTTCCTCAATACCCCTCTCATAAAGCTACAAAAAAAAAAATACCAAAGAAAAAAACTGCAAAGAAAAGCCACAAGATAATAAAAGTCTACTCACCTTCTTCTTCTCCCTGACTCAGAAAAAAATGAGCAGAGTGAAAAGTAGGGTCAAGATAGATAGATAGACAGACAGATATGCACACATCTATATTTTTAAAATACTATATAGTATGGCCCTGGAGTCAGAAGGATCTGAGTTCAAATCTGGCCTCAGATACTTGACACTTACTATAGTTATGTGACCCTCAGCCAATCATTTAACTCCTACTGCCTCACCAAAAAAACCCACAAAAAACCCTATGTATTAATTGCAATACCTAACATACAAGCAGTAATGCAAATGGGAAAAAGAAAAATAAGAGTCCAAAGGACATAGATAACTAACACATTTAAAGAATTTAAGAATTAAACACTGGTAAACATTTCACAAGAGCAATTAAAAGAGTCTCTACTTTTTTTTTTTAATTCAGGAACTAAAGCTAGAATTTTTACATGATTTCACAAATGAAACTAAAAAGGCCTACTGGGAGAATATGATGGGAAATCTGAAGAAAATTTTTAGATGCTATCAGTGACAATCTAACCACAACAGAAATTAAAATACCAGACAATGTAGAAGTGGAAAAACAAGCTTGAAAAATAATTCCTGAATGAATTTGAAAATATGTAGCTATTACTGACAGACCTAGAAATTAATAATAATAATAATAATAATAGTTAATATTTTATAGGGCTTTAAGTTCTTCAAAAGTCTCTCCATATATGTGCATATATGTATATTCATATACACACACACACACACACACTTCATTTAAACCTTCCAACAATTCAGTGAAAGGTAGACAGTACAGATATTATTATCACCATTGTAAAAAAGGAAGCTGAGACTCAGAAAATTTAAAGGACTTTCTTCCATAGCTAACATGTCAGTGGTAAGCCCAGGTTTCACTTGACTTCAAGTCAAGTATTCTTTCTACTACTCCACCATTGACTTTACAAGTCAAAATACAGTAACCCCAGGATCGTGGACATCCCTGAAAATTAATAAAAACAAAGAACCTAAATGTTGTGTTCCATCCAAGGAAGCAGGAAGACCCATCCACCCCTAAATGCTCAGAATCCTTTCAGGCTGCTTGACTATTTACCACAAGGCTTGGATAAGGTGGGGGTCACCAACTCCATTCCTTTTGGTGAAAGGGAAACCACATTAAACATTATCATCTATGCTGCCACTGAATCCCAAGGTCCTGCAGGTCTTACCACTTACCCTGCCTCTACACAGGCCAGTTTTTGCCAAATGAGTATATAAGCAGCAATTATGGCTACTTCCCAAAAGTCATTACCCAACAATATTGCAAGAGAAATCTGCTCACTTAGATGTTTTAATATTTGTTAAAATACAGGTACACAATTTAGAATGGCAGGAAGTTTCTGTTTGTTTACAAAACTTGAGATCTAGAGCTGTTTTTTATTGAATGAATTATTTGGTTAGCAACTTTTATAAAATACAATGCATGAAAAAAAATCCATAGTTGAAAGACAACTTTACTAAGAAAGACTATTTTTCTCAATGCTTAGGAACCAAATCTGCATGAATCAAAATATACTACAGAGTATGGTATATTTAGACTTCTGATATTTGCAATTTAAGTACACACAAACATAAATAGGTGGCATAATCATCCTATAAAGTATGCTACAACTTCTGACAAAAATTATCATCATAAAGAAAAAGGATACCTAAGTAAAATAAAACCTATCAAAACTTTGTTTAAATGAATCATAATCAATCACCAAGAATGTTTTAAATGCCTGTTCTGTTTGAGACTTTAGGGGAGGGAGGCAATGGGGGAGATGGGGAACTATGGAGAGGTGTGAATTAAAAAGGAGAAAAGAACAAAAATAAAAGGGACTGCAGTTGGAGAAGAGGAGCTAATGGATTAAAATCCCAGCTGGGTGGCAACAGATTAATTACTTAACCCCTCTGAGTCTCAGTTTCTTCAATTATATAATAAGTATAATAATACCTTTTATCACCACCATCATAGATGTTGTGAGGAGACTATTGTACAGACTTTAAGATGCTATTTAAACCCAAGAAACTGTTTTGATTTATTGAGCAAATACTTTGCAAACATACACCAAGGAAGCTACAACTGAAACCAATCAATTTATAAACATTTATTAAGTGCCTACTATGTGCCGTGCACTGTGCGAAGCACTGGAAATGCAAATCCCTCTGCCTACTTAGGAAAGAGTTACATTAGACAAGAAGACAAATTACATGAGACAAATAGGAATGTATGCTTAAATTTAATATTTCAATAAATATAGCTTGAGAAGTCACTTACTTGATGGACAGGCACTTTCTGAGGGGTGTTCTGGGGTGACTGGTGAAGCTGTGCCCAGGGCTGGTGATGTGGATGTGGTGGTGGTGAAGACTGATGATGCATCCCTGGGTGGGGCTGCATTGGAGGACAGGTTGGCAACTGTTGAAAAGATGGGGGCTGACCAGGATGTTGTTGGCCAGGTATCAATCGATCTTGTATTGCTTGTGGATCTGCAAGGCCAACACCAGGACAACCATTTGGTCTCATGTGCCCGCTAATCTCCCGTGGTGTTGAGGACATGCCCATAAATGGACGAGACTGTTGCATGTTTCTGGGGCCCATATTCCTCTGTCCGATTCCCATGGTACCAGGGGGCTGGTGTGATGGCTGAGGGTGGGGAATATTTGGATAATTGCCAACTTCCATGGGTATCCCAGCACTACCAGGCCTAACTTGTGGAGGAGGGGTACCTGCTGGATTACTCATTGCTTTCATGGGTGACATGGGAGGTGGAGAGGCATAAGTTCCCTGAGGCTGTGAAGGATGCATAGTTTGTGTGTTCATTTGGTTAAGTGAGCCACTGGGGTGGATGGGCTGCTGGTGCATTAGTCCTTGACCACTGTTTGATGGAAATCCTACAGCATTTGGGTATCTTGGTACAGATGGATTCATTGGAGTGTTATTTGTAAGGCCTAAATTTTGATTCATCCCTGTATTGTTAACTAATCCCTGATTTAGGTTACTGTAAGGATATCGAGAATACTGCCCTGAGTTGTTTATAGTAGGTGAGGGTACTGTCTGGCTCCGAGAACTAAAATTAAGGGTTTGTGGCCTAACAGCCCCTTGTTGAGGAGGATTAGGGGAGAATCTGGGACTGTGAGCAACGGATTCTCCATGGAGAGCAGTGGGGGGATGGTGATGAAACTGTTGGACTGAGTGGCGTAAAGAAGGTGCCATGCTGGGATTCTGTTGGGGCACATGAGACAAGTGGCCAGGTCCTGAGGTGGCAAGAAAAGGATTTCCCTGATTAAGGCCTTCTTGACCTTGAGAAAACTGGTTCATCCTCTGCTGTGGCTGACCATGCTGTTGCATTGAAAAATCACCACGAGCCATATAGTTTCCCATCTGCTGCATGTGTGGAGGATGGCCCTGTCCAGGGGGTCCAGATGGATTCTGTGGTGGTTGGGGGGGTTGCTGCTGTTGCTGGTAAGGGGCTCTTATCTGGTCTGGCACCTGAACAGCCCGTGGTCCCCACATAGAGCCACTGTCCACAAAAGGCTGTCCATGCCTTTCATTCTGCATGCCAGGATAAACTCCCATCTGACCACCACTACTGCCACCGTGAGGAACCTGAGGAACTGGAGGGTTGTGATACTGTGAGTGAGGAGAGGCTATACCATTCCCAGGGGCATTACTCATCATTCTGTTAGGCTGATCCATCAGATGCATCTTTTGCTGTTCATACTGATTATAGTGATCAAAGTGGGTCAACTTTGCTTGATTTTGATTAGTGGGGGGATGATGAAGAGAGGATTGCAAAGAGGGAAATCCTTGGTCTATAGGCATTTGCTGACCCATAGGATTGACTGGATTTTCAGGGTAACCACATTCTCCAAGGCCTTCCAGCCCTTCACTGAAAATATTTCCATCCTCTCCAAAAAGACTCATCATTCCTGGATCCGCCATCTTCTTCCAAGACAAAGCTCCTCAGAGCTACAACTGGAGAGAGCTACTCTGTGCTTCACCACTTCACTGAGGTGTTTGTCACCAAAGCCTTTAATCCTTAACTAATCTTCTTCATGTCATTCCATATTTCCTTAATTCTCTTGAACCATGCAGTGTCAAGCAAAGTCTGATTATAAGTCCTGGAAAAATAAGAGATGGGAGACAAAATAGATACAGAATTAGAAATAAATGTTGAAAACTATCAAGACTTTACACATTTGAATTTGGTTTATATCAAACAATACTAATTTATCCCACTGACCAAACTGTAGTTTGGTAAATCTAGTTCACTTTAAGAGAAACTCATTAGCTTCCATCAGAAGTGAAACACTAAACTTAACCTTAAATTAATCCATTCACTACACTTCCTAGTGGTTCCATTCTTGGATGGCACAGAACAAAAGAATATACAACATGTAGCAGCGGCGGTGGCAGCTGCCACAGCAGGCAGGCAGATGTATGAATCTAGCCAAGCAGCCCATCTGCTGAACTAACACCCTGAAAATGCTCGAGTTACCAACAGCATGTCCTTAACCTTATTCCCCTGAGCAGTGTAATCAGATGAGCAAGCATCATCATCTAGGGCTGTGATAAGCTAAAGTTGGGTCAGTTTATGAAAGTATCTTACAAGCATCAAAAGAAGTTATTACATCTGAAATTAGAGCACCACAATCAACCCACAAATGTGCAGGTAACATAGTATGTCACACACATCCACCTGAGAAGAAAAATAAGCTTGGAAGACAGTGAAACACATTCATAATTGTATTATGGTTAATAATATGACTATATAAGCTTCAGAAGAAGACTTAAAAAGGTAGTTTTCATTTGTCAAGAAGACAAATTTCTAAATACCATATTCAGACTAATAAACATGGCTCAATGCCTACTGAATAGAAGATTTGTGTCAAAATTCTGTGTGTTGATGACAAAGGAAGTTCAATCACTGGATGAATTATTCTGACGTAATGGGATCCCATTTATGACTAGATACAAAAAAGAAAGAAAGAAAGAAAGAAAAACTACCTAGCTACAGACTTTGTACAAGACTATTCTCATTTGTAGGAATATAATACTTTCATTAAATAAAATTAGGCAATATTGAAGATAATTTCCATAGAACAAAGTCTAAACTACTTCCTATAATCAGCACCACCTTGTTTGTAGCACGTAGTTATCATGCCGTCTCCAATAGTTAGTATTTTACTCAGATAGCTTCAGAGAACCATTTGGCTTTGAAACATACTTTTACACTGTGCCAGCTACCCTTTAGCATGTTTATATAGCCCTCAAAGTTCAAGAAGTTATTTTCTTACAACAGGTAGTAAGGCTCTTATCCCCATTTTACAGATGAGAGTTTAGAGAAGCTGAGTGATTTCACCTTAGTTAGTGTCAAAATCAAAAATCAAACCAAGTATTCTGATACCAACACTAACATTCATTCCACTATATCAGAGTTCTTCAAATAAAATGGATCTGTAAAGTGGTTAAAGTTAATATTTTTTCTGGGCTTTCATTAATAGAATCTATATGTAGATTCTAATTAACTTTTTAAAAATGATTGAAATCTTAAACATCTTTCATATTTATACTTTTTCTCCTTTATAAGCACATAAAAGAATTGTATGATACTGACCCTCTTGAAAAGAATTCATTCTCAAGGAATTTAAAAGGTCATTTACACCATGAGTCTAAATTATGGATGGTAATTATCATATGGAAACTTAAATGACCAGTGGTCTGAAGCAAGCAATTCTTATGGGAATATATTAGTCAGACCAAAACTTGTGGACTCATCTTGCACTATTCTAACAATCCTAACAAAACAATAATTTACTCTATATCAAATGTAAACAGCATCCCAATTCAATGCCAGAACTACAGACTTAGAACCTAAAAGGGTCCTGAGGTCTATAGTTTTCAGATGACGGCTGTCAACTTAAGTCAGAGTTCTCCCCACTAAGCTACTTACTGAAATAACCTTTCTGATCTAGGTTTGGTTTGGTTTTGTTTTTCACAGAAAGAGAAGTCAAATAGGTGAAAATAAGGTGAGCACTTAAGCAAATTTACCAGTAAATATGCTACATGTTTCAGTGTATTATGTAGTGTTTGAAATAAAGTAAAACAGAAACCGACAACACAAAAAGCAAGAAAAATCTTCATAAAATGAGTTTACCCCCCAAAAAAATCAAATTAATTTTTTCATGATTAGTTTTTCCTTTGAGGATCATAAGCACTGGATTGGAAATATTAGAGATGGAAACTGATAGTGACTTAAAAACCATGATAAAACTTAAAATCATGAAGACTATTCACCAGAAAATGCATTGACTTAGCATAGGAAATATAGCTATTTATATGCCTTTGATGTCACTGTTTTACAAACCAAAGCTCTTCAAACTTTAGTCTTTGAAGTTCTTGACTACTGAGGGGCTAAGGGATTGGTCCAGAACACAAAAGAAGAAGTTATCTTCACATAAAATTACTTATTTTAACCTATATTTTTGAGAAAACACTTTCTTACTTATTTTTTAAAAGCAACAACCAAGAAATAACTTTTGCCTAGAAACCAAAGATAACCAGAATGAGTAAGTGAGAAAAAGAGAGAGAGAGAGAGAGAGAGAGAGGGAGAGAAAGAGACAGAGAGACAGAGAGAAGGGAGCCATATTAAAAAATTAGTTATGGCAAGCTTTTGGAGTGGCAAAGAACTCGAAATAAAGTGGGTATCCATCTGTTGTAGAATGACTGAGCAATTTATGGACTGGGAATGTAATGGAATATTATTATGCTATAAGACAGACACATGGGCCAATTTCAGAGAAACCTAAGAAGATTTATATGAACTGATGCAAAATAAAGTAAAGAGAACTAGGAGAACAATTGATATAATAACAAAAACAATGTGAAGAAAAACAACTTTTAAGGACTTAACTCTAACCAATGTAATGAACATCCATGATTCCAGGGAATCAATCACGAAGCATACTCTCCAACTCCTAAAAGAAAGCAATGTATTCAAACTGCAAAATGAGGAGTATACTTTTGGACCAAGCCAATGTAGAAATTTGTTACATGTGATTATGCATATTTGATACAAATATTTTGCTTATCTAAAATTTTCTTTTTCCATGGATGAGAGAGGGAGTAGGATGAGGAGGGGGATTCAGGATAGGCTTATTCCCCACTAAAAATGAAAAGAGAACAAAAGGCCAAAGGGAATCATTGACAAGCAGACAGCTTTGGAACCTTCATGTTAAATTTATTGTATGCTTGAAAACAAGCTCAACCCAACAAAGATTTAAAGTTTCATGTACAAATTAATTCTAGAATATATAGCCTGTTTATTTTATTTGGTGGTTGTCAAGTTCAGAATTTAAAAAAAAAAAACACCTTACTAAACATGAGTTTGAAGGATCTTCTTCCCTCCCCTCCCACCCCTGCCTTTAAAAATTATATAAGGTATGATGAAGCCCATCCAGCATATTAGAATATATCCTATGTTACAGATTACCAAAGAGAATACAAAAAATAAAGATCAAAATGCCAGTTAATAATGTCATCTTGAAATTATTTCCTTTAAGTTGTACCCTGGAGAGAATATAAATATTTAAATTGTATTTGTGCCTAATTAGGACTTTAAATAAAAATATGGTCAAATCTTAAATCATCCTAATTTGTAAAACTCCTAAAATCACGGTTAGATTAAGAAGTAGGATAAGGGAAAAGGATAAATACTAAGGATACCATATCATACAATGTTCCTTGGCTATTTGTTTGACAATTGTTTTAGTTATGTATTCCAGGGGAAACAAATTAAGTGCCCCACTATATGGCTAGTGAATAAAATAAAGTCTTAATGATAGGAGTTTCCACCATAGTATTCTGCTTAATATTATGTGAAAAATGAATTGAAGAACCTTTCTCTATTTGTGTTCTCTCTTGTAGGATGAGTAAGGTTGAGGCAAGAAGTATCAGGTTTCTCAACTAAAAAGGTGAGAATTAACAGAATTATAGAGCCTTGCTGTGAAACCAATTCTAAGAGCCACAGAAATATAGAGCTACAAGGAACTTTAGAGATCACCTTGTCAAATATCTCCTCATTTTACAGAAGAAATTCTTTTTTAGATTTCATTTAGCAAACATTTTCTTAAGGTTTTTATGGCTTTAAATATGTCCCCTTGACCAAGAAAAACAAAAATAATAAATAAATGAAATCTAATAACAAGGGAAAAATGAAAGTATAAATACATTTTGAGGAGATGATTCACAAACAAATATAAGGAGAATATAAAATAAAGTTTTTCTTCTGGTGAATAATTATGTAGTACCTCTTGGATTATGCAAGGATCATGGAAAATTCCTTCAATGTTTAAAAATGATTATGTAGTTGACAAGAGTTACACATCTTTTAATGGGTCAAACACCTATGCCAGTAGGGTTTGGCTACTAAAAACACACAACCAGGAATTTCAACTGCTTCTTTAGGAAGTGGGAAAATAAAATGCCAAGTTAAAGCCACAGAATAACATTTTCTTGGGCAAAAATGAATCCTCAGAAAGAGGAAATGCTACCTGGGAAATTAGGAGTAGAAAATACAACACTATAAAATATTATCAAATGAGGCTATTTTTAAAATAGAACTCAATTATTTTCCATTAATTTCCTCTATTTCCTGCATCTCAAATAACTAGTTCTTAACAAATATAATTTTCTGAAGGTAAGATGTCATTCCATATTCTTGCTTTTATCATTAGAACTAGCTTGTTAGAAAAATCTGACAGTACTAGTAGCATGAACTGGACATTTTCTCAGGAGGAGTCATTAAAATGTGCTTTTCTGTCATGTGGTCACATATTTCACATGAAAACTAATTTTTTTTAGTTCATCTACCTTTCTCATCTGCCTACTTAAGTAAGCAACCATCCATCCAGCAAGGACAAGGACTTTGAACATAAATTTCCAACACACTTAGACAAATTTATACATGAACAAAATTTGAGCAGCATGGGTTCCTCTCTACTGGATGCCATAAGATACTTTTGTGTCATAAACTGATCAAACTGTTCTCCTTTAAAAAAAAGTAGTAAGCCCCTCCCAGATTAAATAAATAATAATCAATGAATACTTTTAATAAAAAAAGTACCCTAAACCAAAAGAGCACTTTTATTAGAATCCTTCCAATGATATATCAGAACTATCCAGCGGGATCTTGTGTGATCACCACATGAGGCACTTTCAGGAAGTAGAAATTCAAGTCAACTGAACTAGCATCAGAAACATGTTTACCTGACAATTACTTACAGAAAGAAGCCAGAACTTATTATAGCTTATCTGTTGCAGGTTTGCCATGTGCAGCAAGCAAAGAGTGTCCAAAATATTTTCCCCCTTCTAAATTACATGCTTTGGCAGGGCAGATAAGATGTAATGCTCTTTCTTAGATGAAATAAGAATGCAATACTTTTTGGCAAAGATATCTAATTCTACTCTGCAGATCCTCACTCTAGAAAAATAGCATCTGATTAAACACTACCACTTTGAAGGTGTTTGGGGTTTTTTCCAATTCCAAACTCACTGGCATGATGAAACAAATCCATTATTTCTGAATGTCATGTTAAGGTTCAAGTTCTAAATCTCAAATACCTATAAAAGTTCTTACTAAATATTTCCCCATGTTTTCCATTTCTCAAAAAAAACAATTTTTACTATGAAGGGAACAATTTCTTTGAACAGTCATACTAAGCTAATGAAATTTTAAGTATCTATTATTTTAGAAAAGCAATCTCGTTTTCTCTTCTCCCTTTAATACTCAGAAGGTATTTATAAGCTTAAACTATCAAATATACCAGAAGTTTCTATTTATGTATATTCATATCAGTCATTATTAGAAAAATAAATCAAGATGGTCAAGTCCTATAGAAAGGACAGTGATTTTTTAGGTCTATAAAATTCCAAAATACTTTTTAAAAATAAAAGAACAAAGTCAGTAAGTATTATGGATCCATTATGGTACCAACAAGTTTATAAAGAGTAATAAAATTCTATTTTTGTAGAAAAAAATGAATTATTCTTAAGTCATTAGTGTAAGTTAATACCATGCTTCATTTCTCAATTTAACACAATAAAAAATAACACACTTTATCTCAGACCTAATGGTATGAATGCTAGGACTGATACTGTCCTTTCAAAGTTTCATAATAAAAAAAATTTTAGGTATATCTGTATTTGAAAAAAATATAGGTAACTGACAAAGCAACAAATAATTATTCAACTTAAAAATTATCTACCATTTTTAAGACAATTCCATTTGTTTTGCCCCACATTTTTGCAAGACAAAAAGCACAGTTATGCTTAACATTTTATTTTCTTTTTTGCAATGGTAAACTAGCACCACATTACATAACAGTATTTCACAGGTTTATTGCAGAAAAATTTCAGTTATTTCCACATAAATGAGTCTGATTATGGTGGTTTCTTTATAAGATAAAATGTGTTTAATGAAACATTTAAGCATTTAAATGCTTTCTTTTTAAATCATATACTATAAAAAACAATCATCTAATATAAGTCATGGTTAATACAAGCATGTGACAATAAAGGAAAAATCAATGAAAATATTAATAATATACTAAAATGCACAGAAGTTGCTTCATAAAAGCACAAGAGGCAGAGAAAACGCTAAATGTTTCTTGTTGGGGCAGCTAGGTGGCGCAGTAGAGTCAGGAGTACCTGAGTTCAAATCCGGCCTCAGACACTTAACACTTACTAGCTATGTGACCCTAGTCAAGTCACTTAACCCCAACTGCCTCACTAAAAAAAAACAAAACAAAACAAAAAAAATATTTCTTGTCAAAAGGAAAAACATCCTGCACTTCAACTTTAAACGTATTATTTCTAGGACAGCTAGGTGGTACAGTGGATAAAGCACCAGCCCTGGATTCAGGAGGACCTGAGTTCAAATGAGACCTCAGACACTTGACACTTACTAGCTGTGTGACCCTGGGCAAGTCACTTTACCCTCACTGCCCCTGGGGGGGAAGGAGTATTATTTCTATGAAATCAACCCCTTTATATCATGGGGGGGGGGGGGGGAATAATATACTGGTCCTGACTAAGAACATGGCAAAATATGACCATCATAGAAAATGTAAACTACAGAGAACAATGTCAACATATCTGGAAGTTTCTAAGAGAGTGCTACTGCAGTCTGGCTTTAGCCCTATCTTCTATTCAATACTTTCCAAAATCTTGGATGAAAATACAGATGATATGGTTATCATGTGGTTGACATGAAATAGAGGGTATACATGAGATAACAGAATCAAAAGCTAATTGAAATTGTATAAGAATGGAATATAAGATGATATTTAACAGAGAAAAGATAAAGTCCTACACCTGGATTTTAAAAAGTATTGCATGCACAAGTGTCTAACAGTCTACATGAAAAGATCTTCAAGTTTTTATAAACTATATGCATTGGATAGGAAAACTGTCAGGTTCTGTGATAATGGGGTAATTCCACCTAAGGCATTTCTTGTGCACATGCCTGAACACACACACACACACACACACACACACACACACACACACACACACGAAGGAGAGGGAGAGGGGCATATACCCTTGCTGTATTGGCCAGAGAAGCAGCTGATTGGCTAGTGCTGCACTCAGAAGGATAATCTGGGAAGAAATGTGTTGTTAACAAATGGGTAAACTGAAAGATTTTTTTAAATCGATTGATTACTGCCTGAGACTCTAGAAAAATTAAAACATCTTCTAAGTGGGCCAAGGAAGCCATCTACCCAGTGATTGAGTATGATGTCCAGCCTAGACTCTCCACTGAGCTAAATCTGACTATCCCTGAAGGAAGCAAACTGGAGTCCAGGAGAGATATGCAAGAATTTTTAGCAAAGGTCTACCATCCATGCCTCAAAAGCACTCTCCCTCCATGAGCAGTATTCTTTCAATGATACACAGGTTGGCCTTCCAGTTATCCTACAGTAGCCTGTTTTCATTGTGTCTGCATATGTGTGTGTCTGTATACACACACATTGCTGTAGATGCACATCATATACATTTGTTTTAAGTTCCTAATAACTTGAGATTCAAATGACATTGAAAGATGAGCCTGTTTATTACTTTCAATACTGGAAATTTAAGAGGATTGTTTGTTTCTAAGATAGACTATAAGCTCAGTATGACTCAACATCACGGTGTGGCACCTAAAAAAGCTAATGTAAAAAAAACCTTCAGAAACAGAAAAAAGGAGGTGATATCTGGATTGTTCTGCTTAGATAGAAAAGGCAATGACAAGTTAGAGCATGTCCAAAGAAGAGCAACCATGTTAAGAGGATTTGAAACTATGTCATATAGGCTCTGGTAAAAGAAATAGGGATATTTCGAGTAGAGAAGATCAGATTTAGGAAGGACAAGATAGTTGTTTTTGAAGCACTTGAAGGGCTGTCATGTAAATATGGGATTAGGCTTGTTTTGCTTGGCCCCTGAGGGCAGGACCAGGAGTAACAGGTGGAAGTGAAGGGAGCAGTGATTTTGGCTCAGTAAGGAAAAACAGCCTCCATATTATGGTTGTGCAAAAGTGAAAGAACCTGCCTCAAGAGGTAGTGATCACCCCCTCACTGGAAGGTTTCAAGTAGAGACTGGATGAACATTTGTCAGTAATGCTGTCAGGGGAATTTCTGTTCTATTGAGAAGGTAATCTGGATAACCCCTAAGGTTCTTTGCAAATCTGTAATTTTAAAATAGCTAAATTCATTTAGAACATGTGAAGCAGAAAGAGAAGAGGCAAGTGAAAGATCTATTCACTATGGCAGAAAACACACTTTAAAAAAAATCACATCTCTATAAAGATTAATTTACTAAATTACTTGAACTCTATTGGAGAAAAAGACTCATCAAAAAGACAAACAGAAAAATTATACATTAGTGAAATTGGAGAAATTAATTTCCAGTTGTCTTGGTAAGAAAGTTATACTGTAGAACTTTATTGTAATAGTGCAAGTTTTAGAAAATGTGTTGGCTTATATATCTTGATCCTTTAAAACAACCTAGGCCTAATAATATTGATTAAGTCTATAAAATCTATAAAGACTACAGATAACCACATATTTATTAACCTAATAAAAATCATCATTAGAAAGCATCATTCTCCCATTCATTCCAGGTTTGCTTCAAGCTATTGGTTTGGTATACACATGACAGCTATGTAATGACAACCCAAAAGAAAGAACAGTATGGGAGAAGAAGAAAAGAAAATTGTATTGTTACCATCATCTGTCAAGTGATCTCCTAGCAATTACTATCTCTTACAAAACTGACACTAAGCCATTGGAGGATTCAAGAGGTAGACCAAGGGGCAACATACTGAAGCTCAAGAGGGGAGGAGGAGAAGTGACACCCAGTAAAACTGATGACTCTTATTAAGGACCATGTTTTTGTATACTTAGTGCAGTTATCTCTGATTAATTGATCTAGCAATTTCCTACATTTTTTAGAATTTTAAAAACATTTAGAAAGCTATAAGTAGCCCCCCTATTCATATTACAAGGAAAACAAAAGGAAAGCCATCTCAACTAGTTATGGGAGAGACTGGAATAGGCATTATATAGACTTCCCTTATGTACACTACCAACATTTCTCCTGAAAACTTTGACAGGGCTACAGGTGAAAATAATTTATCTACTTTCTTGCTAGAAGAGAGCATATGTGATTTGTAGGGAATCTTATCCATTATGAAAAAACTTGAATACAGAGGGCAGAAGTCATGCCAGTAAACTGGAAGGTTTTCAAAGGACTGCAGCAGTTAATGTATGGCTGTTTTATGCAAAAGAGAAATGATAGGGAATAATATTTCAAATTTCAATCATGCTCAGTGAAGCAAGGTGACTAATGTACAATAAAAATGGATAACCAAACTGAAGGGAGTTGGAACAGGAAGAAGTCTAAAGGTTGCCTCAAAAGACAGTACACATACTCTATTTATAATAAGAATTATAATAAAATTAAAGAATAGTTTCAAAAATATTTCCTTAACACTGTTATGCAATGAAAATAATATTTTCTCAATAATTATAGCTAAAAAAGCATTGGATTTGTATTCAGAGGAAAATATATCAAAAGTCAGTCAACTTCTCTGGGTTTCACTTTTCCTAAAATGAGAGATGTAAAGAAGATGACTTCTGTTTTCCCTTCCAGCCCTAAATCTATGACCCAATGATCCTACAATTTATCTATTAATGACATATGGGAGTGTTCCTTCTGAAAGTCATCCTGAATTTATCAGAAATTTAAAAAGAAAAAAGTGTAATGGAACTGGCCCACTAGTAATTCATTTGCTATACAAACTTAGGCAAGTCAGTTTCTATGGATAACAGTTTTCTCCCCCTGTAAAGTATAAAATTGTACTCAATAAACTCTAAGATCTTGAGCTCAAAAATTATATGGTTCTAGATGGATGTTTCAGTATAAAAGAAACAAATTACTGAATTTTTAGTGGCTATTTTAAAGTTCAGGCCCCAAAATAAGTCACTTCAATTACAGTGAAATAACACTTGTTCCATCTATAGCTTATGGTGTAAAAAGTTCAGTAATTTGTTTCCCTCTGCTGATGCAAATCACAATTCCTCTACATGTAATTTATGAGAAAGTATTTAAGAATTTCTAGGATAGAAGATTCTTTGCCCTATGACCAATCTGGTGAAGAGAGGCTTTAATACATTAAAACTTGTCTCTTTTTGCTAGGCAAAATGTACATTTTAACACAGAGAAATTTTACCAGATTGGGAAGGGAAGGAATTAAGCATTTCTTCAGCATCTACTCATAGTAGGGTGGTAGTGAGGACCATATCATTTGTAAAAGCACTTACTGAGCTATTTGTGAAAGCACTAAAAGCTACATCAATGCCTTACAAATATGATTATCATCCCATGAGAAGTGCTATTATTATCCCCATTTTACAGTTGAGGAAACTGAGACAGACAAAAGGTAAGTGACTTGCAGAGCCAGCACACTCTTCACTGATCCATCTAGTTACCACAAATACTCAAAATAGATATTATTTGGGAAATCCAGTCAATCCATAAATAGCTGTCTACTATGTATAGTGTATACTCTATGGAGTTTATAGTCTAGTAAAGGGATAAGGTATTAACATAGTTTTAATGCACATTACACAACAAACCTAGTAAAGTGTTAAAAAAACAAAGCACTACATAATCACTACAAAGGAATCTTATAAGCAACTCAGGAGGATCAAGGATGACCTCTTAGGGGAAAATACATTTGAATTTAGCTTTTTCAAGTTTGAGTGGGATTTCAACTAGTAAGAAAGAAAAAGGACACTCTAGGATTAGGACGCAAGCAACAATAACAAAGTGTGGGAAAAACTAGGGTTCAAAAGGGAGAAGAGTCATCTAATTTGCCTAGCATATAGAATATGCAGAAGGAACTAACAAGATAAGGCTGGAGAGAAAGACTTACATAGTGTGTTGTGTGGGTATGCTAACAGTATGGGAAAATTGAATTTTGCTCAGCCACTGAAGATTTCTGAGCAGAGCAATGGCACAACAAGATCAATGCATAAAAATGGTTTATCTGACAGTGATATGAAGAATTAGCATGGGGAGAGAACTGAAGATGGGTACATGGGTAAGAAGGGTATTCTATTAGCTCCATTTAATGCTAATGAGAGCATTACTAGAGTGATGGTGGTGGGAATTCAAGGCCTTCACAATGTGACACCATTCTCCCCTTCCAGTCTCTTCTCCTATTACTTCTTCCAATACATGCTGGATTTCCCAAATTGTGTCCATTTTGAGGATTTTACCAGTTAAAAACTAACCTAATGGCATGTTATCCAAGTAACAGAGACTACTACAAATGAAAGTAAAAACATAAAAAAGGAAGAAAAGGTAAGAAACCATTGGATGGCACCTCAAGTTTCCTGTTATGAAAATGATCAGCTTAACTTAATGATATCTATGAGGATTTATAATTGGAGTTTTGTATTTGGTTTAATTAGATTCAAAAATTCAACAAATACTACAAAGCACCAACTATATGAAAAACTAGAGTAGTGAATAGAGTCAGCCTTGGAATTCAGTGATGTTTACGACATGTACTGGCTATGTGATTCTGAGCAAGTCACTTCACCCCTCAGTGATCTAGGCCTGGGGTATTAAACACCTCACCCCTCTCCTCAAATAAAAATACAATATAACATAATGTTAATATATGGTTTTCTAAGTCAATATGTGCTCTGCCAGGAACCTTATGTATGGTTTCTCTTAGAATTTGACGTCACTAATCTACTAAGACAGTAAGTTAAAGAGAATAGGCCAATCTGAATTGGTAGACAGAGGTTTCCCTTCTGGATGCTCCCTAGCCCAATGAAACTAGAGATCCAATCCTGATCCCTATATGCAAGTCACCACTCAGGTCCTGGGAATACAAATGTGCAGTAGAGATCTTACCCTCAGGGAGCTTGCAATTTGATGAGAGTAAGAAGGGAAACAGAATTCAAATCCCCAGTGAGATCAGTGATCTTGGTGATCTGCATATATCTTCCAAAAATGAATATAACAATCCTTCCATGTTGGCCAGCTGGTGTGATTCTTGTCCATGTTCTCCCATAAATTTAAGACAGGGAGTTCACTCAAATTACTGAAGAAAGAAGGGACTTTCCTTGAGTTATCCTAACAATTCAAGGATAACAATGGAATGAACCCATAAGCTGCCCACCTGGTGAGCTTTCACTGTCACCATGTGACCAGCTTATTTTTTTCCCCATTTTACTTTTCTGAAGGAAGGAAGGAAGGAAGGAAGGGAGGATGGATGGATGGATGGATAGATAGATAGATAGATAGATAGATAGATAGATAGATAGATAGATAGATAGATAGATAGATGATAGATAGATAGATAGATAGATAGATAGATAAGTAAGTAAATAAATAAATAAATAAGTTAGTAAATAAAATAAATAAATAAATGAATGAATGAATGAATAAATAGCTATAATACAAGGGAGAAAAAGGTAAATTTGGGAAGGGAAAGAGGAGGGGAATAAGAATTTATGCAGTGCCTACTATGTGCCAGGAAGTCAGCTAAGAGCTTCTCACATATTATCTCTTCTAATCCTCTCAACAACTGTGGGAGGAAGGTGTTGTTATTATCCCTATTTTTTCACAACTGAGGAAAGTGAAGCACATGGGGTTTAGTGACTTGCTCAGAGTCACACAACCAGTAAATGGCTGAGACCAGATATGAACTCAGGTCCTATGACTCCAGGCCCAGGGGGCTTACATCAGGAAAAACATCAAGAAAAGTGACACTTAAAGAAAGATCACTTTCATCTCCAGAGATCAGGGTAAGCTTCACATACGAGGATGCATATGAGTTAGACCCTGAATGAATATAAGGGCTGCTGGAGGGGCGAGGGGTTGGGGGGAGGGGGGAAGGAGGGTCCATTCCAGTTTGAAGCACAGGCAGATGGCAAAATAGTGAGACAAATATAGAAGAATTCATTTTGGCTGAATGCAGAATATATGAAATAGAGTAATAAAAGATGAGACTAGGACCAGATTGTAAACTTTTCCAACAAAAGTCACTACCATATTCAAATTCACATCAGATATTTAAAGTATAAAAGACTTAGAAGTCATTTTAATAAATAGGTATCTTTAGTTTTGTGTCCAATGCTGGGCATTTTCTAAGGAGCAGTGAAGGACATCCAGGAAGACTAGGATGGTGAAGAGATTCAAAATTACACCATAAAGATCAATTACAAAAATAGGGGATATTTAGTGTAAAGGAAAGAAGAATTAAGGGTGGAAAGCAAAACTATCTTCAAATATTTTCAGTGTTCTGTAGTAGCAGAGTGATTAGATAAGAGGTGGAAAATCTAGATCTTTTGTGAATCTAAGAGACTGCCTTTTTTATATCAGTCATCTAATGAAACAAATGGGGATGTGATTGATAATTACAACTGCAAACATACAGTTGAACAATTCTTAGTTTTCTGAGATTTTATGTAACAATAACTACTCCCCTCTTTACATTAATGGTTGCAATTCAACTATCCAAAACTCAGCAGAGCTGCTCCACAATTTAAAGAGGGTCTCACTACTAGGTCTATACTGCCAAAGAGAGCAAAGAAAAAGAAAAAAGACCTATATATACAAAAATGCTTATAGCACCTCTTTTTGTGGTGGCAAAGAATTGGAAATTGAGTTAATGTCCATCAATTGAGGAATGGATTAAACTGTAGTATGTGATTGTGATGGAATACTATTGTACTATAATAAATGATGAGCAGGTTGCTTTCAGAAAAACCTGTGAAGCCTTACATGAACTGATGCAAAATGAAATGAGCAGAACCAGGAGAACATTGTACACAGAGCAGCAATATTGTAATGTAACCAACTGAATAACTTAGTTATTTTCAACAATACAATAATCTAAGACAATTTCAAAGGACTCATGATAAAAAATGCTATCCCCCTCCAGACAGAGAACTGATGGAGCCTGAATGCTAAGCACACTTTGAAAAAAACACCACCACCTTTCCTTATTATTCTGGGGAAGAGGGTTGGTCTGTGTTTTCTTTTGCAACATGGCTAACATGGAAATGTTTTGCATGACTACACATGTATAATCTATACCAAATTACTTGTCTTCTCTAGAAGGGTGAAGGGGAAGAAGGGGTGGAAAGAATTTGGAACTCTAAATTTTTTTTTAAAACCAAATGTTAAACGTTTGTTTACATGTAATTGAGAAAAAAATTAAATAAACATTAAATGTAAAAAAAAAAGAAATGGAAGGCCTCCTTACAGCAAAAGTTTGCTATTGTGAATCAATATTTTACACAATAAAATGTGCCTTAAATCACAAGTGAATATTGATCACCTATAATACCAATTGAATTGGAAGAAAAATGGGATGGAACCAAACTTCAAGGTTTTACTTCACAATAAGCACCCATTACCATCATCCCCAAATCACTAAATTACTTCTTTGTAATTGTAATTTTTAAGATTCTGGTAAGTGTGAAGGGAGAGAGAGACAGACAGACAGAGTGAGAGAGACAGCGACAGAGAGACAGACAGAGAAACAGAGAGATAGAGATATTTTGACATTCGTTATGGAATAGGAAGTACTTCAGGTTCATCTTTGTATCCAGCACCTCATGCTCTACCTGGCACATAGCAGGTGCCTGATAAATATTTGTTTAATTTAATTGTGGATAAATGCAATAACTTTTTTTAAAAGTTTACCTATATCCTAAATCCTATATCCTAAATACTCTAATACCCAATGACGATCCTTTGCAGTAATTTTTGTGAGTCCTCATGTCACAGTTAGACTAATTTTGTTTGGCCCCAGAAGGATGAATTAGGACCAATGGGCAGAAGTTACAATGTTATTTATCAAGTTTAGTATATAAGACATAAAACTTTTCTACACTTCACATCTGTAAAATATACTGGACTCAAGGGTGCAAAATTTAACTAAAGTATTCTTCCTTTAGTCCTGTTTTTATCACTTTTCCACCTACTTCCCTTTTTATTCTCCTGCCCTCTCCACTTTTCAAAAAACAACAACTGTGTGACTCTGGGCAAGTCACTTAACTCTCACTGCCCTGCCAAAACACACACACACACACACACACACACACACACACACACACACACACACACACACACACCAAAAACAAAAACAAACCATGAGTAACAGCAAACTTCATGGACTATTGTCCATCTCAGAAGGCCTGACTCCAGGGTTCAAAGCTGGTTTCAGACACTAATTATATAACCATAGGCAAGTAACTTTATCTCTCTGAACTGCACCCTTCACATCTGTAAAATGTGGATAATAATTCTTATAATATTGCACAAGGTTGTTGTGAGAAAAGTACTTTTCAACTCAAAGTACTATGTTAAATGTGAGTTATTTTTAGTATCATAATTAGAATGGTCCCAAAATGCAATGGATTGACGTTCTCAAATTATAATTTCTAAAAATATGGAACTTACACCTATATGGTTGTTTTTATAGTATCTAGCAAAATATCACATGCAATTAGGCATGAAATGATTTTTTTATAATGTAGTCACAGATTTCATAGATTAATAAATTGGTAAGAAAGGCTCACTCAAGATAATGCTCCCACATAGTACCATCACCTCTTTTTAACAGATCTCATAATAAATTAAATTCTAGCATCTATTTCTGTGCTGTTCTCTGATCTTTCAGCACCCATGTAAACATAAGAACCTAAAACTATGATAAAGAAATTAAGTAGTTTGGTATTTAAACAAAGTCTAATAAGAATACCATCACTACCACAAAGCCAAGAAGACAGCTTTCCTATTTACTCTTTACCTATATTCTTTTACATTTATTTCCTATTTACGCTTTACCTATATTCTCTAACACATTCCTTCTATATCAAATCTGAAAACATCTTAAAGATATCCATTTTCTCAAGCTGCCTATCAGAAATCTTGCCTGAAGCAGTTGAAGGAAAATTTATCCTTTCTTGAAACACTTAATAATAGGGTATTCAGAAAAGTTTGGGTGGTAGTGATTACTACAGGTGGTAGTGATTAATATATCATATTGGTAAAAAGTTCAACATTATTTGGCATTTTAAATTTAGATGCCTTTTATGAAGAGATAATCTACTGTAAGACAGCATGACATAGTGAACAGAGGCTCTCCATCTGGTCTTAGATTCAGGAAGACCTGGATTCTAGTCCTACCCCAATACAAATTTACTGTGTAAAAGCTGAAAAAAGAACTTAACTTTGTAGTGTTCCAAGCAATTCTCTACAAATTTCAGACAAAGTGTCGGCATGCCTCGGTGGTATTTTCTCACCAAGGAATTCCCCAAATGAAACAACAGATTGAGTCTTATCCTCTAGCCTCTTCCCTAGTGTAAAATAGGGTGAAACCCTGACATAAAACTTTTTCAACTCTTTTCTTCTCATGCTGTCCCTGTAAGGCAAAAAATTAATAAAGAATTCTTGTTATCTCTTTTAGTTCTTAAGTGTCCCCACTGGGTACTAGAGCTACAAAGACAAAATTGAAACAGTCCTTGCCCTAAAGAAGTTACATTATGCTGGGGGAAATAACATGTTTGCATATAAGAAAATGCAAAACATATAATAAATGAATGAGAATAGGGGGAACAACTAGTAGTTGAGAGGGATCAGGAAAGGTTTCATGAAGGAAGTGACACTTGAGTTAAGCTTTGAAAAAAGCTAGGAGGGAACCACTAGGTGGTATAATGGATAAAGCACCAGCCCTGGATTCAGGAGGACCTGAGTTCAAATCCAGCCTCAGACACTTGACACTTACTAGCTGTGTGACCCTGAGCAAGTCATTTATCCCTCATTGGCCAGTCCGAAAAATAAAAAAAGTAAAGTAAAAAGATTGTGGCCAGATCAAATACTCAATTCTAAGATTTCTTGAAATATTTGTTTCATTTAGCTATTAATCTCTCCCTTTTCATGTTCTTCCAAGTTTAAAGTTAACCAGTAACACTGGGTTAAACTTTTACATTTAAAAAAATGCTTTAAAAAAAAAAGAAAGAAAAAAGCTAGGAATCTTGAGAGGTAGAAACTGATAAAGTCCACTCCCTTTCAAGAAAACCCCTCCCCTTAAAAAAAATCCTGTCATGCTCAGTAACAAACACTACATGACTGAAATGGAAGAATGTGCTGATCATATACAAAATTCCATGCCTATGAAATTGTAGTCATTACTGTTACTGCAATTCTGCTTGCTTCTCCCCATAGAACAGGAAAAATGTGTTCTATGATACATTTTCTCCCTCTAATGCCAAAGAACAAGGCTGAGAGTAATACTTCATTTATTTGGAATCACTGGTGAATGATTCCAATAATTTTGTGGTTTTTTTTTTTTTAAGAAAGTGTTAGTAGTAGAGAGAAGCTTTGGTTATTTCTATTTTTTTGTGGAAATCTAAATTGTATTGTATACTTACTTAACTTTCTCTAGAATCTTATATCAAAGCTCTAGATTTTACCCTAAGCTGCAATCTCACGTTTTCAAATACCTATGGGACAGATATATATCACACTGACAATTCAAACTCAACTGATCTTCTTACCCAAAAAAATCTATCCACCCTTCTCAACTTTTCTATTTCTTTTAATGGTACTAACTTCACCCAGGCTTGAAGTCTCAGAATTATCTTGGACTTTTTCAACTCCTTCACTCTCACATCTAATTAAATTTCTAAGTTCTGTCACTCTACCTCAAAAATACTTTTCACATCAATCCTACTTCCTTCTACTTCTATACTAAAAACCCTAATTATTAAGAGCTTAAACTACTATAATAGCCTCCTAACTGGTCTCCCTCCCTCCATCCTTCACAAATCCAAAATAATACTCAGATCTGACCTAATCATTCCTATAGATATTTCTTAGTCAAGTTCCTCCATAGTCTGGCTCCATTCTTTCAAAATACTCTACTAAAAATCCTGAGCTAGGTGGTACAGTGGATAGAGCCTAGGCCTGAAATCAGGAAGTCAAATCTGGCCTCAGATACTAGCTGTGTTACCCTAAGCAAATCACTTAATCCTATTTGCCTCAATTTCCTCATCAGTAAAAGGACATCTGTAAAAATAATAGCACCTACCTCCCACAGCTGTTGTAAGGATAAAAATGAGATAATAATTGTAAAGTGCTTAGCACAGTACCTCGCATACAGTAAGCATTATGTAAATGTTGGGTATTATTATTACTTGTCCCACTCTTTCTGATTCTGTCCTGTGGTGATTGATTTTCCCCCATCACATACTCATACTGAAATCTTTCTTCTCCTGAGTAAAGCTCAGGTACCACCTCTAAAGAGAATCGAAGAATCCCAATAGTTAGAAGGAAAGTCAAACAGTCCACTGGATTTCAACTAGTCTAAGTAGTTTACAAAATACAAATTCTGTCTATACTCTATAAAATCCTTTTTGTTGTTCAGCCATTTTTCACTGCATCCAACTCTTCCTGATCCCACATGGATTCTTGGCAAAGATACTGGAGTAGTGGGGCAGCTAGGTGGTGCAGTGGATAAAGCACTGGCCCTGGTCAGGAGTACCTGAGTTCAAATCTGGCCTCATACACTTAACACTTACTGGCTATGTGACCCTGGGCAAGTCACTTAACCCCCACTGCCCCGCAAAAAACAAAACAAAACAAAAAAAACCTATGCCATCCAATTCTCCAAGTTAGACTGGTAGCGCACACACACACACACACACACGTGTGTGTGCATACATATGTATGCACATATGTGCACGCATGCACATATATATAAAATGCTCCAAATATCAGTTTATTTGTCCTTCCTTATGTTATTTGTCCTTCAGTCTCAAAGAGGACTATGACATATGTCATGACTTGCACTGAATTGGATTTACATGAGAGAGGGCTGTGCAAGGTCACCAACCTCACTCTCTCCTCCAGAGCCATCTGGGTCCAGTGGCATGATATATATCAGGATACCTGGAGATGGCCCCAGATGTTTAAGGCAATTGGGGTTAAGTGACTTGCCCAGGGTCACACAGCTAGTACATGTCTGAGGTGAGATTTGAACTCAGGTCTTCCCAACTGCAGGGCCAGTGCTTTATCCACTGAGCCAACTAGCCGCCCCTTGCCCTTCCTTAGATCCATTGACAAGTATTCTCCACTATGTTCTTCCCTTAAATTCATGATTTCCACACAAGTGAATATACTGTTGATGTAATACTACTTTACCTCATCTAACCTAATTCTTTAAGCCAAATATGTCTTTATATTTCCAAACTCTTATCAAACATTCTATGGAACTCAATACTATATATAATATCATTTTCTTTAATGTGCTATGTGTGCTTATAAAGAGCCATACCCCTTGACCGATGTAGATCAGAGACGTCAAACTCATGGTCCTCCTGGTTAAGGCTGTGCCTGAAACTCTCTAGAACAAGGTGAACATGTAATTGGGAAATACTTAGCAAAACAAATAAAACTACAATGCAACATGGCTAATGTTAATTTGTGGTTTTTTAAGTCAACATGTGGCCCCTTGTTTATATCACATCCTATGATTATCCTTTCTATCCTGGTGATTGTCTCCTATGAGGTACTAACCACTTGCTGTTCTTCCTATTTTATATCTCTGCTCCCTACTATACATCCTTTACCAACTTGATCACTACATTGTCTTAAAAGATTTCTTAATCAAACCAGTCAGTTTCCAAGTAGCCTTATTAGATGTAGACCTTCCTTGGTCAAGAACCTATCATCATGCCATCATTTAGAAAACCAAATCTCATTCTGCCATCATCTTCTTGGCAAGATTCTCCCTTTCTATATCCTACTTCTAAGGTCTTTACATTGGCAACAATATAAAGTGATGAAAATACTACCTGTGCCCTTAAGTCCTTCAGTTTGCTGCTCAGAACTTCATTATTCCAGGTTCCTTTTGGCAGTATCATTTGTTCCCATATGGATCACCAGGAGTGGGTAGAGCTACTTCACTTTGACAAGCCTCAGGACAGTCTGGGTCACATCCCAAATGAATATCCCAGGAATACAACACACCTCCCAATTGTACATGCCAGGTCGACATATGGCCACTTCCGTACCTATCGCCAGGGAGCCACCTAACACCACGATGCAACTCTTCTTCCTGGGGCCAATAACAGATGCCCTCACTCTTGGTGGCATCTGTGAAGCCCCCTTTTCTTTCAGTGGAGTGTGAGAAGCTGTTTCCTCATCAGGCATTCCAGACCCTTCCTCTGTGGGAAGCACTTCATACCTGTTATATACTGCCAAATACTCAGAGGTCCTTCTTCCCCCTTCATTCTGGATATTTTCCCACCTTCTAACCTCCTGATCTACAAGCCTTTTGATAATACCATCTCTGATCCCCCCACACACATAGAAGAGAACCCTATACCTCCTAAAAGCTCAGGTCACCGTTTCATGCATTCATTAACTATTTATTAAGCATCAGAGCAGTATTTGGGAGAATACAAATTTAGATAAGCTATGAACCCTGCCCTCACATGGCTTATAGTCTAGTAAAAGGATAAATAGCAAAAAAATTGGTAATATACAATATTAAAGACATCAAAGAAACAGAAAGTGCTATATGTGGTCTAAAGAAAGGTCATTATAAACACAGGGTAAGCTGACAGGAATAATGAAAAGGTTTCCTAGAGGAGGTAGCATTTAAATTGAGCCTTCAAGATAAAAGAATTTGACAAAGGAAGAAGAGGGAAAACATTGCACATGGGGGGAACAGCCTGAGCAAAGACATAGAGGTGGGAAAATAATGGCTATGTTCAGAGGAGGTGGGAGGCATTATCTGGCTTCAGCATAGAGTACAAAGAATGGAATAAGATAAAATAAGGCAAGAAAGAGTAGGTTTCACCAGATTATGAAGAACATTTGAATTCGAGGTAGGAGTTTGAATTTGATAAAAACTCAATACATTTTTGCAAGGTGACCGACCAGTTAACAGGGACTTACTAAAGGTCTTTGAGCATTAGAGTATGGTGACCAAAGCTATACATAAAGATAATTCTGGCAGCTTTTGAAGGCTAGACAAATGGCAGGGTATAGGAAAAGCTCTGGTAAGAGGTCTCCAAAAAGGACTAGAGGATGGTATTAAGGTCTTCCTCTATTAGGGGAAGTGGTATGAGGAAAAGAAAAGAGGAATTAGAGATGAGAGATGTTGGAATGGGAGAAACCATAGGACTTAGTGAGTAAATGGATATGAAAAGTAAGGAAGAAGGAATAGTTTGGGGGAAAAAAAAACAACCCAAGGTTTTTGAACAAGGGCCACTGGGTCAGTGGATACTGACCAATTCCTATACATGGGATTTTTTTTCCTTTCTAATCCCTCTACAAATAGGATTCTTGAAGACAAACACTGTCATTTTTCACTTTTGTATCCTGAGAGGCCTTCCCACAGTGCCTTATATACTACAGATATCTAATGAGTGGGGGGGGGGGCAGGCGGAGTAATTAGGGTTAAGTGACTTGCCCAAGGTCCCATAGCTAGTAAGTGTCAAGTGTCTGTGGCCAAAATTGAACTCAGGTCCTCCTGAATTCAGGGCCAGTACTTTATCCACTGTGCCACCTAGCTGTCCTGAAATGTTTTATTAATTGAATTGAGTGTGCTGAACACATTTTAACCTTGTCTTGATAACTTGGGATCATGATAAACACTGCTTCTATAATACAGTAGGACTCTATTGGGGGAAATGCAGGGCTATGAGCCTCTGTATAAGATGGCTCCTATAAAATACGGCCCCAGGTTAAATCATTTTTGGTTTTTTATTTTTAAATTCTAGCCTTTAATGGATTTTTTGTCTTTATTTCTCCCCTCACTATCAGGCTGTCAGATGATGATAGTATCAAGGAGACTAAAGACTGGGTAACAAGAAAACCAAGATTATTACAATCATGTGTAAAGAAATGGTAAACAGGCTCTGAGTGAGACAGTAGACAAGGTGATTAAGGGCTTAGTGAGTGCATGGATTTCCTGATATCTATTTTGACTGCTCAAAGGCCTTTTACTTCATGATTCTCAGCCATGACTTTGCCTGATAAGTGAATTCCAAATAAGAGATTCAAGTCAACAAGCATTTATTAAGCACCTACCATGTTCCACGAACTGTACTAAGTGTTGTGGATATAAAAAAAGGCAAAAGCATTCCTTGCCTTCAAGGAGCTATGACAAAATAATTAATTAGAAGAAAACATAGAGCTTACCATAAACAAGCAAGATAAATACACAATAAACTGGAAATAATCTCAGAAGGAAGGCACAAGCATTACAGGGACTAGAAAAGGCAGAAAGTGGGATTTTAGCTGAGACTTAAAGGAAGCAAGGGAATCCAGGAGTTGGAGAAAGGAGGGAGTTTCTTTCAGGCAATGAAAAGGCACAAAGTTGGGAAAAGTGACTTGTGTGAGGAACAAAAAGGCCAGTAATACTGGATCATAAAGTATATGGAAAGGAATAAAGTATAAGAAGACTGGAAAGGTAGAAAAGGGCCAGATTACAAAGGACTTTAAAACCAAAGTGGAGGATTTAATATTTAAGGTTGGAGGCAATAAAGAGCCCCAAATTTTATTGAATAAAGGGATGGCATGGTCAGATCTGAACTTTAGGAAGATCAGACACTTGTGCCAGGAAGACCAACCAGAATGCTACTGCAATAGTCTGAGTGTGAGGTGAGAAAAGCATGTACCAGGGTGGCAGCAGCATCAAAGACAAAAAGGTACAAATCACAGGACTTGACAACTGATTGGACTAAGGGGGGTAATAAAGAGTAAGGAATTGAGAATTACACCTGGGTTGCTAGCCTGAGTCACTAGAAAGATGGTGGTATCCTCAACAGTAAGAGGGAAATTAGGAAGAAGGATGGATTGGAGGGGAAAGATCATGAGGTTATGCACACTGACTTTAAAATGTCTAAAAGATATCTAGCCATTTGGAGATATGAGACTAGAGTCAGTAGAGAAGGAGGAAAGAGAACCTAGTACAGTACCCTGGGTGACACCCAAAGTAAGCAAGAGAAACCTTTTCAGGTTTGATGTAGTAAAGGAGACTGAGAAGGGGAGGTTAGGCAGATAGGAGGAAAGTCAGTAAAGAAACAGTGCTAGAAAAATTAGAAGAGGATGATCAGTGCAGAAAGGTCAAGAAGCATGAGGGTCAAGAAAAAGCCATTAGATCTGGCAACTAAAAGATCACTGATAACTTTGAAGATAGTGATTTCATTCGAATTGAGTCAGCAAACCAGACTGCATAAAGTTAAAAGAGAATGAGAGGAAAGGAAGTGGAGACACTTACCTTCTCAGTTTAGCCACAAGAAAATGGAGATACAGGACAAGAGCTGGCAAGGTTGGATGGAGCAAGCATGGGATTTTAAGGATGGGGGAGATATGAGTGTGTTTGTAGGCAAAAAGAAAGAAGGCTGGAGACCAGGAGAGTTTGAAATTTGTAAGAGAGTAGCAATGATAAGATAAGGGCAGCTAGGTGGTACAGTGAATACAACATTGGGCCTGGAGTCAGGAAGACTCATGTTCTTGAGTTCAAATCTGGCCTCAGACACTTGCTAGCTGTGTGACTCTGGGCAAATCACTTAACCCTGTTTGCCTCAGTTTCCTTCTATGTAAAATGAGCTGGAGAAGGAAATGGCAAACCACTCCAGTATCTTTGGCAAGAAAACCCCAAAACAGGTCATGAAGCGTCAGACAAGACTGAAAAACAACTGAAGAACAATGTGCTGAAGAAGACAGGATGGAATGAGATCACTTGGGTATGTAGAGGGGTTTGCCTTTGACGGGAGAAGGGATATTCATGTGACACGGGAATAAAGAGATCAGGGAGAAAGCATCTGAATGATGTAAGATGGGGGTGGGGGGGAGAACAAATTTTTTTCAGTGAAATATGGGTGAGAAGAGGGAGAATTGTGTGAGGTTTGAGAAGGGGTAAAAAAAAATTTTGGAAAAGTTGCTATGGTGAGTAGAACTGTAAAAATGATTGTGGAGATGTAAAAGGATTAAATCTTACCAAAATTTGAGCTTTTATTTCACAATAGAACCACAAAACAGCCATGAATTTAGTTGCCCAGGATAAATATTGATTGGTAACAGCAACTTGAATGTGTAATAGATGCTTAATAAATATTTGCTGAATTGAACATTCACTCTTTTTTTTTTTTTTTTTGGTGAGGCAATTGGGTTTAAGTGACTGGCCCAGAGTCACACAGCTAGTAAGTGTTAAGTGTCTGAGGCCGGATTTGAACTCAGGTCCTCCTGAATCCAGGGCAGGTGCTCTATTCACTGCGCCACCTAGCTGCCCCAGAACATTCACTCTTTCTGTAGACTTTTTCTATCCAGGGATGGTGGCTAGCTTCTGAATACAGCTTGGGCTTCATCTACCACCTCACACCTCTTCCACTGTCATAATCTTATATTCCCAGTTGCAGACAAGGGGAAGAAGTCACATTTGCTGAGGCCTTTTGTGGTTGTCTTTGGGATAAGGGGATAGAAGATAGAGGTAAACTTATTTCACCTTCCTTCTATAGGACCTCTTTAAATCAATGTTTAAGAAGACATTTTTCTTGTCAAAGGTCATATGATAACTGCTATGACCTTGTCTAGTGGCAAGAAAAGTGGACTTGAGTTTTAATCCTTATTGTTCATTTGCAATGTAACCTTTACAGTCTAGTCCCTTAACCTTTTGACACCTCAGTTGTTTTGATGATGAGAATATGTAATAACTTTGTAACAATAAAATGCTACATAAATGTGAGTTACTAAGTAACCAGAAGAGGCTAATGCATTTGTTTGAAAAGTAATTATTTACAGTGATAAGAGGCAAAACAGGTGAACAAAAATGAAAGCAGAATATAAGAGGCTAAATATAAACATCTAAGACAAATTAAATATTGTAACATTTAAATGAGGATTTTAATTCTCTTTAAGTTTTTACATTTCTACATATTCCATAAACAATGTAAAAGCCTAAGTCTTCCCTTCTAGATGTTTTAAAACATAAAAGTAAATATTTCTGTTTTGTTTTGTTTTGTTTTTAAATCTTGGATCTTTAAGGAAGTACACACTCAAAATATCATCTGTTGATGTGGTGCTATGAACCAGGAAGGGAAAAGTTATCTTTATAATTCATAATTAAAGTCTTTACTACATGCAAACAAACAAAAAGAAATGGTATGCACTGATATATATTGCTCAAGTCTATGATGGAGAATTAGTTATGTATAAAGAATATTAGATCAAATACCTAGTTTCAAATCCTGTCTCTACCCCTTACTAATTATATGAGCTTAGATAAATCATGTTAAATCTAGATCTCAATTTCCACCTCTATAAAATGAGAGAGCTGGGGAAGCTAGGTGGCACAATGGATAGAGCACCAGCCCTGGAGTCAGGAGGACCTGAGTACAAATCCGGCCTCAGACACTTGACACTTACTAGCTGTGTGACCCTGGCAAGTCACTTAACACGAATTGCCTCACAAAAACAAAAACTAAACTAAACTAAACTAAAATAAAATAAAATGAGGGAGCTGAACTGGATAACTTCTGAGGGTTTCTTTCAGTGATTCCATGTATGATTCAATTTAGTGAGATTGTTTTATAACCTAAATGAATCCCCCAAATCTCAAAAAGCTCAATTAAATGAACATTTATCAATGCAACTCAGAGAAGAGCAAATGCAGTCAAAAAACTTAGCCTATGCTTCTATGTGACCTTCATCAAATTCCAACCTTACTGTACCCTAAGTACTCCTTCTATAAAGTAGGTATAAGAGCACCTACCCTCCCTAAAATATCATAATCTGGTAAATTCAGCTGACACATGGAGAAGCATTTCTAATTCCATGAAGTAATACTTTGTATTTGTATAGAACTTATTGATAAAGAATGTTTTTAAGTTGAAGAACACACCAGTCTTTCTGTGGTAAGAATAAGAGCTCCAAGTGACCCTAAAGGTAATCTATTCCAGCCCTGACACATTACTCGCAACACCATTTTACAGCATAAGTAGTTCATGCCTGAAGAGGTTAAGAGACTTGCCCAAGTTCAGGCAGAAAATCACTGGCAAAGCCAGATCTAGACCCAGTGCTGATTTCTAATCCAGTGCTCTACAAAATATGCCATGTTAGTTAACATGTGTCCAGAAAATGTCATTCTATAAAATTCTACAAAGGAATTATGAAATCTCAATCATATTCCATGCCAGTAAGCTGAAGTTACAATTCAGAATGACAATATTTTTACAAGATCAAAAGAGAAATAAATACTATTTTACTTATTTAAGTAGTTGCCTATAATCATAGATAGCCCCCCAAAAAACTGTTGCATACAACTTTCTTATCAACATTTAATATTTTCCCACAATATCAATTACAAAATTGGACACATTTTTAATATGGTGAAAAAATCATTTCCATCCCCAAAGTTCAATGTTCAAGGCACTGGGCTATATCCCACAGGACATAATAATCTAGTATAAGAGAAAAAAGCAAACAAATATCTAGAATGAAAAGAAAATGAGAAGTACAAAGAAAGTCTTTAGGGAATACGGAAGAGGGAGTGATGGACTGTGTCGTTGGGATAGAGCAAAGGCTACCAAAGAAAACTTCATAGAAGATATGGCATTTAAGCTACATCTGTGAAAGGACTTAGCAAGTGCTGGGGAAGAATACTTCAGGTGAAAAGTATAAGCAAAAAAACATATAATCATGAAAATGTATGAAGACACTTTTATTCAAATACCTTTTCTTAGAAACAGCTGCCCAACTTTTGTAAGCAAAAGAACTGTGAGCAAAGTAGATTTCCATCAACTGGAGGACTAAACAAATTCTGGTATATTAATCTAATAGAATAGTGCTACACCATAAAAATAAGTATGAAGAATACCGAGAAGCATGGAAATACTTATATGAACTGATGCAGCATGGAAGAGTGGATAGAATGCTTGATTGACTCAGAAAGACCAGAGTTCAAATTCCACCTCAGACAATACTAGCTGTGTAACCCTGAGGAAGTTATTTAACTTCTGTTGCTTAGTTTGCTCATCTCTAAAATGAAGAGGTTAGAGTTGCTGGCCTCTAGGATCCTATCAACTCTAAATCTATGATACTATGATCCAAAGTGAATTAAGCAAGATTAGGAAAACAATGTACAGAATATTACAACAATGCATACGGAAACAACAACAAAATAAAAATTCTATGTGATTCTGAGGAACCATGGTCCTGAAGAAAAGAAACAAGAACACACCAGTTTTTCTTATTTACAAAAACTGAAGACTACAGGTATGTAATGCTATATCCATGCATGCAGTTGATGTGCTATTTAATTCTATTGAACTGCTTTGGGAGTTTTTGTTTTGTTTTCTGTTCTTTATGTCTCAGGATGGGGGAGGGATATATTGGGAAATGACAGTGATGCATGAGAAAAAAAAATCAAATATGTTTATATATATCTATACATACACACACATACATAAATGTGTATACACACATATTTCACTCACCAAATTAAAAAGGTAGTTGCCAATTGTTTTCCTCTCAAAAGTTGTACTCCATCTCAAAATAGATTTAAAGGGAAAATGGACTATTCAGCCCTGTATTTGTGTTACATATGTCTTTCCCACAACACTGGGTATCTGACATTTCCACATAATGTTATAATCATCTTAATCATGGACTAAAAAAATTAATTGATGATATATATCTGCAAGTCCAGTCTTTCATACAGAGACAAGTTACTGAATACACAAGTACACTGTATCAAGTTCATCTACCCTTATATTTGCTTTTAACTTAGAAACTCATCTTTGTTACAGAAGTGTCACACTGAGGGGAGTTTTTATTGAGTAATTATTGAAAATTTTCTAGCTTCCAGAATTTAGTTACTAGATGACTATTTTATTAACCAAAGCAAAGTAAAAAAATATATATATAGTCAATTTGATACTATTCACATGGTAACAAAAGATTTTATGGGTAGAGGTAAATTTCAGTTACAATTATCCCTCACCTTAAAAACAATGAAAAAAGAAAATAATTTCTGTAAATATGATACTACTACAGGGCAGTTTAAAATAGTTCCTCTGGTGATTATAATATTTAACTTATACAATTCATATGATTAGTAGTAATACGTCCACAGCATGAAATGAACACATTAGCTAAAGTTGAAAATATCTTCAGAGATACTATTAATTCCAAGATTTCTGATTCCTTTTTGAAACTGATGTTTGTACCTAAATTAAATAATGACTATTGATGGAAGCCTGCACACTGAATGTAATGTATAAGAATATTACTTTTTGGGGCAGTTGGGGGGCACAATGCATAAAGCACCAGTCCTGTATTCAGGAGGACCTGAGTTCAAATCTGGCCTCAGACACTTGACACTTACTAGCTGTGTGACCCTGGGAAAATCACTTAACCGTCATTGTCCCCATCAAAAAAAAAAAGAGAGAGAGAAAGAATATTACTTTTCAATGCCACACCTTAGGAAATTATAATATAAATAACATTTATTGAGACTAAAGATACCTATGCAATCTAGTTCTTTCTTTAAGAATAAGCCTACTTGAATGCACAAGTACAGAATTATCTACCCTGATAGATGCTTCTTCAGTTAACCCCAGTAAAGAAATTTAGTACTTTCCAAGTTTTCTAGACAACTGTTGAGTATATATACCCAAGCAGTCACAAGCAAGATTATCAGTATCAGCATCTTTCAGAATCCCTATCTACATAATTATCCATTTAAGGATATAAAATATCATTTACTAAGAATTTACCCCATATACTCAAGAGTCATGTCCTGGCCACTTAAAAGCTGCATGAGAAACTTTAAACAAATTCTTTAACAACTATATAATTTTACCAAATTATTCAATGATGGGAGTTTCCCCACAATCAGTATAAGAAATAATAGTATTTCCCTTCTTCTCTCAATACTTAGAGTCAAAGTCATCAAATAAAAGGAAAGATTTCATTAGCACCTTATACTGACAGAGACCAATATTAATTATTATTTGAATTAACCTCTGAGCCATGGCTTTCATCACTACTCAGAAAAGACAGGACAATTTCTAATTACATTCCACCCTCATTATAAGTCACTAGGCTGCAAAGCTGTATCTGATGAGACTGCTACACTTTGCCTTGAAACTACTTTGGACTCCATTATAAATCTTCTCATATCACCTACCTAGTAACAGTGAATACATAAGCTTGCACAAAGAGTATTTCCCCAGTATTTATGGTGTGGTGGTTTAAAAAATTTTTTTCAAGAGACTGGTATTATTGTAAACAAACTAATGGAAGTCTTTTTATCTTAACAATGACTATAAAGTACTAGTTAAAGGAGGGTTCAATATTAATGTCTTACTAATATTTTATGGTAAGGTGGATTAAAATCATTTAATTTGCTTCATTCATCAACATGACCACAGCGACAGTGGTAATCTTAGCAATAATTTTAAGGGACTACTATATTTTTCTACTAAAAGAAAAGTCTACTTTAAACAGTTTGTGCTATAATTGAATATATAATTGAGCCACAGGCTTCGGATGTTTTTCATAGATCATTCAATATTCCAGTTGAAGCTATTTTAACTTCTTAGAACACACAGGTCATCTTTAAATCTAAAAGGCTATAGACTAATGATCCATGACACAAATCTTCCTAGCTACAGTACCATAGGATTACCAATCTAATTATGGCATTATATAAATTGTAACACAGTGTTTCAGTGGGGTATGAGTAAAAAAAAAATCTATGAAATTCAAAAATTTACATAAAATTATCTTGAGTTCATAAATACAGCTATTCTGATAAATTCAAAATTGTCTTTGTTGAGATTCATATATATGTGTGTATGCCTACATATATGCCTATACAAGCATATACCCATACATAATACATATGTATATACATCTATATAAGTGTGTGTGTATAGACATTCTAACAATACCATACCCTGAAGCCTAGGGTTGACTCTACATTCTTAAAAGCTTTGCCACAGGAAGCCAGGTGGCACAGTAGATAGAGCACTGGCCCTGGAATCAGGAGGACATGAGTTCAAATCTGGCCTCAAACATTTGACACTTAATAGCTATGTGACCCTGGACAAGTCACTTAACCCCGATTGCCTCACATACACATGCAAAAAGTAGCTATGCCAGAAGAGTATAAGCTCTGACAGGTCATACTAGGGGAGAAAGGTTCAACTTAGTTCTGAGAGGCTCATCATCAGAAGGATAACAAGTAGGTATTGATTTTTTGTGGGGCTCCAACAACTCATTGAAGATTATCTGCTAAGACCTAGAGAGACTGAGATCTACATCAATGGAGGAAAGACTCAAACCAATGAAATCTAAGATTCTTAGAATACTAAGTAAATAAACTCTAGACCAAGAGCCCTACTTGGATTATTGGGCTGAATATAACAACTTGCATGCCTTTGGCATGTGTGCTGCATGATCTTAATCTTTAACAAAAATCAAATGTTTTACCTAGAGTATATGTGTGATCTATCAAGCCAATAGGGCCTGACCACTTCATTTAAACTATGGCTGTGTAACTGACTGTAACCAGGTATCATGCTAGCAGCCTTAGATCAATTAGTAACTATAATTGAAGCTAAATATATTTAATTGTATAATTAAATGCTTACTACCATACACATATGGATTTTTGCCCATGTGGCCCACAACTGGAAAACCTAGATACCCTTGAACTAAAGCAAAAAATGTGCAATGCTTACAGTGAACACCTAGCCAAAAATCATTCTCCATGAAGTCAGACAAACCAATGGTTTTAATTTAACTTCTCTCAGTGTATAAGGACATATTCTCTTAGTAGAACATACAAAACACTTGGTCTGTTTTATACCGGTTTAAGGAACTGTACCCTGTTCTTTAACTGAAAAATATCACCATTAGAATAATACCATCAGAAAGCCCAAAGTATAATGAACATTGAAATATCATACCCTAGACTAATTAGACTATAGACTATTAAATATGCTATTTTTAAAAAAAACATATTAAAACATATTTTTTGTTTAAATCTTATGGGATTATCCCCACTACACAGAACTCAAAATCACACTACCAAGTTATGTCCCTGGGAGTTAGGTCTCCAGTGTGCTGACTACATACCCATTGTTCAAAGATGCAGGGTACTTTGTGGGTCCACACTCTTAAAATTCATGAATGTCACAAATGCACTTATTTTTAATAATCAGCCAAAAAAATCCCACAATTAGTTCAAAGCAAAGATATTTGCTAAGACAGCATAGTAAAAATAATAGTAAGCAAACATTTCACCTATAAACCTAGTGTATATTCTCCCACAAATATACTCAGCATCAATGGGGAGAGTGGGCTTAAACAAGAATACATTAGCAATGATGTACACACGTTGCAGCCAAGGCAACACATACCTCTTACAGTGTAAGGATCCAATGTCCTTTCTCTTCCTATGGTGTCTTCATGCTGCTCTCCTATGGGCAAAGCATCTCTACTAGGTAGATTGCTCATCTGGGCTATCTGGGCCATCTCCTCTCAAGTGTTCTTTCAATCTAAGGTTGGCTCTTTCCTCTGCTGCCAGAGGCCATATTCCTTGAAGCCATTTCCTCTCAATTCTCTCTCTACTGTATATGGTGTCTCCCACTGGGTAAGAAGCTCTGCTACAAGACACCATGGCCAGTAGGAAGGAAAGAGAAGGAGAATGAAGGAAATGGTGGGGGGAGAGGGGGAGAGAGAAAGAGAAGAGAGTGTGTTTCCTGTAGTCCTCAAGTAGAGATGAGAGTCCACAATGCTGCAGTTACCAGCCTAGACTCGGCCGTCTCCAAGGATGTCAGACTTAGAATTTTGAACACTACTAGGGATGTGACCAATGCTCAGACAGCCAATGTAAGCTGCTTTGTAACTTTTCAGGGCAGCTAGGTATCACAGTGGATAGAATGCCAGGTCCGAAGTCAGGAAAACCTAAGTTTAAACCTGGCCTTAAGACATTTACTATTTGTCTGACCTTGGGCAAGTCATTAAACCTGCTTACCTCAGTTTCCTCATAGTTGAAATGAACTAGAGAAGGAAATGGCAAACCACTCTAGTAAACCTACCAAACACACACACACACACACCTCAGAAAGGGGTCACAAAGAGTCAGACATGACTGAAATGACTAAACAACAAACTTTTCAAAACAAAATATCCCTCTTTGGCCACCATTCTTCTATGTGTTTTCTCCCATTAGAATATAAATTCTTTCCAGTCAGAAACTATCTTAGCTTTTGAATTAGTGTCACCACTTCTTAGCAGAATCAAAGTTAATAAACATATATTGAGTACCCAGGTCTTGTGCTAAGCACTAGGTACACAGAATAGCAAAAGACAGTACCTGCCCTCAAGGAGCTCACAATCTAATAGGGAAAGACAACACCTGAAAAACAAAAGGGGAAAGGGATTTACTGAAGTTCTGCAGCCAGGGTAGGAAATTATCTAAAGAGGGATGATCTGAGGTGCCAGCTAATCCTGTTTAAATGGTAGAGGATTTGGGAGGAGCTCTCCAAAATCCAAATTCTACTCAGAGAGAGGGAGGGGCCCCACAGGCAGGGCTTTGAGTTTCAGGGTTGATTTCATCTTGCAGGATAATGAGTTTCTTGAGATCATGAAATACAGAAGGTCAAATGGGTGGGAAATGACGCAAGTGCCAAGACAAATGGTTTATCATTCATTCATTTATTCATTTCATAAAACTGAATAGTTCACCCTTTTTTTTTGTTTTCTAAATAGTAAATTATTTCCAAACTTACCTATTATTGCGAACACCAGCATCTTTCCTATCAACCAGTTTTGCAACCTCACTGTTACCCTGTCACCCTAAGCTCATCATTCTCATGTGGATATCCCACATATCCAATCATTTGCCAAGCTTGTTCACCTCTCTCAAATATGTCCCACTCCACTCCACATACACAGGCATTATCACCACCCTAGTACAAGCTTTCGTTACTACTCATCTGGACAGGTATAAGTCTCCTTTTTTGGTCTCCCTACCTCATGCCTCTGTCCATTACATTCCATCAGCTACAGGGCCTGCAAAGTGATTTTCCTAAAGTAAAAATGCAATCAGTGTTTCACTATTGCTTCTAGAATCATATCTAAGTTCCTCTGTTTGACATTTATGTCTTTTTCACATCCAGGCCCCATCCTATATTTATAGTCTGATCACAAACTATTCCTTCTCTTTGCACTCTTTCCTGTCCCCCCCCCCACCCTGCAAAATACACTTCTTCCTCAAACTCTACCTCTTGGAATTCCTCAATGGCTTCAAACCTTGAGTCAAGTGCCACTTTCTGCATTATTTTTTTCCTGATCATTCATTTTACATATATCTATATATGTTCATGCAGTCTCCACCATAAGAATGTAAACTCCTTGAGGAACCCCTAGCACTTCATATGATGCCTACAACATAATAAACAATAAATGCTTGCTGACTGATTGTTCATTAGAGTTATTATGACTGGAAATATCATATTTCAAGGGAAATAAATCAACTATTTCTAAGAAAAGGTACTTTCCTTAGACCAAGTGATCCTGTCACCCTTATATACCTGAATCAAAAAACTTCACTGCCTCTCTGGAAACCTGCAAAGTCCAAACTCTTTAACCCAGACATTCAAGGTCTCTTCCATTACTTGGCTCAACATATCTTTCAGCATTATATCCAGCATTATATCCTGCTACTATGCTTTGCAACACTGGATTATTCAACATCCCTGAAATATTCCGTAAATTTACAGGAATAAAAAAGTGCCTTTGTGCACTGTCCTTTCCACCTGCAATGTCCTTCTTCCTCAGTTCCCATTGATCCCTTTACAGTGAAGTGCCACACATTCTCTGTAAAGCCTTCCCTCCTCTACCCCCCAAAATCATCTATCCCTCTTTGGTATTTGCATACCACATTTTTTTTGTACTCTGATTAATACAAGAATGTCAAAGTCTACTATTCACATAAGTTTGTCTTCTTCCCTCTACTAAATTTGTGTAGGCACTGGTGATATACATAGTAAATCACAACAGGGGTCTAAACAGTGCCTCACATAAGAGACTTCCTGAATTTGTTGAATAAAGTAATAATTCAATGAAGCAAAATACATCAATTTATAGGCTTTAAGATCTAAATCTAGGTTCAAATGTTCTAACTAAAATTGGGAGCTATAAATCTAGCTTCTCAAATAATCACTTATAGACAATTCTTTGACCCAATATTGACATGATTTTTTTAAAAAGTAAGAGTTGAACAACTATCAAGAACATTGCTAGATTTCACCAAGAAAATCACCTTTGGGGTGTTTCTTAGCAACTTTTACTGAACTTTTTTTATTACTATAGACTTGGAGTGCCATCTGCCAGTTCATAGGCAGAACATATCTGGACAATAAAAGGTTAAAGCATTTGTTAAACATCTTCCATATGCCATTAAAAAACTAAGAGAAAACACTCCTTTTCTCCAGAATTGAAAATCATGGTAGTTAAGAAACTCCATAAATATTAGCTTTGTAAAAAAAGTACAAAATACTCTATTTTAATAAAAAACTTTTAAATATACAAAGCAGGAAGCTAAAGCTAAATGACTATAGTTTAGACTTCATGTTTAAGATAAACATATCTAACACATGCTTTTTTTAGTTAACTCCTCTAATTCTTGTTCATGTTGATTATAATTATCCAGCAACTATAGCAATATTCTCTATTAACAAGATGTTTGAAAACATACAATTACCTAACAAATAGTATACTATCAGCCCTTATTCTTTCATCAACTAAACATTTCAAGACATTGGGGTTTTTTTGTTGTTGTTGTTTTTTACCATATTGTCTAGACAAATTGATCTTTCTATACACAAAATTCTAGGCAAACATAAGATACTCTACTAGAATAAATCTAACTATTTTTACCAACTTCCCCAAAACATTACCTAAAATAAAAGGCATTATATTAACTTATCGCTAGATATTTTAAAGCATTTACTGAATGTTATCAAGTATAAAAAGCATGTAATGTGTAATTCATGGTAAATCTAACTCAAAAGCCAAGATCTAAATCTATTGAAATATTTCATTAAAAAAAAAAAACTCTGTGAATCTTTAAACATTTAGTACAACAGTTCAGGCAAGTAAACTTTTATCAGTAAAGAATGCTAGCATTTATTTACATTAGAAATTCCAAATAATTTGAAATTGTCTCTAAGTTCTTGTAAACTGTGATAGTCAACTAGGATCTGGAAGTCTATCAAAAACATTCAGCTGTTTTCCTCTTTTGGTGGGGGAAGTCTATGAAAAATTATCCCCTTTGATTATTGCAGAAGAGCAAAAGAAGAATAATACAAGCAAACTACTCTCCTTCTTTTCCCCTATGTTGTTCTTTCCTGCCCCTTTTGATTTTCATTCTGCCTCTTCTTTTGAACTATATATTTCAACCAGCCAGAAGGGCAAATAAATTTCTTTCTCCAACTTCCTCAGAGACCTATCCACATGAATAATTTTCTTCTAAAATCTCTTGCTCCTAACTTCACTATTTTTGTTAATGGTATTGCCATTTATCTGGTTACTCATACCTCCCTACCATCTCCTTCCTATCCAGTCATTTGCCAAGTCCCCTTGATTTTGCCTCCAAAGCTTTTCCAACTTTCTACATGACTATAAGAGTCTCTTGACCTTTATTGCCCTAGTCAGAAATTATTTTCCTCCTCAGACCTTACATAGCAGGTTATCCAAAGGTCTTCTCCATTTATCATTTATCATTTTCTATTTCAATCTATAGCTTATTTGAATAGGTTCATTGAGAGATCTAGAAGAAGTCTTAGAGATTTTTCTAGTCATTGGTTTCCATTTCAATTAGTAAACATTTATTAAGCATCTATTATAAGGCACTGTACTAAGTGCTTGAGATGCAAAAAGAGGCAAAAGACAATGCCTGCCCTCATGGAACTTATAATCTAATGAGGGAGACAACATATAAAGGTATACAAAGCAAGCTAAATATAGGATAAATAGGAAATCATTAAGAGGAAAGACAGTGGAATTAAGAGAGGTGGAGGAAGGCTTCCTATAGAAGGTAGAATTGTATGTAGTTGGAACTTAAAGGGAACCAGGGAGGTCAGCAAAGTAGACAAGGGAGAGCAATCCTGGACTGGAGAGCAACCAAAGAAAATGCTATAAGGTAAGAGATGGATGGTTTTTTCATAGAACATTCAGAAGACCAGTGACACTGGATCAAAGAGTATGTGTCAGGGAGGAAGATGAGAAAGGTAGGAAAAGGCTAGGTAATGAAGGGTTTTGAATGCCAAACAGAGCACTTTGTATTTGCTCCTGGAGGTAACAGGAAGCCACTAGAGTTTGATTTGGGGGAAGGGAACTGACATGATCAGACCTGTGCTTTAAGAAAATTACTTTAGTGGCTGAATAGAGGATGGAATGGAGTGAGGAGACACTTGAGGTAGGCAGACCCATCAGCAGGCTATTGCAATAGTACAGGCATGAAGTGATATGGATGTGCACTAGAGTGGTGACAGTGTCAAAGGAAAGAAGGGGGCATAACAAAGATGTTGTAAAGGTGAAGTCAATGGGCCTTGGCAACAGACTGAATATGAGAGGTAAAAGATAGTGAAAAATCCGGAATGACTTCTTGATTGTGAACCTGAGGAACTGAGAAGATGGTGTTGCCCTCTATAGTAATGGGGAAGGTAGAAGGCAGGAAGCATTTAGCAGGGAAGGTGAGTTCCATTTTAGACATGAGTTTAAGATGTCTACTAGACATATAGTTCAAGATGTGTGAAAGGCAGCTAGAGATACAAGATCAAAGGTCAGCAGAGTGATTAAGTCAGGAAAGGTAAATTTGAAAATCATCAGCATAGAGATGGTAATTACATCTATGTGAGCTGATAAAATCACCAAGTAAAGTAGTACAGAAAGAAAAATGAGGAAGGTCCAGGATAGAACCTTAAGGGACACCTATAGTTAGAGGAGGAGAGCTAGAAGAGGATCCAACAAAGAAGACAAGAGAAGGAACAGTCAGAAAGGGAGGAAAGAGTGGTGTCCCCCAAACTTAGAGAAGAATGTTGATAGGTTCATTGACAGGTTCAGAGGCTGCAAAGAGGTCATGGAGAATAAGGGCAGAGAAAAGGCCACTGGATTTGGTAACTTGGAGAGAGTAGTTTCAATGGAATGATATGGTCAGAAGCTAGATTATAAGGGGTTAATATGAAAACGAGAGGTGAGAAAGCAGAGGCATCTGTTGTAGACAGCCTTTTCAAGGAATTTAGCTGCAAAGGTCAGAAGAGATAGAGGATGATAATTAGTAGAGGGTGGAAACATGAAACGAGGGTTGTTGTTTTGGTTAGTTTTTGGTTTTGGTTTTGGTTTTTTGGTTTTTTAATAAAGAGGAGACATGTTTTTAGGCAATAGGAAATAAACCAGTTGACAGTAAAGATTGAAAATAAATGAAAAAGTGGGGATGATAGAGGGGGCAATCTGTTGGAGGTGACAGGATGGAATGGGATCTCTTGAATGACTAGAAAGATTTAGCCTTGGTAAGGAATAAAGCCACTTCATCATATGAGACAGGGGTGAAGGAGGAGCAAGTTGCAGAAGGCATCCAAGTGATAGGAAATGAGGAAGAGGGGAATGGTCTCATGTTTTTCAGTAAAGTATGAGGCAAGGGTCTCAGCTGAGAGAGGGGAGGGAGAGGAGTACTGGGAGGCTTAAGGAAGGATGAAAAGTTAAAGGAGTCACTGTGGAGAGTTGGATAATGAGTTAAGGGAGGTATATTAGGATTGTCTAATAGCACTGAGGGCCCAGATGAGGTTATGTAATACAAATTTTTGTGGATCCAGTCAAAATAGTTGTATGCTTTTCTTTACCTTTATTCATCAGTACATGTGTAGGAATGAATGCAAAGAATGGTGGGAGTGATGCAAAGCTAAGGTCTTGCTGGGTATATGACAAGGGGGCTAGGGATTCAAAAAGTCCTAAGGAATTTGCAACAAGGCCAAGGGGTCCGGATTATATTATAAATATATTTTTCCTCTATGAAAACAAATATGTGCTTATTTGAAACCTTATAAGTTTGTTTCTGCACTGATTTGAAACCATCATGATCATGTGCACAATTTTGGAGTGTGAACAGCAATTAAATCGACTCTGACCACTTTTATAAGAATGTTTTCTTAACGTTTCTCAACCTGTCATCAAATTGTTTCCAAACTGCCACAAGGGTTCAACGTTCAAAAGCAAACCAATTCCCAACAAATAGTCAGATGCATGCACATACTCTCATTTATGTTTTGTATGGTGCACCAGAGTAGCTCCTTCATTTTCCTGTTACCCTGTAATCATACCTCATCAACTGTCTAATCACATGATCAAGATGTCACAAAAATTTTTGTTCTTGCAACACAAATGTGATAATGTTTAAAAATCATGATCACTGGACATGTACATTATAAGTCATCATGTAGCTATCATGAACCATCACAAATGTTCTGCAAAAATACACCTTAATTGCCTCTCTTTGCAGTATTAAGGCTGTTTTCTGATTTAATCTTCTCTTCTGTTTATGTTACTATTCTTCCATCTGGTGGATTTTCAAATGAACTAGATGACAACATTGGTCAGAATTTTTGTAAGTGTGTAGCCAGTGTAATCAGTGTATATCAGTAGTAGAAAAGAACATAGTCTTGTAAGAGATTCTTTCCTTATAAAGGTTATTTTATATACAAATAGTGTTAATTTTTTTAAAAAAGCAATGTACATGACTGCACTTTAGGCTTAGCTTATCATTTACTGCAGCACTTGTCATTAGTGAGTTGAAAAGCAATATTTTATAACAGAACCAGCTATGCATTTTCATCAATTGGTTTGGTGACTAAAAATAAAAAATTAATTTCTTTATCATCAAGAGTTTGTAAAATTCTCATGCTATTTTTCACCATACATTTATGTGAATGAGTAGTTTCACTTTATTCTTGTTTTAAAACAAAATAAACTCCATGCAGAACCAGATTTAAGACTGTCTAGTGTTGAGTCAAAAGCTGCAAACATTTGTTCAAATAAAAAGCCCCTTATCAAAATTAAGTTTGTTGTATTATTTAAACATCTTCTAAGTTTTAACTTATTTCATTTAAAGTGTTATAGAAATAAAATACAAAATTTACACAAAATACAAATTTATAAATCACTATGAAATGTATAGGAAGCCTTGAAGTTAATTGCAAGCATGAGGTCTTACAGGACTATTACTTTTAATTCTTAGAGTATCTCACTTAAAATTAATAATTATTTTATGATGTTTTTATGGTTATAAGTAGGATAAAAGTTTACATTTTATAAGTACATAATGTCAATTTTAATTTGGAGCTTTTCTCAGCAAACGTTCTCAGCAAAGTTATTATAAGCACTTAATGGACAACTCTAAAAGAATATTACAAGTAGCTTATAAAGTTAACCTAGTAGTTTACAAGATATTTTTATTGTTGCTGCTAAAAGGAAACAAAAAATGTTGAGAATCACTGGTCTAGTTTAACCACATCGTTTTACATTTTACAAATAAGGAAACTAAGGCATAGAGGGGCTAAGCTTAGATTTAAGCTCCATGAAGTCTTAACCTAATTAATCATTAGAATCATAACAACATCAGCAACCACTAACCCATATGTTTACTTTGTCATTTCTATAAAAACCTTTATGAGAATAATCCATACATGCATTAAGGCTATTCCAAATGTTTACTAAAGTAGACCACATCTACATAAGTCACAAAACAAATATCAAGAAAATATAAAATCTTACTGTGTTTATTGATTTGAAGAAAGCATTTGACTTAGTGGAACAAAATGAAGATTTGAAAGCTTTCAATGTGTCTCACAAATACATGAAAATTTTATGTGATTATGCAGACATGCCTATCAAGATAACTTTGTTAACCAATCTAAATATGAACATCAAGCCTAGTATTTGACTAGGCAAAGTATTTCAAATTCATAGATGCAAGGTTATCCAAATTTATAGATGCAACCTATGAAGTATCACCTAGCCCTGGAATACAAGGCCTATTCGATGAACTTGATAGCATTAAGAGATTGTTTTTGCAGTTCAGGATAGTTAGAATAAAGTGGATGAGATATATACTGTACAAACCATAAAATACAATTTGGATGAACTGTCATCCCCAGGATGGGTTCTGTTTAAGGCCCTCTCCACTTCTCTCTACATTCACTCAGTTGATATCTTTAGTTCTCATGGATTCAAATGTTATTTCTATTCTTCATATATAGCCCTCATCTCTCTTGAGCTCCAGTAGCAGATTTCCAATTGCATACTGTACAACTCCAGCTAGCTGTCCTATAGTCAATCTAAAATTCATCATGTCCAAAACAGAATTTTTTATCCTTCCCAAATAACCTACCCTCTTAACTTCCTTATTTCTATCAAGGGAAATTATATTCTTCCAATCACCCAGGGTTACAACCTAGAAGTCAACCTCAACTCTTCACTACTCCTACTACCCACAACCAAAATTGCCGAGTCTTTTAGATTCCATGTTATTATCATTCACATACATCCCCTTCTATCTACTGTCACTAAAATTATCCTAGTCCAGGCCCCATCACCCAACTGGCCTCTTGGCAGCTAGTTTCTCCTCTTTCCAATACTCACTCCATATAACTGCCAAATTGATATTCTTAAAGCACCGCTCCAACCATGTCACTCTCCTACTCAAATAGGTGCAACATATTCAGAATAAAGTAGAAAGGGTCTGGCCTGCCACTGCCAGTGGACTGCATGTTATTAGAGAACCAAAATTTTCACTCTATCCAAATTATCCTACTGTTCTTTCCCTTACACAACATTCCAACTCTGGCCTCCATGCATTTACAAGCTTCAGCTCCAGGGCTACCTCCTTTAGGAAAACTTTATTGGTTTGCCTTGTTGTTAGTGTCTGTTCCCTCACACAGTTGCATGTATCCTGTATGTATTTGTCTATGAACATGTTGAATCCTCCCAGTAGGAAGTAAGTTCCCTGATGGAATCAGTTGACTCGTCAGTCCAAACAAATTGCTGAATCTAGTCAATTTTACCTCCTCAGCATATCTTTTTTTTTTTTGGGGGGGGGGGGTGAGGCAATTGGAGGTAAGTGACTTGCCCAGGGTCACACAGCTAGTAAGTGTTAAGTGTCTGCGGCCGGATTTGAACTCAGGTCCTCCTGACTTCAGGGCCGGTGCCACCTAGCTGCCCCTCCTCAGCATATCTTGCATATATCTCCTCTCCACTCATGCCACTCCAGTTAGGCCCTCATTAATTCTCACCCAGACTATTGCAAATATACTCTAACTGGTCTCCTAATTTCTCCCACCCTCTACATGATGCCATTCTTCTCTACCACCCCTCTACTCATTCCTCTCCCCCTCAAAATTACCTGGTATTTATTTGGCATATACTTCTATGTGTACACATTGTTTCTCCCTAATAGAGTTTAAATTCTTTTAGGGCAAATAGTGAGTTGAAACATGGCCAGAGTCCTTGCTATGGTAGTCTTATGAAGGGAGTCACCAATCATGAAAGGGGAGCTTTAAGGCAGAGGTTTTTTCCAGGGTGGCAAGGTGGCAGGTGAGGAGGAGTCTGAACAGAGAGTCCAGGTATGAGGTATGAGGTAAAGCATGGCTGAGGTACTGCCTATAATGATAAGAGTTATAGGAAATGTGAGCACTGATGAATAATGGCTCCACTAAAGAGTATCAAAGAACTTTTCTAAAAGACATTGCACTATCAAGGAAATTTAGTAAAGAAGCAGGATCATATGTTTAGAGGTAGAAGGAACCTTAGTGGACTCAAGTCCAATCCCTTTATTTTACAGTGAGGAAACAGACACAGAGAAGTTAAATGACTTGCCTAGGGTCGCACATCTAAGGCAGACTTTGAACCTATGTCCCCCTAATTAACACACCAAGTTACTGAATCACCACATTAAGGATCTGATCTCAATCTCTTGAGGAATAAGGGAGAGGGACTAGGAAAGTGGCATTCAAGAAATAATTATTATTCCTCAAAATCCCCTAGGAAGATACATGTCATATTCCAGTCAATCTATCCCATGGATTTAGTTGAATCTGTTGCCTAATCTAATCATATTTCAAACCAAACAAATTGTTTTTTTCTTATTCACACTAACCTGATTATGTAAAATTAACACTTAAAATAGGAATCTTTACTAGTGATAATTCAACAAATTCAAGGAATGCATATAATATTAAGAAGCATATCACATGGCAAAAAAAGGTACATACAAGAAAAAAATTGTTAGTGTTTCAATTCAGTTACATCTATTATTTAGATACATTAAAATACTAGCATATTGACTTTGATTTTCATAAGAAGGTCCTTCTCTATCCATGGTGTCCTGAAAGTCTTAGTGCAGTTTTAAGCTTTGATAATAGCTTTTGGAATAGTCTGTATAATATTAAGCTATTAAAGCTTAAAACTGAACTAAGACTTTTGGAACACCTTGTAAAAGTTGAATTTTAGAAAGGTCACAGAAAAATTTACCCAAACAGAATCCCAAATATAATTATTTTTAAATTGGGGGGTGGGGGCAGCTAGATGGCGCAGTGGATAAAATACCGGCCCTGAATTCAGGAGGGCCTGAGTTCAAATCTGACCTCAGACACTTGACACTTACTAGCTGTGTGGCCCTGGCCAAGTCACCTAACCCTCACTGCCTCCCCCCCCCCAAAAAATAATAATAATTAATTAAAATTGGGGGGGGCGGAGAAGAGACACACTTACTGTCAAGGGATTTAAGCTTGCTTAGGAAAGCAAAATGGACCTGTTCCACTCACAAATGCAAGTGTGAATAAAAACCCTGGATGTATAACTTCTATTGTCCTCCATATTCACAATGATAGTAATAAATAATATAAAATATAACTGTTTTACAGAATTGTCCTGCAACTTCACCTTTATAAGTCATATCATCCAAACTTTTGATTTAATTCAACAATTATTTACCTAATATGTACAAGTAACCATGCTAGGTATTCAAGATACAAAGTGAATAAATATAGAACAGGTCTTACTTCCAAGGAGCTTTCTCTATAATAGTGGGAAAGACAAATACAAATAACTGATACAAAAGAGAGTAAGAAGAGCACAAAAGAGTGGGGCCAGGTCAAGCAAGAGAAATTTGAAAGGGAAGATCACTTCCAACAGCAGAAGGAAAAGGAAGCTTCATAGAGGAAATGGCTTCCAAGTTGGCTTTGAAGAAAGGGATTTCCACAAACAGTGATGAACCATGGCACAGAAATAGAAGGGCAGGATGGGAATGAGGGTGCAATTTGGCTAGCAGATAAAGAATCTGAAAGAGAAAAGTATGAGATAGGCTAATCAGATAGAAAAGGGAAATAGTAGATTTGAAGTAAGTGAAAAGAATGCTACATTTGAAATAAGTCAATATGGTGGGGTTCAAACTACATGTCCATTTGCCAGCTACATAACATAATCATTTACCTTCTCCCAGCCTCAATACTCTCATATATAAAATGAAAATAATGATGCTTGTAGGACTTCACTCATAAAGACTATTGTGGAATCAAATGAGATAAGTGGTGGTGATGGTGGTTGTGGTGGTGGTGGTGGTGAAGGTGCATGCTTTGAATGTGAGCTATCCAAGATTTTAAGTAGAAAAGGAGCATAATCAGAATTATACATTAGGAAGATTGCTGGGGCATAGCTGGGGAAGATCAATTAAAGGGAGAAAGACTGAAGGCAGGAAGACCAACAAAGAGATTATTTTAATAGTCTAGAGCAAAGCTTCTTACACCATAGGATGTAACTCTATATGAGGTCACATATCTGAACGTGGGGGTCGTGAAAAATTTGGCAACAGTAAAAGGTTATGTATACTTATTTTATATATCTATATACCTAGGGTCACATAAAACTTTCTCAGAAAAAATGGCCATGAATGGAAAAAAGTTTAAGAAGCCCTGGTCTAGAGAAAAAACAATAAGGACATGAACTAAAGTTATTACAGTGGAAGTAAAGAGGTCTAATGTGAGAAACATTGTGAAGGGTCTAAATTACCTTCCCATTCTAAATTTGTGATCCTATCATAAGTTTGGAGTTTGGCAACTGTTCAGATGTCTGAGGAGATGGTGTAAAGACAAAGATTCAAAGATAATTGAAAGTAAAGAGCCTAGAAGGGTGGTAGATACTATTAATGGAATGTGCTGGGGTGGGGGGTGGGGTGTTTGTTTAATCCAGCCTATTCCTCCCTAGGATATAAAATGATCTGTAATTTATTCACATCTACATTTGTATTATATCAAAATATATTTCACTTGTTCCTACTCTTCTCCCCCTATACAATTTCACTTAGTAATCTCATCAGTTCCCATGACTTAAATTGTCATCTCAATGCAAACAACTCTGGGATCTACTTGTACAGTCCTAACCTCTCTTCCAACCTCCAGTCCCATATCTCCAACTGCCAACTAGGTGTCCCCTAGACAGCTTAAACTCAGCATGCCTCAAACTGAACTCATCGTCTTCTTTCCCATCCCTCCACATTCTAACTGCTCTAAAGGATAGTACCATGCTCCCATTCACCCTGGCTCACAAACTAGGTGTCATCTTTTGACTTCATACTCTCTCACCCACCCACCCCACCCCCCATATTCAATCAGTTGTTAAAGTCCTATCTTTTGTACTTTCAGAGCATCTCTCATGCTCTCCTCAGCCCCATTTTTCTCCTCTGACACTGTCACCCATCTGATGCAAGCCCTTATCACCTCACCCTTGAACAACTACAGTACCCTGCAGCTTCACCTGCCTGCCTCAAGTCTCTTCTTTCTCCTATCTTTCCTCCATTTAATTGTAAAGTTGATCTTCCTAAAGCATAGGTCTGATCGTGTCACACACGTCCCCATTCAATAAACTTCAACAGCACCCAGTTTTACAACCATGATCAGACCTTTGTAATCTCATTTGTTCCTACCTGTCTAGTCTCCTTACACTTTTCTCTCCTCTATGAGTACTGTGTCCCCCTTCATTCATGTTCCTTAAACACTCACTATCCTCCATACCTGAACTCTCTCATTCTTCATCTCTGCCTGGTGGCTTCCTTCAAATTTTAGCTAAGATCCCACCTTCCACAAGAATTCTTTCCTGAGCCCTTAACCTTAGTGCCTTCCTTCTAAGACAATCCACAATTGATCCTGTATATATCTTTGTACTGTTGTTTACATGTTGTCTCCTTCAAGTGACAGGGAGCTCCTTGAGAGCAAGGACCCCAAGAGTTTAGCACAGTGGCTGCCACATAGTAGAAGCTTAATAAATGCTAACTGACTGCTAACTTTACTTCTGTAAAGAACTAATTGTTATTTGAGGTTTTTATGTCTCAGTGCGCACTGGCCTGGGGCTCCGAACTAGCCTAGGGCTCCACAAACTGCATGGTGTTCCACCCACTGGTTGTAGCCGTTGCCATGGCGCTGGTACCTCACATCCTCACGACTCGCCTACACCTACATGGGCCTGACATTATAATGATTGGAAGCCTAGTGAGGGCAATCATGTAACTGTCAGAGCAGCCATCCCATTGGCTGGGGCTGTGTGGGGTTTTTCTGAGATTGGGGGAGAATTGGGCATTCTAGTGGGACACTGGAACGACAGGAGGTCTGCTGCATATTCTCAGCTGATTCCTGGGTGGTGGTATCTTTTAAGGTTGTATAATTTCCCTTTCCCCATTTTATTTCCTTTCCCTTGATCCTACTGATCCTGTTTGTGTTTTGTTTTGTTTTTTTAAGTTCGTTCTTGTTAAAATAAATCCTGTTCTGGGGCAGCTAGGTGGCGCAGTAGATAGAGCACCGGCCCTGGAATCAGGAGTACCTGAGTTCAAATCTGGCCTCAGACACTTAACACTAACTAGCTGTGTGACCCTGGGCAAGTCACTTAACCCCAATCGCCTCACTAAAAATAAATGAATGAATGAATGAATAAATAAATAAATAAATCCTGTTCTGTTTTGAGGGAGGCTGCTGGTCTCCTTCCTTGTCCCAATATTGCGATGAGCTGCTTAGCTAACACTCCCCAATTAAAAATTGGTCCCCAGACTTATTAAGTTCCTACTTAATTTCCTTCATTTTACTATATTATTCATTATAGAGCATTTGCTTCAGTATTCTTGTGCAAACCCAATGCAAATTATAATAAATATGACACATAATGAATTTAGGTACTCTGTATCCCAATTAGACTGTTCTACCATCTTATATAAACTCTATTTCTCTTATAATTTGATATATCATTTTATATCAAGTCAAAAGTAGTAACCTCTTAATTTTGCACTGACAATAAATTTGGGTTGCATATATTTTTTACATGGTACAAGTTAATATACAGCCTCTGAATTCGTTGGGCATATTTGCAACATCAGCACAATGTAAGACTGACAAAAGATCCATAATCTATAACATAACTTGTGCACAGTATAGAGCAAAATCAAACTAATATAACTGATGAATCAATAAAAAATTCTGAAAGCGTCCTAGAGATGCTGTGGAGGTAAAATGACTTGTCCAAGGTCACATAGGTAATAGCAGAGCAGGTATCCAAATCCAGGTTTTCTAACTCCCTAGTACAGGGTTTTTTCCACTATGCCATGCTGCTAACTATCCAAAGGATCATAATCCTGAACTCTCTATTTCCAAAAAATGGATCATGTATCTATGATATGCAAGGTTCTGCCATTCAACTATGCAAAATATACTTTGCTTCAATGATACCTCTAAAAGGGAGATGATAGATAAATAGGTAGGTGGGTAGGTAGAAAGAAAGAAAAAGAGATAGACAGATGATTGATAGATAAGATAGGTAAACGGAAAGATGGATAGATACAGATAGACTGAGAAAGATAGAATATTTATTGAACACTATGTGCCAGGCACTGTACCAAGCCTTCCAAGTATAAATACAAGCAAGGCAGACCCTCCCCTTGAGATACCTACAACATTCTAATGGGAGAAGCTAATATATATAAAGGAGATCTGGAATGGGAGAAGTGTTCATGGATGCACCATGGCACGGATATGGCCCAGAAAAGCTGCAGAGGACTGGATCAAAGACTCCAAGGCTAATTTTCTGGTGGGAAAGAGATGGACATGATGGCCCAAGTAGAGATGGCTTACAGTGGAGATTGCCAGGAAGTTCTAGCGTACCACAAAGAAAGAAAAGACAGAGGGGAAAGACCCATGTGTATAAAAATACTCATAATAATATTTTTTTGTTGAAAGAACCAGAAACCAAGAGGGGAGGGGAGAGGTTATACCCATCAACTGGAGAATGGTTGAACAAATTATGGCATATGTATGTAATAGAATATTATTACAGTGCTATAAGAGATGATGAAACCAACCATTTCAAAAGGAACTGGGAGGCCCTCAATGAATTGACACAAAGTAAAGTGAGCTTCAACTTATACAGTGACTGCAACATTGTAAAGAAAAACAACTTTAATCAATGCAATGGCCAAATGTGACTGGAGAGGACTAGTGATGAATCATGCAACCCAGAATGAAACATACCTTTTCAGACATGTACAATGTATAGATTTGTTTTGCTTGACCAATGTTAACTTTTTACAAGGGAGGGTTTGTTTGGGGTTTTGGGGGGTTTTTGTCTTGTTTTTGTTTTTGTTGCTGGGGGTAGAAGGTGTTGTAGCTAGAGAAAGGAATTCCAGAAAAAAAAGAATGCATCAATGAAGCATTTTTCTTTAATGGACAGAACAGAAAGCACTTCAGAGGGAAGCTGATAATCAAGATAGCACTGGAACTTTAACAAAACAAAAACAAGTTTTATATCTATAGAAGATTTGTGATTCTGTATACAATCCTTTTTCTGTTCTTCATATTTAGAAATGCTCGTGGTTAGGGTGTTTGTCGAAAATCAAAACAAAAAAATAAAATTAAACAGTAAGCTAATACTTATACTATCTGTTTCACAGGGTTGTTGTAAAGAAAGTGCTTAGTAAATCTTAAAGGGCTATATACAAGTAGAGGATTATTTTGATGACAGAGATAGGTGGGGGTTTTCAAGCACAGGGAACAGCAAGTGAAGGGGCATGGAGGTAGGATGAATGTAAAGAATAGCAAAATTGGCTGGAGTATAAAATATAGAAAAGGAAGGTAGGGGGAGAAAACACCGAAGAGTTCATTTGGGTGGAGAGGGATCATAAATTCCAGGATAAGGACTAAGTCTTTGTTAAAAATTGTTTGTTTGTTTGTTTTATGTTTGTTTTCTTTATGGGAGGAGAGACAATCAAGCTCTGCACAGGCAAGATGCAGCCTCATTTAGTGGAAAGAGTATTAGTCTAGTGGGCAGCCAGAATTCAAATCTCAGTTATACTTAGTCTTTGTTATTGTGAACCAATCACCTCACCTACTTGAGTCTTAGTTTCCTTATCTATAAAATGGGATTAGACTAGATACCATAATGGTTCCAACCAATTGTGACATCCTATAACACCAAGAATTTCTAAGATAAAGCTGGCAGTTAAGTATAGGACAGAATGGAAAGAGGAGGAAACTATAGGCAAAAAAACCAGTTACAACTATTAACAATAATCTAGGAGGCAGCTGGGTGGTGCAGTGGATAAAGCACCAGCCCTGGATTCAGGAGGATCTGAATTCAAATCCAGCCTCAGACACTTGACACTTACTAGCTGTGTGACCCTGGGCAAATCACTTAACCCTCATTGCCCTGCAAAAAAAAAACAAAAACACCACAATAATCTATGTAGGAGGGGCAGCTAGGTGGCGCAGTGGATAAAGCACCAGAGTAGCTCCTTCATTTTCCTGTTACCCTGTAATCATACCTCATCAGCTGTCTAATCACATGATCAAGATGTCACAAAAATTTTTGTTCTTGCAACGCAAATGTGATAATGTTTAAAAATCATGATCACTGGACATGCACATTATAAGCCATCATGTAGCTATCATGAACCATCACAAATGTTCTGCAAAAATACACCTTAATTGCCTCTCTTTGCAGTATTAAGGCTGTTTTCTGATTTAATCTTCTCTTCTGTTTATGTTACTATTCTTCCATCTGGTGGATTTTCAAATGAACTAGATGACAACATTGGTCAGAATTTTTGTAAGAGTGTAGCCAGTGTAATCAGTGTATAAAGCACCAGCCCTGGATTCAGGAGGACCCGAGTTCAAATCTGACCTCAAACACAACACTAGCTGTGTGACCCTGGGCAAGTCACTTACCCCAATTGCCTCAAACAAAATAAATAAATAAATAATCTATGTAGGAGGTTTAAAAAGGCCTGAGATAAGATGTTTGTAGTGAGAATGCAAAGGAGGAAGCAGATAAGAGAAAGATTATGGAAGTATAAGAAATAAAACTTTGACTGATATGTAATGGAATGTGTAGGAAGGAGGTATAAAGTATCAAAGACGATTCCAAAGTTTCCAGAATGGGTGACTGGGAGAATAGTGATAGTATTAAAACAAGTCAAGAGGGAGAGAAGCTTTCATGGACATGTAGGGTTCTAATTTAAGACATGGGGAGATAGGCCAAATGCTATGAAAATCTTACCAGTTATACATCCACTGAAGCCTGAATCTTTATTACAATTTCAAAAGCACACAGTTAACTATACTTGCCAAAGTTGAAATAATTTTTTTTAATTTTTACCAAGATATTACTAGGAATATGAAGGTACAAAATGTCCTGAGATTGCACAATATCACAATTGGTTAAAGAATTGAAGAAATGGGCAGCTAGATGGCGCAGTGGATAGAGCACTGGTCCTGGAGTCAGGAGTACCCGAGTTCAAATCTGACCTCAGACGATTGACACTTACTAGCTGTGTGACCCTGGGCAAGTCACTTAACCCCAATTGCTTCACTAAAAAAAAAAGAAGAAGAAGAATTGAAGAAGTTTATTCTAGAAAAGGAAAGTTTTAGAGGAAACATGATTGCAGTCTTCAAGTGTCTCAAGGGCTACCACATCAAAGAGTAATTTGTTCTGCTTCATCCCAGAAGTCAAAACAACATGGACTTAGGACTTAGAATGGATAGAAGGAAAAACTTATTAACAGAGATACCCCAAAATGCTACCTCAACAATCACAGAATTTAGAGTTGGAAGAAACCTCAATGGGCACATAGTTCAATTAATACCCAAAAGGAATCCTTACCATATATAACATAACTGAGAAGTGAATATCCAGGCTCTGTTTAAATAATTCCAAGGAAGATGAACTAACCACCTCCAGAAACAGCCCATTCCACTTTTGGACAGCTCTAATAGAAAGTTTTTCCTGATATCAAGACTAAGTCTACCTCTCTGTAATTTTCCTACACTGCTCCTAATTCTTTGCTCTAATGCCAAACACAAGTTTAAACTTTTTTTTTTTTATTTGGTAGCCTTTCAAATACTTGAAGATAGCAATCATGTCACTACCCACTAAAAACTGTTTTTTTCCAGCTTAAATAACCCAAGTTCCTTCAACTGATGCTCATGTCATCAATTCAAGGTCCTTCAATTAATTTATTTCAATTTACTGTTCTCCACAATGCCCTTATAAAAATGAAGCATACAGAATTGAACACAATTTTCCAGATCTGGTCTCCCCATCATTCAAGGTATCAAGTAAAATCTGGATCACTACTTAAAATATTGTCAATATGATTCCTATTCAGTATGTATTCAACTATATGGTTTCTGCACCTCAGATTCTATGATTCTATATCAGTCATATTTTTTACCTTTTCTCTTACAGATATTCTCTGAAATTACACAATGTTTTCCTCAGCATTCTGTTTAAGGGGGAGAAAGAAAAGGGGAGTTAAAGTTATATAAATCCAAATATTATCTCCTATCTGTACTTACAATCTACACAGCTCTAATTAGAAGATTATTGGGCAGGACATGACTTTAAACTTTACACTATTGTATTTTCTTTATCAAAAAATAAAGAATGCTATATAGAAAGATAGGACTTCTGTTCAGATCCAGAGGGCAAGATTAGGAAAAATGTATGGAAGCTGCAGAGAGGTAAATTAGGTTTGTCATAAAGAAAACCCTTCTAACAATCAGAGCTGTCCTTAAACAAAAGGAACTATCTTGGGAAATGAGGGTTACTCCCTCCTACAGCTATCCAAGCAAATATTGGATTAACTATTTATCAGCTGTTATTATATAGAGGGATTTCTTTCCAGGTATGGTTTGGGCAAAAAGGCTTTGGTGAACACTTCAAGTGTCAGATTCTGGAACTGTATGAACTTGGTAGGTTTGTTTTTGGATTTTTTTGCATTTGATAGGAATTCATCTTTAATGACACATTTTGAACATTATTTAAGAATAATTTTTTTAAAGAATAATTAAAGTGCTAGCAATACTTCTAAAGAATTTCTTTCTTTACCTGCACAGAGAACATAGGGAGGACAAAGGGAATAACAGTCACCCACAGAAAGACTACTCCAGAGAGTGTGACCCTCCACTACCAAGAGAAGTACCTGCCAAGCAGGGAAGGAACAAATAAGACTACTCCCAGGATATGAATGCTGCTATCCTTCAAGAACATCATATTCATTTACTTGGTCTATCAGTTTATATATAATGTTCTGTATGTATTATTAGTGGCTACTATTAATATATCAATATTAACTCTTAGTGACAATCTAAAACAAGTCAATATAATCAAAGATCACTTGAAGAGGCAGGGAACATTAGCAACTTTAAGAACAAGTCAAAATTTGACAAAGAAAGGGCACCTGAATTGAAGGAAGAAAAAAAAATTGAAAGGCAGAGAATAAAAGGAATTAAATCCAGGCATGAGGGAATGATTAATGTGAATACATGGAGATGGGAGATAGAAGGTTGATCCACTTTGGATAGAACATGGAATATGTATTCACAAGTAATGAAATGAGGCAAGAAAAGTGGGTCAGAATGTAGAAGGCTTTTCAAACTATGAAAGATCTGTATTTTATCTTAGAAAACCATTGAGGATTCTTAATCAGGAGAGCCTTAGAAACCTTATTTGGGAGTACAAAATAAAAAAGAAACAGACTTAGTGGGCAGAGGGACCAGTAGGAAGCTGTTATAGAATTTCAAGGGAGAGGTTATAAGGGCCTATATTTGTGTGGAGGTCATGAGCATAGAGAAAGGGATGTATTCACAGAATCACAACATTTCTGATTTTCAGCTAGCAACTAGAAATGTAGTGGTGAAGATCAGGAAAGAAATTAAGGCTAGATATAGAAATAAAGGCCAGATTATTCATGAAATATGTTGTAGAAGGGAGTATTGTTCAAATTTTAGAAAGATATTTAGAGATAATAATTGAATTCATGACAGTGATAAGGTCATCAGGGAAATCGAAGAGGGCCTTCAAAGTTACTGAAACTTATGGGTAAGGAGCTAAAAGAAGACCCATCAAGGAAAGCTAAGGAGTAGTGAGACAGGAAAAAAAAATCAATAAAGAGCAGTTCCCCTGAGGAACTTTGGTCAATAGTATCAAAAACTGCAGAAAGGTCAAGAAGGTTGAAAAAAAAGCCACTGGATTTAGTAAAGAAATTATTTGAAACCTCTGAGAAAGTTTTCAGTAAGGTGAGAAATCTAGGACTAAGAAGGTGATTGGCCCAAAGTACTGGTCCTGGTCGGACCACCTCGGAAGTATGTATCTTCTGTTCAAAGTGTCACATTTCAGGAAGAGAAGTGATAAAACTGGATAGTTATTACAAAGGAAGATGACCAGGATGGTGAAGGGACTCAAGATCATGCTATGAGTAGATATTGAAGGAAAGATAGATGTTTTACAAGGAGAAGTGAAAATGTATAGTGAATATAAATGCTATCTTTCAAGCATCTGAAAAGGGATCACGTGGGAGAGGGAACCCATTTGTTCTGCTTGATCCTAGAGTTCAGACAGAACTAAGAAGAGTAGAAGGGTGGAAGTTACAATGAAGCAGACATAGGTTTGATATAAGAAAGACATTTTGTGACAATTGCTTTATCGGAAAATGATCTCATTAGAAATCTTCGAAGACCAAGTGACCACTTGTTAAGTATGTTGTCCCCAAACATGGAGATTCTTGTTTGGGTATGGACTTGGAATAAATGGGATCATTTTCTATTCAGATTCTATGGTTCTCTGATCATGTAATAAGGAGAAAAGAGTGCACAGAGCATGACGTTACAAATAAATAGAGCTGGTCTTAGAGGCAGTAAGACCTTGATCAAGCCAAGCTCTGCTTGTGACACATACTACCTATGTGACCATGGGCACTATTAGCCTCCCTGTCTCCAGTCTATTTCTTCACTAATCTTGCTCTAAAATAAGTGTTTTTAAAACACTGGTCTAACCATGTCAATCACCTTATCAAAAATCTGGCTACTGCCTCTATAAAATACAGACAATGTGGCACTCCACAGTCCGGTTCAAACTTCACATTCTTGAATTATTCCATTACTCACAGGCATAAAGCCTAGGTTGCAGTCAAACTGGACCTTCCAAACCCAACTTCGATGTATTCATTTCAGTCATTTAATGTCCCCAGACAATTCTGTAGGACTAAAAGTTAGGGACAAATTGCTGATCTCCAACAGTGTAAGATTTCACATACAAAAGGAGTTACCTTTATCAATGAAATTACAGATCTGAATAACAACAAAAAAGTGAGTTGGTAGTGACACTAAGTTTAAAAAATATTCTGGGAGTTTAGCAATGAAGGGAAGTGGAGACATGGGACAATTGTTTGAGGGGCTAAGCAAAAGGTTTTATTTTTACCTGGGATATAATAGAAGAGGTGCTGATAACAGTTACCGAAATTTTGTACTTTAAAATGCAGTTGCATAGTCTGGTTGTATGGTACACTATGATAATTCTATTATTACTGAAGACATCATAGTCCTCCCAGTTCCCCAGGCTCAAAACCTAGGTGTCATCCTCAACTCCTCACTATCTCTCACCCCCATCTCCAATCTGTAGCCAAAGCCTGTTGACTTCACCTTTGCGATACCTTTAAAATACACCCCCTTCATTCTTCTGATGCTGCCACTACTCCTCACACTTAGAACTATTCAAACCAACTGCTGGTTGGTCTTCCTGCTACAAATCTCTCCCTAGTCCAGTCCATCTCCACTCAAGACATCAAAATTATTTTCCTAAAGCACGATCTGATCATGTCACCCCAATCTCCAATTCAATAAATTCCAATAGTCCCTATCACCTCCAGGATCAAATATAAAATCTTCTGTTCAGTTTTTAAGCCCTACTTATAATCTGGCCACTTCCTACCTTTCTAATCTTCTTACACTTTGTGTCCTCTATACCACTCCCCACCCCAATATAGTCTTCTGCTATTCCTCAACCAAGACCCTCCATCTCCAACTCTATTTTCGTTGGCTGACCACTAAGCCTAGAATGTTCTTCTTCCTCATCTCTACAACTTGTCTACCCTGCCTTCCTTCAAGGCCCAGATAAAAACTTGCCTTCTACAGGCAACCTTTCCCTATCCCGCTAAATTCTAGTACATTCCCTCTTTTAATTATTTCCTCTATATCCTATATTTGGCTTGTTTGTACATGGTTGTTTGCCTCTTGTCTCCCCCATTAGACTGTGAGCTCCTCAAAGGCAGAAACTGTCTTTTGCCTTTCTTTGTATCCCCAACACTTCACAATATATTACGTGCTTAATATTTATTGACTGAGTATTACCATCAACATACTTATCCAAATAGTTTGTACAATTTATTTATAAGATGATGACAATCCATCTAGATCCTGGAAGAAATTTTTCTTTCCCATTTCTGAATGTTGGGATAGATTTGATGTTGGTGGTGAGGCATTAACAAATAGAATCAAAGATCTCAAAATCTAAGAGAACTGAGAGGCTATCTAATCCAAGCCATTCACTTTACAGATGAGGAAGTTGAGGCCTAGAAAGGCCAAGCATCTTACCCAAAGTCACATATATAGTAAGTGACAGAGGTGGGGTTTCAACCTAGGTTCCCTCATTCCAGAGCCAGAGTTCTTTGCACTAGATCATGCCAGAAAAAGGTCATATGCCTTTGTGCAGATTTAGAAGCTCTGAAATAATTTACCTTAACTACAATACTGTCACCTAAATGATGTGATTCTCAGGTTAAGCACCCTCACAACAAAAGAACAGCCCCAAAACAGTTGCCCTCAAATAAGCTATCTTTCTACAGGAAAAGACTATTCCAGAGTGAATGAGTTCCAGGTGTTAAATTCTTTCTACTAGTCTACATCAAGTTACACCAGTACACAGTAAGCCTTTTAACCCAAGCTAAAGAATCCCTTACCTCCCAAATGTGAATATCATGCTAACATATTTAAGCAATTAGACAAGATTACAGAAAAAATACATTGGATATGCTGAAATTTGAGTGTTAAATGTGCAGTTAATACTAAGCAAATTCAGAATTCACCTGTGAAGACCTTTATTAAACTAGCCTTCCTTCACATGATTCAGAAAAACTACAAATTGGGCATTTGTATTCAAACTTACTTGTACAACAAAATTAATTAAATAAAAATGAACTAGGAATAAAATGACATTTAAAAGTAGAAGAGATTGTTAAAGCCATCCAGTCCAGCCTCTTCATTCTCTGTATAAGAATACTGAAGCATTGAAGTACAGAGTGACTTGTCCAAGGTCTTATAGACAATAAGAAGCAAATCCATGGTTTAAACCATGGTCCTTCTGATTCCAAATAAGTGTTCTCCCCAACCTTGCCAGGTTGAGAATAATAAATCCTCATAAATATTCAAGAATATGCACAAAGCATAAAAAGAAAAAAATGCCCCAAAGTTAAAAGTATACCAAAAATTAATAATAAATCATTTCAGAAAGAATTCAAGTACGCATTTCCATTATGGTTTTGAGATACAACATATCCTTCTAATCTTTTCTTGACCTTTATTCCCTCATTGAACTTTCTTCTACCCACAGTATCTAGTTTTTTTTCATATAAGACACAATAATGTTAACCGATTACTAGGTTAGTTTCAAAATATAGCATTACAACTATCCCTTCCACATCGTGCAGTGTTAATATATCATGGTTTGGCATAAGAAATTAAATGGTAATTTTTTGAGGGTTTTGTAGAAGCCACAGACAACACACAAAGGTCATGACACAGAAAAGTTTAGAAACTCAGAAATGCATAAAATATATGTATAGTATTGTATAATATCAACATATTTTATCTTTTAATGCCATAATAATTCAGACTTCTCTGGTATGAAGGAAAGCCAAATAATCACATGCAAATTCTCCAGACTGCAGGGGCAACAGACCCCAAACCCCAGCAATGTGGAAGAAATAACTTCTGTGTGTGTATGTATGTGTGTATATACATATAAATATACATATCTATCATTGTACTTTATATTCTAAGAAGTGAAAGGAAACTTCATGGTGGCAATACTTTACATCAGATCACAGTGACAAGGAAAATTGATCCAGACTAAACTTATACCATGGACTTTTTTTCTAGGATATTTCAAATGTCAAATCAAATTATAAAGTCTGCCACCCTGGTTTTAGTAATCTAATTCCAACGTCATGTTGGTCCTGAACTTAAAACTAAACTAGTATTAGTATATTTATTAATACTAAACTAGGCATGTGGGCAGCTATTGTTAGGCAGTTGGCAGCTCAGGGTGGGGAGTTCCCAAGGAGGAGCAAACATGCCACATAAACAAATTTGCTATTTGGACAAATATGATTAGGAGGAGTTCTAGTACCAGCACATCATTTTGCTCAAGGACATAGCCAAACGGGTCCCTAAGACCCACCTGTTTTCTGCCTCTGAGTGGAGGAATCTGGGTGCCCAGCAGAGTCAGGGATAGGTCCATTACATGATCTATGAACCGAAGTAACACATGTTGCTATTCCAATGGCCACTGCCCAAGTACATACTTATCCTTAACTGCTAACATTTATCTGCTAACAATGTTGCCTTCTTGTTTCTTACTTGGGATTTAATACAGTTTGAAAGTGCTGGTAACTCATGTTGCTTGAGCAGAGCTGCCACAGCTGCCGCCACCGCCACCGCCACCACTCTGATGGGTTCTCTGATGGATGTAACTTCAGCTGAGCTTTTTACCTCTGTAACAAGCTGAACACCTTGAGTAGATAGACAAAGCACCAAGAGTAACTGAAGACTCAACACAGCTTAGTTGTGGAGTGTGTATAATTACTGCCATTTGTTTGGTTTTTCCCCTGCCAGGCTGTGTGTGAGATAATTTAATAGAGTTGTATTTTCATTTGTTGAAAACTTTCCATTTTATTCAAGAAATGTCTTGCTGTTTAAATCTCCCGAATAATGAGGAAGTTTTTGTAATTAAAAAAAAAAAATACTAGATAGATGGTATAATCTAAACGCATCTGAAGATAGGAGGCCAAAAGAATTAATTTTCAAGGTTTTGATTTAGTAAATTAATTCTCTTTATCATAATGTATTATTGTTTCAAAAAGAAATACTCCCTTTTTTCATGACCTAAAAGTCATTATATTTCTTTCATAGTGAATCTATGATTTGGGGTTTGACCCGTATATATGGGTCAGATGTTTCTAAAATCGTATACAGGGGCAGCTAGATGGCGCAGTGGTAAAGCACCGGCCCTGGATTCAGGAGTACCTGAGTTCAAATCCAGCCTCAGACACTTAACACTTACTAGCTGTGTGACCCTGGGCAAGTCACTTAACCCCAATTGCCTCACTAAGAAAAAAAAACCAAACAATTAAAATCGTATACAGACCAAGGTCTAAATTCAAAATAGATTTTCTTGTACCACCTTTCATTCTTTGCAGAGGTAGAGGACTATAGGTGAGGAACACTGTAGATGTCAGACTTTTTTGATGTACTGGTTAGTTTTGTTGAACTTTCCCTACTCTTTTTTAATCTTTGTTTTGAAAAAAGGCTAGCTATGAAGAGGTGGGAAAGGGTTACACTGGAAAATGTTGGTGATATAAGAACAAATATATTTTCAAAGGAAGAAAATTAATATATACGTACATGCAGACATATATATACACACATATATGTTCCTTCTAAAGGGAAACTTTCTAATTAATTAAAGTTGTTATGCACTCCCTGGCTAACAAACTTTGTAGTCATCTTTGATTCATCCATCTCCTGCAACCCTTATATTTACAACTGAATCCTGCCATTTATTCTTTTTAAATCCCTTTAGACATTGTAGCTCTTATTCCATTTCCACTACCAATACCCTAGTCCATCACTTAATGGCTGGATTATGACAATGGCCTCCTCCCTCCAGTTTCCCCTACCTCTAATCTAATCTAATCTGATTCTAACCAATAAAAAGGAACTGGTTGCTAAAGGAGAAATGACCAGGACTTTGGGAGGAAGTGTTAGAATACTAAGATAACTTGGCATTTGTGATAGATAAGAAAGGGAATGCCAGATAGTCTGATATACATATGTTAGAATTTGGAAAGGTTTATTTCAAGGAGTTCAGACAAAATGAAAAGTCTTATGGTAAATCTTATGGACTAAATTTCTAAAGTATTTAGAACATATATAAACAAATTATTCCAATGGCAAAGAACATGATGGTTCTCTAAAAGGGACTGATGGAATACATCAACCAAATAAGATTTTTAAAAGACAAGAACAGAAGACAGAATCATAGATAGATAGATAGATATGAAGAATAGAACCGTGTCAATGCTATAAGAATTATGTCAGAAAAGCTAAAACAAAAGATGAGCTCAGGCTTTCCTTTAATACTAAGAAAAACAAGTATGACTTTTTTTTAAAACAATATTGAAAGTAAGAGGAAAAGGAAATTAAGTTGCTACTAGGATTGAACGGGAACACAATAATGAACAACAAAGATGACGGAACTATTTTATGTCTATCATCAGTTTTCTCTACTCTGAAAAATAAGCTTCTACAAGGAGACTAAGTAAAACAAAAATGGATAACATGAAACAAACTTGAAATCCCTACAGGTTCTAGATCTATGATCCTAATAAAAGAAATTAAAATCAAAAGAGCCCTATAGCAAAATGATAAGGATTGTAAAAGAAAGAGTCAGTGATGGAGGAACTAAACCAAAACTGGCATGCAGACAATTGGTGGAGCTGTGAAATGAGCCAGTCATTTTGGAAAGCAATTTAAAATCATGATAATATGACTAAAATATCCGTACTCTTTGACAAAGAGATACCACTGTTAGGTATATATTCCAAGAAACTCAAGAAAGAAAGAACCTATATACACCAAAATATTCATACCAGCACTTTTTAAAGCAGCAGAGAATTGAAAATTAAGTACCATGCTATTGATGTGACTGACTAAACAAATTCTCCTTCTACCAGTTTGGCCACTCTTTCTCAATAGTCTTTGCTACCTCATCATGTATAACAGCAGCAAACTGTGGGTGTCTGTCCTGGACCCTCTTCTCTCTCTACTCAGTGATTCCAACAGTTCCTATTAATTTATTACCCATCCATTGTGGCCCTCTAAGCACAGATATTCCTCAGAGTTCTGTCCTGGGCTCTCCTATCTTCTCCCTCTATATTCCTTCACTCTGTGATATCAATAGCTCCCACTATTTAATGACTATCTGTATGCTGACAATTATCAAATCTACTTATCCTATCCAAAACTCTCTATTGACCTCCAATCTTGCATCTCCAACTTCTTCTCAGGCAACTCAAACTGAATGTCCAGTAGATGACAAACTCAATGAGTCCAAAACCAAACTCATTATTTTTCCCCCTCAATCCCCTCTTCCCTCTGATGTTCCCTATTATTGTAGATGGCAACACCAACCTACCAGTCTTTCAGGCTTTCAACCTATTTGTCTTCCTTGACTCCTCACTATCTCTCACCCCCCATATCCAATGTGTGGGGCCAAGGCCTGTCAATTTCACCTTTGAAATATCTTTGAAATATGCCCCCTTCTCTCCTCTGACACTACCACCACTCTGGTTCAGGCTCTCATTATCTCACATCAGGATTACTGCATTAACCTGCTCATGGGTCTGCCTGCCTCAAGGCTCTCCCCATTCTAATGCATCTTCCATTCAAAGTGATTTTCTTAAATTACAGATATGATCATGTCATCCTCCTAATTAAAAAACAACAACAAAATCCTACAGTGGCTCCCTACAACCTCCAGGAAGAAATACAAAATGTTCTGTTTGGTATTCAAAATCCTTCAGAACCTGGCCCCCTCCTATCTTTCCAGTCTCCTTATACCTGACTCTCCACGTGTACTTTTCAAACAAGTAACAATAGCCTCATGTCTGTTTCACAACAAGACACTCCATTTTTTGACTTTAGGCATTTTCTCCTGCTTATCCCCATGCCTGAAATGCTCTCCCTCCCCAACTCTGCCTCCTGACTTAAGTCTTCCTTTAAGCCCCAACTAAAATCCCATCTTTTACAGGAAACCTTTACCATCCTCTCCTAATTCCAGTGCCTTCCCTGTTATTTCTTATTTATCCTATATGTAGTTTGCTTTGTATATATTTGTTTACTTGTTGTCTACCCCATTGGGTCATAAGCTCATTGAGGGTAGGGACTTTCTTTTCTCTCTCTTTGTATCCCTGGCACATAGTAAGCACTTCATACATGTTTGTTGACTGACCTATATTTCAAGCCACAATGTCTTTCCAGAGCTCCAATCCCACATCACCATCTATGTTCTAATCATTTTCAATGGATACCCCGAAGATATCTCAAACTGAACATATCCAGAACTGACTCAGTATCTTTCATGCCCAATCTACCCTTCTGAATTTCCCTATTTCTGTCAAGAGCCATAGAATCTTGTCACTCAGGTTCACAATTTCACTGTCATCCTTGAGTCCTCACTGTCACTCACCCTACATAGCTAATCAGTTGCTAATTCCTATTTTTTCTACATCCATAACATTTCTCAGATCTGTGTCCTTTGGCTACTCATACAGCTACATCATTCAATTTCAGACCCTTATCATCTCTGACCTGGACTATTTTGATAACCTTCTAATTGGTCTCCCTGCCACAAGTATTTCTCCTCTCCAATCCATCCTTCATAGAGCTGAAAAACTGACTTTCCCAAAGCCTAAATCTGACCATGTCATTTCTCTACTCAGTCTTCAGTATCTTTCTATTACTTCCAGTATCTTTTGGTTTTGATATTTAAAGTCTTTCACAACCTAGTCTTATCCTAACTTTATTGCCCATTACTCCCTTCACTCACTGTAGTCCAGTCAAACTGGAGTTCTTGATATGCTCCTTATAAATAGCACTCCATCTCCTGTCTCCTGCCTCCCTGCCTTTTTATCAGCTATCTCCCATACCTGAAATGCACCCACTCTCTACCTCCCTCTCTCAAAATCCTTATTTTCTTTCAAGGCTCAGCTCAAGCACCACCTTTTACAAGAGATTTTCCTGAGCAAAAGCTTGCCCTTACCCTTCTAGTCCTCAACTGCTAGTGCCTTCCCTTAAAAATCATCTTTTATTATATTGCGCACACATGTGTACATGTTTTCTCCTCTGATTAGAATTTAAGTTCCTTGAGGGTAAGGATAATTTTCACTTTTATCTTTAAACTTCAGCACCCAGAATAGTTCTTGCACATGGGAGCATGAATGCTCTTGATTGAGTGTTGCAACAAAAGAAAAGAATATGGAAGTTTCAAAGTATTAAAACTAATAAAAGTATATAAACTAATGAAAAGTAAACAGAACCAAAAGAAATACAAACTGACTACAATTTAAATAGAAAGAACAACAACAATGAATGCTGTGTGACTATAATAACCAAGTTTAGCACCAATAAAAGTTTGGGAAAATGTATTATCTTCCCTTCTTTGCAGAGATGTACAATTATGAGTATGGAATATTGCATATACTGTCAGGAAACAATTGATGTGCTTTTAATTTAAACTGCTTCTCTCTTTTTAATTCTTTGTTACAAATGAAGGTTCATTGGGTAGGGAAGAAGTAAAGAACATAGTCCAAAAAGAAGGTCCAAAAAGATATCAATAAAAATATTATGGCCAATGAGTGGATTTATGTTGCTTCATTATGCTTATTTGTCACAAGGGAGACTTTTTTTTTAATTAGGGACAACTTGAGTGGGAAAAGGGGGAACAGTAATAGTAATAAAAAGTAATAACAGTAATAAAAAGATATCAAAAAAGAAGATAAAGAATTTTTAAAATATGTAAAGAACAAAAAGTTCAAAGGGAGATAATCAGGACTGCTTTAAGACAAACATGTTGAATTTATTATATGCTTTAATCAATCAATAAGCATTAATCAAGCACCTAATATGTACCAGGCATTGTTCCAAGTGCTAAGTAACAAAGAGGCAAAAGACAGTCTCTGCCTGAAAAAGCTCACAATTTCATGGGAGAGACAATAAAGATATACATACACATACATACATACATACGATAAATAGGAAATAACGGAGGGAAGGCACTAGAATTAAGAGGGGTTGGGAAAGGTTTCCTGTAAAAGATGAGATCTTAGTGGGGACTTAAAGGAAGTCAGGTAAACCAGGAGGCAGAGGTGGGGAGGAAAAGCATTCCAGGCATGAGGGACAACAGAGAAAATGCCTAAAATCAAGAGATGGAGTGTCTTGTTTTTGGAAAACCTATTTTCACTTGATTGAAAAGTAGTACATGGTAGGGAGTAAGGTGTAAGAAGACTTGAAAAGTAGGAAAAAGCTAAGTTATAAAAAGCTGTGAATGCCAAATGGAGCGATATTGATTCACTGCAGATTATTGAGTAGGGGCTAGTTAACATGGTCAGATGCTCAGCATTTTAGGAAAATTATTTTGAAATAGGAAAGCTATAAGAGATTCATGGTTTCATATACAAACCTCTTTTCTATTCTTTTTTACATACAGAAATTGACATTTGTCAAGCATGGAGTTACAAAATATAATTATATTCTAATTATATTAATAAAAATGTTTTTTTAAAATACAAACTATGGCTTTTAAGCACTGGGAAAGGGAAATGAAGTTTACTACTAGCCAACATAAGTTAGTTAAGAAAAAAATCATAGCAAACTAAATTCATTGCTTATTTCTGACAAAGTCACTAATCCAGTATATGAGAAAAATGGCATAGTTGTAACATACCTAAATTTCAGCACATATATAACAAAGTCTCTCATGATATCCTTGTGGACAAGACAAAAAGCTGTGGCATAGACAACAATACAGTTGACCAAATTTAGAACTGAACCACCACACTCAAAAAGTGTTGGCAATAGATCAGTGTCAACCTATACGGTAGCCTCTACTGGCAGAGGAGCATTAAAATGTGCCCTTGGTTTGCTCTGCTAACAATTTAAATCAGTAATTTGGAAGGAGGTTTGGATGAAGGTTTATTAAATTTACAGATGAAATTAAGCCAGAAAAAAAATAACATGTATAGTAATAGAATCAAGATCCAAAAACATCTTGACCAACAAAAAACAATAGGATGAATCTATAGGATTACCTTACACAAAAAATCATCTATAATTCTGCACTTAAGTCTATAAAAATCACTTCTATGGGACTTGAAATGAAGACTAGGTTTTATGAGGGAAACTTCTACATAAGCAATTGTAACAAAATAAAAATCACCAAATTTGCCAGCTGGAAGGGATCTCATGGACAGGTTAATCTGCAACCAAATAAGAATCCATTCTCCAACATCACTGAAAAGCGGTCATCTGGACTTTACATGAACACTTCCAGTAAAGAAGAACTCACTACCTCCAGTAAGAAAGAACTTGCTGCCTCCAAAGACAGCCCAGGCCAGAATGGGTACCTCTCCATTGAAAGTTTTGGGTTTTTTTAAATTTCCCCTCAAAACACTAAGGCGTTAAATCTGCCTTTCAGTTCCACCTATTGCTCTTAGTTCTGAATTCTGGTTCCAAACAAAACAAGTATAGCTCTCCCTTCCACATGAGAGTACTGTAAATATATAAAGTTGCTAGTATATGATCTCCTAATTATTTTCTCCAAACTTAACATTTCCATTACTTCAACCAATCTTTATGATATGGTCCCTTCTCACCATTCCGGGTGCTCTCTTTTGGAAATGTTCCCCCAAAGTCCATCTTTAAAATGTGGGGTCTAAACACAATACTCAAAATGTGGTCTAAAGATGATAGAGAAAATCAGGACTCTTGACATATGCCTCTTTCTGGAATATGATTTTATTAATACAGCCCAAGGTCATATAATTTTTATTTTTGCCAGTCACATCATAATGAGGTTGTAGTTCACTAAAACCCCCACTTCCTGCTACCATCCTATCTTTATTTTTGCTGCTGATTTATTAAACCCAAGTGTGAGACTTTCCATTTACTTTTTAAAAATCCATTCTATCAGCATGCTATGGTAGAAAGAGCCCTGGATTTGAAATCAAGACAAGTAGATTTAAATCTCTTCTTGGAAACTTACTAGCCAAGACTCATTTCCCCATAAAATGTGGAAACTGTCTTATTTCACAGGATTATTGTGAGGAAAGTGTTTGCTCTCTAAGTCTTAAAATGTTATTATAAATTTGAATTATTATTGTTGCTTACCATTCTAATTTCTCAGATTTTTCTCCCAACATCCAGCACATTAGTTACCCCTACAAGCTTCATGTCATCAGACAATTTAATAATGAAGCCATGTATGCCTTCATCCAAGTCATAGATGTAAATGTTTAAAAGCCTCTCTCCAAGTTGACACTAACCTGATTGGGTCAACTTTGGGGGGCCAATTGTTCAAACAGTTCTAAATCCACTTAACTCTACTATCATCTAGACTACCTCTCACCATCTTGTCCATAAGGATACCATAAAAGGCTTTGTCAAATACTTTGTTATAATAACAACAACAATAGGAAGGATAACTAGCATTTATATTGTGCCTACTATATGCCAGGCACTATGCTAAGTGTTTTACAAATACTACCTCATTTGATCCCTTTAACACCATTTCCCTGATTTACCAGACTATTAACACCATTAAAAAGGATGAGGTTAGTCTGCCATGACCTGTTCTTGATGATACCACTCTGGCTCTCAATGAAGCTTCCCTTTCTAGACATTTGCAAACTATCCCTTTGACAATATATTCTAGTACTTTGCCAGAAATCAAGGTCACAAAATGGTACCCTGCTCCTTTTTTTAAAAAAAAAAATGGGACATTTATACTTGTCTAGTCTTAGAGCACCTCTCCTATTCTCCATCATTTTTTCAACTAAGCTCCTCAAGAGCCTACAATGGCTCTCTAATACATTAAAGTGCAATGTTTTTTGAAGTTCTTTCATATAATAAGCCCACCCTACATAGTTGACCTTGCCCCCTTCCCCATTTCTCCATCAATCAATTGATTGACAAGCATTTAATAGGCTATGTCTAGAGGTTGTGCTAGGCACTCAAAAGACAAAGATACAAATGAAAACAGTCTCTGCCATCAAGAAGCGTACATTGTATTGAGAGAGACCACAGAACATGGGATTTGTTTTTGTGAAACTATATAACAAACGGTGATGTTCCATATAAACATATAAACACATGAGAGGTAGCATCTGTATAAAATGCCTGGGTCTAAGTCCTACTTCAGAAACACTCATATACTGTACTACCTGTGGACAAACATTTGACCTATAAGCACCCCAAGCAACTCTCTAAAACCATGTTATAGAAGAACTATCAACCTGAATTGGTTAAGGAAATTGCCACACCAAGATTAATTTACCCAAACCAATGAAATCACAGGTCCAGACCCCTCCCTCAAAAAAAAATTTATATGTACTTAGTACAGTGCTTTACACATAGTAGGTACCCCTCCACAAATCTATGTTGAGTTGGATGGTATTTAGCATACACTGTATAGATCAAATGTTTCTATCATGTTTACCATTAGAGCTGAAAGAGATCTCAAAAATTATGTTGGCCAAATTTCTCATTTTACAAATAAGGAAACTAAAGCCCAGAGAGATGGGAGTGACTTGCCCGAGGTCATACAGGCAGTACCTGGCAGACCAGATTTGTGCCTGGATCCTCCAATGTCAAGTCCAGCATTCTTTTCATAATAACAGTCAGTACCTGCCATTCCTTGGGCTCTTCCCTCTTAATTTAGCTTGTTACATGCAAACATTATGTACATTTACCAATCTTTGAGTGTGGCCAACTATTCTAATCTAATGGTAGGAATGCCTGTTGTTCAGAGCTATCCTCAAGTTCTGTCTCCTCCAAGATATATCACCTGACTATTCTCTTCAGTAACCATTCATACTAATCTTTCACTTCTCTTTTCCTAATAAATTGAGATTAGTATTTAATGATATATACCTCATTCTTTATAGTTTCACAAGTGTCAGTCTTTTCTGCTCAAATGGACTGGAAATTCCCTTAAGAGCAGAGAATATGCTATGTCATAAACACATTTTTATCCTTCATAACAGTTAGCAAAGTTCTAGGCACAGAGTAGACTTGTCAGATGTTTAACAATCTAGGAATATTTAAGAGTCTGACTCTATCCACCAAAATAAAAAACTTGTAAATTCATATCCTTAATTTGTGAGAAAAAGAGGAAGAAAATAGGGGGTTTAGAAGTAGAAGTGAGACGTAAAAACTCATCTCTCTAATACATCTCAACTACACATTTCTTTAGTTGCTTCCAAAGTATATAAATAATTTCTATAGCCTTTAATGAAATTATTTCTTTTTCAGGAGTGTTAAATTAAAAATAAATCTATTCTTTTCTTTATAGTATTCATTGATAACTAGCTTCTCCTCTTTTAGGATCCTTATAGTTCTTCATTTATATAACCCTATTCCAAAATGGCTTTTTATAGCTGTGCATACCCTTTGACCCAGCAATTCCACTTTTAGGTCTTTTTCCCAAAAAAATCATGGAAAGGGGAAAGGGACCCACATGTACAAAAATATTTATAGCTGCTCTTTACGTGGTGGCAAGGAATTGGAAGTTATGGCGGTGCCCATCAATTGGGGAATGGCTGGACAAGTTGTGGTATATGAATACAATGGAATACTATTGTGCTGTAAGAAACAATGAGCAGGAGGAGTTCAGAGAAACCTGGAGGGTCTTACATGAGCTGATGATGAGTGAGATGAGCAGAACCAGAAGAACATTGTACACAGTATCATCAACATTGAGTGTTGACCTACTGTGATGGACTATATTCTTCTCACCAATGCAATGGCACAGAAGAGTTCCAGGGAACTCGTGATAGAAGAGGATCTCCAAATCCAAGAAAAAAAAAAAAAAGAACTGTGGAGTATAGATGTTGATTGAACCATACTGTTTCTTTTGTTTTGGGTGCTGTTGTTTTTTTTTCCTATTTTGAGGTTTTGCATTACTGCTCTGATTTTTTCGCTTATAACAGGATTAATGCAGAAGTAGGATTAATGTTATTATGTGTATATATATGTGTGTGTGTATAGATATATATATATCTATATGTCTATGTATATAGACATATAGATATAACCTATATCAGATTGCCTGCTGTCTGGGGGAGGGGGGAGGGGGGAGGGAGGGAGAAAAATCTGAAATTATAAAGCTTGTATAAACAAAAGTTGAGAACTATCTTTACATATAATGGAAAAAATAAAATACCTTATATGCAAAATGGCTTTTTATTACATAAATTTAAATTTCTTGAGGGTCACCCTAAACAACTACATATAGCAGTTAGCTTTTAAGGCAGGTTCACACTGCCACCACACCTTCCAATGCCAGTTATAAAAAAGTTTGATTCTACTTAACCCTTTGCCCACCCTACAAGGTATATGTCTTTACAAAGAGTCTTCAACTTACCAGAGTCTGTATCCCAAAATACTGTAAGTCAATTGTTTCAAATTCTGAATGATTTTTTCCATAAAAAAAAAAGTATTATAAATGTCTGGGTTTCCAAGCCAGTCTAAAATGGCATAGTTTTAATCCATAAAGTACCTAAAGTATATTATTTCAACTACAATAAATCATCATTAAAATAGTTCTATGGGGGTAAAGGTAAGGTGAGAAACTTTCAAGCTTCTAGTAGGGATGCTCAATATATTCCTCTCTTCCATTCCAAGTGGAAAAGAGCTCAGTGTGAGGGAAAGGAAGATAGGGCAAATATTCCTGGGTACTGATAATTTAACTACGGGTCCATAACTGAAATAGCCAATCCCTCCCGAGGTTCTCTACATTGAGGAACATGAGATTGGAAGAGCCTGCTTTTATAAGTTAAAAACATAGATTCTACTCATTAACACATGCAGGTCACTTACAAGTCAAATATTCTTAAATTATGGAATGCCTATACCTTATTCATTACATTCATTCGTTTGATTGCCTCCTATGTGCAAGTACTACACCAAGTACTAGGCCCAATAAAGTGAATAAAATGTAGCTCCTGTCATCATTTTACTTATGTCCTAGTACAGAAGGTGATATATGAACAAGTTCAATTTCTACAAACATTTAAGTGTCTACTGTATGCAGAAAATTCTGAGAAGCACTCGGGAAAATACAAAGTTTAGGTAAGACCAAAACTCTCACCTCATGGTGAGTCTAGAAGAGAGATATGCCACACACACAAATAACTGTAATACAAAATACATTAAGTGCATGAGAGGTATAAACTCATATATATATGAGGGTCAAGAAGGGAAAAGTCATTACCAACTGGGAGAGGCTTCATGAAAATGGTAGCATTTGGGTTATCCTATAAAGGATAGATAGGAATCCAACAGGCAAAGAAGGGAACAAAGAAAAGGCATACAGAAAGCATAAGTAAAATCAAAGAGGTGGGAAAACAAAGCATTCTCTGACCTTTGCGGTTAGAAGTTGTATCTTCCTTTTCAGAACCACTTTCAAAAATCTTAATCACGTTTTGCCTTGTATTGTAACAAGGAAGAAGCAGCATTTGAGCTGGGTTGTAAAGGGTGGATAGGATTTCACTAGTCAGTATATAAGATGTGAAGGAAGAAGAAGGGGGAGCTGTAGTTTCAAGATTTCAAGCCTTAGGCAGCTAGGTAGCACAGTGGATAAAGCACTGGTCCTGGATTCAGGAGGACCTGAATTAAAATCTGACTTCAGAAACTTGACAATTACTATCTGTGTGACCCTGGGCAAGTCACTTAACCTTCATTGCCCCACCAAAAAAAAAAAAAAGAAAGAAAGAATAACAGTAGCTGATAACTTTTCTGTTTACAAACCAGAATATATAGTATTTCAAGATTTCAAGCCTCAGTGATGGGAAAAAATGATGGTCCCATTCATTGACAGCAATAGCAAAGTCGGAAACAATCTATTTGGGGAGAAACATTATGAATGTGCATTGGAATATGCTGAATTTCTGGTGTTGACAAGACATCTAGGTAGAAGTATCTATAATCTGATAAAAATAAGAAACTGGAACTTTAGGAGTTAACCACATGTAATATTTAATATTGGGCAGCTAGGTGGATAGAATACTAGGCCTGGAGTCAGGAAAACCTAAAGTTCAACTCTAGTCTCACTTGCTAGTTGTGTAATCCTGGGCAAGTCACTTCACCCTGTTTGCCTCAGTTCCCTCATCTGTAAAATGAGCAGGAGAAGGAAACGGCAAGCCACTTCAGTATCTCTGCCAAGAAAACCCCAAATGGGGTCCCAAAGAGTCAGGCAGGACTGAACAACCACAACAGTTAATACTATTGGAGCACATGTAATTGGCCCTTTTCTTTTTCATTTGGTAAATGGAACCTTAGGAGACACCAATATTCATTCAGCAAGAGAAAGAAAGGAGTATCTGAATCATATAATAGAGGCAGGGATCTCAAAGATCATCTAAAAACTCAGTGTCACAAAAACCAAAAGAGGTCAGAGTTTCGAGAGGGAAAACAGCCAACAGTATTAAATGCTATAGAAATCCAAGGCGGGGGGGGGGGGGGGCCCCCGCAATGAGGGTTAAGTGACTTGCCCAGGGTCACACAGCTAGTGTCAAGTGTCTGAAGCCGGATTTGAACACAGGTCCTCCTGAATCCAGGGCCTGTGCTTTATCCACTTCGCCACCTAGCTGCCTTCATTAACATTTCTTAAGCATTTTCCGCACACAGCTCCATGCTAGCCTCAGGGGACAGAGACAAAAAGACAAACTTCTACTCTCAAACTGCTTTCATTTGGTCAAAAGGAGAGCATTCTACTTTATAAGTGCCTTAAGGGCAGAGAACGCTTTCTCTTTTTTCTTTGTATCCCTAACCCCTAAATACAATGCCTGGAATGTCATAAGCATTTAACAAAAAGATTGCAGATTGACTGAATTTACATTCAAAGAGTTTGAGGAAAGAGAAAAGGCCTCGGTAAGGTTTGGGCTGGATGACCCTAAAAGTCATTCCAATTCTGACATTCACAGATTCTCAGATTCTATACATCCTTCTTTTATAACTTGCAGATAGATAGATAGATAGATAGATAGATAGATAGATAGATAGATAGATAGACAGACCATTTTAGACAGATTTATTAATGAAGCTAATAGATATTTAAGGATAAAATTAAACCAAGTAAGACCCTGGATAAATCTTTTGAGACATGTCACATGTTTTTAAGTGCTCTTGAAAATAAAGTTGGCTATGTAAGTTGAAAGTCAGTTGCCTCAACAAAGTAATTACTTTCAAATATTAAGCACGTTAATTATGATAATAGCTACTTGGAAATATGGAAATAGGAGCTACCATTAAGTTTTTAGTTGCTACAAGATAAATCTGAAAAAAATTTTCCCCTATCATATAGCATAAAATTTAATATATCTCAAAGAAAATATTTTAACATTTACTCCAGTATGGCTATATTAACATGCAGAAAATCATCAGACCTATTCTATTCCTTCTAATACCATATTAAAAGTAGACCATGCTTTCAGAGATTAAACTAATTATCCATTTTAACCTACTTGTCATACTCGCAGAGTACTATGGGTATCAGTTAACATTTCCAAAGTGTTTATATTTTATGTGCTTATTTAGAGCTTTGTTTTTCAATGTATTGTAACAGCATTCAAGAATTCTGAGTAAAATTCATAGAAGATGTTAAGAACTACACAACTTCTTCAGAAATCGTTGTTTGCTACTCTTTTCACTTATGCAAATTATAAGAGTACCTAATATCTCCCCCTCCCCCCCCACTTAAAAAGACCAACTTCATGAGTTAGCCAACCTTTTGATGATGAATCCTTCCATGCTTAATTAAATTAATCCCTAAAAAAAGACCTATATAGTTGATCACCAGATCTCAACTCCAAGCTTTTCAGGTTTGTTTTGTTTGTTTGTTTTTTATTTTGCAGTGCAATAGGGGTTAAGTGACTTGCCCAGGGTCACACAGCTAGTAAGTGTCAAGTGTCTGAGGTCGAATTTGAACTCAGGTCCTCCTGAATCCAGGGCCAGTACTTTATCCACTGTGCCACCTAGCTGCCCCCCAAGCTTTACAGTTTGTAGGACCTAGTAGAACTTTCACTTTGTACTTCTCAGGGCAAACTTCATGCCACAATAAGCAAAATTAGAACTTTATCTGATATCAGATAGAAATGTTAAAATACAATAATTCTCAAATAAAAATATTATTAGGTCATTAGAATGAAGTCTCAAAAAAGAAAATAATCTATTCTACTTTTCACCACAACTGTTTTTATGTAACTTCCTAAAATAATCCCAAAATTTTCAGTTAAATACTGTGAAAAACTAGTTTAATGGTACACAAAGAATATTGTCTACCTTTGCCTTAGGTATAATACCTTTATGCCAAAGTAACTCTTGTGACAAAAGGTACAGCATCTGAAAATGAATGCTAAAATGTAAAAGGAGACTTGAATTTTAAAGTCTAATTGTAAAGCATCATAATTAAAATATTTTAGATTTAAAATAGAGTATGAAATTATATTTTTAAATTAAGAATTTCCAAACAATAATTATGACTTTTTCATTTAAAACTTTTAATAACTTCTATGTGCAAGATGCTGAGAGGACAAGAGAGAGATCCAAATAAAAAAGTAGTCCTTCCCATCAAGGAACTTTAGTATGGGAGACAAAACAAGTACATAAATTAATAATACATAAAATAATCACAGGTGTTGTAAGAGTAATTCAGAATAATATAATGGTTCACTGAAGGGCGTTGGGTTTTGGGTGTTCTTTAAGGGATGGGACAAGGGTTTATGGAGAAAAGTGTTCCTGATCTGGGAGTTCCTAAAAGGGTAGGTAGGATTTATACAAGCAGAAGAAGGGAAAGGGAAAGGAAGAGAAGCTAATCAGGTATTTCTGAGTAGAGCCAACAAAATTATGGAGATGGAAAAGCCCAGATATTCAGTGGACTGTAAGTATTCCAGCTTAACTGTAATATAAGCTGTATGAAGGGAGATAGTAAGGCATAAGGCTAAGAAGGCAGATCACAACCAGAGAGCAAATACCTTTTAACACCAGGCCAAGGAATTTGGATTTTACTTAAAGGCAATAGGGAGCTAGTGGAGGTTTTTAATTGGGGGGGGGGGGTGGCAGAGAGAGATGGAAAAGGCAACATGATCAGAGCTATAAGAGAATTAATCTGTCAGCAGGGGGCAGCTAGATGGTGCAGTGGATAGAGCACGGGCCCTGGAGTCAGGAGGACCTGAATTCAAATCCGGCCTCAGACACTTAACACTAGCTGTGTGACCCTGGGCAAGTCACTTAACCCCAATTGCCTCACTAAAAAAAAAAATCTGTCAGCAGACTGTAAGATGAAACAAAGAGGGAAGTAGAGATCATTTGGGAGACTACTTCAGTTAATGAGACCCTAAACTTAGATGGAACCAGTAGAAATGGAAAAGAGGAGATGGAAAGGAGAGGTGTTTTGGTGGCAGAAGCAATGAAATTTAGCAGCTTATTGGATATCAGGCAAGGGAGAAGGAGAAAGTGAGGAAATATTTATAGATTGCAAGAACACTGAAGGCATAGACAGTAGTAATTTGTTCATCTTTGCATTTTCTTCAACGTCCAGCAGTGCCTTCTCCTTAATAAGCACTCTTAAAATGGGTATAAATATATTTATACACACAATGCTAGGTATTGTTATTATTCAGCATTTTGCTATACCTATACTATGGTGTTGGGGTGTTGGGGGGTGTGTGTGTGTGTGTATATGTATGTATGTTTGGGGGAGGAAGTATGGCACAGAGGAAAGACTGCTGACCTTGGAGTCAAGAAGACCTGGTTTCAAATCTGACCCATAACATCAACCAGCTAGCCATGGGACCCTGGACATGTCATTTAACCTCAGTGTTCCAGGCAATTAAGACTTGAACTTTAAGACCAACACTGAACTACATTAAAAGAAGCAGTTTTCATGCAGGGACTTCCCCAACAGGATGAAATCACAGGTCTAGATTTATTTTAAGTTATTTTTATGCCTTAATAGTAACTATATTAGTTCCTTGAAAATCCCCAAACATCTGTTCTATTTTATAGATAGGTCCAGAAGAAAATGGACCAGAAAGTTGGTACAGGTCCAGCTCATTGCTTCTCTCTCCCCTATAGGGTTAGGAGTAGATCATGGCACCGATGATGCATATCTTCAAAATCTAGGAGAGACTGGAGAGAAGCAGAGATAAAAATGGAAGAAGCATGATGATAACATGGCAGGGAAGAAAATGAAAACTGACTAGTTCTCTCCCACTCCTTCCAACTTAGTCAGTGGCAAACAGTGACTTATTTGTTTACACACTGACTAAGACAAATCATATGCTAAGCAGTTGTTATTTAAAAAGAAAATAGTGGGGGAAGGTCTTAAGAAAAGGGATTAGGTCTTATATAAGGAACCCAATGGTAGTTAGCAATGAATGTGAGGTTAAATTCCTCCAACGAGTTTTGAAAAGGTATGAAATTTTGGTTAAGGGATGTTCCATTGCTAATAGCCAGTTATTATTTAACTTTATTCAACCTCAATCTCTTTGATTTGTTTATAGAGGATGCAATTTTATAGGGACAGATCTGGAAAGATCTGGAAAGTCTAAGTATAGGATAAGCTTCCACTGTCCTGAGTCAGTTGAACAGAACTGTCCAAGGTAATCCCTGTTCTCTCTTAGAGCCACTCCTAAACAGAAAAAGGGAAAAGAATAGTCTGGCCTTCATCTCGTTAGTTTCTGACATTCTAGATAGCACACAATCAGGGAAAGTATGCTATACCCTTTCTTTTCCAGTCAAAAGGAAGTTTGTTCCTATTTCTTTCTACTGACAACTCATTCCCCCATTCAAAAAAAATTGATAACCTATTGCTTATTTCCTAGAAGAACTGAAACTTTAACCTATTCGGTAGCAGCAAAACTAAAAAGGAAGGACTGAGTCAAATCTGTGAGATCTAAGGAAGTATAACCCAGAGAGACCAGAGAAATGTCCTACGGCTCTCTGGTCCTTTTTGTTATCGTTCAGTTGTTCAGTCTTGTCCAACTCTTTGTGACCCTGTGGACCATGCTGTCCATGGGGTTTTCTTGGGAAAGATGCTGGAGTGGTTTGCCATTTCCTTCTCCAATGGATTAAGGCAAACAGAAGTTAATAGATTTGTTCAAGGTCACACAATTAGTAACTGTCTAAGGTCATACTTGAACTCAAGTCTTCCTGACTTCAGGCCCAGCACTCTCTCCACTGAGCCACCTAGGTGCCTCCTGGGCTCCGGTTCACTATAGCTTAAAAATACTTTAAAGACAGTTACAGGATAATAGATTTAGACCTAGAATGGCCCTCAGAGGCCACTTAGTCCAACCCCTTAATTTTATAGATAAGGAAACTGAGGACCAAAGAAATTAAGGTCACACATAATAAATGTCAAAGGCAGATTTTCAACCTCTATTCTCTGACTTCAAAGCCATTGAGTGCTCTTTCCACTGTACCATGACGCCTGCCAGTCTTCCAGATTTGACCCAGTTTAATCACTATAGCTGATCATTTGTGATAAGGTTAACACTGTTTCAGAAAAATTACATTCAGAAGTATTTCAGAAGAAATACAGGTGTAGCTTTAATTATAGAATAATAGAGCACAAGTTTGGTAACTAGTGACTATTCTAATAGCCATATATGACAAATGAATCACAGAATGGAAGAATTTTAGAATTTGAAGGGAACTCAGCAGCCATCCAGCCAAACCCATACCCAAAAAGGAATTCCCACTGAAATATGGTGCACCTGACAAATGATAATCCCATCTCAGCTTGAAGTCTATTACATTTATGTAGAGATAACTGTTTATTAGAAAGTTTTTCCTTGTATCAAATCTAAATATAACTCTCTGCAATTTCCACTCAGAATTGTAGACCAGTTGTGTTCTACAAGGTCAAACAGAACAATCAACATGATAAGTAAGCAGCAGAATTAGGAATATCACTGGACTGGAGTTCTTGTTCAGACTTTGCCATGAAAATCATGACATTTTAGACAAGTCTCTCTACTTCTCTAGGCATCAATTTCACGATTTATAAAATTAATAAGCTGGACTACATGGCTTTTAAGGACCCTAAACATCACAGGGCTGATAGTCTATGATTCTAAATGGTGACTCCATTTTAAGCAGCTAAGATTCTGAATTACCTCCATGTAACCAATAATATTAGATAACCTCATTGTTTTGTGAAGCAACATAACTAGAAATGATTTACTAACATCAAAAGTACACAGAAATATGAATGGCCAATTCATTACCTAGAGAAAAGTGAAAACATTAGTTACCTAATCACTACTTCATGTCATTTGTTCATTTTAATCCATTATGTTACTTTAGGAATACAGTATGCAACAATACCACATAACATTTTAACAGAGAATAAGCTGTATGTGCGGATATGGTTTACTATAATACTTTGCTAAAATATTTGACTAAGGTTTTTTTTTCTTTCTTGGACTACACACTTTAGGAACAGTTGATCTTCTAGGTACGTTCCTGTTCTCTCTAAAGTACTATGATTCCAGTTGGATGAAACAAGTATTTATTCTATTCCTATATAATTTTATTTTGTCCTATTGAACATCTAATAGAGCAAAAAAGAAAAGGAAGGACAAATCATTAAAGCCATTTGAAAATAATTCATAACTCAAAAGATTTTGAAATGTTAAAGTATTTTAGTATATATTATTGATAAGATCCATAAATTTGAGGTTGGTTAAAGTAAAAATGTAATAACCAACAAGTATATATACATAAAACAGTAAAACCACTCAAGTCAGGGACTTTTTAAAAGTTTAGTTACTCTAAGTTCAGGATCCCATTTCAAAGCAAAGCAAGGTATTTACCTTATTGTTATAGTCACTCTACCATTAGAGTGTAAGACAGTTTACCCTTCAAAGTAAGGTATTAACTTTATCATATACCTATGGTTACCCTAAAGTATATAATTCATAACTACAACAAAGTATGTTAGCTTGACTTCTTTTCCTAGTTTAATGGCAAAATATTTCTTTTGGAAATTTAATGATACCAAGGTCTTCTACCCATTATATATAGATATGTTCTGATGTGTGGCAGTCCTTAGGAGTATTGAAATATGAATATAAATTGTTTATTGTGTTTTCATTGTTGACTGATTAGGTCTTTTCACTCCAATTTTCATAGGTTTTTTTTTTTTTTGGTTTGGGTGTTTTGTTTTGTTTTGTTTTGGTAGGATGGGATGGGGAAGTGGGGAAAGAAGGTAAGAACATGGGCTTTTTGGTAAGTAAAATTGCTCCCAGAGAGCTAAAACTCTCAATGAAAAGAACTCATGAACTATCCAACTATCACATGTTATATTACATGAAGGATAGCATACAGTACAGAAGTCAAGGAATACATTCACACATCCATATATTATATATATACATACAGAAAGAAAGGGGAGAACAGATATAATGTTAAACCTATATAATTTTCTTCATATTTCTATATAAAATCCCACTCTCACCCCAACTCCCACCCTACATGCTCTACATTCTCACTAAGTTTGCTAACTAATCATACAATAGCAATAGGAAGTATCAAGCCTTCCAGCCAATGGCAGAAACATATTGATTACAGAGCCTCAGCAACAGGAGTTTCTTGCCTGATCCTCAATAGTGATGAAAACCATGGCAAAAAATTCCAAACAGACATATTACCTGTTCTGTCTTCTCTTCAGTTACTCCATTCTCTCCTTGAAGGATAGGCAACCACCAACCTACTCAACAGATATGCACATGTATATGTACACATGTTCACACATGTAAGTACACACGCATGCACCCACACACACTTTACTCTTCCACTTAAAACTACATCATAGGAGTCATTTAACCCTTCTACAGGGGGCTTTCCATTTGAGCACCTTTGCTCACAGATAGAATTCGATAAATCACAATATTTATTATTGTGAAGATCAAATGAAACAACAGATCCCAAAGACATATTTTTAAATGTACAGAATACTATTTTTAAAGTGACTTAAATCCAAGCAATCAAATCAAGAGGTTTTCAATCCTATTCCATAACAGCTTCACTACTCTTAATTTTTTTTTTTTTTAGTGAGGCAATTGGGGTTAAGTGACTTGCGGAGGGTCACACAGCTAGTAAGTGTTAAGTGTCTGAGGCTGGATTTGAACTCAGGTACTCCTGACTCCAGGGCAGGTGCTCTATTACGCCACCTAGCTGCCCCAGCTTCACTACTCTTAAGGTCAGTTTAGTCATAGAATTCAACTAACCCAAAAGCAAAAAAAAGTAACCCTTTCATGCAAAGCTTCTCCTCCTAGCAACCAAAAAGGTCTTGCTTGGTCTTGTAGGATTACAACCTCTTCTGCTTGGAAAGAGAAAAAAAATAACCACTGAACATGCAGCTACCAGAAATAACCTACAATGAAAATGTAACAAATAATAAAAACATCCTAATAATTGCTACTATTATAATCAATTCTACTTAAGAAAACAGTTTTTAACCTCTTTATTAATAATATTAGCAAAAGTTTGATTTTTAAAAGCAAAAGTGAGTAAATCAGATGCACATTTATAAAATGGAAAAACGTCTACTAAAAAGCATTACAGATCAATATTGAGATCTCCTATGGCTTAGTGTCTCATAGAACATTCAAAATCAGAAAATTTAAAAATTTTTTAAGACAGCTCAAGCTGATTTCTCTCATAATTTGCTTATTACCAGAGATAACTAAGACTCAAATACTTAAATAATCAATAAACTTCAAGGATAACAATATATTCAAAAAAGAACTTACTTTCCTTAATCATCAGGCATAGTAAGATTCTGAACATGCACTGCTTTTTTTCTAGATAATTATTCAATTTGTTTCTATCACATAAGCAATATTGCAACCCTCTCTTAAAATTGCATGTAACTCCCTCCAGGAGGGATATATAACACTGAAAACATAGGGGGCCACAATGACAATCTACTGGGAGCCCATGGGCCTGATTGCATCATTTACATAACTGGTAACAGAAGGACAGGCTCTTGATTCCTTCACTATTATTTCACCAGTATGGAAGTACAAAAAAATGAAGCGGTCAAGTGTAGCAATGGTGTGGAGTTGCCACAATTATAAGCATAGTCTATGAACTGCATGTGTTTATATGGGTCACAAAGCCCAAATATACAAATAGGAGAGCAAGAAGAGTTGGCTGAGAGGAAATTGGTCTGATTATTAGTTGTATGGACAACCACCTCAACAACTTCTTAGGTCCATAGGACTGGGGACCTTCCATAAACTTCCTGGGAGGAAGAAAACAATAAGGTTGTAAACAATGGTATGAACTGACAGTAAGAAGGAGTCCAGAGCTGTCTGCCACCCGGATCATATTTGAATCCACGATGAGAGGCTGCATAACTAACTTGTCTCTAAAATCTAACATTATAAGTACTTCAATACCCACTAAAACATAGCATATCTCTAATACTATACCAGCACAAGCTTTGAAAAAACCTCAATTACTAATCTTTGTAGTAATTATAATGATCTCGAGATGTTTTCCACTTGACTTATAAATGTTGTATAAAAGATTCACAAGAAAACATTTCACAGGGTCAAAGAATGGCAGTTAGAGATGGCTACAGAGGCCATCTAGTCCAATCCATAGCTGAACAATAATGTACCCTACAAGTAATCTTCCAGGCTCATTCTAATGTCATCTCTTCTAGTATATTACAAAGAAGAAAATAAGTTTTTGACATTCCAAGGGAAAGTTCAAAGTTATCTCCTTCTTTAACAATAGTATGCTAAGGAAAATCAATCACACTTGCATGCACCTAACATCACAATAAAAGAGAAGAATAAAACTAAAATAGTTACTGTACATCTTTCCATTTAAAAGTTATGAAACTTTTAAATAGCCACAATCTTTTTCGATGTGATTATTTATAGGGATTTTTTAAACACCAACATTTCACAATGAGCTTATATGTATTTATAAGCACTTTTATAAGATCTACTGTCATATGCTCCTTTCTAAAAGAAAAGATACCTATTAAGAATGAATTTTAGTGAAAGAAGACAGTATAGTATAGTGGAAGGCATCTTGGTATACTCAAGAGGCCTGATTCCTAGAACTAAGTGGCCTAAGGTACACAAGTAGACTTACCTCTATGAACCTTAGTTTCCTCATCTGCAAAAAAAAAAAAATTTTCCTAAGGTCCTTTCCAGTTCTAAAATTGCTAGTGATGCCTGTCTCATCCTTCTATCACCATTTGCTAAAACCCTGATACCCTTCACACCCCAGCTCAAATCTCACTTCCTCCCTAAAACCTTCCCTGGTCATTCATATCTGAGATGATTTTTCCTACCCCTGAACCTAATGTAGTCCTCTCTTATCGACAACAGCTATTAACAGATATTTATTGTATCTTTTCAAATATGTTTATAATATTGCTCCTCATATATTTTGTAAGTTCCAGGAAGCAGGGACAGTATCTTATTTAATCCTTGTTTCATCTCTATCACTTAGCACAGTGCTCTACATATAACAGGTGTTTAATACATCTTTGTTGAATGAATGAAATAATAATGCCCGACATTTAGAATACATTTTAAAATTTGCAAAGCACTTGATATGTTACCTCACTTGGTAACCACAAAGTAGATAGAGGTTTTATTATCACCATTTTACAGATGAGAAAATAGAGGCTCACAGGTAAAATAATTTGTTGATGGTCATATAACTAGTGATGTATCAGAGATGTGATCTGAACCATGTCTGTTTAACTCCAGGTCCAACATTCTACCTACTCAATACTTCACACTGTAGGGTTTCTACCTGATAACATTATAGGTCCTTTTTCTATTAGAGTACATATTTTGCATGATTTGGGGGGAAAGTTGTATTCTGATTTAAAATTTTTGGTATCCCGTTAAAAAAAGATAAGAATATTCATAATTAATAATTACCTAAGATAATTTTCCCAGCTCATAATCATAATCCTGTCATTATAAGATTTCAAGTAATATTTGAATTAGAATAATGGAATTAAAGGCCAAGTGATCTTCAACATTTTCAGTTTAGCATAAGTATTAATCTCAGATGTCAGCACAGACATTTTATTTAGTGATAATAGCAAATAGTGTGTTTAATGGAAGGACCAGAGAAGGTAATTATCTGCTAAATTAGTGGAGTGATGGTAGTTTTAATAGATTGGTTTCATTTGTAAACTTTGTATCAAATCTTAGTTTACTTACATGTACATAAATGCATGCATGCATGCGCACACGTGCGCGCGCACGCACACACACATACATACACACACTGCTTTTCTCATCCTCATGCTCTTATTACTCCTTGACCTACCTTATACATTTTTAAGAATACTAAATCCTGTCTTACAAATTTTTATGGTAAATAAGTGGGAAAATAGCAACAGAAAAGTAATTATATAAAAATTGAGACAAATGCACTCATTTGAAATTAGCATGCCAATCCAAAGACTCATATTACATTAGGACATTCCTAGCATGATCTCATACTTCAACAAAATATTCCTTCTCTTTCCTTTTAAACAGATAGACCAATGTAAAATATGTCTTTTTCCTTTATTGTTCTTACATAAAGCTCATTTGATCAGGAGTTTAAGTCATTTCCTGCCTGAACATATCTAAAGTTTGGGTTGGAGGGGGTCATTTTTCTAGTACACACTTGATCGTCTTGACTAAGCATGTTTATTCTTGCATCACCTTATTCATTCTAACATTTCTGAGTGTGTCGTCCTCTATCAAATATGAAGACCTACACTGGACTCCTGAGTGACAGAGGAACCACCATTACGAATCATTCATTCTTTTGACATTTCAAATGCAAATATTTTAAAGTTAAACGTTTTAAATCATTAAATTATACTTATTTTCTTACAAAATTCTCACTAGAATATAGGAATTTAAAAGTACATAGTGCTTTTGTGGAAGAGCTACAATAAATTGACAAGTGTCATTATTCGTACACATTACAAGTCTATGCATCGGAACACTTGAACAGAGTTATGACAAAAACTTTTTAAATGTATGTTCTTTTCATCTAATAAAATTGTTAGACTACAATGCTACATTTTTAGGTATTGAGTTGATATATAGATATATAAATATTGATTTCATATTTATGAACAAAAGTTCTGATACTCTTAACTAGTATTTTACAGTGTCCCACTGTTACCAAATCAACATTCTTTAAGCTGAATTTGACATTAAAACTTTTTCACATAAATTTGAAAGCATTTAGTTTCATTGCAATTACTATAAGGATATGAATATCCTACTCCTCACTTATTCTCTCCCTAACCTATTAAAATGAACACCTTTCAAACTGGAGTTCCCCATAACTAAATAATATTAAGCCTAAGACATAAGATTTTTCAAACACTTATAGGAGATACTGATTATAGAACTGAAATTTACACTATTTAACAAAAACCAATTATAGATAAACTCCTTAAAATGCTCTTTTTTAAACTGAAAATGAGAGACTAAGTATATAAAAGTATTATCTTTAAAACTTGTCTTTTACATTGTGTTTGCAGAATTGTTTTGAAAGCTACCATTTTTCCTCCAAAAAAGTGTATGTAGCTCCCCAAAATTATTCATGGTGACCTTCCTGTACTATTTCCTCCTACTTTTCAATAGTAGAGTACAGAGAAGAGAGCAAAATGTATTTTAAAATAAATCCATTTCTAAACTAGTATAACTTTGCCTTAAAATGCAAATAACATTGTGAACTACTGCTGTGCCTTACCTAACTGTTTAAAAGTGGAAAATGTGGAACTATGATAGAATTCATCATACTCTGATTCTGTGTCATAAGAGGGGGAAAAAACTTTAAATACTGTGAAGATAATTGCGTATAGGGAGTACACCACAAAGTCTCGATAGAATTCTCAATACTATGATTAGAATAATCACCTGTTAGAAGCCTAATTCAAATAGGTTATCTCCTCCACCACCCCTTTCAGGAGGTCACCTGAACTGTTTCTTAATAAAACAAAATTATTTCCTGATATTTGTCTTATCAAGCTCTCCAATTCCTTTTCTAAAATGTTTTCTGCAGAATGCCAGTTTTTAATGATTTTTTTTTCAGGAAAACTTTTAGTGAACAAGCTGGCCGGATCAGAATATCTTTTCCTTATTATCACCTAGAGATGCAGAGAAGAGTTCTACTACATGCCCCAAGCATCTAGCTTTCAGCCTTTTTATTATCATTGTCAATGAATGGGCCCCAGTCAAATTAAAGCTGCCATTTTAGGTTAAAGACTGGAGAGCCTCTGTTGTGCAACAGCAAGACAAAAACACTCCAAGCGACAGATGCACTCTTGTGATTGGGGGCTGGGAGGGAAACATTAATTTCAACTTTATAAAAATCACTGAGTTATTTTTAATAGGGATTATATATATATATATGTATATATATATATATATATACATACTTACACATTACTGCAAACTAACGGGAATTATAACTGGGATAAATCAGCTACTCATGCTGCTAAGATCATAGTCATTAAGATTTTTTGTCGTCCTTAGAATAGATCTGTGAGGAAATGAACAGAAAGATTTGTTTTCAACTAAATCGTTATGTATAATGTGTTTCCCCACTTACTGAAACAAAAAACTAGTGGAGAAGGGGTACATCCCTTTTGGCAAGGTATTGCCCACTACAAACATTGTTCAAAATCTGATTTTCTTAAAGTAAGATCAGAGCATATACCTCTCTTTTAAAAATAAGCTAAGAAGAATGTGTGGTGTATTCCAGAAACCAAGCAAAGTGATGAATAATTTTTAAAGAACTATTAAAAATGTCCTTGTTATATAATATAAAAAAGAAAACTAAAAAGTACACTTAGCCTTTGGAGAGTTGGATAGTGTACCTAATTCTAGTAATTCAAAAGGAAACTCCCCATGTGGATTGCTACTTTTCTTTTGTCCATTGTCTGTTCAGGGGGAAAAAAAACAACTACTTTAAACCGAGGCGTGAACAGTCTCTAAAAGTGACCTCTGGGAAAAAAAACGTCCGATCTATATGGCATGTGCACTATAAATACCGCTTTCCTATTAGGGAGCACTCACAAAGGCAACAGAGCAATTAGTTTTGGGGGGTATATTCCCACCGTGAGGGTGTCCTCCTCTTATGTAATGCTATCAGGATAAATGAATGCAATGTAATGATGGCTGCTCGTTGCCTGCAGCTCCTTCTCCCGGAGACTCACTAACAATCCCCCCCCACACACACAGATACACCACCACCACACACATGTACACACACAGTGTCCGCTTCTCACTTCCACCCGCCCCGCATTTAGCAGCTTTCACTGCCTCCACCGCACCACCACAAAAACCCACCCCATTCATCCGGTTCTCCCAGTGGGGCAAACACACACGCACACCGAACCTCCGGTAAAGCCCAGCTCCCTATGTGAATCAAACAAACAACACCATCCCCCTCCCACCCTCGCTGCTTCCCCCTCCTCTTCCTCTCCCTACTGACCGCTTGGCCTCAAACCACCTTTTCCGTTCGCCCTCAAAATCGTTGTTATTTTAAAAGAAAAACCCACCCCAACCACCTCTGGGAGTCACCTGGTGACCCCCACCCACTCTCTGCCCCTAACCTCCAGGCAGTGTAAGGTGGGGGGAGGAAGGGAAGCGGAGTTGGGTTTCGAGGGTTAAGTCTCTATTATGCAGCAGCCGCCGCCACCGCCAACCCCAGTCCAGCTCGGCAAGGTAGTGTTATCTCTTTTCTCCTCCTCCCCCTCGAGTAACCCACCCCCTCCTCCCCGCCCCTAGTCTCCCTTCCCTCTTTCTTTCTTCTTCGGCTGTTAGGAGCAGCCGAGGAGCCCCGGGATCCCCCTGTCTCTAATGCGTGTAACTCTCCGTCGCTCCCATTCAGACCCTCCTCTCCTGCACTTTCCTGCTCTCAGGACAAACACCAGCACCTCGTGTTCTCTCCCTTCCTCCCCCCTTCTTTTTCCCTCCCCCCCCCCCCGTACTTCCTCCCCTCACAGTTGCTACAAGATTATCCTGCCCACCCCCAGCCCCCACGCCCCCACCCAGCAAACCTCACAGGTTATTGCTCCGTGAGAAACCTCCGAGAGGAAAACGAAATGCGCGTGGCAATGGGAAGGACTCACTTTGTTTAGCGCTTGTGCTGCCGCGGCGGCGGCTGCTGCTGCTGCTGCTGGGAGCAGTCAGCGTGGTCAGGTCCGGGGAGGGGAGGGGAGGGGAGAGGAGAGGAGAGGGGGAGAGAGAGAGGAGAGAAGAGGGGAGGGGGGGGTTGATCTCCCTGTCGTGATTCCCGGAGTCCTGTCCTTCCTTCCTCCTCTTCTCTCTTCTTCTCTCTCTCTCTCTCTCTCTCTCTCTCTCTCTCTCTCTCTCTCTCTCTCTCTCTGCCACCGCCACTTCTCTTTTATCTACCCCTTCTCCTCTTTCCCATTTCTCTTTCTCAGACTTAGTTTTACTCTCAACTTTTTTCACACTCTCTCTCTATTTAAAATAAAACCCCTAGTAACTCGTGCTCTGAAAAGGAAAGAGAGGAGCAGCGGTGCGAGAGGAAACGCTCACACACACACACACACACACACACACACACACACACACACACACACACTCACTCACTCCTGTCCCCCGTCCTCCTCCCTCCTCCCCCAGCAGCACAACAAAAAGCCATTTACATCCAAGGAAGTGACCCTACACACATACTGTGCAACACTCCGCCTCCCCCCCCCCCCCCAGCCCAGCACACCAGTATCGGAACGGACCCGTGGCTGCTCCCCCCCGAACCGCGCTGTATAGTCTCCCTTTATCCCAGAGGCAAAAGTTAGAGGGGGGGCGCCCGGAGAACGTTATTCTCTCCGCAAGTTAGCCACCCCCCCGCCAACACCAGGAGACCCACGGGGTGTGTGGGGATCGTCAACCTTGGCGGCTGCTGCTGCTGCTGTGTCCAGGCGGCTCCTGCCGCCACCACCGGGTTATAACAGGGTAACCCGGGGGAAAGGAGTCGCCGTGCGGTTATTCATCAGTACTGCTGCTCCCACCACCGCCGCCTGCCCCTGCCCCTGTCCCCCTGGGGTCCCCTCCCAGCTTTTGCGCCCCCTCCTACCCTCTACCGCACAGTCTCAACTCCTCACTCAGACCCAACTCCGCTCCTCTCACTCCTCCATCTCCCCCAAGTAGCAATTTCCTGCCGCCGCCGCCGCCGCTCCTCCTCCTCCTCCCGGGAGGGAGCCCCGAGAAACTCACTCACCCAGTTGGCGGGGAGGGGGGGGGGTCTCTGCCGGTGCCCTCGGCCGGAGGGGAAAACAAAACCCAGAGCGGACCCCGGAGTTGAGCTGGGCTGCCGCTGCCAGGGGGGGTTAATTCACAGGCAGAGAGTTGGCCGCGGGTGAACTGGGCTCTGGTGAGTTTCAGGGTCTCCGGGGTCCCCTAGTCCTCCTTTCTCCTCTTCTCTCCTTTGTGTAATTTCACTCGATTCAAGTTTAATCCGATAGTTCCCGAGCACGAGCGCGTCCGCCCGCAACACCAGAGCTCAACCCCCCGCGCCGCCGCCGCCGCCGCCGCCGCTGCCGCCGCCGTCGCCGCCGCCGCCGCGGCTCCAGCACACCAGCGCCTGCGCGCCCCCGCGCCGCGCGCCCCCGCCACGCCACCGCCGCCGCCGCTCAGCTGCCGCCTGTTCTCCCCGGAGGCGCGCCCGCGCCGCCGACACCTGACGTCAGTCATCGCCTGGTATAATTTATGCAAGAATTCGGCCCGGGTGGCTCTGGCTGAAGAGCTGGAGAGACAGAGAATGGGGGGGGGGGGGGGGAGAAAAATAAAAAGAGAAAGGAAGAGAGACAAGAGAGAATAAGAAAGAGATGAGACGAAGAGAGAATGAGAGAGAAAAGAAAAGAGAAAATTAAGGAGGAGAAAGAATGAGAAAGAGAAAATGAAACAGAGAAAAGAGGAAGAGAGAATGAAAGACAGGAGAGAATATGAGACAGATTGAGAGAAGAAAGAGGAGAGAAAGAAGGGAGAGAGAATGGAGGGGGGAATAGAAGGATGGAGAGATGGAGATGGGGAAGGGGGGAGGGGTTAATAGTCATTCAGGAGTTCCACTTCCCGTCACAGAACAGGGACTAGAGGGGGATCTGGAGAATGTTTCCCAGTACTCTGGGCTGGCCTCACTGGCCTTTCTTCAAATAATAATAAATACTCTGGTGTTTGCCGAAGGTGGTGGTGTGGGGCGGTGGTCGGGTGAAAGTGCTACTGTTGCAGCCCTGGGTAGTGCCACAAAGTTGATGACCTCCTCTTCCAATTGATACAAACTCACAAGTACTAGTTTCGTTCTGCTCCGTAAGCTACTGAAGGGGAGGGGGGGGGTGCTTTAAAGGAGGAGGGAGGAGAGTGCATATTTTAAATGAGGAGTTGCCACGTTTTCCACCTCACATCACCTTTCCTTGTGTGTCAGGGTGCAGCACTCCCCCCGGGGTAGGAAGCTGTTTATTTAGAACCCCTTCCACTCAGCCAAATGTAAGAGGAGGTGTTGCCCAACGTAACACAGACAGCCGCAACTCGAGGTGTTTGGAAATCTCTTCTGCAATTATCCTTCAACTTGAAATTAAGAGGCCCTTTTATTTCTTTTCGAATTAAACCTTTTGAAATGACACTTCTTCATAAGTAAATTCAGCGCAGCTTCGCAGTGCTGCTTTTCTCCCACAGTTAATCGTGGAACGACTTTCTGATTTCAAATCTAAAAATTTAACTGCCTAGATGTCCTTAATTTTGTTGAATAAATAAATTGCCTTAAAAATAAATAAATTACTTGTTTTGAAAGAAAGAAATAGGTTATATACCCCTTATTAAACGTGTCAGGGCTAGAATACTTTAATCATTCTCCCCTACCCCACCCCCCAAAAAAAACGCCTCTACACTTAAATATTCGAGACATTTATCCTATTATGCTAATCTTTCCAACATATCTTAAACCTTAACTCTCAGGTTTTCAGCCGCTAACAATTTTCCTGGGAAATGAGTCAATTTGCTCAATCTGAATAATAAATCTAGAAATATCTAATGAGCTTCTACTATATGCAAGATGCTTCCTTGACGTGTTTTGAAGTCCAGATGTCAGTGTTGTAATCAACAATAGTAACAGATGACCTCATTATGAACTAATATGAAGAAAATAATAGCTAATAACTATTTTGTAAAAGTTTCCATAAAGGAAGGTAAGTTCCATTATCTTCAGAAATTAAACCCGATGTTGGAAACCTTATCATAGGAGTCATTAAAAAGTTAGCAAAAGCATTTAGCAAAAATATCTAGGAACTAAATAATATTTCAAAATATGAAAACTATGCTAATATTTAGGTTTAAAGATCAAGAAAATAGTTCATAGTTAAATACTCTGCTGATCATCAGTACTAATCATAAAGCTTTTAAGTCTCCTCTAGCACTTAAGACAACTACCGTTTGGTTTCAATATTCATATTGCTTCAGCATTGACTAAGGGATGATCACAATTAATGTTACTAAGTGACTAATACTTGCAATTGTTTAGAAACTAAGTGACTAATATATTTCTTTTCTACTATTAATACTGTAATCTTAATTTGGGAGGGTCTTTTATAATTTTAAGGTTTGTAAAAAGTATACCAATGTTTATTTTATTGTACTCTCAAATTCTAAATATTCAATTACTGAATACAAGTAAAGAGAGCCCATTGACTTACATCATTACAATTGTCCATGTATAACCTATATCAGACTGCTTGCTGTCTTAGGGAGGTGAGAGGGAAGGGAGAGAGAAAAGAAGAAGAAAAACTTGGAACTCAAAAACTTATAAAAATGAATGTTGAAAGATCATTACTATAATAGCTCCAAACCAACAACAAGGTACCAATTAGTGTTATGGTAAAACCATTGGCCTCTTAAAAAGATATAAATTCTATGACAAGGTCAATATATAATGGGATGAAGAAAAGTCTGGCTACACAGACAAGACATCTTTCACCTTATATTAAAATCATTGTTTAAATTCTTAGCTGGATAAAGTTTTTTTTTTAAGGGAGTTGATGCGTGATAGTGACTTTCTTTCTTTTCTTTTTTCTTTTTTTTTTTTTGCAGGGCAATAAGGGTTAAGTGACTTGCCCAGGATCACACAGCTAGTTAAGTGTCAAGTGTCTGAGGCTGCATTTGAACTCCGGTCCTCCTGAATCCAAGGCCGGTGCTTTATCCACTGAGCCACCTAGCTGTCTCCCAAAATTCCATTTACTTTTTTTGTTTGTTTTTTGCAGGGCAACAGGGGTTAAGTGACTTGCCTAGGATCACACAGCTGGTAAGTGTCCAGTGTCTGAGGCCGGATTTGAACTCAAATCTACCTGAATTCAGGGCTGGTGCTTTATCTACTGCACCACCCAGCTGCCCCTGTGATAGTGACTTTCAATAAAACTGTCATGGAGAATGTTTGGCTGTGATTTTTATTGATTTTATATATATGTATATATGTATATATATATATACACACATATATATACATTTAAATATGACAGTACTTAGAAAGTTAGAATTCTGACTAAGATACAGAATCTCAGAGCTGAAAGGAAGAAAACAAGCATTCATTAAGTACCCAGGTCTTCCTGACTCCAGGCCTAGCCCTCGATCCACTGTACCACCTAGCTACTTCAGAGATCATTTAGTCCAATCCAGCTATACCTGAAGAGGAATCCCTTCTGCATTATCATCATCAGTCTCCCTTTCTAAAATTTCTACATAGTGGTATGAGTTCTCGTCTCTGGAATCAAACACCTTGCATAGACTGTCAGACCTAGAGTCAGGAAGACATAAGTTTATAATTCAATCTCAAACCCTTACTGGCTGTTTGACCCTAGGAAAGTCATTTAATCTCTCTGCCTCAGTTTCCTCTTCTGTAAAATATATGCCAGGCACTGTGTTAAGTGATGGGGGATACAAAAAGAGGCAAAAGACAGTCCCTGCCCTCAAGGAGCTAGCTGTCCACTGAAAACCTGGGGTGAATTATTTCCCTCCCATGAATTGTTCCCCATTATATCATCCCAATTAAAATCTCACCTTCTACAGGAAGGCTTTCCCAATCCCATTGGATGCTAGTGCCTTCCCACTGTTGATTTCTAATTTATCCAGTATTTAGTTTGTGCATTGTCTCCCCCATGAGAGTGTGAGCTCCTTGAGAGCAGGGACTGTCTTTTGCCTTTCTCGTGTCCACAGGACTTAGCACAATGCCTGACATATGGTAGGTGCATTAATAAATGTTTATTGACTGACTTTGCAGTTTATGCAGTTTTTTATACCAATAGGACTTTACATTTATCCCTATTAAAATTCAACATCATAGCTAGTATTTATATAGTGCTTTGAGGTTTACAAAGCACTTTACATGTGTTAACACAGTTGATCATTGCAACAACTCTTTGAGATAAGGGCTATTATTATCCCCATTTTAAATATGGGGAAATCAAGGCTGAGAGAGATAAAAATAATTTGTCCAGAGTCACACTGCTAGTAAATGTCTGACATAGGATTCAAACTCAGGTCTAAATCCAACTTCTACTATTACTTCTTTTACCACTACTACACTCTAATACTTCTACTACATTCAGCGCTTGGTTTTAATCTGTTGAGATCTTATTGGAGGATAACAAGACCATAGAACTTAGATCTATAAAAGATTATAGATATTTGATACAACTCTCCCATTTTATAGCTGAGAAAACTGCAAGTAGTAAATAGCAGAGTTGGAATTCCAACTTAAGTCCCCTAACTCTATATCTAATGTTCTTTCCACTCCACCATGATCTCTTCATTCCTTCATAGGACATCTATTCTCTAATAAGTTAGCATTTCCTCCAAACTCTGTGTCATTTTCAATGCGATAAGCATGCCATCTGCATGCTGAAGGCAGGGACTGTTAGGTTTTTGTCTTTTGTATACCTACCACCTAGCACAGTACTTTGCCCATAATTTTCTTTTCATCTTCTAGGTTTGCCTTATTTCTGGCCATCTTCATCTAAGTTTACAGGGATGACACCTACTATCTGTTCACTCTAAACTGAGAAACCAAAACATCAATTACTTGATGACCCAGTTGATTAGACTGAAATCCTTGCTAACTCATAACTATCATTCTCATGTTCTCTCATATTTTGTTTGTCACATATCCCCCTGCCCTACATTGCCTCAAATTCGGAATATGTATCCAAAGAAATAATTTCAGGACCCTACAGAAGGAGACCCCAATGAATAGGTCCTTCTGCTATGCTGTAGAAGACAGATCCTGGGGCAGCTAGGTGGTGCAGTGGATAGAGCCCTGGAGTCAGGAGTACCTGAGTTCAAATCCAGCCTCAGACACTTAACACTTACTAGCCGTGTGACCCTGGGCAAGTCACTTAACCCCAATTGCCTCACTAAAAAAAAAAAAAGATCCCTCAGGTATATGAAGTCAAAAGAATACTGGATTTGGAATCAAAGGGCCTGTGTTTTAATACCATCTATACTATTTAATATCTGTAGGACTTTTGGCAAGGCACTGAACCTGTTTGGGCCTCAGTTTCCTTAGCCAGAAATGATGAAGAATGAGAATAGATAAACTGCAAGGTCACATCAAACTATAAATCTATGATCCTATTAGCTTATGTTCACTTAAGTATATGAGACTGCATCAAGAGAAGAAGGCCACAGAGAGAATGGTTTGGATTCCGTAGGGAATTCTATGACTAGGGAGTGGAAGATGGTTGATGATCCAGCAAAGGAGAATTATAAGGAGCAATAGAACAGGTAGGAACAGAACCAAAAGAAAGATGTGTTGTTGAACCTGAAGAAACCAAACTAAGAATGGACCCTTCTCACCAAGGCTAACACCTCTAGTTGGACTTTTAATACTATCCCCTCCTTGTCTGTAAACTGAGGATAATAATAGTACCTAGATTCCAGGTTGTTATGAGGATCAAACAAGATAATAATTGTGAAGTGCTTAGCATAGTGCCTAGCATGTAGTAAGAACTATATCAATGGGAGCTACATCATCATCATCTTCTTCTTCTCCAGGTGTTTCCTCCTTTGATCATATTCTTTCCTTCATCTAGAATATCTCCTTTCCACTAACTCTTTCCCTGCCTCCTACAGATAATACCAGGTTGCTACAGCCTTTAAAAATTTTTGATCCTGCCATCCCTTCAAGCTATCATCCTACATCTCCCCTCCCTTTCACAGCCAAACTCCTAGAAAGTATCAAAAGCATTTATTTACTCTGTGATGTCACCAGGTACTATTTTTCAGCCCTTTACAATCTGATTCTAACCCCCCTAGTTAAATGAAAATGCATATCCCAATGATACCAGCGGTCTCTGGGTTATTGGATTCAATGACCTTTTCCTCACACATCATTGTACTTTACCTTTCTCCAGCTTTTGCCACTGTCAGTCACCCTCTCCTCATGAGTACTCTCTCTCTTCACCTGGTATCCATAAAACTGTTCTCTTGGTTTTCCTACCTAACAGACTACTGTTTCCCTGTTTCCTTTACTATATCATCAACCATCTCCCACCCCCTGCTTAGATGTCCCCCTAAAGAGCTGCATGGGGCCTCTCACTTCTAGCTTTTCCCCTCATCTTTAACATTCTTCTCATGATCTCGCCAGCTCCCAGGAGCTGTTATGGCTATTCAAATGACTCCAGAATCTATCTATGCAACCCTAATCTTTCTCCTTAACACTAATACTAGATACAACTGAGTAATGGCAGTGACATTTAGAATTGTAAGAAGGATGATCAGAGGAGTCACCTATCCATTTGAAGAGTTCCACAATTAATTTAATGAATGAGTGAAAAAATCATCATAGCCCAGTTCATGCTTCATATCCCATCCAATCATATCCTACAACACCAAGACCTATCCAGTATGGGCTTTATGCCAAGTACTCAGTTATTATTTTCCTTCTCATCACTAGGAACAATTTCATCCTCTGGATCTCTTGTTCTGGCTCCCCAAGCACTATGCCACCATATGTAGGAGGAAGACAGACAGACAGAAAGATGGACAGACAGAGACAGAGACACAGAGAGAGAGAGAGAGAGAGAACAAAGTAAAACTTAATAAGAAACACTAAGAAAAATATACTAGAGTTAACGTGTAGAGAGAGAAAAAGGAATAGGGTTTTGCAGGGTAGAGAGGGGAAAGATGTTCCCTAGATTTTGACATAGGGATGGGAGCCTGTGGAGCCTCTAGTGAGACAGCACCTTACAGATCTGCTGACAAAGCTAGGACATGTCTAGCACTATGAAGCTGAATGGCTGAGACAGAGCCAGGTACTTTCAGTACAGCAATATGAAAGCACCACAGTCACTATCATTATTTTTGCTCTGCCCTGGAGCTAAACTATCTTGATTGGTGAGTGAATGCATGAAAACTCTCCTCATATGCTAGAAATAGACTAATCTAGATCATGTTTGATACATGGTATCTGCCATGATACCAGAACCTAACCAGTACAGGCAACTTGCCAACTGCCCAACCACCTAGGAGTATCCACCACCTTCCCCATTTGACTTCATACCTTTTCTCTGAGAACAATAATCAAGTTGACATTGGAAAGGACACTTCAACCTACCATCCTAAGGCCTGCTCACAATCCCTAAGATAGTCTAAACCAAAAAAAATTTTTTTCACTACCTCCCATTTGCGTTACATCAACATAATAGATGTAAATTTCTCCAAAACTCCTCTAAACCTTTCCTCCAAAACAATCCTTCCTTCTTCTACATGCCACCTTTGGTCTTCCATAGGACCCTGCCCCAAGATCGTCTTCAGTTCTAAGAGGAGGAATCAAGACCATAGCTTCATGTTGCTTTCACAGAACCCTGCCCCAAGACCATCTACAAACACCAGACAGCCTTCAAAGATAAGATTTCTTCTAACCACCTCCTGTTCCCCACCTCCCAAGAACTTCTCCAGAGTAGGCAAGGCACTCCTCCTGGGCCCTGAACTGAACTGGCTGCCATATGTCTACCTATTCCATTCTGTGAGGTGGGCGTTCATGGGCCTCACAGGACATGACATCACCATCTGCTATGATGTTGAAACACAAGGAAGGTCCTTGAACAGACTAATAATATGCCTTCTTCAATGGGCTTCTCTGCCCATTGAATCTGCCTAAACTCACTCCTCCATGGGAATGAACTTACTTTCATACTCACATCAATCCAATGATTTGAAACACTTAGCTACCAATGTGCAAACCACTTTTCCTATCCCCAAGTAGCCACTCTCTTATCCATAACCACTTCACCCTACCTCCCTAATGTTCCAATCTGCTGGCCCCTTTCACTGTGCTGTCTAGAATGCCTGCTCCAGGATTAAGACGACAAATCAATTCATCAAGAATTAAGTGCCTAGGGGCAGCTAGGTGGCACAGTGGATAGAGCACCAGCCCTGGATTCAGGAGTACCTGAGTTCAAATCCAGCCTCAGACACTTAACACTTACTAGCTGTGTGACCCTGGGCAAGTCACTTAACCCCAATTGCCTCACTAAAAAAAAAAAAGAAAAAAAAAGAATTAAGTGCCTGCCATTTGTCAGACACTGTACTAAACATTATGGATACAAAGAAAAATTTAAAAAAAAGAATAACCACCTCAGCTCTCAAGGAGTTTGTGGTCTAAAGGGGATGACAACATGACCTGAAAGAATCCAGGGAAGCCAAGAGATGGAAATTAGGGAGAACATCATGGTAAGCATGGTGGGGGGAGGGGGGAGTTAATGTAAAAATGCAGTTAGGAGATGGAGTGAGAAACAGCAAGGTAGCCAATGTCACTGGGTCCCAGAGTATGTGATGGGCACTAATGTGTAAGAAGACTGGATAGGTAGCAAATGACTAGGTTTTAAGAGAGAAGGAGATAGCCAGAGAAGGGAGGAGGAGGAAGAGGAGAAAAAGAAGAAAGAGAAGGAAATGGAGGAGGAGAGAGACAGAAACAGAGAGGGACAGAGACAGAGACAAAGAGAAAGTGTTTGCTTTCATATGTAGTACATGCTCTGGAACTATTCTCCCAACACCACCACCCCCCAAAAAACACTGATAAGCTGGCTCCCCAAAGGGCAGCTGCTACTTCTTCCCTCAGAGTTCTAGGAAACTATGAAATGTTGGGTGTGGAGTGGGGTGTATTTCTAATGCTATAGTTCATGAGCATACATGGTCCTTCTTGCTGATAATTATCAGTCAACATAAATTAGTCAGCCAGCTTTAATTAGGTTTTAGAAAGGGGCATTTTACTAAGGTGGTATAGTAAGAATGGTTGACAGAGAACATCCCCCTAAAAGTCTATGTCAAACTCTCCAACTCCCACAAGTACCTTAAGAATTGAGAGAAAAGTGGACAAAGTCTTAGAGCCTACTGTCCTAGGGGACGCTTCTAGTACCTCAATAAAAATTTCAATCCTCCAGTCCCCTGAAGTTCACAAAGTCTTATTCTGGCCAAGGAAGGATGGGGAATGGGAGGGAGGAGACAGTAGTTCTCTCCTTCTCACTACCCCTAAAAGATTTCTTCTCAGGGACTTGGTCAAAGTTGTTTCTACGACTCACTGACCAGCCAGTGGAATCTTCCTGTTCTGAACTGACTTGCTATATCATAGAAGACATGGGGAGCATGCCCAAGTCTCCTCATCCAATGCCAACACATCTCTTATGGAAAAGTACTTCATTTCATCCAGTGGCTTTCAAGGACTTCTCTCACCTAATCTAAGTCTTGACTGATTGATTGGAAGTGTTCTCACTTGGTTACGGTACTTACTTTAAGAGGAGGGTAGTGATTGATTTAGTAGACTGAGAGCCTTACCTAGAAATGATTAATATTAAAAACATTTCTTATTTCCTTAGAACTAACTGAAGGGGAGCTGGTTCTCAGTAAGCCAACTAAAAGGAGGCAGTCCTAGACCCCAAAATTGAATCAGTATGGTTCTAGAAAGCATGGTCAAATTATATGAGGTGTTGCCTCCAAATAATCTTCAATGCTCCAAGGTAAAGAGTATTTCTTTACTGTGCATGGGGCATACAAGTATAAAAGTGAGACAGTCTCTGACCTCAATAAGTCAGTCAGTCAATTGGCCAGTCAACAAGTGCTCATCTATCAAGTGATTATTATGTGACAGGAACTATACTAAGTGTTGGGCATGCAAAAACAATTTCTGAGGCCAGCTAGGTGGTACAGTGGATAAAGCACCGGCCCTGGATTCAGGAGGACCTGAGTTCAAATCCAACCTCAGACATTTGACATTTACTAGCTGTGTGACCCTGGGCAAGTCACTTAATCCCAATTGCCTCACTTTAAAAAATAGTTAATTAGGCCAAAACACCTGAATAGTAAAGAGTATGAAAGGGAGTAAAGTATAATGAGCACTGAAAAAGTAGATAGGAAGATTATGAAGAACTTTAAATGGCAAACAGAGTTTGTATTTGAACCTGGAGGAAATAGGGAGCCACTGGAACTCAATGGGGGAGAGGGTAGCAAAGTGGGTGTGGTGAGATCTTTACTTTAGAAAAACCACCTTGACAGATGAATGAAGTTTGTATTGGAGAGAAGAGAAACTCATGGCAGAAAGATTAGTTAGAAGGTTGTTGCAATAGTCCAGGCAGGTGAGTAGAGAAAATGGAATACACAAAAGAAAGGTTGAGACAGTGTATATCCCCTCTTTTCTCTGCCATTACCACCACCCTCATAGAGACCCTCATCACCTCACTCCTGGCTTCTTGGAATAGTCTACAGGGTTGTCTCACTACCACATGTGTCGTCCCACTTCATTCCATTCTCTACTCTACTGTCAAATTGATCTTTCTAAAAGGTAGGTCTGACCATATTCCCTTTCCCCTTTCAATAAATTCTCTCAGTTCTGCTTAGCAGCAGCTGATGATGACTTGTTGCAAAAGTAAATGGAAGTGGTAGACATATATTTGCAGATTGCTTGTGGGATGAAATCTTTTCCAGGCTTAAAGATGATAGCAATAAGGGGACCTAAAGGTTTCCTGCAAAAGCAAATGCAAAAACACACTCATGTGTGCCCACTTAGCCCCAGAGAGGAGTTCCATCTTTGTGGAAATCATTTGTGAATAACTCCCAACTTTGAGAGTTCTAGAGAATCACGTTTTCTGGAAGTTGCATGTCCTTTGGGGGGAAAAAAAGGAGGAAAGTATACATAATTATTGTGCAGTTTTCTACTTGGAGAGGAAATTCTGTGAATTATTCAAATAGTGCCAGTCTGACAAAAATGGTATTACTTGTTCTGTAGTCCCCAAAGTGTGTTTACCTTCCAGGGAGAGGCTAAGCCACAGGGTGGCACCATGATTCTGGAACAGATAGTATAGGATGCTCTGAGAGAGAAGATTTCACTGGAATGTCAGAGTTTTGCCCAGATAGCAACCCCAAATTAATTTTCTTTTGGGGGATGAGTTTATAGGCTATTTGAGTGCTGTGTGTTTCCATACCTGTTTATAGGTTTCTGTAGATCCTTTGCTTCTTTTGTATTTTCTCTGGAGTTAAGATAAAGGTTGTCACAGATGTGATATGTATTTAATACCCTCTGTGCATGTGTAGGAGTTGGGAAGTTACTCATATTTGGGGAAACTTATACACAAATCATACCCTGAATATATTTAGAAATTTTCCTGGAGTATTCTATCTAGGTGAGAACAATAAGCTAAAGAAAGAAATTAACCTTTTCACATCCGGCTACCAGGACTAAACCTGGTCTATATCAGCCCAAGGTCTTGGGGGCCATGTGTGACATAATATGTACAAATATATTATGAAATTATACACATTAAAAGCACCTGCAAAGGACATGGAATTTTAAACAAAGAAAATTCTACTTATTATAAAAGGAATTATGAAATACTATTTACAAAAAAGTGACAATGATTAATATTAAAGGCAATTTAGATTTTCTTAAAGCAATAGTATTAAATAGAATTCTCTCAAAGATCTATATCAAGGTACATGAAATAGAGGCACCTATTATATATTTGCATAATGATTTACATTTTGTATATAATGTATTATGACTTTCTACTTAAAATGTACATTTGACTCTTGGGAAACTGTACTAATTTTACTTAAACTGCCATAATTTCTTGATCTTACTACCAATTCCCTTTTTTTTTTTAGTGAGGCAATTGGGGTTAAGTGACTTGCCCAGGGTCACACAGCTAGTAAGCGTTAAGTGTCTGAGGTCGGATTTGAACTCAGGTACTCCTGAATCCAGGGCCGGTGCTCTATCCACTGCACCACCTAGCTGCCCCTACCCATTCCCTTTTATTCCAACATTTTCATTAATCCATCTCCCTTATACCAGAAATATATGGCAAATTAGATATATAAAACCAGGAGGAAACAAGGCAAGATAATGAAAAACACCATAAATATTTGTAGGGGTTACAATTCAGAGAATAATGTTGTAAGGAAATTCATGTAAACAGAAAAAATGTAAATTTTGGTACAAATAATCTGCCTGACATTCTTTAAAAGTTTACTACCCATTAGCATTATGAGCAAAATGGTGTTTTATTTTTTAAAGACAGGTTCTGCCCATATCACCCAGGCTGAAAGTGTGGGGCCCACTCATGGGCCACCTATGGTCATTACAGGGGCTTTGACCTGCTCCATTTCTGAACAAGCTGGTTTGCCCCTTCTTAGGCTACCTGTTGGCCCCCCCTGATCTGATGGGACCAACACAGTGATGCTGAATTTAGTGAAGACACCCAATCAGCATAGCTCAGAAAACTCATTCTCAAGAGATCTGCCAGACACAGCCTTCCTAGTAGCTGGTATTACAGGCATGTAAAGTATAATACCACAATTGACTTTCTTTTATTTCTATTATTTCTGTTTTTTCTATTTTCTAACTTTTTATTTCTAATTTTTCTGACCTGGGCTAGGTCACTCTGCCTTAGGTAGCCTGGTGATCCTCTGTTCCTGAAGGCTCACCTTATTGGTATTGGACTTGAGGCAGACACCCAATTTGCTTTTGCACTACTAGAACTCAAGGAACCTACCAGATTCAGGCTCCCCTAGTATCAGGGATTACAGATGTGGGCCACCACCCCCAGCTTCATAAATATGACTTTGTAAAAGCTAATCAGTTTTAAGTGGTTAAATGGAACTGGGGTACTAGTCACTGGTCCTTTAACAAATAAATGGATTAGGTCTTGAGCCAATGGCTAAAAAAAGACACTTCAAACTTCTCAAGGTACCTGAGAAAGCTGGGGATAGGAGTGGGGAAGGTGTAAGAGGCTCATCCCTGAGAGAGTAGGGCAAGAGAACCATGTTATAGATGTACTAGAGTAGGGCGAAAAAGAAGACAGAAAGATCTGTTAGGAGTCTATGGCAATTTTCCATATGAATGCTAATGAGGGCCTACCAGTAGTGGCAATAGTTACAGATTTGAGTGTAATCTGTGTAGAGGTGGTAGTTTAATCTGTGGGAGTAATTGAAATTGCTGATATTATCCCAAGCTTCACTGAAAATTATAGTGTCTAGAATTAGGGAGGTGATAATTTTTCTATAATATCTCTACTCTGTTCAGATAATATCTGGAGTATAGTTTTCAGTTCTGGGTGTCATATTTAGGAAGGACATAGATGAACCAAAAGATATACAGAAGAGGGCAGTCAAGATGGTGAGAGTATTGGAAATTATACCTTGTGCAAATCAACTGAAGGAGCTGGAACTGTTTAGTCTGGAGCACTGGAGATTTAGTGTGGATATGACAGTAATCTTCAAATATTTAAGCAAGTAGGTAACACAGTGGTTAGAGTACTGGAACTGAAGTCAGGAAGACCTGAGTTTAAATCCAACCTCAGGTACCTACTGGCTGTGGGACCTTGAGAAAGTCACTTAAATTCCACTGCTGATTACCTTCCTTTTCTTTTTTCTTTTTTTTTTTTAGTGAGGCAATTGGGGTTAAGTGACTTGCCCAGGGTCACACAGCTAGTAAGTGTTAAGTGTCTGAGGCCGGATTTGAACTCAGGTACTCCTGACTCCAGGGCTGGTGCTCTATCCACTGTACCACCTAGCTGCCCCTTCCCTTCCTTTTCTTACCTTTCACTTCCCTATTTGAAAGAATATTTTGTAAAAGAAGGATTAGACTTCTGTTCACATTAAAGAGAAGGGCAAAAGCAATAGAGAGAGAAGTTGAAGAGAGGCATGTTTAGTCTTGATTGAAGGAAAGGACTTCCTACCAATCAGAACCATCCAAAAATGCAATGGGATTCCTCAGGAGTTAGTTTACATGGATGGGCTGAAGAAACACCAGTCATTGATATTGTACTGTATTGTACTGCGTAGGGTCAGGTAGGTGACATAGTGGATTGAGTGCTGACCCCAGAGTCAGGCAAACCTGAGTTCTACTCTGGCCTCAGACACTTACTAGCTGGGCAAGTCACTTAACCTTCTTTGCCTCAATTTCCTCATCTGTAAAATGGAATGGAGAAAGAAATGGCAAACTACCCCCAGTATCTTTGCCACAAAAAAAAAAACACAAGTGGGGTCACAAAGATTGAGACATGACTGAAAAAAATGAAACAGAAAGGAACTAGTGAATAGGGCAAGATTAAAGATGAATAAGAGGAGGAATAACTGTTAATGAAGAGAATGGGATCAAGGGCACAAGAAGAAGATACAACCTATGTGGAGAAATTTTTGAAATATGGAGGAGAGTTGAGGAGGCTCAATATTTATTGAATTTGAATTTGGGGAAAAATAACATTTGAGCTGAGTCTGAAGGATAGATGAATAATATTTCAACTGGAAAATAGAGAAGGCATCCTAGACAACAGAAATAATGTAAGCAAAGGGTCAGAAGCAAAAATATAAGTGATTTGGGAGAAAGGATACTAGTTTATTTTGGACAGTGATAGGATTTGTATGGGAAAATAGTGGGAGATAAAGTTGAAGACTCTGGCTGGGCCCCAGTCCTGGAGGATATTGAATGCCATACTTAATATGGTAGACAACTGGCAGCTACTGAATGGGGTTTTTTGGTGTTTTTTTCTTTATATATTGAATATTTTTGATCAGGTGAATAGCATAACCCAAATTGTACTTTAGAAAAATTGATCTGGTAGAGGTATAGAGGGTGCATTAAAGCAGGGGAAAGCTTGGAGATGTTGTAGCCATTTGTAGTAAGATGTTTCAATAGTTTATTTAAGAACTAATGAGGAGGTGGGGAGGAAGTAATGCACATCTAAACTTGGGTGATGTCTGTGAAAATGGAAAAAGGTGAAGCAACGAAGAGCTATTTCCAAGGGAATATTGACAGGATTTAATGACTCATTGGAGAAGAGAGGCGGGGAGTCAAAGATGAGTCCTGGGTTTTGAGCATGGGTGACTAGGAAAATGGTGGCAATAGTAATAGAAAGAAGGAAGTCATGAGGAGGAACTGGCTTTGAGGGAAGGTGATGAGTTTGGTTTTGAACATGTTAAATTTGAGGTTCTGACAGGACTAGGTGATATCTAGCAGTTGGAAATGCAGAACTGGAACTGTGTAAAGAGGTGGTAACAGGAACATTGACCTAGGAGTCATTTCATAAAAACCATAACACTTCCTCAGCAAAATCTATCTAGTGAACAAAATATAGATATACTGTGTTCATTTATTTCAATACAAGCAACTTTCTTTCACAAAAATATGCTGCCTGCAATACAGTAAACAGCAAAAGAAATATACTAGAATTTGTATGCAGCTAGCTAGCCTTGGAGTCATGAAGACCTGAGTTAAAAACCTCCTTTAGACACCAGCAGCATGACTCTGGACAAGTCATTTAATCTCTCTCACCTTAGTTCTCTAATAACTGGGGATAATAGCACTTACAACAGAGCTAAATAAATCTTAGTTATTCCCATTATTTCACTTTGTAGCCTAAATTCAAACAGAGGAACCTATTATCCCTCTAGAGGTTTTCCTTGGTAAACTTTTCTTAAATAACTGGTTGTTCATGGAAAACAGAATAAGGGCTAGAGAAGGGCTTGCACGTGTAAAGGGGTTTACTTTATTAGCACCCACCCCCCTCTACAAGCTTCAACCATTGAGAAAGTATTGAGCCTCTTCTGTTAATACCACAAGAAATTCAATGAATTAGTCAAGGTAGCAGTCTGCTTAATCAACTCAACTAATTGTCTATTAAGAAGCTACCTTGTGTAGAGTAGAAACCTAAGGGCAATTCAAAAATAAATAACACTGGGGCAGCTAGGTGGCACAGTGGATAGAGCACCGGCCCTGGATTTAGGAGGACATGAGTTCAAATCCGACTTCATACACTTGACACGAGCTGTGTGACCCTGGGCAAGTTACTTAATCCCAATTGCCTCACACACACACACACACACACACACACACACACACACACACACACACACACAGACTTCCCTGCCCTCAAGAGCCTGAAATCTAACAAGGGAAGATTAAATGATTAATATTTTGTTCACTGTGTTCCTGCATTCTTTTAAAAAAAATAATAAACATTTTATTTATAGTTTTGGATTCTAATTTTGATTCCTTTTTCCCTCCCTCCCTTCCCCCCTCCCTGAGGCAGAAAACAATCCTATATGGGTTATACATGTATGATTACATAAAATATTACTATATTTATCAAAAAATGATTAATATTTTTAATGCACAGATAAGACCAAAATAGAAGTAACATTTCTATTTTATACAATGGCATTTATACAGTGATTAAAATCTCAAGCAATAATCCATTTGACCTTCATAGCAACACACTGAGGAAGACAGTTACTTGCCTTTGATTTCACAGCTAGTGAGTGTTGGAGACAGGATTTGAATTCAGGCTTGTGTTGACTCCAAGTCTAGTACTCTTTCCACTTGAGTAATGTGATACCATTACACCACTTCAAAAATTTCTATGACTCTTTATTGTCTACTGAATACAGCTAAAATTTCTTCAACTAGCATAACTGGTCCTAGATCACCTGAGATGGAAGCAACCATGTAGAAAATGTAAGGGACCTGTTTCTAGGAAGGGACATACTGTACTCCTCTACCATAAATAAACTGCATCTTTAAAACTACTAGACAGGGATAGGATGACTCTCTCTTTCTAATAGTGCCTACAAAGTGATGATCCTGTTCAGCCACAGTACCTGCACCATAATGGGGCAGTTAGGTGGTACAGTGGATAGAGCACTGGGCCTGGAGTTAGGAAGAAGTTCCTAACTCAGGTTTGGGTCCATTGGTTTGTGTTTAGTTGAGTTTCAGTAAATTATTTTTGGACTCAGTCACAGCCTCTGTGAGGTTCTTCAGGTTCAGAGTGACTGAAGACCCCTTTGGTCTTGGTCTTCTGCCCTGGGTTTTCCACTATAGATTTATGTCCTGGGCTAAAGATTAGAACTGAATCACTCTCTTCTCTGTTCTCATGCTCAGTCACACAGCTAAACTTCTAATACATTGTGTTATCAGTACTCAGCTAGGGCCCCGTGTTTGGCCACAACCACTCCTCTCCACACTGGATCTGTGACTCAAAACTGGGGAATAGGTGACAGACTGAAAGATGGCACCCATTTCTGTTCCCAGCACTAATTCAGAGGTGTCCTGGAATCTCTTTCTATCTCTGTCTTTACTACCCTGGTGCCTTATCAATGTTCTTGTCCTGCTGCCACTGATGTTGCAGGTGTTACCAACAGGCTATACTCCTGGCCAGCTCCCACCCACAATGTCTACAGAGCTTTCTGTCTTACTAAGCTTTCTTAAACTGGAAAAATGACTCACTGTGACTTTTTTCTTAGTTTTCCCAATCAGAATTCAGAATTTTCTAGGTTATTATGAGGAGGTATATTGGGAGAGCTATGAAAAAATTCCGACTCTCACTTCACCATCTTGAAGCTACTTTCCCCTGATTGCTATTGTAATGAAGACAAGCTCATGCCCATAATTCATCAATGTGCTTAGCTGATACAAATCCCCTGTATGGAAGAGGTTAGAGAGCCTGCTTTTTGGAGAGTCATGGTGATATGTAATAGAAGTACCTTGAAGGGATGAGGCATTCAGGATGGACTAGCACCTCTGGTGTGATGGCTTTCTGAGTCCTTTCCAGGGCTACTCATTTACCCTTGCTGTTAAGGCAGCTAGGTGGCACAGTGGATAGAGCACTGGCCTTAGAGTCAGAAGGACCTGTGTTCAAATCTGGCCTCAGACACTTGACACTTACTAGCTGTGTGACCCTGGGCAAATTCTTTATTCCTGATTGCCTAATAATAATAATAATAATGTATCATACACCCTATATCATATTGCTCACTGTCTTGGGGAGTAGGGAAGGAATGGAGAGAGGGAGAAAAATTTGGAATTCAAAACCTTACAAAAATGAATGTTGAAAACTATCTTTACATGTCATTGGGGTGGGGGAAATCCATATTCGATATCTACCTATCATCTAATTCTCACCTGTAGCTCCAAGAAAATGTAGCCTGCAAAGCAGCCACACCCTAATTAAACTATCTTAGCCCTTATGAGTTCTGAAAGATTAGGAGAGCAAGTCTCCTAGTCCAAGTTTCCTAGTCTATAAATCTAAACCTATGCTGGTTTTGCAGCCTGTCCACCATCAAGGCCCTAAGAAGCAAAGTGTGACAATTTGGATCCAGCCTGGTGGCAGCTGAAACAAGGATTCTTCTAGCATAGATAATGCATTTGGATGGGAACTTGGTTGGATAAATATTATGTGGAGACAGAGCTAAATTGGATCCTTCTCTCCTAAGAGATTGAGGCAGCATGGGGGAGAATATTCCTCCAAAGTGTTGCAGTTTAAATGCTCCAACTTTTCTACTTGTTATATCTTCAAAGAAAACATACCATTGTAAAAGCTAATTGATATTAAAAGGGTTAAATGGCCCCAGGGTGCTAGTAACTGGCACCTAACAGTGAGGCAAACACAGTCAATAGGGGCTAGAGTTGATAATATTAGAGAAGAGATACCTCCCCAACCCTCAGGATACCCCTAGGATCCTATAAGGGAAAGTGTAGCCTACCTGGCCCTGGCAAGGAAGATTCAGAAAGTACTCACCACACTATAATTATCTGTGTGTTCAGTCATGCTGACTCTTCATCACCCTATTTGGAGTTTTCTTGGCAAAGATACACCGAAATGGTTTGTCATTCCCTTCTTTAGTTCATTTAACAAATGAAGAAACTGAGGCAAACGAGGTTAAGTGGCTTGTCCAGGGTCACAGAGTAAATATCTGAGGTCAAATTTGAACTCAGGTCCTCCTTACTCCAGGCCCAGTGGGCACCTCCTAGCTGCTTAATTATCTATGCCTCTTGAAATGCCAACCATCCTTAAAGCTCAGCTCTCCCTCACTTAAATACAATTCACTGCAAGTCATGACATCCAATGTCATGGTCCTCTTTGAAAATAAAGGACAGGGGGCAGCTAGGTGGCACAGTGGTTAAAGCACCGGCCCTGGATTCAGGAGTACCTGAGTTCAAATTTGGCCTCAGATACTTGACACGTACTAGCTGTGTGACCCTGGGCAAGTCACTTAACCCCCATTGCCCTGAAAAAAAAGAAAAAAAGAAAAAAAAAGAAAATGAAGGACAACCAACAGCCCAATTTTAAGGGAAGCCTTCCCTTATTCCTCCCAGATGGAAATTGTCTCCTTGTCCTGACAACTCTCATAAAATATTTATTTGCATCCCTCTTATGCAAAATCACAGATTTTGAAAATTAGGAGAGACCTTAGATTCCTGTCTAGTTCAACCCATACCTCAATAGGAATCTCTCATGATATCCCTTACAAGTAGTCATGGGGCCTCTTCTCGAAATCCTTAAGTGGGGCAAAACTTATTGACTTATAAGGCAGTTTATTCTTCTTTGAGATAGATCTGATCAATGGATTTGTTTATTCCCAATTGTATTTTTCGTAGAGCCACAAAATCACAGAACCCTAAATGTAGAAGTCATATAATTCAGCTTTCTTCCTACAAACACATCCCTGCCAATTGCTTGAATACTTCCAGGGAAGAGGAACTTGTTACTATATGAAACAGTCCATCCCCTTTTTTGGAAAATTCCAGTTGCTAGAATAAAATCACAGAACTTCTGATAGACTCCATGAAGCTGGGGCACTCAACTTCTCCCTAAAAGATCCATATATAATTAGATAAAGCATTTATTACATTCTTACAGTTCCAGGTACTGTGCTAAACACAGGGGATACGTAAACATGAAAACAAAGCAGTCTTCATTCTCAAGGAACTTACATGCTAATAGGGGAAGCTAAACTCATGAAAGGTAGAGGAAGGGACCCCACATGGGGTCCAGGCAGTTGGTGAAGAAGTGAAGACTGGAGAGGAAAATGGAAGTGAAGTGAGTAGTGTGTCTTGGAATCCTCAACATAGGGCACTCCTGGAGCAGCCAGGTGGCACAGTGGATAGGACACAAGTTCAAATCTGGCCTTAGACACTGTCTAGTTGTGTGACCTGGGGCAAGCCACTTAGCCTTGATTGCTTCCAAAAAAAAAAAAAGAATATTTTTTGAAAAAGACATGGAATTCCTAGGAAGGGATTCATAATCAGTGAGCAGATCTCAGTGTGAAGTTATCCTTAGTTGGGAAAATCACCTGGTAGGGAAGGGAGAGCATACTATAGAGTGAATTAGAAATGAATGTTTTTCCACTCCCTTTTGGGGAAACCCTAGACATAAGCTAAACATAAGTTTTAAGTGATCTTCCCCAAGGAGACAGGATTGAGGTGTAAAGAACCAGAATCTGAGGGGAAAAAAAGTTTAAGCTCCCCAAATCTGGACTCATGCAAAAAGGCTAGGAGTCCTGGAGGAGACTAACCCCCCAAAATAATCTTCAAGCTCTTTTTTCTCAGACTCTGGTTTTTTCATCCCACCCACAAAAGCCTTGGGGAGGATCAATTAAATATTGTATTTGACTCCTGTGTAGCATCTAGCCAAAAAGGATTACAAAAGTATTGAATGTATAATGAAGTTCAAGTGCAATAATGTTAGAAGTGTATATATATAATGCAAATCAGGTATATGGCAGCTATTTATTTCCTCCAAAAAAAAGAAATTTTTAAGATAAGTGTGCACTGTCAAAGCCTTAAAACATGAATAGTAACCTACTATTCTGGTCATACTTTCCCAGAAGGCTGAGACTTCACCTTCCGGAGAAAATCAGAACAAGTCTAATCCCTCTTCCATATGGCAACTCTTCAAATACTTGAAAACAACCATCATGTTTTCTCAGAGTCTTCTCTTCTCCAAGCTAAATGTCCCCAGTTTTTTTCAACCAATCTTCATAAAATATGGACTTGCTTCTTCCTGGTTGATCTCTTTTGGATACTCTTCATCTTGTGTGTGTGTGTGTGTGTGTGTGTGTGTGTGTGTGTGTGTGTGTGTGTTTAAACCATGGCTCCTAGAACTGAATACAGGGTGCTAGATGTGATCAATACATCTCTGACAAGTTTTCATTCAGCTTCTTCTTAAAGATTTCCAGTGGAGGGAAATCCACTGCCTCCCAGAGTGACTAATTTTTGAAAATAGAGCAACTTAATTAGCGTAACTAATTGTGGACATGTTTGAATATTAGGTAGTTTTGTTGTTGTTGTCATTTTTAATATAGAGACAATATCTACCTCTCTGTAACTTTCACTTACTGCTCCTAGTTCTTTCTACCCCTGGGGCTGATCAGAACAGAGTAGCTTTTGTTTGTTTTTTAAATTTTTCATTTAACACACTTATTCTCTTACTCACCCCACCCCAATTGGAAAAACAAATAAAACAAACTCAGCATGCATCATCAATAAAAAAAATTATTTTATTGTCTATATCTAAAAGTTTATCTCTTTGTATCTTGAATCCATCACCTCTCTGTCAGGAGGTGGGTGGCATACTTCATCATTGGTCCTCTGGAATTATGGTTCGTTATTGCATTGATTAGAGTTCTTAATTCTTTCAAAGTTGTTTGTCTCTACAATATTATCGTTGTACAAATTGTTCTGGTTCTGCTCACTTTACTCTGAGTCAGTTCATACAAGTCTTCCCAGTTTTCTCTGAAACTATCTCTTTTGTCATTTCTTATGACACAATAAATAGTATTCTGTTACACTTGTATACCATAATTTGCACAGTTTTTCCCCAACTGAGAGAGTAACCCCTTAGTTACAAGTTTGAGATAGTCACTACAAAAATAATTAATAAAAGAGCCAACTGCTTTTACACATGACAATCCTTTAAATACTTTGCTATCACATCTTCCTTCAATTTTTCTTCTCTAGATCAAACATTCCTATTTCCTTTCATATATCCTCATATAGCATAATTTCTAGTTCCCTCACAATCCTGGTTACCCTTCTTTGCTTCTCCACTACTCTGTAAATGATTTTCCTAAAATGTGGTACCTAGAACTGAATACAATAATTTCAGATGTGGTCTCTATAAGGCAGAGTTTATGAGGCTATTACCTCCCTCATTCTGGACACTATGACTTTAATTACCTAAGTTTTTATGCCTTCTGTGTCAGATTGTTGATTCTAGCAATTAGCACAGTAAGTGATACATAATAAGCACTTAATAAATCACTATTGATGGATTTATTGAGATTGAAGTCACACCTTCCCATCCTGCACTTCTACAGCAAGTTTTTCCTACCAAATATAAATTTCATCATATCATATTTGGCCCATTATTCTAGCCTATAAGGATATTTTTGAATCTTGATTTTTTCATCTAACATGTTTGCTATTCCTCACAACTTTGTGTTATCTACAAATTTGATAAGCATGTTATGTATGTCTGTATCCACATCATTAATAAAAGTGTTGAACAAGATAGGAGCAAGGATAGATCACCGGAGCATTCAATTAGTGAACTCCCTCCACGTTCCTATCAATCCATTAGTGACTCCTCTTTGGGTTCTGTAATTCAAACAGTTCCAAATAAAAATAAATATACTATCTTCCCCCACCCCACATTCTTTCCATCTTGTTTTTTAAAAAAAATAGTGAGAGGGTCTTTGTAATGTTTGCTTCAACTTAGTTGTTCTATGTTAATGCCATTTCCTTGACCTGCCTGTCTAATAATCCTGTCTAAAAAAAAAAGGAAATGCTATTAGTCCTGAGAAATCTCTTCCATGCTCCATGATTTTCTTCTTTTTAAATTACATTCATTTTTCCCAATTAACAAACATATCATCTTTCTCCCTCTTCTCTCACCCCAGGAAAAAAGAAAAACTCCTTGCAACAAATATGCATAATCAAGAAAAATAAATCGCCCACATTAGCCATGTCCAAAAATATGTTTCACTCTGTATATTTAGTCCGTCACCTTTCTTTTAGGAGGTATGCAGCATTCTAAATCACTCTTCCTCATTGATCTTATAATTGGGATCTTATCAGTGGTCTGATCATTGCATTGATCAGAGTTCTTGAGTCTTTCAAAATTGTCCATTTTTACAATGTTGTTTGCACAAATTGTTTTGAGGTTCTGCTCACTTCATTCTATATCAATCAATACCGCTCCTCCTAACCTCTTCCCTTTTGCATGTAGCTTCCTGAGTACATGAGAAAATATGTTCCTTGATATCCCCCATTACTCTCATTTTCTTCCTAATGTGTCTCCCCCTTCCCCCACTTTCCTTTCTTGTTTTAAGATCATCACAACAAAAATCACTCCCAGACTCTCTATTGTATTTGACTCCTTCTATGACAACTGCTTGCATTATGGTTCTCAGGAGATGGTTGTATCATCTCTTCCTTCTCACCAGCATCAAACATTATATCCCTACAAAAAATCTTTTCTGATTGCTCATTTATATTTACTTCTTATGTTTCTCTTTATTCCCATGTTTGAATTTCAAAAATTCTACTCATCTCTTGTCTTTATATCAGAAATGCTTGGGAGTCCTCTATTTCAGTAAAGGTCCATTCTTCCCCCTCCTCATGTCCCACTCCCATGGGATCATACCCCATTTTGCTGAGTAATTTATTCTTGGTAGTAAGCCTATGATTTTTTGCCTTTTGAAATATTCTATCCCATGTTCTTTGCTTCTTTATGGTGGTATCTGCTAAATTTCATATGACTCTGACTATGATTCCTCAGTACTTTAATTCTTTCTTTTTGGCTGTTTACAATTCTTTTTTGTCTTTGACATTGAAATTCTAGATTTGGGTTATGACATTCCTGTGGGTTTTCATTTGGAGATTTCTTTCTGGAGATGACCAATAGATTTTGCCTATTTCCTCTATGTCCCCTGATTCTAGGATACCTGGGGAGTTTCTTCCCTGATTTCTTGAAATCATAATGTCAAGCTTTTGTTTGGGTTATGATTTTCAAGTAGTCCAGTGATTCTTAAGCTAGATCTCCTTGATCTGTTTTCCAGTTCAACAGTTGGAAATTTTTTTGGTATGAAGTACCTTATATTTTCTTCTATTTTTCAATCTTTTGACTTTTAAAAAAATATTTCTTGTTGTCTCATGGAGTCATTCACTTCTGTTTAGTTGGTCCATTACAATTTTCAGGGAGTCCATTACTTGGATAAGGTATTATACCTTTGATGATGAGCTATTAATTATTTTTTCCAAGTCTCTCCTTCATAGTTTTCTCTTCTTTTCCAGTTCTTTCCTCTGTGTCTCTCATTTCATTTACAATAACATTTTAAACTTTTTTTTAACTTTTGCATTCTTTCTGTTAGGAATTCTAATTGACTTTGTGGTCAAGCTATGTATTTCTTTGATTCTTTTCTTGTGGGCATTTTGGAATTATTCTCATTAGTCATTCTTATACTAGTTTTGGTTTTGGCTGCCACCACAAATGTTTGTTGACTAAAGCATGTCCTGGGTCCTTTTGGTGTTCTTCTTGTGGCAACAAATTTATATCAGTTAAATATAATTCCTAAGATTATTATAAGAGGTGTTGATATACTTTCTTATCTATTTTCTGTTTTTCATTGCTAATCAATTGTTTAAATAATTCAGTACCGAATTGTTTCAACTATATGCTATACATTTTTCTTATTGTCTTTCTTGCTTTTTATTAATTTTGATCTTTGCCTTGACAAGCCAGTGGTCTGACTTTACATCAAGAGTAAGAAAGCGGGAAAGAGCTGTGTTTCTATGACATAGAAATTCAATAAAAGAATTGAATTGTGCAAGAAATGTAAAGCATACTACTTAGCCCGTCAAAATCTAATGCACTGTCCCAAATGAGTAAGCCTATTGCTTAATTCTTGAAAGTACATGTATCAACATGAGAAAAGAAAACATTCCACTTTACCTATGGATCTTGAAAGGACATTTCATTCAACTAAATAGTCTGCCAATTGACTTCCACAATACATTCAACTCTAACCAGGTATAATATTCTTTTGAAGGTGGGGGGGACAGTAAGGGTTAAGTGACTTGCTCACGCTCACACAGTTAGTAAGTGTCAAGTGTCTGAGGCCAGATTTGAACTCAGGTCCTCCTAAATCCAGGGCTGGTGCTTTTATCCACTGTGTCATCTAGCTGCCCCTCAGGCATGATATTCTTTTTTAAAACTAGACATGTGATGTCATCAGCGTAGAAAGTTTCCCTTCCCCCTCTCCCTTCTGTCCCCTACTGATGAACTTCTTTTGCAAATGCAGAACAGTAGATTCTCTGAATGTTATAGTCTAAAATACTTGCTTGGGAGTACTGAAACGTTAAGTAACTTGCCCAGGGTCATATAAGCAATATGTGTCCAAGGCAGAATTTGAACCCAGGTCTTCCTGAACCTAAGGTCAGATATATTTCCACAATACCTACTGCCTTTCATGGTATTCATTGTTCACCCATATTGTAAAACTTAGCAAGGAGGCATACTGTAGACTAAATATATGTCAGTGCAATACCTGACACACAGAGGTCACATGTAATATACAATATACAGAATATAGTTACTTATTGTAGACCAAAGAGGCAGTTAGGAGGCATAGTACATAGAGCACTGGGCCTGGAGTCAGGAAGTTGGGAAGACCTGAGTTCAAATCTTGGCCTCAGACACTTACTTACTAGGTGTGTCACCTTGAGCAAGTCACTCGACCCTATTTTCCTCATCTGTAAGATGAGCTGGAGAAGGAAATGGCAAACCACTCAACTTTGCCAAGAAAACCCTAAATAGGATCATGAAGAGTCAGACATGACTAAAATGACTGAACAATAACAAGCTGTAAACCAAATACAGATGTCACATGCAATTTACAACCCATAGTCATGTGCGATCTATAGCAACATATTACTGTATATCTTGATATTACATAGCATATATATACATTCTGACAATGTGAGGCAGCCTGGTATAGTGAATAGAGATCTGATCTAGGTTAAAGTCTAGTCTGTGGTATAAATGGCTCTATGACTATAGGCAATTCTGACATTGCAGAAAAGGTCCTGACCCATATTTGTAGAAGCAATTTCTTCACCTGGGATTTCCCCATTCCAATAGTCTACTAACCCTATTCCTATCTCCCATCAATGAGCATCATTTGTCCACATGTGTAAACTCCCCTAGCCATTTGTTGACAGTCTCCAATCATCCTGCTCAACTCACTATCAGGACTGTTGTATGTCTCCACCTTGTCCATATCAGGCTGATTCCACCCTGAGGCCTACTCTCCTGATTGGTGAGTCCTTGAGGGCCCCACCCATGTTTCTTATTTTACTCCCAGTTCAACTCACTCTCCAGATAGCTCTAACTCCACCTGCCTTGCCTTCTTGATGTTTTATTTTCCCCTATTAGACTATAAAGCTCTTTGAGTGCAGGAACCATCTTGTTTTCTTTTATTCATATTCACAGAGCTTAACCCAATGTCTTGCAACATTAAACAATAAATGCGTTCATTCTCTCTCTCTCTCTCTCTCTCTCTCTCTCTCTCTTCCTCCCTTTGCCTTCCTCTCTCATTCCTCCTAGAGTATCATGTGTCGTTCAGATCCTGGATGTTTTGACACTCCAATGGTGGTCTTACATAACTTTTGTGCTCTATGTCCTCAGTCCCACTGGCTTGTAGTCTCAGTCATGAGTTATGCCCAGGGTAGCTATTACTGTCTATGATCTGACTTCTCTGTGTATGAGCCAATGTCTGCCTCTAATAGTTCATCTACAACTGATGAATTGGGCTGTTTCAGAGCCTACCTGATTAACTATTATTGCCTTTCTCCTCCTGATCATCAGGGAGTACAATTGCCTCTTCTGTCAGGAACAAAAGGTTGTGATATATCATCAGGGCCCTGACCATTCTCTAGAGCTATTTTGTAAATTTATAAATAGCCTAATTGGGGCAGCTAGGTGGTGCAGTGGATAGAGCATGGGTCCTAGAGTCAGGAGTACCTGAGTTCAAATCTGACCTCAGACGATTGACACTTACTAGCTGGGTGACCCTGGGAAAGTCATTTAACCCCAATTGCCTCACCAAAAAAAAAATAATAACAATATAAATAGTCTAATCTTTCAATTTCTTGGTACGAGGTGACTCTGATATAGACTTATATCTTGTGTTTTTCCTGGACACCAAAATTTCTTGGCATATTTTTATCTCTTGACTGTAGTTCTTGAAAACAAAATTAAGCCTCACACTGTCACTTGTTCCTCTATGTGTTTTTCTGACTATAATATACAATATTTAGAATGAAGTTACTTATTGTAGACCAAAGGGGCATTAGGTGACACAGTGCATAGAATATCATATGTACATTCCTCAAATAACATTTTTTGTCATGTTACTTCCCCTTCTCCAAATTCTGCCCTTTACCTATGAGATGAATTTCAGATTTCAAAGCCTTGTTTTCAAGACTCTGGACAATGTAGCACTAAAGAATTTTTCCAAACTCATATCATATCATCTCATAAACCCTAGCCATACCCACCTATTCATAGGCAAAGATTATTCTTACTCCTAGGGCTCCTACTGCCTGGAATGCTCTTTTCTTCCTTGCCTGTATAACTTCTACCCAAACTGCAAAGTCTAATTCAAATTCTACCTTCCCTGACTATCTCAATTTGAAGTGATATCTCTCGCTCCTCTGAGCTCCTATAGTACTAATTGAGTATATTCCTAAGCTGTCACTCATATATACTTTGTAAAGTAAAATTTTCAATTGTGTAAGGGGAACAATGGCTTGAGTGTAGTTGTCAAAATGTAGTACAAGTGGTGAAGGGAAGCTCCAGGGTATCTGCATGGCCCTGGTGCTAATGGCTAGGAGCCAGATGTGAGTGAAAATGAATTTACCTCAGTCCAAGTATCAAGTGCATCTGGAAGTGCTTTTTCTGAGGGTTAAGTGGAGTACACAAGAAGACAGATTTGACCTGAAGAAGTTTCTGCTGTGCTGGCTGAATGCAGCTGTGGAGCCAACTCACAAAAGAGTTAACATAGCCCTGAAGTTGCAACAGATAGAATAAGCTGCTCTGCAAGGAAACAACCAAAAGAGTTTTGAGGTTGTAAATTCTCCCATCAGGTACATGACCTTAAGAGCATGAGTCATCTTGGTTACAAATGTTCACTTTTGGGGCAGCTAGGTGGCGCAGTGGATAGAGCACCGGCCCTGGAGTCAGGAGTACCTGAGTTCAAATCCAGCCTCAGACACTTGACACTTACTAGCTGTGTGACCCTGGGCAAGTCACTTAACCCCAATTGCCTCACTAAAAAAAACAAAAAACAAATGTTCACTTTTCCATTGGTGGCATGATTTCCTGTGGGAAAGTATGCCTTTTATGTATATTGGGGAGGGAGGAAATTTGTCTCTTCTTTACCTTGCTATAATATTTTGTTAAAATATTTTGCTTTGGGGGCAGCTGGGTGGTGCAGTGGATAGAGGACTGGTCCTGGATTCAGGAGGACCTGAGTTCAAATCCGGCCTCAGACACTTAACACTTATAAGCTGTGTGGGCAAGTCACTTAACCCCAATTGCCTCACCAAAAAAAAATGTTTTGCTTTGAGTGACTATGTCTAAAGATATGGAAAATTCAGGTGCACATGTAAGAGCTATGGTTTAAAACAAATACTAACCGAAAAGATACCTTGAACTTAAGTGAGGTTTTGAAAAAGGCCTGCTTCATGAGCATATGTTTGATTGTTTTAAATAGAATGCACACTCCTTGATAACAAAGGGCCTCAGAGCATCCTGTACAGTACTTATTGATTCCTTTTACTTGTGATTTTTTAATGTAAATAATATGTTTAATAATGTAATATGACAAAATCTAATTAATAATAATATACAATTAATACTAACAAACTATAATCTATAACATTAGTTGATAATGTTATGTTAAAATCTAATGTGGGTCCTTACTTGACACCCCACCACCGCCAGTTTTGGGGGGAAACTAGCTAAGATTTACTGATAAATTCAGCAAGAGTTTAGGCTTTTAAGTATTTATCCAAGTGTATTAGAAGTTAGTAAAGAGAGAAAGAGTGAGAAAAGCTCTCTTATAGAATGAAAAACCCTAGCTTAGATCTATTCAGTATAGCCAGAGAGAAAACCTTGCCTTTCCCTAGCAGCCCACGTGACGTTCTGCCACCACGCCGAAGACCAGGAGGAAAATGAGCTGATCCTCAGCGGCTTCTTCCAGAACCTGTCTGTGAAACAGGAAGCAGGGCCGTCCACACACACAGCTCCAAGCTAATTGGCTGGTAGCTTTGATTTACATGACTACAGGCGGTTCTATAGACATAACTTCCAGACGCCAAGTCACATGCTTTCTCCTCAGGGCAGAGCCACCCTGGTTCTCACAATGTCCCTCTCAGCAGAGGATGGCACCTTGACTCTCACAATAATATTATCAATATGGTTATGATTTTATAATAATTTAACTCTTATAATATTAATACTATCAATAATTAATAGTAGAACAATTAATAATTATTATTTTTAAAAACCAAACCTGTATGGTATTACCCCATAACAAATGTCTATTTCATCATCATGAACATCATCATGTTAAAAAAAAAAAACGCTGCTGAGAATTTCCAAACAAACAGCAATGGAATAGCACTGTACCATAAAATGTCAAAAGAAATTTCAGAGAATCCTAGGTGGTATGAGCTGAAGCAAAGGGAGCAGAATCAGAAAAACTATGTATACAAGAACAGCAACATTGTAAAGAACAATTTCTTTGAAAGACCTCAGTGCAGTGATTAACCATGTCTCCAGGGGGCCTGTGATGAAGCATATTATCTATCCACCTCCTGATAAAGAAATGATGGACACAACAGAGACATATGCAATTTTTAATATGGCCATGGTGTAGATTAATTTTTTGACTATGCTTATTTATTGCAAGATTTCTTTTTTCTTTCTCTGTGTTTTCTGAGGAATAGGATCTGGAGGAGTAGAGTTTGGCAATAACGATGCCCAAAAAACAAGGGCATTGGAACTTTTTTTTAATGGACAGGGGGAATAGAAGGAAGTACAAAAGGAAGCACAGACAATTAGGAGAGGTTTTTTCTTTCTTTCTTTCTTTCTTTCTTTCTTTCTTTCTTTCTTTCTTTCTTTCTTCCTTCCTTCCTTCCTTCCTTTCTTTCTTCCTTCCTTCCTTCCTTCCTTTCTTTCTTTCTTCCTTTCTTTCTTCCTTCCTTCCTTCCTTCCTTCCTTCCTTCCTTCCTTCCTTCCTTCCTTCCTTCCTTCCTTCCTTCCTTCCTTCCTTCCTTCCTTCCTTTCTTTCTTTCTTTCTTTCTTTCTTTCTTTCTTTCTTTCTTTCTTTCTTTTTTTCCATTACATGTAAAGATAGTTCTCAACTTTTGTTTATACAAGCTTTCCAATTTCAGATTTTTCTCCCTCCCTCCCCTCCCTCCCCCCCTCCCCTAGACAGCAGATAATCTGATATAGGTTATATATATATATATATATATACACATAATAACATTAATCCTATTTCTGCATTAGTCATGTTATAAGAGAAAAATCAGAGCAATGATGACAAACCTCAAAATAGAAAAAACAACAGCACCAAAACCAACAGAAATAGTATGGTTCATTCAGCATCTATACTCCACAGTTCTTTTTTATTTTTTTCCTTGGATTTGGAGATCCTCTTCTATCATGAGTTCCCTGGAACTCTTCTGTACCTTTGCATTGGTGAGAAGAATATAGTCCATCACAGTAGATCAACACTCAGTGTTGATGATACTATGTACAATGTTCTTCTGGTTCTGCTCATCTTACTCATCATCAGCCCACGCAAGACCCTCCAGGTTTCTCTGAATTCCTCCTGCTCATTGTTTCTTACAGCACAATAGTATTCCACTGTATTCATATACCACAACTTGTCTATCCATTCCCCAATTGATGGGCATCCCCTCAACTTCCAATTCCTTGCCACCACATAAAGAGCAGCTATAAATATTTTTGTACATGTGGGTCCCTTGCCCCTTTCCATGATTTCTTTGGGGAAAAGACCCAAAAGTGGTATTGCTGGGTCAAAGGGTATGGACAGCTTTATTGCCCTTTGGGCATAATTCCAAATTGCTCTCCAGAATGGTTGGAACAGTTCACAGCTCCACCAACAATGCATTAGTGTCAATTAGGAGAGTTTTGAAAGTAAATGTGGGGGAATTGGAAGTATTTCACGAAAGTCAGTTGAGGGCCTGTGGCTGCTGCCTTCACCACAGAGAATACTGCATTGGAGCTGGGGGCCCAGGAATGACTTCCTTCTCAGCTTCTCAACTCACCCTGTCTGAAGCCTTGGATGAACCTGTGGGACTCTTCCTATCCCTTTGATTTGGCTTTAAGAGACTGGAAGGATGGACAAAGATCCTCAGGGATTGTTAGATTCATCTTTGATGGCATCTGGCACTCCCAGCCACTTAGAAGATGAAGAGTCATTGGCTGGACAGAAGCGAAGCTCTTCTCAAGACTTGGGCACTATTCCCAAGTGGAGAAGCTCTTCCAGGTTCATCGAAAGGAAGAAATTTGATGATGAGTTGGTGTAGAGCAGCTTGGCAAAATCATCCACTCGAGCCAAGGGTGCCACAGGAGTGGAACCATGGCGTTGTTCAGGGAGTGAGCCTTCTTCCAGTGAAAAGAAGACCAATGACCTGACATCAGTCCACCTGGGTGTGAAGTTTAGCTGTTGCTTCACCCTTCAAGAGGTCCAGAAGCACTGGTACACCCTGCTGTAAGATCCTGTCATCTCTAAGTTGGCCTATCAGGCAATGAGGCAGCTATACCCAGAGACCATTTGCAGCCATACAAAGTAAGGCTTTGCTCAGAAAAGCTGAGGAGCAGCTTCTGAGCAAGGTGGGATCAGCCAGCCAGCCCTCCCTGGAGACCTTCTAAGACCTGCTGCACAGACACCCTGATGCCTTCTACTTGTCCAGCCAGGCCAAGGCCTTCAGAGCCACTGGCAGCTCATGAAGCAGTACTATCTTCTAGAGGACCAGACAGTGCAGCCACTGCCAAAGGGGTACCAAGTGCTGAATTTCTCAGATGCGGAGGATCTGATTGATGACAGCAAACTCAAGGACACGCGGGATGAGGTGCTGGAGCATGAGTAAATAGCTGACAGACGGCAGAAACGGGAGATTCGGCAGCTGGAGCAAGAGTTGCACAAGTGGCAGGTGTTGGTGGACAGCATCACAGGAATGAGTTCTCCATACTTTGATAAACAAACTCTGGCCATGCTGCATGAACACATGGTGCGCTACATGATGCGTTCCAGGAAGATTACCTTGGGCAGACCTAACTACCAAGGACAACCACATTGATGTGGATCTGCCCCTGGAGGGGCCAGCCTGGACGATCTCCCGAAAACAAGGTGTCATCAAACTGAAGAATAATGGCGACTTTTTCGTTGCCAATGAGGGCAGACGGCCAATCTACATCGATGGGCGACCTGTCCTCTGTGGCTCCAAATGGCGGCTCAGCAACAACTCAGTGGTGGAGATCGCCAGCCTGCGCTTTGTCTTCCTCATCAACCAGGACCTCATTACCCTCATCCGGGCTGAGGCCGCCAAGATAACTCCACAGTGAGAGAAGGCAGGAGCCAGCCAACTCCTCTCTGGCCTCACAGCCTGTCTTTCCACAGCAGCCATCCTAGTCTGGGAAAGCAAGCTCTGCAGAGATTCCTTCTGTCCCCAGGAGTCTGTGGTGGGAGGGCATCTCCTAAAGCTCCAGATCTGGCTGATTGAGCCCTGAGGGAGGGACAGACAGACGGACAGACGGAGGGAGGGAGGGAGGGAGGGAGGGAGGGAGGGAGGGAGGGAGGAAGGAAGGAGTACATTTGGGAAGAAATACCACAGTAGAAGGTACTAAAGGGAGACCAAATATCTTTATGTGGGCTAGGACCCAACACCCCATCCTCTCAGCACCGTCAGTTCCAGATTCTAGCCAAGACTGCCTCTTCCTGACCAACGTTTCACCGTTTGTAAATAAAGCACCAAGCTCCAAATGAAGAAAAGAAAAGAGAAAGTATATGTGGAATTTACTATATATGCTTTGGGGGAAAAAGAACGAAATTGAGATGCTTGGTTTTTATAGAATCCTTTTTGTGTTCAGCTATGTGTATGAAATGTTTTTTCTCTATTTTTGTTAAATTCTGAAAAGTCTTTGCAATAATAAGGAAAGAAGGCATCCTTCTGAACTCTTTCTATAATATAAATATGCCCCCAATACCTAAACTAGGACAAAGCAGAGAAATAAAATGATAGATCAATGTCCCTAACGAACACTGATACAAAAATATAAAATAAAATATTAGCAAATAGGAGACAACACCATATTAGAAAGATTATTCATTATGACCAGGTTGAGTTTATACTAGGAATTCAGGTTTGGTTCAACATAAGAAAAATGAGAAACATAGTAAATTTGTGGGTGTGGGTGTATATATACACATATATACATGCATACATATGTGTATATAGTATGAAGAATAAAAACACATGATAATATAAAAGATTAAAACAAAGGTGTTTTCAGCAAAATTCAATACTCATTTCAATTAAAAACTTTAGAAATCATTGGAATAAATTAACCTTTCTTTAATAAAGTAAACAGCATTTTTATAAATCCAAGGACAATGGGGTGGCTAGGTGGCGCAGTGGATAGAGCACCGACCCTGGAATCAGGAGTACCTGAGTTCAAATCCAGTCTCACACACTTAACACTTACTAGCTGTGTGACCCTGGGCAAGTCACTTAACCCCAATTGCCTCACTAAAAAAAAAAAAAAAGAATCCAAGGACAAACATTATATGTGATAGATAAAAGTTAGAGCCTTTTCCAATAAGATCAAGGGTAAAGCAAGATTGTCTATTATTATCACTACCATTTAACATAGTGCCAGAATTTTAGCTACAGCAGTAACATAAGAAAAAGGAATAAAAGGAATAAACAGACAAAACAAAAGAAAATTATCACTTTTTGCAGATCTGATTATATAGAGAGTCTGCTAATGATTTCAACAAAGTTGTGGGTTATAAGATAAATCCACATAAATCATTAACATTTTTATAAATAACTAATGGAACCTAGCAAGAAGAGCTGGAAAAATAAGTTCCATTAAAAATAATTATATAGGGGTAGCTTGGTGGCGCAGTGCATAGAGCGCCGGCCCTGGAGTCAGGAGGACCTGAGTTCAAATCCGGCCTCAGACACTTAACACTTACCAGCTGTGTGACCCTGGGCAAGTAACTTAACCCCAATTGCCTCACTAAAAAAATAAATAAATAATTATATATGCTATAAAATATTTGGGAGTGTATCTATCAAGCTTGGCCCAGGGAATATAGAATACAACTAGAATACACTCTTTGCAAAAATACAGACCTAAATAATTGGAGAAACATTAATTGCTTATGAGTAGATCAAGCCAATATAATAAAAATGACAGTACTACCCAAATTAATTTACTTACTCAGTACTGTACCAAACTCTCAAAAGAATATTTTATACAGCTAGAAAAAATAATAATGAGACATATGTAGGATTAAAAATTCAAGAATCTCAAGGGAAATAATGAAAAAAAATAGAAATGAAGGGGGTCTGTCAGTACCAGACCTCAAACTTTATTACAAAGAAGTAATAATTAAAAGAATTTGGTACTGGTTAAAAAAGAAGATCAACCAGTGGAGCAGAATAGCTATATAACATGCAAAAGCAAACAAACAAATAAACAGAGTAGCAAGCTGTTTGAGAAACCCAAAGACCCCAGTTCCTAAGAAAGGACTCATTATTTAACCAAAAACAAAAAACAAAAACAAACCTGCTGGAAAAATTGGACTGTGGTTTGTCAGGAAGTGTTTTAGAAGAACACTTCACACTACACTCCAAAATAATCTCCAAGTGGATAAATGACCTAGATGTTAAAAAAAAAAATCACATCATAAACAAATTAGAAGAGCAAGGAAGAAATTATCTTTCAGTTAGTGAATGAGTTTTTGACTAAACCAGTAATAGATAGGATCAGAAAAGAAAATAGACAATTTTATTAACATAAAATTAAAACAATTTTTGTACAAACAAATCTAATGCAGTAACAATTAGAAAGGAAACTTAACTGGGGGGGGGGGAACTTTATAACACCTTTCTCTGATAAAAGTCTAATTTCCATGATATAGAAGGAACTAATTCAAATTCATGACTTAGCCATTCAGATGTTTAAAGGCAATTTTCTTTTTTTTCTTTCTTTCTTTTTTTTTTTAAATTTTAGTGAGGCAATTGGGGTTAAGTGACTTGCCCAGGGTCACACAGCTAGTAAGTGTTAAGTGTCTGAGGCTGGACCTGAACTCAGGTACTCCTGACTCCAGGGCTGGTGCTCTATCCACTTCGCCATCTAGGTGCCCCAAAAGGCAATTTTCAAATGGAAGATATCTAAGCTATTAATAATCCTGAAAAAATGCTCTAAATCACTAATAATGATAATGTCATATGTGAGGCTCCACCTTACACCTGCCAGATGGGCAAAGATAATAAAAGAGTTAAATAACAAATGTTGGATGGGCTACAGGAGAACATTTATACTAATTCACTGCTGGTATAGCTATGAATTGGTTTAACCATTCTGGAAAACAACTAGAAACTATGCCCAGAAAGTTACCAAATTGTACATACTTTTTGACTCAGCTATATCACCACTAGGCCTAACCTCCCCGGCCCCCCTCCACACCCCCCCCCCGCCCAAATCAAAGAAAAAGCAAAAAGATTTATATGTGCAAAAATATTTCTAACAGTTCTTTCTTTCCCTGATAGCCAAAAATTAGAAATTAAGGTAGTATCATCCTGTTGGGGAAGGGCTAAATAAATTGTGGTATATAAATGTAACAAAATATTATTGTGCCATAAGAAATGATGAAGTGGGCAATTTTGGAGGAAACTGGGAAGATGTCTATGAATTGATGTTGAATGCAATGAGCAGAACTAGGAAAACAATTTATACATTTTTAACATTATAGAGAAAAGCATCTTTGAAAGACTTTAGAACTCTAATCAGTACAATGATCAACTGAGTCTAAAAGAATGATGATGAAACATACCACATACTTCCTAACAGAGAGGTAATGAATGAACTTAAAATGTAGAGACAGACAGTTTTGGACATGATTGGTGTAGGAATTTTTTTGCCAACCTATGAAGATATATATTGAGAGATTTGTTTTAGGGGATTAAAAAAATGCTCACTGAAGGGCAGTAGGAGGGAGAGATTTAAAAAATTGTACTAGAAAAATAAAAATAATAAGCTATAAAAATTACTTTAAAAAAGTATTTCTAGAGGCAGCTAAGTGGTGTAATGGATAGAACACTGGCCATGGAGTCAGGAGAACCTGATATCAAATGTGATTTCAAATTTTTACTACCTCTGTGACCCTGGACAAGTCACTTAACCCCAATTGCCTACAAAAAACTCCAAAACAAAACAATAAAAGGGATTTCTAGAAAAAAATCACAAATAAATAGATAAAAATTTTCAACAACAGAAAGCTATGCTATGCTACACTATTTTTTCCTCTCAAAATTAACCTTTACTTCAATTACTGCTCCATGTTTAACACTTACAGCACTGATAATTTAGTAACATAGGTGGCAATTTAACTAACCATTAGTAAAACATTTTAATATATATTGTAATTACAATCTTAGTACAGTTTAAAAAGGAGGGAGGTCAACAGGAGTTAAGTTATTACTGAGTGATTTGTAATCCTAAAGAGGGACTCAGTTTTGGGGGTGTAGTATTGGACAAGGGTAGTATTGGAAGAGTTTTTTGGTTCCAACCAACAACTCCATATATATTATTCCCTACCCTATGATCCCTTGACTCTCTGATTTTCTTTAGCTCCCATCCTTCAGAGGAAGCCCCAGTATCTAATTTCTCCACTCCTGATACCTGACTATTGAAGGAAACAAAAAAAAAAAAAAAAGAAAAAAGAAAATCAAACTGATTTCCAGATCTCTGTCTCCTTAGCTACAAATTTACAGTACAAAATCTTATCTGTGCCCTTCTTGCTGCTTGTTTTCATTTCTTCCATTCTACTCCTGTGGATGATATATCTCATTCACAATAGTTCTTTTTAGGAGATGTTAAGTTTGAGACACCTGGGGGATTTCCAGTTGGAGATAGACGGTGATACAGGAGAAGAAAGTTGGGCTAGGGATATAGATCTGATCCTCATAGGTGTACATAGATGTGATGGTTGAACCCTTGAAAGATGATGAGATTGCTAAGAGAGAGGACCCCCCATTTTGTAGGAAAATGGGAATACAGGTCAGTAGTTCAGTCAGTCAGTATGCATTTAAGCACTTAACCCTGTGTTAGATACCATGCTAAGTACTGTGCTCACCAAAAAAAAAAAAAAAAAAAAAAGAGGCAAAACCACAAACCTTGCCCTCAAAGAGTTTACATTCTAATGCAAACAACCATATTAAGATAGGGGCAAGGGCAGCTAGGTGGTGCAGTGGATAGAGCACTGGCCCTGGATTCAGGAGGACCTGAGTTCAAATCCAGACTCAGACACTTGACACTTACTAGCTGTGTGACCCTAGGCAAGTCACTTAACCCCAATTGCCTCACTAAAAATAAAAAAATAAACAAAAAACAAAAAAGATTGAGGCAGCTGGGTGGTGCAGTGGATAAAACTGGGCTTGAAGACTCATTTTCCTGAGTTCAAATCTCGTTTCACACACTTAACAGGGGTGTGACCTTGGGCAAATCACTTAATCCAGTTTGCCTCAGTTTCTGCGTCTGTAAAAATTAGCTGGAGAAGGAAAAATGGCAAATCACTCTAGTATCTCTGCCAAGAACCCTCCCTCCCTGAAAAAAAAAGGGGGTCACAGAGAGTCATGACTGAAACGACTAAACAACAATGTTGAGATAGGACATTAAGTAGATGAAAGACCCTTGAAGAGAGTAAGGCATAAACATCTGGAGGGACTGGGAAAGACTCCTTTGAGTAGTTGAGATTTGAGATAAATCTTGAAGGAAGCTAGAGAAATTGAATATTCCAAACATCACGGATAACTAGTGTAAAAGCAAAGGATAAGAGTTGGAGTGTCCTGTGTGGGAAAGTGCAAGTCAGCCAGCGTGGCTGATTTTGTGAAGGAAAGTCAAGTAAGGTAGGAACAGCCTTCCATGCCAAACAAAGAAACAAAGTTTCCCTTTGATCCTGGAAGTAGTAGGATAGAACTGGTTGGGGGAAGGGGAGCAGTGTGAGAAATGTTCCAGTCTAAGTGGAGAATGGATCAGAGTCAGGAGAATCTCGAGGCTGTAGTCTAAGCAAGATGTGACAGGTTTGAAGAATCTTGTAGGTGTACTAGTGGAGAGAAGGGAATATATATGACCAGGGGGTTGCCATGCATGTACTATTCCCAATTGCCCTCAAGGTCCTAGAAGTATGTCTTTGGGTTGGAGTGGGGCAAATATACTCCTATTCACCTCTATAGCTCCTGAATCCCCACTGATAGCCTATCTATTTACACCAGTCACAGTAACACCCACAATTGACTCAAACATAAATATTTACTAAAGGAAAAGGCAGAAGCAATAATAATCAAAACATTGCTTTTTGGGGCAGCTAGATGGCGCAGTGGTTAAAGCACCGGCCCTGGAGTCAGGAGTACCTGAGTTCAAATCCGGCATCAGACACTTGACACTTACTAGCTGTGTGACTCTGGGCAAGTCACTTAACCCCAATTGCCTCACTAAAAAAAAAGAAAAGAAAAGAAAAAAAACCCATTGCTTAAAAAAAAAAAAGCAAAAAGCAGGCATAATCAAATATGACAGTCCACCCATAAATCTGGGCCATGCTTTCCCAGCAATGCAAAAATGTCCATGTAGTTGTTGTTGAGTTGTTTCAGTTGTGTTTGACTTCCTGATCCTCTTTGGGGTTTTCTTAGCAAAGATACTGGAGTGATCCTTTTCCTTCTCTAGTTCATTTTGCAGATGAGGTAACCAAGGCAAACAAAATTAAGTGACTTACGGGGCAGTTAGGTGTCGCAGTGGATAGAGCACCGGCCCTGGAGTCAGGAGTACCTGAGTTCAAATCCGGCATCAGACACTTAACACTTACTAGCTGTGTGACTCTGGGCAAGTCACTTAACCCCAATTGCCTCACTAAAAAAAAAAAAAAATTAAGTGACTTGCCCAGCGTTACAAAGCAAGTGGTGTCTGAGGCCTGATTTGAACTCAAATCTTCCTGACACCATGGTCACCACTCTATGGACTGCGTCAACCATCTGCTCATGTCCATGGGGGAGAGGGAAATACACAACTTGCAACTCTTTGAGGACTAGAAGCCTTAATGTTCTTGGTCCCTTCAGGAACAATTTGCACCACAAAAAATTCACTTAGAGCCAGTTAGCTTCTGGTCCCTATTGGTCCTCATTGCTCTCCTGCTGGGCAAAGCTGTTCTCGTCTGCTCTTGGGCCAATAAAGTAGTGGCAGGCTTCTTTAGCTTACAACCACCCCTAAATTATACTCTCTTTGAAAAAATACACACACAAATATATGTGTGTATGCGTATATTCACATACATACATATGTTACAGTAACAGATACACAGATAGGTACATAAAAATTGTATTTATACTGTGACTAGAGCTTTCCTGAAGCCAAAGAACTGAAAAGTTCTTAAGGTTGGCTCTAGGCAATGCACAAGCCCAGTCAATTCAACACTCAACTGGCCTCTCTTTGCTCTAATGAGTGCCTTGTAATGCAAAGCCTTTATCTCCAATTAGTAGGACATTGAGCAAAACAGATGTAAGCCTATCTTTCCCTATCTGTTTCTACCACGGAGGGCAGTAATGGGCAATTAGGCACCCCTGACAGATTTCTCCTCTCTCAGGCCATAGATAGCATTCACACAGCTCGGCACACAACAGCAGGATTCAACTCACCTCCAATCAGCATTTCTCTTTCTTCAGCCAATCAGCATGAATCAGGCACTGTGGAGTGCTTAGAGCTTGGTCAGACATGGAGGATGCCGAGGTCATCTATTTCATCCTGGGCCATGGCCAGTCATCTTCACTTTTGTCCTGTCACTGAATTTTGATGACTCAGGAAGAGAGAGTGAGGCTGACAAATTTGTGTAACTCTGCCTCACTAAAATCTGATTCACACCAAGGCAAGACTTATCTGTGATGTCATTGGTCCTCTTTGAAGGACAAATAACCACAACAAAAGCAAAACAATATCTATTTTCCAGTCAGCTGTCTCAGCTGGAAACAACTCCTTTATGATTCCTCTTTAACTCAGCTTATTCTCCTGTTTCTTCTATATATTTCTTCCTACCACTTCTTCCCTCTCTTTCTATAACTTCCATTGTCTCAAATCAGAGGCTTCTGGTGTCAATGACTTCTTTAAGTTAAGAGTCAAAGCTAAAAAATTCCACTTTTCTGTCAAGTATGACCCAAACAGACCTTATTTAATCTCATAAACCTCAAAGTCTTATTTGATTTATATTCCTTAAATTTCTTCCTCTTAAATAGATATTAAACAAATATTAAATATATATTTTGTGTATGTGTGTGTGTGTGTGTGTGTTTGAGGCAATTGAGGTTAAGTGACTTGCCCAGGGTCACACAGCTAGTAAGTATTAAGTATCTGAGGCCGAATTTGAACTCAGGTACTCCTGACTCCAGGGCTGGTGCTCTATCCACTGTACCACCTAGCCGCCCTTCTTCCTGTATTTAATTGACCAAACGACCACAATTCCTTGCAGCATCATTACTTGTCAATGCTCTGCCTTCAAATCCTCTCAGAACATTCATTAACTCTTCAAACTACTCTTTTGTTTCTCTTCAACATCTTATCTGGGAGGTTATCAGTTTTCTTTATATAAATGTTCTTTTTCTGCCATTTCCCATCAAATTGTTAACACAGAAAAAGGATATGGATTACCTTAGATATGGATTCCTACTAGAAACCTCTGTTTGAGCATGTCCTGTCAGTCAATAAACATTTATAAAGCAGGCAAAAGTCAGTCCCTACCCTCAGGGATCTCACAATCTAAAGGGAAAGACAAGAAAATAAATATGTACAAACAATTTATATACAGAAAAAAAATATTTAAGAAAACACTATAATTAAAAGGGATGGGGTAGGGGGAGCTAGGTGGTGCAGTGGATAAAACACCAGCCCTGGATTCAGGAGGACCTGACTTCAAATCTGGCCTCAGACACTTGACACTTACTAGCTGTGTGACCCTGGGCAAGTCACTTAACCCTCATTGCCCTGGGAAAAAAAAGGGGGGGGGGAATTGGGAAGGGTTTCCTGTAGAAGATGGGTTTTTAATTGGGATTTGAAAAAAAACAGGACAGGAAGTTAGAGGAAATGCCAAGGAAGAGTATTCTAGGTCTACAGGATAGCCAGAAAAAACTGCTTGGAGGAGAGAGATGGGGTGTCTTGTTTGTGAAATATTGAGGAGATCAATGTCACTAGATGGAAGACTATGAGACTGGGAGAAAGGTATAAGAAGAAAGTTAAGAGAAGACTATGAAAGGCTATGGACATCCAATAGAGGATTTTATACTTGATCCTGGGGGTGATTATTGACTAGAAAGAGTGACATGGTATGCCTTCTGCCTTAGGAAAATCACTTTGCTGGCTAAATGGAGAATGGGTTAGAATGCAGAAAGACTTGAAGCAGGCAGACCCACCAGCAGGTTCTTGTAGTTGTCTAAGTGTGAGTTGATGCCTACATTGGGATGGTGGCAATAGCAGAAGAGAAAAGGAAGACAATGGAAAGATGTTGCAAAGATGAAATCAACAGGCCTTTATCAAGGGTCAGGGGAAAATGTGTCAACAGAAAGGGCACAGCATCATGGACAACACCCGTGGCACTGAAAAGGACCCCTTGAATAAAAGAAATGTTCCATCTATTATACTCTAGCCAGAGCCAATCAAGGAATTCCCCTGATTGCACCTAAGACCCTCCTATTTCTACTTGAAATCTTGTCAATTTGGCTGCCTGACTGAATAGCTCACCATACCCTTTGGTCTTTAGAGTACTCCAAACCAAAACACCCTTAACTCATCACAACTCCCATATGTGTGTTGTTTTCTCCTATTGAAATATAAACTCCTTGAGGGTAGGGATGATCTAACTTTTGTATTTGTATTCCCAGGACTTAATGTCTGTCATAGCAAGTGCTTAATAAATTCTTTTTCATTTATTCACTCACATAAAGGTGGGGAAATGGAACAGTTCCTATTTTTAAGAAGTTTACATTCCATGGGGGAAACATTTACACAGAGGAAATGCAAGGATTTTTGTTTGTTTGTTGGTTTTTGTTTTTTTTTTAGTGAGGCAATTGGGGTTAAGTGACTTGCCCAAGGTCACACAGCCAGTAAGTGTTAAGTGTCTGAAGCCGAATTTGAACTCAGGTACTCCTGACTTCAGGGCCGGTGCTCTATCCACTGCGCCACCTAGCCGCCCCATGGTTTTTGTTTTTTTTTTTTGAAATGCAAGTATTGACAAAGTGAAACAAACTATTTTAAGAGGGAGAGGATGCTTACAACTAGATGAATTAGGAAAGACTTCATTCATATAGGAAATGGAACCTGAGCCTCAGACACTTCCTACCTGTATGACCCTGGGCAAGTCACTTAACCTGTTTGCCTCAGCTTTTGTCATCTATAAAAATAGGGATCATAATAGTACCTGCTCCCCCCCACCCCCACAGTTGTTGTGAAGATCAAATAAGAGAATAAGTATAAAATGCTTAGCACAGTGCTTGGAACATAATAGGCACTATATAAATGCTAGTTATTATTATTAAAATTCTCTTACTTCTGATTAGAGAAATTCAAATCAAAACAATTCTGAGGCTCCCCTCATATCTGTCAGATTGACACAGATGACCAAAACAGGAAAATGACCAATGTTAGGGGAGCTGCAGTAAAACAGGCACATTAATGCACTGTAATTGGAGCTATGCTAGCCATTCTAGAAAGCAATGTGGAACTATGTCCCTAAAGACACTCAACTATGTCTACCCTTTGACCCAGCAAATACATTATTATATCTCATATCCCAAAAAAATCAAGAGAAAAGGAAAAGGACCATATATAGAAAAACAATTATAGTAGGTTTTTTTTTTAATAGCAAAGAACTGAAAGCTAAGAGGGGGTGCTCATCAATTGTGAAATGGCTGAACATTATGGTGTATGAATGAGATTAAATATAATTGGAAATTAGAAATGGCAAAAGTAATGGTTTCAGAGAAACCTGAGACTTGTCTAGAATGAACTTATGCGGGGCAGCTAGATGGCACAGTGGATAAAGCACCAGCCCTGGATTCAGGAGGACCTGAGTTCAAACCTGGCCTCAGACACTTGACACTTACTAGCTGTGTGACTGTGGGCAAGTCACTTAACCCTCATTGCCCCGCAAAATAGCAACAACAACAACAACAACAACAAAACAAATAGAATGAACTGGTGCAAAATGAAGTGAGCAGAACCAAGAGAACAATTTATATGATATCGACAACATAGTCAAGCCAAACAATGACCAACCACACTGTCAGGAAGGATGAAGCATGCTCACTCACCTCTTACAGGAGATAATGGACTCAAGGTACAGAATGAGACATAAAGTACATTTCTGGATATGGTCAATATTTATGTTTATTTTACTTGACTATGCATATTTATTACAAGTATTTGTTCCCCAACACTGCTATCAGGGAAGAAGTAGCGGAAATGCTTGTAAATTGCGGGAGGATGGAGGTAGGGGAGAAACAAAGTATAGGTATATCTATACCTATATCTAGTGGGGTAATGAGGCAGAGAATGATTTAAAAAGGGAAAAAGACTAAAAGTTATTAGAAGATGGGGCAGCTAGGTGCCGCAGTGGATAGAACACCGGCCCTGGAGTCAGGAGTACCTGAGTTCAAATCCGACCTCAGACACTTAACACACACTTACTAGCTGTGTGACCCTGGGCAAGTCACTTAACCCCAATTGCCTCACTAAAAAAAAAAAAAAGTTATTAGAAGGCACTTGTACTAGTCCAGGTGCTATGTAATTTATATTTGAACCATGGGGGATGTTGTATGAGTAGAAAGAAGGGGAAGAATAAAAGAGATTTTGTGGAATTAAAATTCACAAACTGTGACAAAAATGACTCTAAGGTTATAAACATGGATATATGGAAAGATGGTGGTGCCTTCAAAAAAAATAGTTGTTTGGAAGAGGGCCAAGTTTAAGAAGAATGGAGAGCAGAAGTCAATAGAGGAAAGAATACAATTGAGGATCCAGTGGCCTAGAGTATCAAAAGCTGCAGAGGCCAATAGTCATTAAATTTGCCAAGTAAAAGATTATTGGTTATGTTGGAGATTTAATCAAATATAGATGTCAGAAGCCATATTGAAAGGAACCAAGAAGTAAGTTGGGGAGTAAGAGAATGGCAGTTGATAAGATTAAATGACTCAGAGTTCAGCTACAAAGAGAGAAGAGATATGGGAATGATAGCTTGAGGTGATGGCAGCATCAAGTTAAAATGCATGGAATTATTCATAGAATTGGTAGCTGAAGCTATAGGAATACATGAAATTGCAAAGAGAAAGTGTAGAAAGTGAATGTCAAGGTCAACCCCTTGGAAAAGACCCACTTTGAGGGGCCACAAAGAAGACAAAGTGTCAATGAAGGAGAAAGAGGAATTAGAGAAAGTGGGGAAAACAGGAGAGTGTGCTAACTCTAAAACTACACTTTCTAGTAAGAGGGGATATAAACTTTAGAGAGGTGGGAAAAAAAATGAAAATTAGAAAAAGGGTCATGAGATTTAGCAGTGGTGCCCTGAAGGAGAGAGGAACTGTAGTAGATTGGTGGGGGAAGAAACCTGGTTACAAAGATTTTAGAAGAGAGTGTGTAGATCCTAGCTTCTTAACCTGTGGGTCATTACTCCATATGGGGTTGCATAACTGAATGGGGATCTTGAAAATTTGGTCAACAGTAAAAGGTTATATATACCTTTTTTTTTTTTGCAGGGCAATGAGGGTTAAGTGACTTGCCCAGGGTCACACAGCTAGTTAAGTGTCAAGTGTCTGAGGCTGGATTATATACCTCTTTTATATTTCTACATACCTGGGGTCACATAAAAATTTCTTGGGTGTACAGGGATCTTGAGTGGAAAAAGTTTAAGAAGCCCTGGTGTGGATAACTTTCCCTCAAAAAATGTCATAGTAAAGGGCAGGTGGGAGGAGAGATGAAATGATAACTGAATAGGGTCAAAGGAAGGATCTATTTTAGGACTTGGGAAATTTGGTCATGTTTTTAGACTTTTGGGAAGGAGTCAATAGAAAAGATTGAAAATTTGTGCAAGAGAGATGATGGGGGCAGCTAGGTGGCGCAGTGGATAAAGCACGGGCCTTGGATTCAGGAGGACCTGAGTTCAGATCCAGACTCAGACACTTGACACTTACTAGCTGTGTGACTCTGGGTAAGTCACTTAACCCTCATTGCCCTGCAAAAACCGAAACCAAAGAGAGATGATGATGATGATGAATGCTGGAAAAAGTTGGTGTTGAGAAATTTTGAAAAATGGAGAATGGGAGTTGAGGCAGTTCATGCCAGATGGTCTTAATCTTCTCAATGATTTAGGATGCAAAATTATTTCTATGAAGATAGTGTTTGGGACATGACTAGAGATTCAAGAAAAGAGGAAAAGGTTTGGAAAGTTACTATGGAGGAATGAACTTAAGAGTTAAGAAGAGAAAATAGATTGCTGAGCAACAGCAAGTAGATGAGGTCATGTGTCAGATGAGGACAGCTAGATGGTGCAGAGGATAGAATGCCAGTCCTGGAGTCAGGGAGACTCATCTTCATGCATTCAAATCCAGCCTCAGACACTTACTAGCTGGGTGACCCTAGGCAAGTCACTTGACCCTGTTTTTGTCAGTTTCCTCATCTGTAAATTGAGCTGGAGAAGGAAATGGCAAACCACTCCAGTATCTTTTTTTTTAATTTATTTTTTGTGGGGCAATGAGGGTTAAGTGACTCACCCACGGTCACACAGCTAGTAAGTGTCAAGCGTCTGGGGCCAGATTTGAACTCAGGTCCTCCTGAATCCAAGGCTGGTGCTTTATCCACTGTGCCAAATAGCTGCCCCTCCAGTAACTTTTTTAAGGAAACTCCAAATGAAGTCATGAAGAATTACAATTGAAAAAGATGAAACATCACATGAGATTATGTTAGCTCAGAAGAAGTAAGGAGCCTGGAAGAAAGCTGGAAGAAATGTTGCCTGAGAAATATTATCGTCATCCAAGGATAAGGACTTGCAGCCCAGGAAGTATTTTAGAAGGTTTGGAGTAAGAATTCTAGGAAAGTGGGGGCAGCTAGATGGGGCAGTGGATAGAGCACTGGCCCTGGAGTCAGGAGTACCTGAGTTCAAATCCAGCCTCAGACACTTAACACTTACTAGCTGTGTGACCCTGGGCAAGTCACTTAACCCCAATTGCCTCACTAAAAAAAATAAAAAAAAAAAAAGAATTCTAGGAAAGTAGATACAGAAACATTAATGTAGGTCATTAGGGTAGGGCTGGATATGGAGCCAGTGTTGGAAGTAGGACAAGTGACTGGTGGTAAGAATAAAGGGGGGGGGGGTGCAGCTAGGTGGCGCAGTGGATAAAGCACCGGCCCTGGATTCAGGAGTACCTGAATTCAAATCCGGCCTCAGACACTTAACACTTACTAGCTGTGTGACCCCGGGCAAGTCACTTAACCCCCATTGCCCTGCAAAAAAAAATAAAAAAGAATAAAGGGTGGGGGGGGGTTGGTGGGGTGGGAAATGGCAATAGTGTGAGAGTATGGTAGAAGGACAAGAAGTTACGGTGACAAAATGGGATATCAAGGTTTTGGATCTTGGAGGTGAGCAATTCAAGAGATAGTGAAAAGTAACCGTATCAGCATGTAGCTGAAATGGAGAATAGAAAGTCATTGGAATTGAGGGGTCATATGTTTAGAAGGCCATCATGATCTCAGAGCTACAAGATACCCTTGAGGCCATCTACTCCAACCCATATCTGAACAAGAATGCCCTCCACAATATCCCCTATCAGTGGTCATTTAGCCTTTGATGGAAGGTGTCCAGTGAAGGGATATTCACTAACTCTTCAAACAGTTTGTTCAGTTTTTTATATAATTCTAATAGTTGGGGAGTTTTTTCTTACACTGAATGGAAATTTCCCTTTAATTTTCTCCATAGTCTAAATCTATTCTCTGGACTCAAGCAAAAATCTTCTCTAGGATAAACATTCCCAGTTTCTTTATCCAATTATCCTATGGAATGCTGTCAAGACTCTTCATCATCTTGGTCACCTTTCTCTAGATCTTCTCCAGTATACCAATCAATGCATATGCATTTACTTAGTGTTTACTGTTATCCACTGTGCTAAGCTCTGGGGGTTCAAAGAAAGACAAAACCAGTCCCTGCCCTTAGCTTCTCTTCTTCCAGATTGCCCTTCACTACTGAGTACTTGCATTCCAAGTCAGTCATTCTCTCTTTTATTTCTTTGGTGAGATGGCACCATGAATTCAAATCTTGCTATTTTGTTAATTATTTCTTCTGTGACGATGATAAATTCTGTTTTCATGAATCCTATGTCTTTTTCAGGACATCCTGCTGGGGGTCCATGTTCTCTTGGAAATCTGACTGCTTTCATTCTGTTGTTGTTGTTATTGCCTGGAAGCCCTGAATTTTGGCTATAATAGGCCTGAGAGATATCATTTTTAGGGTTTCTTTAAGGGGTAACTGGTGTATTCTTCCAATTTCTACTTTTCGCTCTGATTCTAATAGATAGGGATGGCTTTTAATGTTTCATAAAATATGATGTCTAGGCTCTTTTTTTGTCATGAGTTTCAGGTATATGAATGATTCATATTTTTTTTAAATCCTCAATCTGTTTTCCAAGTGAGTTGTTTTCACTATGATATAGTTTACAGTTTCTTTTGTGTTTTAAAAAATCTTTTGACTTTGTTTTAATATTTCTTGTTGTCTCATGGAGGTACTGGCTTCTTTTTGCTTTTTTTTCCAGAGCTACATTTATTTAAAAAAAAACAAAACAAAACTGGGACAGCTAGATGGTGCAGTGGATAGAGCACCGGCCCTGGAGTCAGGAGTACCTGAGTTCAAATCCGGCCTCAGACACTTAACACTTACTAGCTGTGTGACCCTGGGCAAGTCACTTAACCCCAATTGCCTCACTAAAAAAAAAAAGAAAGAAAGAAAAAAAACTAAAAAAAAAATCTTGCTTTATCTCTTCTAAGAATTCTAGTTGAATTTATGCCCAAGATGTATTTTACTTAGACTTTGCTTGTATATGTTTTGAAGTCATTCTTTTCTTTTATGTTTGTGTATTGAGCACCTGGGTGATCCTAATAGCTTTTTAAAAAGATGGGATTCTTTGTTTGTACTTCCAACCTACTTCCTAACTTTTCTTGATGTTAGGGGTTGTGCCTTAGAGATCAGTGCCTTGGAGATCAGAAAGGCACAAGGATGGGAAGACAATTTTACAAATGGATTGTTTATGCTTCAGAATTGGAAAGGTGATGGAGAAGAGTAATGACAGAGGTACAATCTTGAATCTGTAGTGCTTAAATAGAATATTTAAACTGCTTGTCTTCTGAAGCAGAGGACTTGGAATGATTGCCTTTCACTGGAAAGGGTTGTAAAAGATGTGCTATTCTCAGGGAAATTTTTGTTTTATGTTAAAGAAAGGAGGTAGAAGAAATGTTGATTGAAAAGTTTGAGGATGTGGAGAATAGCTCACTTTATTCAAGAAGCCTTAGAACCCATAACCCTGTTCTCCATTCTTACCATGACTTCCAAATCACTCCACCCTTCAGTTCTTCGCCAAGCCATTGCCTTTGCACTAGTTACCTCTTCTCCCCTCTGCATGAAGGGAGAACCCTTGTCAAACAAGTTCAAGTCCACACTATCTTGTATTCTCTAGTCCTATGCCTCTTTATCCTTTTGTCAGTCTTGTCCTGCAAAACCCCTGCCTTGTATCATTCCTCCTATCATCTGCTGCCTTCATTCTTATTCATGTGCTGTTTAACAAAGCTGGAGAAAACTGCAAAACTGTGCTAGCTAACCAGGTCCACTACAAATTTACACATAATTTTAACTGGGCCCTTATTGGCACAAGGTAATCCTTTTTTCTATCCCACTAATAGATTCACTATCCCACTCACCATAGCAGTTTTTCTAAACCTTTTCATTCCTCCTCAACCCTCCCATCACTTCTACTTTCCCCACTTTCTCAGTTGGGAAGTTTGCCTCTTATTTTACTTAAAAAATTGGGAGCATTCACCAACAGATCCTTCTCCCCTCTACCTTCATCCCACACAGAGCTTCCACCATCATCTCTTTCATCTCTATTTCTTGAGTTATCACATTCTGTTTTATCTTTTCCGTCAGACTTCCCCCTCTATAATCCCTGCTTTTTCACTAATCTTGAATTTCTTCTTGTCCATTGGCTATTTCTCTGCTGCCAACAAATTTGCCCTTGTCTCCCTCATTCTTAAAAAATCTTCACTTGATCTGGCCATCCCCAATAGCTATAATCCTACATTTCTTCTCCATTTCATGACTAAACTCTTTGAGAAAGCCATCTACAATTAGTCCCTCCACTTTCTTTTCTTTCATCCTTTTCTAAACCTTTTGCAGTCTGATTTCCAACCTCATCATGCAACTGAAACTGCTCTATCCAAAATTACCCAAGATCTCTTAATTTCCAGATTCAATTTGTTGTTGTTGTTGTTGTTTGTTTGTCTCAGTTCTCACCCTTCTTGACCATTCTGCTGTTGATAACTCTCTTCTGGATCTATTTTTCTCTCTAGGTTTTTCCAACACTGCTCTCTCCTGTTCTCCCACCTTTCTGACCAGTTTTTCAGTTCCGTTTTCCTGAATTTTCATCCAGGTCATACCCACGGGCTGTGGGTGACCCCACTGTCCTTTGTTCTCTTCTCTCTATATACTATTTCACTTGATTTCAACACTTCCATGGATCTTCAGATCTCTTTTTTAGCTCTCACTTCTCTTCTAAACCTCTAGTCTCATATTTTAAACTGACATCTTGAACTGGATTTTCCACAAACATCTTAAATTCATATCTAAAGCAGAACTCATATCCCACCCCCAAACAAAACCTCTACCCTTTCTAACTTTCCTATTCATGTAGAGAACAGCACCATCCACATCCAGACTAAGAATTTCAGTGTCCTACTAAATTCTTCACTCACACTAACTCCACATTTGTTGGCAAATCCTGTAGCTTTTATCTTTACAACATCTCTTGTATACATCCCCTTCTCTCCTCTGACACAGGAGAAGCACCTTACCACTTGGAATGCTTCAGTAACCTTCTGGCTGGTCTCCCTGCCTTGTCTCTTCTCATTATAGTCCATCTGTCAAAATGATCTTCCTGAAGAGGTCTGACCATGTCACTCTCCTACCCAATAAACTCCAGTCATTCCTTATTGCCTCTAGGATCAAATATAAAATCTTTTTTTTTTCTTTTAAAGCCCTTCACATTGGGTCTTTCATTCCTCTTCTACTTTCTACACTTCTATGCTCTCTCGAATTCAGGAATCCTGCCCCCTCTACCCCACCACTGTTCTTCACACAGGACACTCCATCTCCCTACTCCGTGACTGTACTGACTGTCTCCCTTGCCTAAAATGCTTTTCTTCCTCATTCTTTTCTCCTAACTTCCCTCATTTTCTTCAAGACTTCAAATCCCACAAGTTACAAGAAGTCTTTTCTGGTTTCACTCCTCATCCCTTGCCCCAGCTGCTAGTGCTTCCCCTCTGAGATTAGTTCCCATTAGCAGTATATATTTTGTATTACAGTTGTTTGAGTGTTGTCTCCCCAACTAGAACAGAAACTCCTAGAGGGCAGGAACTGTTTTTGCCTTTGTTTGTATCCCCAGCATTCAGTCTGATACCTAGCACATTGAAGCACTCAATAAATGCCTGTTTACTGATTATAAAAGGAGGGGGTTGGACTTGGCTTTCTTTTAGGTCTCTTCTATAGTCATCTGGGGCCATCTCCGGTGGTACTGATCTATATCTTGCCACTGGACCCAGATGGCTGAAGCTGGTAACTTTGTACAACTCTACCTCACTTAAATAAAATTCACTTGCAAGTCATGACATCACCTTCCTGATGATATGGTCCTCTTTGAGAATGAAGGACGGGGGCAGCTAAGTGGTGCAGGGGATAAAACACTGGCCCTGAATTCAGAAGTACCTGAATTCAAATCCGGCCTCAGACACTTGACACTTACTAGCTTGTGTCACCCTGGGCAAGTCACTTAACCCCTCATTGCCTTGCAAGAGAGAGAGAGAGAGAGAGAGAGAGAGAGAGAGAGAGAGAGAAGGACAAACAACAATCAATGAGTAGCAGTAGCTGCCCACTGGGGACCCAAGTGGCCAGTTCCAGTTGAGCAATGCAGCTCCTTCCTTCTCGTTCTTCTCTCCCTCTATCCACATAGGGAATCATGTCCTTACCTGCAGCTGTCCTGCCCAAAGGAATATAAATTGTGATCACCAAAACCTCATCAAATATTAGGGTTTACAGCTAGATTTCTTTTTTAAGTACCTTGCCTTAAAGCCAAATCACTCTGGTTCTCATTGATTGGTCAACAATAGGTCCCAGCCCAAGCCTCACTTAGTCATTTTTGGGGCTCTGATGGCTCATAGTGATGGTAATTTGCAATTGTTTCTATTGTGTCCAGAAACCCTGATGTTCTTCCCCTCCCACAATGTTTTTTTTTTTTCTTGATAAGGAAAAAGAGGCCATTCTTTGCCTTATTTCTTACCTAGCCGTAACCATTAAATAGGCCTTACTTCAGGCAAACTGAGACCTGGGAAAGAGCTTTGTTTAAAAAGACCAAGGTCTCCCACTCCATCCCAGGCCATCTCCAGTCATCCTGATGTATATCTTATCACTGGGTGCAGATGGTTGTAGAGGTGTCTTTGCACAGCCCTCCCTCACTTAAATCCAATTCACTGCAAGTCATGATATCACCTTCTGATGTCACTTTCCTCTTTGAGAATGAAGGACAAATAACAATATTACCTGTAGATTTATGATACTGGGAATCAGGGAAGGTTTCCTGCAGTGGTACAATCTGAAGTAGGTGTTAAAGGGAAGACTTTTGTTGAAGGATTAATTCAAAGCGCTTTAAGATGTAACTTCCTCAAAGGGTCTATTTGTATTCTTATGGAGGATTCTACAGAACTATAAAACTTTTAAGACCTGAGAGAATAGTTACAAGCGGAGTCAGTCAAAATCAACGGAGCAGACGTACAGGGGATGGACTTAACGGGTTTTTACTTATAAATAATTCTCAGCTTCATTTCTGCAGACATCATATTCAACATGGCATCTATAATGGTTTTCTAATTTTGACATTTGTGAATATCAAAGGTGGAATATGAACAACTGGAAACTTCTCTGTATTTTAATTTCAACAGAGCACTCCAAAACTCAACTCAGTAGGCAGTGAAATCAATAGGCATTCCAATAAAGGGAAAGAGAAGGTGAAGAGAATAAGCACTTATTAAGCCCTTACTGGGTGCCATAGTCAATAAGCATTTATTAAGCACTTTACTACTATGTGCCAGGCATTGTGCTAAGAGCTTTACAAGTATGCCATTTGATCCTCACAAGGTAGATGCTATTATTATTCCCATTTCACAGCTGAGGAAACAGGGTCATATAGCTAGTACATGGCTGAGGCTAGATTTGAACTCAGGTCTTTTTGACCTCAGGCCCATTATTCTATCCTATCCTAGCATTCTATCTAGGAAGCTAGACTGCATAGTGAAAAGAGCACCAAGGGGGCAGCTAGGTGGCACAGTGCATAAAGCACAGGTCTTGGATTGAGAAGGACCTGAGTTCAAATCTGACCTCAGACACTTGACACCTGCTAGCGGTGTGACCCTGGGCAAGTCACTTAACCCTCATTCACCCCCCTCCAAAAAAAAAACCCCAAACCGAAAAGAGCACCAAGCCTGGAGTCAGGAGGATCTGAGTTCAAATCTAGCCTCAGACACTTACTAGCTGTGTGACCCTGGAAAAGTTACTTAATCTCTTTGCTTCAGTTCTCTCAGCTGTAAAATGAGGATATAATAGCTCCTACTTCAAGCAGTTGTTCTAAGGATCAAATGAGATAATTGTAAGGCACTGTGAACAATGTCTGACACACAGTGCTACATAAATGCTAGCTGCTATAATTATTATTATCCACTGGATTGGCTGCCCCAATAAGTTTTAGGTCCCATCTTAAGTTGTCCATGTAATGGGGTATTAATCAGAAATAGCATATTCTGACAGGCTAAAGAAAACTTCATTGTAAATAAACTCTTTATGTTTATCTAGTATGTTGCCATATTTAATACTCATTTTAGCAATATTTCAAAAACATGTGATTGTAAGGATTTAAAAAAGGAATCCCATCACTATTGTGCAAAATGCTTGCTAAACCCAAAGTTCTCCCAGCCTGTATCAAATATAGGGGCCATTTCCCTAGCACAATGCCTTGAACATAGTAGGCACTTAACTGGTTGTTCAATTAATTGCATACTTGTAAGTTGTACTTGTAACCATCAGTAATTTGAAATAGCAGAGGCAGATAGTGCAGTATATATAATTAAGGAATATTTTCTTTTAATTCTTTCAATAATTAGATCACATTTTCCTACTGATGCATATATTTTAATCATTAAATGACATGAACACAAATTGGAATGAGAATAATTAGTCTATATAAAGTAGAACTAAACCACATAAACCTAAGGTGAAGCATTTTCCCCTAGCTAAAAAGTTCTACCACTTCATTTTTTAAATTGTTTACTGGCTTCACTTTTCTTCTGTTACTGAAGAGCAAACTTGTTCTATCATAACATATCTGACTAAATTAAAATACCTTCTTCCAAACTGGAACAATCAATACACTATATTATCATTAACAAGTCACTAAAAATCTCCTTTACATTAAGACAGAAGAGTAAAAATTTGCTCTAGTTATGATTTATTCTCCCATCTTCCCTTCTAAATATTAAATCTCTTAAGAAAAAAAATTCTTGCTTGACTTCAAGGAAAGTATGCTACAGTGTTTACAAATTCTGCAGATCCAAAGGTGTATACAGTAGAGGTTCTAGCTATGAATGAACTGGAAATTAAAATGTCAACTTTCATAAATATCTTATTACCTAAAATAGATGAAAAAGGACCCTAAACTTTGTGCAATTTCTAGAAAGGGGAGGAGGTGTTATTGAAAGTTTTTTCTTTAAGCAACCATTTTTTTTGCTTTGTTAAAATTTAAAATTCATTCTCTCTCACAGAATTACTCATCCAAAAAAATTCAGGGAAAAAGTCTGACAATTTTCTTTTCCCTATATATTCCCTCCATTCACTATTGGGGCATTACTTTTGCCCTAGTTTATATATGTGTGTGTGTGTGTAATTATTTTCCAGTTACACCCTAGTTTTTAAGTCCAAGATTTTAAACTTAAAATGAACCTGATACACAACTCTATATGGCAACAGGATACTACTTTAGAATTCAACCTAATAAATCAGTAATACACCTGTTGAAAGGAAAATGAACTTAAAAGGTTAATTATATGAAAACAACAGGTCGAACAGGATGAAACACCAGACATATGTTTTATTAAATACAACAAAAAACACAATTGAAATAAGATAAGGGACAATACAAATAAATGAAAGACAAAATTCCCGAAGGGAAAAGAAATTTATTGATGAATGCCTCCTAACTATTGGAACAGCTACCTAAAAGCTGTTTTACTTTTTTCAATATCATTTGTGCATATAAACACAGCTTTGGTAAATATACATCCTCACAAAATTTTTACAGCACCTTGAGAAATACATAGATCATTGATTGATTTGCCCAACGTGAAAATGTTCAAGTGATCCCTCGACGATCTCTCCTTTTTTCTTCAAGCTACCTTCTATTTGTTTAACGTACTAGGTCTTTATATCATATCGTTCATCGTTTTCAGTAAGGGAAGCTCACTGAGGAAGTTAGTCTAATCCAAAAAGAAATAAAGAAAAACAAAACAAAAACATTTTGCCTTAAGTGCTGCCTAGAATTTTCTGCTTGTTTTCCAAACTGCTTAAAATTTCAAAATAACCTTTCAAAATTTTATTTAGCGTTTTGTACAACGTTCATTTTGTGGTGGAATGGATCACCTCCATTAAAAGGAGTTTTGAAAATGTCTTTTTCTCTTCGCCTCTTTGCACAAACTAACATTAACCAATTAGTTCTTACTCTATTTTAAGTCACCCCCAATATCACTGCAATACATCTTAAAAAAAAAAGCAGGAAAAGGGTAAATAATACAATATGACTGCCCAAGACCACTTTGAGTTCGAATGCATGCTTACACATCTACATCACACAAACTCCTATTCATTCTTTCCTCTCATTTTTTTTTAAGTTTTAGTAGTTTATGCTAGCAAGTTTCTTAGCTCTCATCCTTCCTTTCGTTACAATCAAGATGGTAGTAAACAGAATGCACCGCCTTCTCCTCCTCCTTCTTCTTCCCTTCCCCGGGCTTAGACCTTTCTCTAATCTCGCGCTTCCCTTTCCCTCCCGCCCCCCTCTTCCTCCACCCCCGCCCCTCCACACCACCTGCTACTCTGCTCTCCCTCCTTTTTTCCACGCCCGTCGCTTCCCTGCCTGGGTTCTCACGCCCAACCAGGCTCCTTCCCCACCCTCCTCTTTTCTTCTCCCCCTCCAATGGTCATTGCCGAGACTCCCTCCAACACCTTCCATCCTGGATCTGATTTCCCCAAATCCCATCTTCAACGGCCCTTTTCTTTCTATTCTGCTACTCCAGTGCTTCGCCTTTTCTCTTCTTTGGCCATTCTCTCCTGGGTCTTGTCCCATCCTGACCCGGCTGGGCTGGGTTCGTCTCCTCTTCCCTCTCCTCCCCAGCCCCACACGAAGTTCTCTTTTCTCTCGATTGCTCTCCGAGGGGAATTACTTTTAGCAGCGAGTCCTGGCCTGATTGGATGTTTTACGCAAAGGCTCCGCCCATTCCCATGGCACGCGCAAAGAAGGTGGGGAGGGGAAAAAGCCCAAGGAAGGTAGGCGCGCGCGCGCGCTCCCGTGGGCCCCTAGGCAGAAAGCCGCAGTTCCGTGGGTTTCTAGTTCGGGTGTCGGTGATCCCCGGGGTCTTCGAGGCGAAGGGACGGGGCGGCTGCAGCGAGCGAAGCTTCTGGGCTGGATAGATGGCGGGGAGGACGAAGGTTGCTCTTTCTTCCCGGGCCCGCTCCTCTCGCGGCTGGTGTCCCGTGCGCCGCGGGGTGGCCCCGAGGAGGGACAGGTTTGATTTACAGTCTCCTCTGGGCGGCCCTGAGGCCAATGCCGTGTGGGCAGACACCCTCCCCACCCCCTCCCCGCGGCCCGCCCGCCCCGATAGCCCGGATGTCTCTGCCCCCCGTGGCCGGGCTGCGGACTCGATTATCATCAGCCCCAGTGAGGATCCTCTTAAAGAGACAGACGCATTTGCGGGCGACGCGGGCTTCTTCTCCCTTTTCACTGCCCCGAGCTGGGAGAAACCCGAGCCGCTCCCCGCGCCCGCCGCTCTGCAAGTCCACGGCCGGGCGAGAGTGTCCGTGGTCCTAATGGCCAGCCGGGACCCACCGAGTTTTCTTCCTTTCCCGGGCGAGCTCTCAACCCGGGGGAAAAATGGCCAGTCTCGGGGAGCGGCGGCTTGGGATTGGCTGAGAGCCGCGTGAATGCAGGACATTGTCTCAATTTCAGTCCTGGTCCCTGCCCCGGCCGCCCCGGCTCCATTCTAACCCGGGAGCAAGATGGGCGAAGGGCAGAGAGCTCGGGATGCCCGGCTGAGATGCGCGTGTACGTGTGCGCGTGTCTGCGCGCTGGTGTGGATGTAGTGGTTTTGATGGTCGACAAAGTAGCTTAAGTTTTACCGGACTGACCGCTCCTTGAAGATAGGTTATTAACAGTGCCTGTGATAAGAACAAATAAATAGAAAATAAAAGGTAGTCTTCACATTTTAAAAATGGTGCGTTAAGAACTTCAGCCAGCCAGTAAATATTTACTAAGCGCCTACTGTGTGCCACGCGCTGTGCTAAGGGCTGGGGGCGGGGCCGGTGCAAGGAAATGTACAAGACTGTCCCTGCTCTCAGGAAGCTTTTCAGTTCAAAAGATTCAGGAGTTGGGGTGTTTATTTGTTTTGTCTCTCGGCCACACCACGAAAAGGGAAAAGTTTTCGCCCACAAAATACCCCGCTTCTAGGTTTAACCCAGGGCTGGTTCCTTGGCGGAATTTTGGACCGGACAGAGATGCCCCCGAGTCAGCCCACTTTAACAACAAAACGTAGATTCCCAAGAACTGAAGAGACATAGAAAGTCTTAATTACCCACCTAAGAAGCAGAGCTTCCAAGGAAAGATATTAACTAAAAGCAAAACCCTGTTGGCACATTTCACCGTTTAATGTTTGCAATTGAGAGTGTAAGCCCCTGGAGGGCAGGGACTCTTTCCTTTATTGTTTTTTGTATTGAAGTTTGCGGTTGAGAAAGTGTAAGGCTCCTGGGAGGTAGGCACTCTTTTCTTTCTAGTCTTTGTATTCATGTTTGCAGTGGAGAATGGCTAAGCCCCTGGAGAGTAGGAACTTTTCCTATTTGTCTTATTAATGTTTGCAGTTGAGTTTTTTAGTCTCAGGGTGGTGGGAACTCTTTACTTCTTGTCTTAGTATAAAAGTTTGCAATCGAGTGAGTCTAAGCCCCTAGATAGTGGGAACTCTTTCCTTTTTAGTCTCTGTGTTAATGTTTGCAGTTGAGAAAGTATAAGCCCCCGGATGGTAGGAACTCTTTCATTTTTGTCAGTATCCCCGGGGCCCTGCACGGAGCCTGGCTCCAAGTAGGAATAAATTTTTATTGATTGATTTAACAGCCCTTACTTAAATAAAAATAAAGGAAAATTCATTTAAATGCGGTACTACTTTCCATCCAATAATTTGAGAGGCAGGGAAATGGCTGAAATATAAGAACGGCCTTTTAATATCAAGACTTTTCAGATAGTTGGAGCCCTGTGTGATTGAAAAAGCACCTCTCCTTCCCAGTTTGGTGGCTATAAACTTAGTAAAATGGTAAAGTTCAGAGAAGGTGGGCATAACATAAGAGAAGGAAATAACCATGGAGTTATAAAAAAGCAAATTTAGTATGTGCTACTTAAATATCTGTTCAATTCACCAGACATAGTACCTACTATGTGCAGAATATTGTTCTAGGTGCAAGACTATATGCACATGCCCTCACAGAACTAGTCATATTTGTTTTATGTTGTACTGGGTACTTTAGGTAGGATGTGAACCTGAAAAAATAAGTCTTTTGGGCATTCCAACTGCCTCATTGACTTGGATGATAGTTTTTACCTAGGTGTTATGATTTCTTCCCTAGAAATGATAGAAAATACAAATCGTCAAAGTTTTATAAAACTTACCAACTGAAACAGGCTAAGGAACAAAGGAGGCCTGAAGGAGCAAAAGGATCTAGGTAAAAGGAAAGCAAAGCAAATGATTCCTTTAAGGGCACTACCTTCTAGAAAATAATTTGGGAGAAGTGAAAAATGACAGAAAAAGTCATTTGATGTAACGGGTTTCCAAGGAAGCAAGATTTAATGTTGATTTAGGTTTTATTTATTTATTTTTTATTTTTGCGGGGCAATGAGGGGTAAATGAGTTGCTCAGGGTCACATAGCTAGTGTCAAGTGTTTGAAGTTGGATTTGAACTCAGGTCCTTCAGAATCCAGGGCCGGTGCTTGACCTACTGCGCCACCTAGCGGCCCTGTTTAGGTTTTGTTTTAAAGCATGTCCATTTTTTTTTTTTCTGCAGGGAAGTTGGGAGAAGAGATAGAATGAAATATTAAAAACTTCCATTTGTCTTCCCCCAAAGGAATTAGCATTGTGATTCTAGTTTTCCCTACAAGAGATTCAGGAGTAGGTTGTGATGATTTATATGAAAATGCTAAACTTAGTTTTGAAGATTTAAAAGTCAATGTGTTCGTTATTTTCATGACAACTCAGTTTTACCTAGGATAGTTTTTTAAAAATTCTATTAAATTTTAGTAATTAAGTGGAGCAAAATGAAAACAGCATAAGAAACTATAATTTTTTTAAAAAGGTAACCAGCAATGTGGCAATATAATCCAGAATTTAAATGGTGTGCTGAATTAACTTTGCAAAAATTCTACAGCCTAACAAAAATGGAACCTAAAGCTCTTTACTACCTTATAGGAGAAATTGTACATCCCTTCACTTAATTAATGATTTCTAGTCATATTTGCTTCACATTGTGTAAAAATTGTTCAATATATTCATAAACTGACAACAAAACTTGTTTTGGAGTTTAGAAATTAAATACCCAATTGTTCATGAGCCCTGTTTAGGCACAGCTCTTTACATAAACATTTCTGTGTTAGCACTGCCACTGATTATTAATCTAAATGCTTACTTTAAAGATTTTTAATATCAGGAACTCCAAATTCAAGGATTCTGGTGTTTAATTATGGAAGGGGTAAGCAACCTATAGCAAAGGTGCCACTGAGTGGCACTTATGGCATTCTTTCTTTTTTTTTTTAGTGAGGCAATTGGGGTCCCAGGGTCACACAGCTAGTAAGTGTTAAGTGTCTGAGGCCAAATTTGAACTCAGGTCCTCCTGACTCCAGGGCCTGTGCTCTATCCACTGCACCACCTAGCTGCCCCCTTTTATTTTTATTTTTTTGTTGAGGCAATTGGGTTTAAATGACTTGCCCAGAGTCCCACAGCTAGTAAGTGTCAAGGGTCTGAGGCTGGATTTGAACTCAGGTCCTCCTGAATCCAGGGCCGGTGCTCTATCGACTGCGCCACGTAGCTGCTCCCCAGCACTTTCGGCATTCTGCCACTCTCTACCATGTGTTTTTCCTCCTGCCATTTTTCCTCTTTCAGGCATTTTTTTCTATTAGTTCTGTTCAGCTGTGTTCTCTCATTGAAATGTCTATCTGGATGCTGGTATACTCAGCCAACCAGTCAATTAGTATTTAAGTGTCTACTATGTGCCTGATCTTCTAAAAAGAAGGAGAGGATCTGGCCAAGAACCAGACCAAATTCATGAACCTAGAGTACTAGATACTCTTATCGAAATGCCTTTCAGGCTGCATTGTTTCGTTTTTATTTTCTGTTCCAGGCCGGCAGATGACATGTCCCTGATGGCACTTAAGGCTGACCATTACCTTAAAATCTTCAAGGATGGACTATCTAATTTGTGAATATCTATGTTCCTCGTATTTCTTTCTAGTTACCAGCCTTGGCCATTTTGCTATTCCATTAGTAACTCAACCAAAGAACAGTTAGTAAATCTGTTGCTTTTTAGTAGCCACTGCATAGCTTAGGTAGGCAAAAAAAATTAGAGCCAAAGTGAAATGTTTTGGACCACTTACAAATTTAATCAATTTCTGATTTGTGGTTTCCATTATCACTGATAACTGAGTTAGCTAAATCTATGTGACATTTATGATCAGAGGTCAAGACTGAGCCTTATAAATGAGTGTATAATGGGACTATATTCCTTAGTTTAAGTTTCCACTTTATACCACTTAAGCTAGTAACACCCAGCCACTCTTGGGAATTAGTCTGTCCAGTCCCCAAAGACACTGGTAGAGATAACCACATTGTCTTTCTTGCTACATATAATTCGAAAAAAATAATTTCCATTATCACAACTTTATTTATCACTACCACTCATATACTTAAAAGTTCTAATGTTAAAACACTTTTAAAGAGGAAACACTCTGTGTGTGTATGTGTGTGTGTGTGTGTGTGTGTGTGTGTGTGTGTGTGTGTGTGTTAAAAGGTAGTTTGGCATGGCGGATAGGAGTTGACCTTAGAATGAGAAAGGACCAGAACTCAAGTCCAGCCTTGGCACAGACTAGCTTGTATGATCCTGGACAAGTCACTTTTCTTTCTCCATCCAACTCTAAGACAATTATAAGTAGTCAAAGAAGGGCTTATCTGCATTTATGAGGGAGTTTTCTCATCTGAAATTTTGTATTCCAATGTAATCACAAGTCAGCACACAATAAATTAATAGCTGCTTAGGCAAACTTCTTTTATTCTATGTACCTGCTAAATTACCATTAGGTATAAATTAACTTTTTCATGTGATTAATGAAAAATAAGAAAATGGTAATATTTATGCAAAACTAGTTAGGCATATTTTCATACCAAATTATTAGAATCTTTTAGTATAACAGAAAAAGTAATGATCTGTATTAATATACCCATCTGAATGTAATAATAATAACTAGCATTTATATAATGCTTAATATGTGCCAGACACTGTGCTAAGCACTTTACAGAGGTTAGAAGTGACTTGTTGGGCAGCTAGGTGGCGCAGTGGATAAAGCACCGGCCCTGGATTCAGGAGTTCCTGAGTTCAAATCCGGCCTCAGACACTTGACACTTACTAGCTGTGACCCTGGGCAAGTCACTTAACCCCCATTTCCCCCCCCCCCACAAAACAAACAAACAAACAAAAAAAAGAAGTGACTTGCTTAGGGTCACAGAGCCAATAAGTGTCTGAGGCTAGATTTTAACTCAGATCTTCCTTTCTCCAGGCCCAGTGTTCTATCTACTGCACCACCTAGCTAGGCTGTGCCCCTAAAATGAAGATTTTTTTTTTGGGAAGGAAAACTATATAGTCATGCAATGAAAAATAAATGCAGTGAACACAATTAATTATAGGTCACACTTGGGTTTTATATGAATCATATTGGGGAAAAAATGTGGACTATAGCTGATCAGAAAGTGATTTTTTAAAAACTTGTAATTATACCGAATGATGTAAATTTGTCATTCAGTCATTTTTCAGTTGTGTCTGACTCTATACATGACTCCATTTGGGGTTTTCTTGGCAAAGATACTAGAGTGGTTTGCCATTTCTTTCTCCAGCTCATTTTACAGAGGAAGAACTGAGTCAGAATTAAAGTGATTTGCCCAGGGTCATCAGCTAATGAGTGTCTGAGTCTGGATTTGAACTCAGGAAGATGAGTCTTTCTGACTTTGGGACATTCACTCTATACACTTAGCTACCCAGCTGTCCCTGCATATGTAAATACATATAGTTATTGAATACATAAATGTGCAGAAATAACTTGTGAAGGCTGATGTCTCAAATGGCTTAATGGCTTTATATCAAGGCTCAGAACCATAAACACACACATACTTTATATCCTCTTACTCATCCTTTCCCTCATTCAGTTTGAAATGATTTCTTAATCAATATATCTTACACAGACTAGCTGTACCTCATTTTTATATCTTTCTGAAAAGGCATATATATGTATGCATATATAATTTTTAGAAACTAAATTTTTTTTATATATAATGGGCACTTGTTACCTAAAGGAATGCTCAAATGAATCCTGTTGTTCTGGAATATTTAATAATGTTCTGGAATGTTTAATAAAGTAAATAATGACACAAATTGTGATTCTTTTGATAAATCTAGATTTTTGGGGGCAGCTAGGTGGCGCAGTGGATAAAGCACAGGCCCTGGATTCAGGAGGACCTGAGTTCAAATCTGATTCCAGACACTTGACACTTACTAGCTGTGTAACCCTGGGCAAGTCACTTAACCCTCATCACCCTGGAAAAAAAATGACAGATAAATCTATATTTTCTTACATTATGTTTGCTTAAAACAGTATAGCTGTTTGATATTGTACCATAATAGACTAGATTTAACTGAATAAGGTACAATTTTACTTTCCTGGGCATGTATGTTTTGTAATAAAGAAAAGAATGTTTTTTTCTCAAGGTGATTCTTCAACCTATATGTTTTCAGCAGTTAAAGAATGGGGAAGATAAACTTCTGCTTTGTGCTTCTCTGTGTTACTCTTAACTGTAGTAGGGAAATATGCTGTAATTGGTTTTCCACATTTGCCAAGAGTCTGTTTCCTCTTAACATTCAACATATTTAACAGAAGTCTTGTAATAGCTCCAAAAATAATAAAAATGGTCCCAAGAATAAAAATGATAAATATACAACATACTGGTTTTTGTCATGGCTTTGGTTTTGTTATGTTCCTTTAATAATTTTTAGTGCCAAATTGTGTGGTAGAAATAAAAAGGTTTTCCTCACAGTAATAAAACCCAGTAAAGAAATTTAATCCGTTACTTATATAGGGGTGAAATGTTATCTACATAGTAGGCAATTACAAGATCCTGTTAAGGCACATTAGTACTATATAGCATAGCCATTTAAATACTTAGTAGTCCTTTTTTTTAGCTAAGTGTAATGTTATGATTAAATTTCATATAATATATTTAGAAAAAAAGATGAAGCTTATTGGGCTTATATGGTATTTCTTGGGCATGTGGTTCCTCTACAGCACAATGCAGTGGAAAGACTCCTGGAATTGATGTCCTGTAATTGATTCCTTGCTTTGCTACATATTACCTTTGTAACCTTGGTCAAGTCACTCCCCTGGGTTGGTTTGACTAGACACTCTTTGAGATCCCTTCTTGTTCTAAAATGTATGACCTTAAGAATGAAAATGATTGAAAATGTTTTCTCCAAAATCTCTTCCACTGACTTTTGTCAAATAGGATTAAAAAAAAACCTCATTAAAGGTCCTAGTTCCTCCCCATTAAAAAAAAAAAGCATTCTACAAGCACCCCAAAATACAAATCTCAGAGTTTTTAATAATTAGTTGTTTGGGAATTTTAAAAATATGTTGCTCTAACTAGGGTGGAAAAATCTTTATTTTACAAAGTTTATGGGTAATTTGGTTAGAGCAGTGCTCTTTGGTGTATTTAATTCTGCTTTAGAAAAAGATCATTGAGCTGAGAAGCAAATTGTAAACATTCAGGGGCTATAACTTAAAATTCTCAATTGGTCATTTACATTACCTGGCCAGGTCTACAGATAAACATTTACAGTTTTAAGGTAGAATTTTTGTTTTTTTTTTTCTATATTATTCAGGTACAACACTGTATGTTAACTGTACATAATAGTTGTCTTGTACATTCAAAATGGGGAATCAAAGAAGACTAATTAAAGTTCTTATGGAACATTTGAACTAACAAACTGCCTGGCTGAATTTTGGCTTCCTTGGCTGAACTTATGGATAGGAACACCAGAAGTAAAATTGTCCTATTTCCTTTTGCACATACATGCTATAGAAATTTTCTTCATGTTTCTATTAAAGTGAAAGTACATTTCCCCTTTTAAATTAGCATAAGTATGTTCTACATTGCTTGGCTAAAATGGAACTTCACTAAAAGTATACAGCTTATAAAGCTGTAAATCTAACATTAAAGCATATTTGTGGGGTGATCCACATGTCCCCACAACACCACCATATACCACTTTGGCAAACGTGTACAAGGAATTCTGACAATTTTGTAAGGCAAATAGCATTTCAATGAAGGGGCAGATTTTTTTTTTTTTGGGTGAGGCAATTGGGGTTAAGTGACTTGCCCAGCGTCACACAGCTAGTAAGTGTTAAGTGTCTGAGGCTGGATTTGAACTCAGGTCCTCCTGAATCCAGGGCTGGTGCTCTATCCACTGCGCCACCTAGCTGCCCCGAAGGGGCAGATTTTGACCAAGAAATTTAGTCTAAAGTAAGTTATTGTGTATTTTATCTGATTTCAAGGTAAGAAAAATGGAAAGTAAATTATAATGTAAATCACTCTAAAAATAAAAATGTGAAAGTGCTTCATGTCTATAATGTACAATCATTTTATTTGGAGTAATCAGGGTTTCAGGGTAGCAAGGTGGTGCAGTGGATAGAGTGTCAGGCCTGGAGTCAGGAAGACTCATTTTCCTGAGTTCAAATCTAGCCTCAGACATTTACTAGCTATGTGACTCCAGGCAAGTCACTTAGCCCTACTTGCCTCATTTTCCTCATCTGTAAAATGAGCTAGAGAATGAAATGGCAAACCCCTCTGGTATCTTTGCCACCCCCCCAACCTTCCCCCCCCAAAAAAAAACCCCAAACAGATGAGTTTACAAAGAATTGGACACTACTGAACAACAACTGGGGTTTTAGTAGAATAAAGAAAATGTAATTTTAGTCCTTTGGAGAACATATACTAACAAAGTATTGCCAGTAGAGGCCTTTAGATAATTTGATTAACTACTAGATAAAACATTTCTAATTATCAAATTATTAGTATATCAATACTTCCAAAATGCTAGAAAAAATCGTTCTGTTCAATTTAAATAATATCTCATTTATGCTATGTGTGTAAACACAAAGAAATATGGTTGGCTAAGCTATTAAAAATACTTAGAAAGCCCAAATACATGTCCATGTATGTGTTCACATGTTTGTGTGTGTATATACACATCCCATTATCAGGAGTTCAAATGAGTGTTCCCCCTTCCAAAGTAGATAGATAGAAAGCATTGAATAATGTGCCAGATACTGTGCTAAGCTGGTGGATGTAAGGTAATAGTTGTCCTATCCTACATCTTGGAGTGGGTCTCATTTGGGATGAATATTAGTCCCTTTGCCTTTGAGAAGATCCCCTGGAGAGACCGATTTTTATTGGTTATCTCATTTTGTTGGATACGTTGTGTCTCACTGAGTATGTTTTCTTTTAAGTTAACCTACTTATCCTATTGAGAGTTAGAAACTCCATTTTTTAAAGGATAAACCAGAGAAGAATTAACACCTTTTTCTTCTCTTATTTTGGGCTGTAATTATTTTTCTAGTCGATTTCCATAAGTCCAGTTTTTAAAAAAGATAACTTTTGCTTGTTTAAATACTTATGTACCACAGTATAAGTACTGCAGATAATGAGAAGAATATAGTTTGACTGCCTAGCAGTTCCCCTGTAGAATACTATGGTAGCTCATAAATACTCTGATTTGTTTTTTCACTTTTAAGCAGACCTAGAATGTTTGCCTTATTGTGACTATACAGCCTATTAAAAAAGTCTACACAGCTTGTCTAAAATCTTTATGTATTGTAAGGCCAATGGATAAAATTTGCTTGCTGGCTTAGAAACCTCAAGTAATCAACACCAAGTGTTTAATCCCTTTTGGGACCACCATAGCTCTTTGAGAATGTTAACTCATTTGTTCTAGTAAGAGTTTGAAACTCCACTTGCCCTTGAGGCAGAGGTACACTGGGAGACATTTTGGATGCTCTTTGGTGTAGAACCCAGAGGAAATTTCCTTGGACTGCTAAGGGGATTGCCTTTGGTATAGAACCCTTGGAGAAATTTTGGTGTGCCCCATGTAGAAAAGGGACACCTAGGAATTAGGTCTGGACTCTACTGGGATAGCTTGATGCTCTGAGGTATCATGGTTGAGTTTTTACTCAGGATGGTTTGGTTTCTTTCCTAAAGGATGAGGAAGGGGGCAGCTAGGTGGTGCAGTGGATAAAGCACTGGCCCTGGATTCAGGAGGACCTGAGTTCAAATCCAGCCTCAGACTCTTGACACTTACTAGCTGTGTGATCCTGGCAAGTCACTTAATCCTCATTGCCCCACCCCACCCCCCAAATAATAACTAAAGGATGAGGAAATTACTTCCCAACCTAGGTCCCCAGTTCATGTAAAGAGACACACACTTGTTTTAAGATTTCTGTAGGGGATGTTTTTGTTCTGGCATAAGGAGCTTTATTTTCTTTCCTTTTAAAGTTAGACAGTGATAAAACCCAGCCATTCCGCCCTGCCCCACCCTCTCTCCCCTTACCCCCTACCTTAATTGTGATTCTGACTTTCTGTATACTTCAATATTATGTCTTGGGTGCAGTCTTACCTTAGGGCCTCTTTATCCTGAGACATCCCTCTGCTCTGTTACCCCAAAGGTGAGTTCCTACTTCCAGGTGGGGAATGGGTTCAGGCCGGCTTACCTTCATACCCCTCCAGAACAGGATCTTTGTTTTCGTTTGAATTCGTACTCCCAGTACTTGGATTGAACAATGCAGATTGTCTACTTATTTGTGTGTGAGTCAAGAATAGAGGGACCCTTTAGTGGAAAAATGAGAGAACTTAGTTCCCCCAAGACACAGGGCCAGTTTTGTTGTAGCATTTGGTATCCAGTAATACAGCATAGAGGTCCTTTCTTGGAATGGGTGCAGACCCCAGCTCCCCTGACTCCCTCTGGAAGACAATGTAATACCCCTCTCCTCCTGGGAAAATCTCAGTTGAAACCTCAGCCTTGACATTACCATTGTCAAGTTGCAACCTTTCTGGGACTCAATATTCTCATTGTAAAATAGGGAGAGTGCCTGTAGTACTTACCTTACAGGGTTCTTGAAGTTCTGGTGAGATGTCTATAGTTTTTTTCAAACTCTAAATCAGTATTTTCACTAAATCAGTTATTAATGGATTCTCACTGATACATGGCACTCATTGATCGACTTCAATACTCCGTCCAGCAGCTATCTTTTTTCTTTAATTTCCTTCTTTCTTTTTTTTCCGGGCAACAGGGGTTAAATGACTTGCCCAAGGTCACACAGCTAGTGTCTTGTCTGAACTCAGGTCCTCCTGACTCCAGGGCCAGTGCTTTATCCACTGCGCCACCTAGCTGCCCCCTCTTTAATTTCCTTCTATATCATTCTTTATCCTTTCCCTCTCAGCAGAATTAATTTCGAACTTCACTGAGAAATTAGTGGCAGTCTGTCATGTGATCTTCTCTCTTACCCCATGCCTCTACAACTCTGAATATCACCCTACTTCTCTTTCTTTGCTCCAGTTTCTTAGGTGGCTCTTCTCATTATCAAGGTCGGCTCCTCTGTTATTGATCTTTTTCATTTTCATGGTGAACTTGGTACTTTCCTTAATCAACTTGAATATTCCCTCTGTCAACTTTGAACTTTCCTCATCTACTGCCTCCTTCTATTTGACCCAAAAGATACCCACTAACTGTTAAAAATCTTTTACTTGACTCTGCTGGCGTCTCAGGGTATCATTCCATATCGGTTCTCTCTTTCCTAGCATAAGTTCTAGAAGTTAACTGCATTGGTTGCCAAACATTTCTTCACTCCTTTTCACCTCTTAATCTTTTACAGTTTGGTCTCTGACCCTCCTATACTCAGCTGTACCCTCTCAAAATTATCAATGATTTCTTAATTGCTAAATCTGATGGTGACTCATCCTATTTAAACTCAGTGAAGCTTTTGACACTATTGATTACTCCCTCCTGGTTCTCTTTTTCACTAACTTCCAAGAAATGACCCCCCTAGCTGTCAGTTTCCTCTGATGAATCATTAGTTGCTCAAATTTAAGCCTCTGTTCTGGGTCAGCTTCTCTATAATTTCTTTTGATGACCTCATTTAGATTCCATGAGCTCAATTATTATCTCTAAAGAGATGACTTCCAAATTTATATCTTCAATCCTAATCTCTCCCCAGAGCTGCAGTCTATATGGACTTCAACCAACTACTTGCTGGATATTTCCATCTGGATGTCCCATGGCCAACTCAAACTCATCAGGTTCAAAATAAGATCCATTATCTTCCCTCTCCTGAAATCTCCCTTTCTCCAAAGTACTTTATTTCTGCTGAGGGACCATAACCTTTTCAGTCCCAAGTGTTTATGACCTTGGAATCATCCTTGACTCTCTCTTCTTCCTCACACCTTCCTTCCCCCTAATTAGTTGCCAAATCTTATCAATTCCCCTCCCATTGTACCTCTCCTATCCATTTCCTTCCCTCCAATTACATGGTCACTAATTTAATTTAGGCCCTTATTCCCAAAAAGTCATGTCTCTTTCTATACAGCACTCTATCCACTACAACATATTGCCTGTCATTGGATAGACCTCCTAAATTTATAGAAAGCTATGGGGTAAAGAAAATAAGATTGAACGAAATATAACAACAGTAGAATTAGAGGACTTATACAAAAAGAACAGCAGGTGGCAGAACTTGACCCAGTTCTGACTGGTTGTCAGGGCAAAGGCATGGATCAGGAAGACAGCAGATGATGGCAAAACAGAAAGATCCCAAAGCAGTGGAATGAGTGGCTGGGAAAGAACAAAGGAAAATGCAAAAGGTAAGGGAAAGCAGAAGCTTCAAAAGTACTAGAGTACTATTTACTTATTTTCCTATGATATTAGGCCCAGAGAAAGGAGAGTACTCTACACAATCTGTGAAGGAGAACAATTCGTGGAACCAATCAAAGTACAATTTATCTTCAGGACAGTTAAAAGAAGTTAACCAGAGGTCTCCTCCTGGGGTAGGGATTAAATTGGGAAAAACAAAGTCACTGTGACTTTAACAAACTTTTTTTTTTTAAGTGATTGAACTTGGGGACAGCTAGGTGGTGCAGTGGATAAAGCACTGGCCCTGGATTCAGAAGGACCTGAGTTCAAATCTGGCCTCAAAAAACTTGATACTTACTAGCTGTGTGACCCTAGGCAAGTCACTTAACCCTAATTGCCCTGGAAAAAAAAAAGGAAAGAGAGAAAAAACCAAAACAAAAGTGATTGAGCTGACAGGGATGAACAAATAACAGATAAGTTCAAGAGGTAGGAAATTTTGTGGTTTCCTCTATGTACTTAAATAATTAGTTCCTTTACCTTTTGGAATCTACTTTACGGCCAAAGTAAGAATTGAGGAAACTGAAGGTGTTGCATTAGGAAAGGTGAAAAAAGAAAGTTAACATGGAGAAAGAAAAATAGTAGCCAAATCTGGCTAAAGTAAAAATTAGAACCAAAAAGTTTCCCACAGATTTAAGTAAAGGAAAAAAGGATGAAAAATATTTCCCGTTAAGATGCTATTGAAAATTGAATATCTAGAGACAAATAATTATCTACCTTATATATGGCTAAAAACAAGTCAGATCTCCTTAATAAAAAGTATTCCTGAAATGGCAATATCACTATTTTTATGTTAATAATTCACTTTTTAAGGTTTTGACAGACATTTTAAATATAATTTTAGAGAACAAAGAAATATCAAGTCTCTGACACAAGGTCTATTACATTTTTAGATTAAGAAAGGGTAATAAATAGGGGGAATATAGAATTAGAGACACTTGACACTAATGAATACAACATGAAATAATTGCAAGAATTTTATTGCAGAGACCAGTGATAATATATGGCAAAATGTTATACGGAGTCCCAAACTATATTAAAATGAAGGCAATTTTTTGAAAATCTCAAGAGAAATAATGAAATGGGCAAGAATATCAAGAGGCATCTTGTGAGCCTTAATCAAGGGAAATTTAGAAGGATAAAAGAAGAAAAGGGGAATATTTATGTAGTACCTGCTACGTGCCAGATATTGTGTTAAGCACCTAACAAATACTATCTCATGTGATCATCACAACCCTGAGAGTTAGGTACTCTTATTATCCTCATTTTATAGTTGAAGAAATTGAGGCAGAGGATGAGTGACTTGCCCAGAGTCACACAGCTAAAATCTGAGGTCAGATTTGAACTCAGGTCTTCCTGATTTCAGGACAAGTGCTCTATATACACTGTGTCACTTAGAGTCAGACAAGACTGGGGCTTGAATCCTACCTCAGTAAACTACAGGTATGATGACTGGCAAAATGGAAGTAATAATAGCCTCAACTTGATAAGTACCTATTGTGATCAAATGAGATAATATTTGTGAATTACTTTGTACACCTAAAAGCACTGTATAAATGTGAGCAGGCCAAACTAGCCATGTTATTCCCCCCTTCGATTTAACATGGGCAGCAGACCTCAGAATAAGAAAATCCAGTCTGTATGTAAAAACCAGTATTGCTCTTGATTAGGGAATACAAGGGACTTGAATGAAAATAAGGTAATAGTGAGACAAATGTCTTCAGAGTTTTTTTCAGACTTCCATTCAAATTCAGTAAGTACCAAAACAGTCTTGACAGGGGAGATTAAAAAAAAGAATAAAAGATGAATCTGAAGGCAGAGTGGCCCATTAGTTTCATAGATATCTTCAATGGAAATTATTGAAATAACAGAGAGATGATCTGAAGGAAGGCCACAAAAGGGAAAGGTTAGAAGGAAAAGTTTCAAGATTTGTTTTTCCCACTTATAATCAAGATTTAGCTTGAGTGGGAAGCTTTAGCTTGAATGGGGTATTTTTTTAAAAACTGAGAATCCTGGACTGCTTTATATTTTCTCTTTCTATATCTATTCTTCCAATCATCTAATAGAATTATTTAAAAAATATCCATTATCTATTTATCCTACTTCTATCTCTGACCCTTCTCCAAAGTAATGCTGTATTGCTGAAATGCTCCTTTTTCCAGTATACCAAGCAAACAGTATGTCTTCAAGGATTTTACCTTCTAAGGAGGGGAAGAGAGGAACGCACATAAATGAAAATATATGAGAAGTATGCAGTAGGTGGAAGGTAACCTTAGGGAGTGAAGAGGGTACTTACAGATAGGGGCAAGGAGCTGAAGATAGGGGAGAAACCAGGAAAGCCCTCCTGGAGAAGGCAGCACTTCAGCTGAGTCCCAAATGATGCCAGGGATTGGATTAGATGGCTACCAAGGTCATTTCCACCTTTGACATTCTGGGAATTTGCCTTCTTTCCACTGTTAATCTGCTGTTTGTGATCTCTACTGCTTTGTCTAGTGACGGCTACTACTGTTTTCCATTGCTTTCTTCCCAGTTTTTACGTGTTCCATGCCCATCCTGAAAATGATGACATTTGGGGACCACTACTATAGAGATGTTAGTAGGATTTAAAACTTGGAGTACTTAGAGGGCCTCTAGTCCAACTCTCTAATTTACAAATAGAAAACTGAGGGCCATAGAGAATAAACTGACTCACCCAAGATCTCACAGGTACTAAATAGCAGAGCTGGGATGTTTTCACTAACCCAACCCAAAAGATTTTGGAAGACTGACTGATGGATGGTTCAAACTAAAGAGAAAGAATTCATTGGACTGAGATCTTCGAGAGCAGGAGCTGAGTGGTTTTTTTTTTTTTTTTGGGGGGGGGGGGTGCCTTTCTTTGTAACTGTAGTGTTTAGCAGTGCCTGATAGGTTTTCTTTAATTTTTTCAGTTCGGTCTGGACTCTTTGTTGATCCCATTTGTTGTTGTTTTTTTTGCCAGATAACGGAGTGGCTTGCCATTTCCTTCTCCAGATCACTTTTAGAGATGGGTAAACTGAAGCAAACAGGGCAAAATGACTTGCCCATGGTCACAAAGCTAATAAGTTCCTAAAGTTGGATTTGAACTTTGGAAGATGTCTTCCTGATTCCAGGTCTGGTATTCTATCCAACTCACTACCTAGCTGCCCAAGTGATACATAATATTCACTTAAATGCTAGTTGACTAATTTGATAAGTTTATCTTGAGTTGTTTTTAATACAGCAGTTTAAAAGATAATGAAGATAAAGAAATTGAATTTTCATTTACACTTCATGAATATGTATTACTTTGCTTTCTGTAAGAGGTAAATGTAACATCTTTTAAAATTCTAAGATTCAGGGGGCAGCTAGGTAGTACAGTGGATAAAGCATTGTGCCTTGGATTCAGGAGGACCTGAGTTCAAATGTGACCTCAGACACTTGATACTTACTAGCTGTGTGACCCTGGACAAGTCACTTAACCCTCATTGCCCCCCCCCCCCCATCTAGGATTCAATTTTGGTTAGACACCAGATTTTGTTTTATAAAAAATTTTGCTACAGTCTGCCATTCTATTTTTAAATGGTAGGATTTAATTCCTGGTACCTGCTAAGGTAGTAACTGGCAGGCAATGCTAAAAGAGATTGGCTTGAACAGCATTGTTTATAACAGTTTATAAAGTGTTAAGATCTGTGCTAAGATCTAAGATATTAGTTCTATTTTTAAAAATTCACAAATTTCTGTCATCATGATTTGTTTTTCACTATCTCTATAAAGCCACTGAATGCCATGACAGAGCAAAATGTCAGTCATCTTCACAAAAACCACATATAGTTCAATCAACTGTACTTGCTCATAAATCTCTTTTGTCTTTTTGTAAAAGTGCATTAGGCCAGTAATAGGATGAACTTGTTTTTTTTTTTGTTTGTCTCAAAATCATTCATCTAGAGCACCCTTAGGTGCTCTCATTCCAGGAGTACATCTTACCATGCTGTTGCTGCATTGTTTTAGATGTCTAAGCTGGAAAGAATGTCTGTATACTGCTATCAGAGAGGATGGATGAACCAATGTTGCCTTGGTCTACCAGCATTGCCCAGGATTGCCATTTTATGGGCATAGAGATCTACATTCTCTTTTAAGGTTCCTGCCCCTCTCGCACTTTATCTTCTGTCCTATGCTTTTCCCTAGAAGTGGACTGAAACTCATAGGATAGCTGCTATAGCACTGTAATTTAGCAATATGACTTGGCTTGGGGACTAACTACACAAAGGTAAATAAAACTTATTGTGTTACATAAGGGCTGTGAAAAGATACTGGGTTTTGCACAGATCAGCCAACAAGCATTTATTAACCACCTACAATGCGCCAGAACTGTGCTAAGCACTTAAAGATAGATATAAAGAAAAAGACAGTCTTAGCCCTAGCAGAACTCATGCAAACAAATATGTACAAACAAGATAGACTAGGGATAAGTTGCAGATAATCAACAGAGGGAAGGAACTAGCTTTAAGGGGGAATCAGAAAAGGATTCTTATAGAAGGTAGGAGTTTAGTTGAAATCTGAAGGAAGCCAGGAGACATGAGGACGAAGAACACTCCCGGTGAAAATGTCTAGAGTTGGGAGATCTATTGTGAGGAACAGCAAGCAGGCAAGTGTCACTGGATCCTCATTGGATCACAAAGTAGGCGGGGGATGGGAGTATATAAGAAGACTGGAAAGGTGGGAAGAGGTCAGGTTATAGAGGGCCTTAAGGCCAAACAGGATTTTAAAAATATGTGATATTGGAGGCAATAGGGAGCCATTGGAATTGACTGAATAAGAGTGAGATAGTCAGACTTGCACTTTTGAAAGATCAATTTTACATTTAAAAGGTAAACTGGAGTGGGAAGAAATTTGGGATGGGAAAACCAATCTTCTTAGACTATTGCAAAAGTCTAAGAATGAAGTGATGAAGGCCTGTGCCAGGGTAACAGTGTCAGAGGAGAGAAGAGGGTTATATAAAAGATGTTGTAAAGGGAAGTAGAATTGATAAGACTGCATAACAGACTGGATATGAGAGTGTCAAGCTGAGGCTAACACCTAAGCTGTGAGCTCATTCCTCTCCTCCCAGCTCAGACTGGAAAGTGTTTTCCCTTGAAATAGTGGGAGTAAGGGAACATTCTAGTTTCCTAACAAAATTCTTTAACACATTACTAAAGAGATGGTTAGTGACCATCTAAAAAAAAGGAAGCAGTTCATAAAAAAAAGTCAGCATAACTTGATCAAAGATAGCTTATGTTAGACTAACCTTGGCAGGTGAAGGCTGTAGTCTACTACTATTTTAGTAAAGAATTTGAAAAGGTTACCCATGCTATTCATGTGGAAAAGATATGGGAGAGATGCGGGACAGATCTTTTTCTACAGAGAAGTCATTAACAGTTCATTGTCAACCTGAAATGTCTCCCATGGAGAGTACTTCAGGGAATTGTGCTTGGCCCTGCCTTAAATTTTGTTTTATCATTTAGTTAGGCAAAAAAGGCCTGGGTGGCATGCACATCAAATTTTTGGATACCATGAAACTAGGAGGGAAAGGCAGCATAGTAGTCAGTGTGCAAAAAAGATCATGATAGGTTAGAAGACCAAGCCAAATATAGTAAGATTAAATTATCAAAGTCTCATACTGGGTTAAGAAAATTAACCTCACAAGTACAAACTGCAGTACGATAGGGTATGGTTTAAACAACAGACTGTCTTGCAAAAGAGCTTAGATTTTTGTGGACCTTGAATGAATGAATGAATGAATGAGCACCAGGCTTAGTTAGAAGACCCGAGTTCAAATCCAGGCTCAGAAATGTCTTGGCTGTTTGACCTTGGGCAAGTCACATAATCTCTATTTGACTTTGGAGAAGCAAATGGCACAGCACTCCATGATGTTTGCCAAGAAAACCCCACTGACAGAGGTCCACAGGGTCATGAAGAGCTGGATACAAGTGAAAAGACTGAATAACATGACAGCGGGGGCGGGGGTTGGGGGGAAACTTATAGCATCTTGGGGCTAGATTGTTGGAGGCAACCAGGTCTATGAAGGGCCTCTGATTCAATGAAATGGTTAATCTAGAGGAAAACAGGTGAGGCAGACATGATAGCTGTTTTCATGTATTTGAAGGACTGTTATGTGGAAGACAACTTAAATCTGTTCTATTTGGACCCAGAGGGTAAACTAAGAGTGAAGGCACGTTTTCTTTGTTCTTTTGTTGCTTTCCCTACATTTCTTGCCTCTGTAAAATAAGGGGTTGGACTAGATGACCTCTGACGTTTCTATGATCTTGAAAATTGTCAGGAAATCTCTCCTCCATATCAAGCCTAAGTGTGCTCCTTTGCACCTTCCTTTTCACCTCTTTATTCTTAGTTCTGCTCTCTGAGGTCAGGCAGGACAAGTAGGAACCCTCTTCTGCATGCCAGACCTTTGAATATTTGAAGTCAAGTATCATACCATATAACCCTCCAGGTCTTTTTCTTCTCCAAATTAAACACTGTCAATTCCTCTCATTGATCTTTATAGGGGCACTGTCTCTTGCCCTGTCACCATCCTGTTCATACTACCTTGGCCTCAGTCCAGTTTACCAATGTCTTTATTGATCAATGCACTCTCCCTTTTTTCCCTTATTAAATCTGAGTTGCTACATTATTTCTATCAATGGTAGAAAAGCAGTCTGTGAATTATTTAAAATTACTGTGAGGCTGTGAACTATTTTTTCTAAAGGAATTTCTGCTGAAGACCACAGAACATACTAAAAGTTTCTCATGGGATATAAAACACTTTGAAAAATAAGACAGGGTATATTAAGCTATATTATTGCTTAGAAGGATCTGTCCACTTTCACATCCATGAAAATACACAATAGCTTGTGAGTGCAAGGGCTAAAAAAAGTGCATATAGACCTTAAAAAAAAAAAGGAAAAAGGCTGGTTATTGAATAAAGGTATTTAAATGTATTTACTTTAATTGAACATTTGTATTATTTTAATTATCTAAGAAATTTCAGGGACTATGGAAGAAGGAATGACAGTGAAAAAAAATAAGACAATACAGTTTAAGCATGCTGAAGAGAAGTTTTTGGGCCCAGTGGAGTTTTCTGCTTAAGAACTTTTTTTAAAAGCATTTTTGGTAGTGGGGAAATATTCTGTCCTATACCTGGCATTACACAATGCCTATCTGTTCTATAAGAAACCCTGTTACAGATTTTCTGGGAAGAACTTAGGAATAAACCACATTTAAGCTTTGTTTTAAAGATTTTCTTGGAATTACTCTGGGGTGGGGGCAACACACCACAGAAACCCCCGAACCCTCTTTTAGGGGTCAATCCTCCTGGTTTATGTGAATCCAGAGTTTGTGGTAAGGGGTCACACATATTTATTTGGTATATAACCACATATGTACTTGTTTCTCTGACAGAATGTAAACTTCTCAAGGGCAGAAACTTTTCACTTTTGTCTCTCTTAGTGCCTAAGCATATTGTGGACAATTAATAAATCCTTGTTGATTGAGCTGAAACCTAACATATATGATAATGTTTTAAAAGTCTGTTGAAATGAGTTCTACCAAAACAAATATCTAGTCAAATATGCAATGACAACAGAATACACTAAATACCCTTCCAAGGGGTTAAACTAATTTTTTATATAATTTCCATAATCAGGTACAATGTTATATTTTACAGACTCATAGTTTTAGAAAACTGACAACAGATGATTTGGAGAATCCAGCCCAAGAATATGGAATAAACTTTTTCCATGAGAAATGTGGAAGTAGTTGTTCCCTCCCACCCCCACTAGTGTCAAAACATTTGTTTTTCTAAGATAGTCAATTCTTTATATTAATGGCTTATCTATGGACTTATCTCTTTGATTCCACCCGACCCCCCCAATTCCAACCCAAGCTGCCAATTCCAACTGAGTTAAAAGTGAGATTGATTTTGGCTTAATTATTTTGGGGAATAATTTGTATATTTTCTTCATTTATTAGAGCAGATAAATAGAAATAGACTGTATTCTCCAACTGAACAGGTAATTTCAAAATTACTCTCAAAAGCAACTGTGTGTAAAAAGGTCATTTCATATTTCCCCCTGGTTTGTAATGCATGGCTAGAAGCAGCTGTCCTTATGCAAATTACCTTTCCACTGAACAAGGTTTTAAGAATAGCTAAAATACTACAGCAGTTCAGGTTTATAAATTTTTAAGGACTTCCAAATTTGTTAGGATAACATACAGGGAACCTTAGAGTGAAAATTTATGACATATCTGGACAGTTATAAAGGTACTAAACTGCTTTGGAGCCTGTTTAACAATTTTTTTCAAAAATTTTAGTAACTTTCCACTATTTACTGAATAAACTAAATAAACTAAATAATCCACCAGAGTGTAAAAAAGACTAAGTGCCAAGTGCCATCATTAGTAAAAAGTCATGTGATAGTGGCATAAAAGAACCCAAAACTCTAGAAGTTTGACAGTAGGATTTCATATTTCATAAATCAAAATAGTATTTAATTACATCTACTCACTTATAAAGGATGCTAATATTGTGCACTGTTTGGTTGAGACTATACTTAAAACAAGGCTTTTTGTACTAATAACAAACTATAAACAGTTAAATAGCAGCAGTGGTATAGTGGAAAGACTACTATATGTATAAGGCTCTAATGCCCACTTTGGAGTCAGGAGACCTGGGGTCAAATCCTGTCTTGACAGTTATTAGCTATATTTTCATGGGAAGTGACCACATTTCTGAGCCTGTCATCTCATCTGTAAAATGGGAAGAATACTACTTGCAATACTCACTTCATAGGGCTATTGTGTGGAAAACTTTGTAAATGAAAAAAAATGTAAATGTGAGATTACATTATTAGGCATGTATTTTAGACACATCAGTTTTGCCACAGAATAGGGGAAGGCCAAAGTTGATAGAGGCAGGATATACAGTTGGCAGGGAATTATGAACTCTAATAAAGTAGCCCTTTACCTTTCCTTCCTCTCCTTAATTTATAAATAGGGCAAGAAGAAGCATACTGAACTTGATGTACCTAACTGCTCTGAAGCTAACACTTCCACAGAATCTTCATTCCCTACAACAGAAAGTGGGCAGATGATGTTCTAAGTCTTTTTGGAATATTTATAGCTATTTCATCAGGGTGTTGACTAGAATCATGTAATTCTAAAATTATAAGAGATTTGTGATCTGACATTTCCATTATGTAGATGAGGAACCAGGTCCAGAGAGGCAAACTGATTTGCCCATGACCACACAGTTTCTTCCCAGACCAGTATTAGGTATAGTGATATAACATCAACAAATAATCTAGATATCTACTTTAAGTAAAGTTCACATTAATTTGGTGACACATAGATGAAACATAAAATGACAATTTACATGAAATCATGCTTTGTTCTCTATTTTTAAGAGCTGGTTAGAATAAAATTATGAAAGATAATTTCAGGCCATTTCCCACAAGAATTATTGCCAAATCTTAAAATCTTAAAATCTTCAGGCCAGATCAGTATGTATAAGTGTCTGTGAATGCAATCAAAGTGACTTCTACGTTCTTTCAGGTAAAACTACTTTGTACCACTTTGGAACTGATAAGCATATACTTATAATAATAATACTATTACTACTAATAAAGAAAACCCTGCTAACGATATCCAATCTAAAAAGCTAAACCATTGATAAGTTATAAATATAGAAATTGCTGCTCAATATCCATTCTTTTTTTTTTTGGTGAGGCAATTGGGGTTAGGTGACTTGCCCAGGGTCACACAGCTATTTAAGTGTCAAGGGTCTGAGGCCTGATTTAAACTCAGGTACTCCTGAATCCAGGGCTGGTGTTCTATCCACTGCACCACCTAGCTGCCCTGATAATAATCGCTGACATTTATATAGTATTTACTGTGTCAAGCACTATGATGAGAGCTTTACAATCATTATCTTATTTAATTCTTACTTTTTATTTTATTTTTAAAAAATTTTTTGGGGGGTTGGCAATGAGGGTTAAGTGACTTGCCCAAGGTCACACAGCTAGTAAGTGTCAAGTGTCTGAGGTTGGATTTGAACTCAGGTCCTCTTGACTCCAGGGCCAGTGCTCTATCCACTGCGCCACCTAGCTGCCCCTTTTTTTCAACATCCATTCTTAAAGTGCTAAAATGGGAAAGGAAAGGGGAGAGAGGGTTAGTAATGATTTTCGAGTCAACTTGTTAGCAGAGAACATAAATTCCATTTTGGGTTGATAAGTACTTAGATACTTTTGCATGTCAAAATACTTGTGGAAAATGGTAATGGATTTTCAAAACCATGTGCAATTTAAAAAAAGATGTGGTATAATAAAAAAAAAGAAAACTTTTATACATAGGATTTTATTTTGTACTGCTAAAACAATTTCATTATAGGCCAAGGGAAAGAGAAAGAAAAAAGATAAAACCACCACATTTAGCAAATTGCCAAAGCTTTTCCACTTTTGCTCCTTTTTTTTTTGAATCAGGATTTTTCATCTGGTAGATTATTGTCATATCCCCTTTGAAAACAGACAAGATGCTTACCATATATCAAAGATTACAAGCTGCTACTAAAAGAAAAACTTTACACATTCACTGTACATCTAGGCTGGAAAACTGTCCTGCATGAAAAATATACTTAGAAATCATGTCAATAAATGAAAAACACACAAAACATTATTATGTTTAAGAAAAAGATTAAAGTCCTCATAATGTGTCATTGAATTTGGATATTAATTCTTTGCGGTGCTATTTTGACACATATTAATTCCTCTTGTATTTACTCATACTGTGATTTTATCTACAGTATTCATTAAGGCAAACAACTAATGCATTTCTGAAGAGGTGTTATGGAAATTGTGTTCAAACAGCAAACATTTGGCATTAAAATAGGTTAACACATATATAGCTTCTAGTAATATACATCAAGCATTCTTCTTGGACTTGGATAGTAACAAGAAAAAGATGAACATGCTAACAATGTCAAAAAGGTTTAAAATTCAGTGTCCAAGCAATTCCTAACAATGCTTCTGTAAGTCATTGTTTTCAAGCTCTAAACAGTATAGAAGTTATGCAAATGCATTAAAGAATTCTAGCTTGGCAAATACACCCAAGCAGGTTATTAAACTATATATACAGAAAGTAAATGATAAATACAGAATTAAGAGACCTTCTGTTTTTCTTTATAGCTTTGAAAATTGACAAACTTTTTGAGGACAGTTCTACAATATTAAACATTAGGTAACCAGAGGTGCTTGGGAAACCTAACTACACAAACTGATTTAAAATACTCCAATGACTTCTGTAGTGTTTAATACAATTCAGTTTGTAGTCAAGGGCACACGACAACATTTAACAAAAATAATCACATCAATTGAACTAGAAATCAAATGCAAATATATATGAATACAATCTCCAAAATCTGTCTTTGAAGTGAACATTAACCATTTATTCAAAGTTATACAAGAATTTGAAGGATAAAGTCTTCTGTGACATAAAGCCATTTTGCAATAGTTTCATGTCTCAGCTGAGCAGTGGGAGATAGGGTGAAAGAACAAGTTAGTAGGCCCATTCAGGCAGCTTGAAAGTAAAAATAGGCTCAACAGCAGCCTCCACCAGCTTGTTGTCCTCCCTGACTGCCAGCGTGTGTTGCATTAGTAGCAGCATGCTGAGGGCCGATTTTAATGCCATTTGCCTGAAATAATTAAAAGGGGGAAAACAGTGAATTTCATCTGGGAAAAAACAGACCTGTAATATATAAAATCAGATTCTTAGAAAGGCTTTTCTTTAATTCATCTTACTTGCCACATTACAAAATTTAGCAAGTACTCATGCCGAGTCATAATTAGAAATGTCAAATTGACAACAAGGACCTTTTCCTGTAAAAAAACCAAAACACCATGGCATTTTATTTAAAAACACCTGCTAACCAGAACAGGCCTGTACAGAGTAAATAAAAATTACTGAAAATTGTGGGGGTATTTTATGATGAGTTTCTTGTAATGTAAAATCTTTTAAACATAATGTTATTTCAAAACAAATTTTCAAAGAGAAAAATACTTAAAGCCCATGACGCTATAAAACTATAATATAAAACGTCTCCTTTCTCCACAGCATTTCCTTCTGTTGCATGTTGAATCAGCTGTACAGGCTAGGGGCATACGAGTGTTCTATGTCATCAATAATTTCTGTGATCCCCAAAGACATGGCAACTGGCCAAGAAGCCCCACACAGCGGATTTCTTTCATTCATCAAACTCACACTTCTATCTTAACCCTCACTCCCTCAAGTGGATTTCACCTAAAAACACAGCACTTTGAGAAAAGTAATACAGTAGCTTCAGAAATTAAGCTCTTAAGGAAACTTTGCGTCACAGTAAATCTCAGATTTATAGTGCTTGGCAGTTGTTCTGCAACACTAGTAGCCTTGGGGTTTCTGGCACTAGCTCAGTATTGACAGCAGCTGATGTGGTTTCTTTTCGCTCTTTTGACTCCTCTTTAATAAAAAGCATGCCCTATGGCTCATTGGTTTTGCCCCCTCTGGGCTGGTAGCAACTTCTTGAGGAATCAAGGAGCCAGACTTGGCATTAAGCCAAATAAATAGCACGGACTGTTGGCTCTTGACAGCATATTGCAATCAAAGCTCCATAAGGCACAGTAAAGCAGTCAGCTACTATATGAAACTAGACAGAAACAATGAAGGGGCCTTTTTAAATAGAGGCCCCAATTACTGTTCAATTTATATGGCATCATTCTCTGAATGGCATCTCCTTTAAACTAACAACACGTCCTATAAGTCACATTAATAAATAAAAAAGTACATTATTTTTAAAACCATAAAGATTTATGAGCATGAATGCACATATCATAAATTATAAGGAATTTACTTTGTTCTTTAGAAAAAAGCATATCACATTATTTTCTACATAAGAGAATTGTTGAAATAATTAGAGCTTTGTTTATGCTTAGGCCAAGGGGTACAAATAGCTAGTTTTACTCTATACAGTGTTTTCATGACTTTTAAAATTGCTGGAAAAACCTTTATTTTTCTTCCTCTAACCATGCAAGTACTAAGAGAGTGAACAAAAAGTTCACAAAATGTTTATGTAATATGAATACGAGACCATTCAACAAATAATTAACAGTGACTACTATGTGCAAGACACTTTGCTAGGCATTTGAAGGGATCCAAAGGTAACTAAACCATCTAGTCTGTATTGCATGGAGCTCATTCTTGTAGGGGTACATGACAGATCCCTTGTAAAAACTCTAAAGTGTATCATATGATCAGTGCACAGTGAGGCTTATCTCCTTAGGTCAAACACAACCTCATGCAGAAACTTTTAATTGTATGCTTTATAGCTACAAATTTTACAATGCATAGCCTAAAATCAGTTCAAGAGAATTTTATTTAAACTCACAACAGTATACAGTAATTCAGTGTCCTGAAAACCTGATGTGTTGCATTTAGTATAATTTCCAAAGTGCACCGGATAGCTCAGAGAGCAGTACATCTGTTATCTGCCTCTCTTCACCTATATACTGGAAAATTATTCCTGAAAGCAGATGACACCATATGGACAAGTGGATGAAAGTGGATTTTCTTTCCTCTTTGGGGGATTTATATTATTTTGTGTTGGTGCATGGATGGATAGGGTCACTTACTTTGATCCGTTTTTATCACAACTTTTAGTGACACTCTACTATAATGGCAAGCATAAGCATGCAAATATCATTAGATAGATCAAGTCTTTAGTTTGTTTATGAAAACCTTGTGCCATGTAGGTTTTTAATAAATTTCATATAATGTCCAAGATTTTTGTTATGAAATTCATGCATTCTAGAATTGATGTTTTATATGGTTTGTGGGTTTTTTTTTAATCACGAAACTAAATATTAGACAATGAAGGAAATTACCTCATTATTAATGTCAAAAACTCCTTCTTGGATTTTTTCATAAATTTCTTTTGCTGTATTAATAAATGCCTAAAATGTAAAAAAAAAATAAGATTAGATTCTTTGAAAAAATAAACACCTATAGTTTATAATAAAAAAGTAAAAATAAGTTACAAATGTAGAATACCTATGTAATCAGGGTAGATCATTTAACAGTAAAGAATATCACTTTTTGCAGTATCAATTGTAATTTCTAAACTAGTTAACAACTTTATTCAATAAGAGTGTTTATAGTAGTAATATTCATTCGGCTTTACATGACAGGCTCACAGCAGGGTCAAGAAAACAAGACAACACTATTCAAATTTTATATCACTTTGAATAGTTTTTAACATTTTCTCCCACAATATGACTAAGTTGTACTTTCAATTAATCTACAATAAAATTAATCCAGAACAAATACTATACTGTACAACATATAAATAGAAATTAGTTACAAGTTAAAAAAAGGAATACAGATGAAGTATATGAACCCAATAACAGCTAGAGGACATTGTAATTGACAATGTGACAAAGTGTAGTTAATACTATCAATAATGCACATTGAATTCCTTCAACCTGAGTTTATAAAAATTCATGCAAGGATTCTTTCCTCTCAGCAGAAGCCCACTACTACTGATATAGATCTAACTCAAATATAAAAAAGTAAACAGGATTCATGGAGAGGAACAAATCATACCCCGAGTCATTTCTACACTGGAAGCATTTGACTGCTGAACTTGCCACCAGAGCTTTGTTTCCTAATTAACAGGACTGATATGTTTTCACCTTTAAAGGCCTTACAGCTCCCCAGAGTAATCAATCTACTGCAGCTCAATTACTGCACCAAGCACACACCATAGCCAGCGAAGGAGACTTAAACGACTGCGGCAGGAGTGGAGAGATATGAATATGCATAAACTCTAAGTGGGTGATCGAATCATCGCAGAGGGTCATGAGAATTTGCAGCAAAATAATGAGAAGAATTAATCATTGCAGATTCACAAGGCACTTAGGAAGTGAGTACCTTTTAAAATGTGTGCTGGAGTTGCAAAGAAAAAACTGGCTTTTATCCAACTTTGAAAAGATCCACAGTCTTCAAAATTGAAGTTTTCCCATATAAAAAGGGAAAACCTCCTACACCCTTATCTTTATTTCCAATCACATTTCAATTACTATGATGGCCTTATAAACCTGAATTAAAAAACTATAGCCAAGAGCTTTACACATTCACAAAACTAGACTTGCTAGTGGGGAAACAACTATTTCACATTTAACTAAAACATAAGAACCACAAAGTCCTAGAAAAGTATAGCTTCACATTGAGCACAAATTTACACTTTACCAGACATTGTTAAATGTGTCAAATTATGTAAATAAATTGCCCTCTTGCTAAGTTAGCTGAATCTATTTGAAATTAAAACAGTGAAGCTGAATCAAGAGAACTGTGCTATTTAAAATTTCATGAGTTACTAAATAAATTTATTATACTTAGTCTCTAAGATTTCATTTGGTAACAACTTTGAAGTGCCCCTATAACTAATGGACTAAAGATGTGTGTATTTTATAGTCAGAAGATGTAGAACGCTTTCATTGTAATAAAGTTATTCTGGATACCTTTTTTTTTAAAAGCTCCTATAACCTCAAGCACAGCCTTTAGAAAAAAGGGAAATCAACATATTAACCACTAGTTTGCCAGGCTTGACAATTATAATGAGAAAGCAAAAGAGCAACTCCTAATCACAACCCTGACTAACTCAGAGAAAAATGCTACATTGATGAAAATGGTGACATTATTCAACCACAAAACGCACCACCTCAAATGTAGAATTCTTTAATAGGTAACGTTTATGTCGTTCTTCATGTTTTACAAAATAATTTACATCTTAGATGATCTGAACTTCACAATGACCCTGTAAAGCAGGTAGTATAATGATCACTGCTCATATTTTGTAGCTGAAGAAGCTAAAGCTCATTGAAGGTAAATGACTTGCTATACAGGTCAAACAGCTACTGAAATGGGAGCAGGGATTCAAACTATGGTCTTTTGATTCAAAATCCAGTGTCTTTCCACTACACAATAGCTATAATCTCTACATATCAAACAAAGGTATCTTTTTGTGATTATTTCACATTCTATGAAGCCTCATAAGGAAGAGTATTTTTTTGAACTCTAGATGACAAGAGACATTGTACCAGTTGGCATTAATTTTTCAAACTATCTTTGGATAATCCTTATACATTTTATTTAGTTTTTTTATTTTATTTATTTTATTTAGTATCTATATTATTTAGTATTATTCATCTATTTGAAATGAATAATGGCTTCAAACTAAAAAGTGCACACTTTGAGATAACAAACTGTTAATATTTAGCAAAATTAATTTGACTTACATAATAGAAAAATACTTTAAAAATAATATTTTACATAGCCTTGGAAAATGATTCTTTGTGTTTCAATTTCACAAAATGCTGACTTTTGTGGTGACAGGTCATATCTTATGAAGCTTATTTACAAAAATATTTTATTTATTGGAAGAAATAAACAGGTAATGTAACATGTTCCAAAGCGTGAAGATAAATTAATATAATCATATCAAACTGAACACTCTTACCACTGCTATTTAACATAAGCAGGAAATCTAAACGGAGTCTCAATTGTAAATTGCCTTGCCCAAAATCTTATTTCTTTTTTTTTCTTTTTTTTTTTTAGTGAGGCAATTGGGGTTAAGTGACTTGCCTAGGGTCACACAGCTAGTAAGTGTTAAGTGTCTGAGGCTGGATTTGAACTCAGGTACTCCTGACTCCAGGGCCGGTGCTCTATCCACTGCGCCACCTAGTTGCCCCCAAAATCTTATTTCTTAACAACGACAGTAACATTTTACTTATCTAGATGTCATTTATACAACTTCAACTACTTGGAATACACCTGAGAATCAAGAAACAAAAACTTTTGAGAAATCAAGGTAGGTGTTAAAAAGCTCACATACTTACCAAGCACAGGCTATTGTTTTGCCTCTTTGTAATCCCCAGTGCTTAGTACGGTGCCTGGCATATAGAAGGTGCTTAATAAATGTTTACTGACTCATTTTAGACATGATTTAAAAAAATATTGCTTATTTTATTTCCTATATTACAAAATATTTAAAGCAGGGTGATAGTGGCAAAGTAGAGCTTCAAAGGGCAAGTTAATTGATACCAGCCACAATAAGTGGACAACTGAGAGTGAGAATAGACGCAATACAAGAATACAGGGGGCAGCTAGGTAGCGCAGTGGATAGAGCACCGACCCTGGAGTCAGGAGTACCTGAGTTCAAATCTGGCCTCAGACACTTAACACTTACTAGCTGTGTGACCCTGGGCAAGTCACTTTACCCCAATTGCCCCACAAAAAACAAAAAACCAAACAAAAAACCAAACAAAAAACCAAACAAGAATATAAAACCTTTTAAAAAACAAAACACAAAATCCCAACAGTGTGGTACCATTTCTTACTAGTGTCACTGTATAGAAACACTTCACAGTGATGGCTCAGCAATCAAAAAAAGGGAAAAAGGGAAATATTCAAAATGTAGTTAGAAATATATTTAGTAAAATGGTTAAATAAAATAAAAATGGCATTGCCAGGTTTAATTTTCATTCACCTGATTCCTACTACTTGGAGTAACACTGGACAAGTTATTCAATCCCTCTAGGTCTCAGTTTCCTTTTCTAGAAAATGAAGGGTTGGACTAGCTGACAAGATCCTTTTACAACTCTAAATCTATGATCATATAATCTGTGTGAATTTTTAAGTATTACCCAGTCCAAGCCTATAAAATAATTGATTTAGGCATAAAATCTTTAACGAAAGCATCATATAGAGACCATTAAGAACTACAAAATGTGTTTTCATGGGAAGTTATGACACTCAACAATTCAAACTAATAGTTCATTTCCCAAAAAGGTCAATTTTGTCCTGGACAGTTGCCTAGAACAGTGCTAGGTTAAGTGACTTGTCCAGGATTACACAACCAGTATATGTTATAGAGGAACTTGAACCCAGGACTTTCTGATCTTGTGACTGGCTTTTATCATGTTGTCTTGTTTTATATCTGTAACTGATTTTAGAAACAACAATGTCTTCAAGGCCTAGATAAGTCCATGGCAATGAAACTTTTGCTTCCATTGATTCTATATCAACATTTCTTCTTCGTCAATATTAAACACATGAAGGTAAAAAAACAGTTCTCTCTAAGACACCTTGATTAGATTCCAGGTCTTTTTATTTCTAGTCTCTTGCCTATTAGCTCATCTTTTAAGTCCTGGGAACAATACCTGGGTGACTTTGCCCAGTATATATATATCATTCTTATTTTTAAATATTTTTTTTACCACATATTACAATACTTCTATAGGCATATACTGAAGCATTAAAAACAAAACAAAACAAAACAAAAAACACACACATGAGGCAAGAAAACCTGGTGCTTACTCTTGTTGAACTAACAATCCGGTTGAGGAACATACACACATTGCGCGCGCGCGCGCGCGCACACACACACACACACACACGCAATGGCAACAGATCCCAGACTACAGTAAGTGAACTTTCACTCAAAGATTACAAGTCAAGGTTGAGGTGGTTACCATAAAAAAACTCCCCCCAAAACAAGGTCATAAGCTACCTTAAAATAGGTCATTCAAAAAAGAAAAAAATATATGTTAAGTTGAAACACATGATACTGTGGGGTGAGATGCACACACACAGTTAAAATATATACAAGTACAAAAATACTGAAATCCCTTCCCCATCACAACAGTAATATATGAATTTTGTCTTTGTGTAACATACTGCCATCTGGTGGCTATAATGAAGTTACCAAAGCTCATTAAACATTTCTTAATAAACAAACACCAAAGAGAATGATGTGCTCTGAAATAGACAAGGGCATATGTATTTTTCAAGGCTCAGATAAAAGGCTGCGAGATAACGGATAGGGTGCAGTTTCATATTCTTCCCAATTCCTTTTAAACACAAGGATATAACCAGGTATCAACTGACTGGTTTCATTTGCATCCTTTCCCATTCCCTTGTCAAGCATTAGGTAGAAATGTAGATGATCAGTTGCTTGACAAGGGGAAGGGAAGGAAGTGAATGAAACCTTTTAATTCCAATAATTTTTTAGCAATCATTTTAATTACTAACTCAAGTGTGGGTATTATAAAATTTAAGCTCTTTGTAAAAACTGATGAGTGTTACGGGGCTGTACTTTCAGCTGACATTGCCACAGTCACGGCCCTTCTTTTACACCATTCCAGGTTATGTCTAATTCCCGATTTCATTTTTCATAGTATGACATTACCATAAAAGAATAGTCTCTAGAAAACTTGTCTGGAACAAACTTATCTCACAGATATCATGTGCTCTCCTATATAATGTTTTTGCCTTTACTTAATTCTGATTCCTTAGTTCTGTTTCTGGAAAGCCTTTCCTATCTCTAATGGCAATATTGCTTTGGTTTCTGCACCCACATATATTAATCATGTTTCCTGGTCTTCTGGTTATTGGATTTTCCTCATGCAGCCTAAAATTCTTCAGGACAGTTCAAAGAAGGTAGATCTGCTCAAATCTTATTAATATTTTCTGTTTTCTCTGTCAGGAAGTTTCTCTATTAGTCAAAACTGGCAAATTTGGTGTTAAGTTTCATAAAATATGCCAGAGGCAAACATGAAAAATATACTAAAAATTTTACAAACAAATGCAGTGGGGGTAGAGGAGAAAGTACCCCAGGTCATAAGGACCCAGATGCTAGGGAAGCTGCTGCCCTGGAAGAACAGAATATGGTAGGTATTCTGGGTAGGACTGCTCACCCAGGATGTTGCCATCAGGGGAGGAAGCAATGCTATGGTAGCTTCCTATTTTAGTCTTTATTGCTATTCAAGTGGTAAACTCACTTATTTCTACGTCAGTATCCTAGGACAAAACCCTGGTCACACACCCTAAAGCATCAACTGACTGGGGGGGGGGGGACACACGGGGCAATGAGGGTTAAGTGACTTGCCTAGCATCACACAGATAGTAAGTGTTAAGTGTCTGATGCTGGATTTGAAGTCAGGTCCTCCTGAATCTAGGGCCGGTGCTTTATCCACTTCGCCACCTAGTTGCCCCCAATATCAACTGACTGTAGGACTTGGAAGGACAGAACGAAAATTGCTAATGTAAAAAAAAAAAAAGATAAGAAAGGAGAAGGTTAAGAAAGTACCTTGACTGCCCTTAAGAGAGCCTTGAAAAAGGCCCAGATAAACTATATCTGAGAATAGGAAAGCAATAGGTACTGTCAGTACTTTTCGAACGATTCTAGAGAAAAGGGTACTTTCATGACTGGTGAAAGGCAATACTGTCCTGGTTTTCAAAAAATGAAAGACTGTTGCATCTGTAAACTAATAGGCCAGTGACCCTGACTATGATTCCCAGCAAAACACTAGAATGTACTCTTGCAAAGATTAGTGAACACATAGAAGTGGTAAGAACAAAGATCAATCATGACTATTAGAAACAAGTGGTACCAGACTACCCTCATTTCTGACAGGGTAACTCAAATGAAAGATAAGGGAATGCTGTAGATAGAATTTACCAAAATTTCAACAAAGCAATGGATAAATTCTATTTCTATGGTTATTCACTTCTCAAATCTACCTTTCACCATTCAATGTCAACTTGTAAATGTCTCCAAAGCAGTGTCCCAGGGATTTGTGCTTGGGTTCAGTAACCAGACCTTAGAGTACTCATTATTAATTCAACTTCAGCTTATAAGGTCATGGAAATGCATTATACAAAGGAAAACACAAACTAGGCTATTCTTTAGATAAAGCTGGAAGGGACCCCTGAAGTCAACTAGTTCCACCCCTTCATTTTACAAATAAGGAAACTTGAGGCTAAGGAAGTTTAAATGACTTGCCCAAAGTCATATAGATTGTGCCAGACATGAACTCAGGTTCTCTTACTCTTGAGTCAATGCTGGTGTTATTGTGAACAATATTCCCCCAGTGTTATTCAACTCCCTACCACCTCCCTAAGTGATGGAAATGATGGTAGTAAAGGAGCAGAAATGGGGGCAGAGTGCTAATAAAATCATATCCTTTTCAAACAATTTAAAAAATGTTCTTAAATACAACATCTAAACATACAAAGAAATTCTACCAAGAGGAGCTTCCAGAGGATCTTTTTTTTTTTTTTTTTTGCAGGGCAATGAGGGTTAAGTGACTTGCCCAGGGTCACACAGCTAATAAGTGTCAAGTGTCTGAGGCCGGATTTGAACTCAGGTACTCCTGAATCCAGGGCCGGTGCTTTATCCACTGCACCACCTAGCTGCCCCCACCAGAGGATCTTTTAAACCTGAGAACTGTGAACTTGGTCTTGTTAAAGCAAATATTCTGATAACTATTTCAATATAATAGTTTCCTTTCTACTGCTATGTATTTTATTTTATTAATTTAAAAAACATTATTTTGAGCAGAGGTCCGTAAGCTTCACTAGACAGCCAAAGGGGTCCGTGACGCAAAAAAGGTTAAGAATCCTTGCTCCAAATTAAATAAGCATATATTTTAGTACTTGGTTTCTTTAATGTGAGGGTGCACACAGGATAGGGTAGTGGAAAAATATGTTGAATAATATAGTTAGGGATTAAGAAATGCAAGTGTTGCCTAAGGCCTATCTTTAGAAGCATCATGTGTATCTGAAGAATACTTTCTTCAAGCAGTTGGAAGGCGATGAACATAGCAAGCACTGAACAATATGACAGAAAAGAAATAAAAAATGACTGATTACTGATGGGGGTAAAGGTTGGTCAGTTCTCAGCTGTCTGTGTACTCAGATCATAAACTAGGTATGTCAGTAGTCAAAATAAACACCAAAAGATGAAGAGAAAATGAGATTGCATATAATTTTAATAATTCCAACCTAACCTATTGTTCCTGAAGCTAAAAATGGAGGATACAGTAAAAACAATGACTCCAATGACCATTTCCTGCACACATTTGTAAAGCAGCAGCCTAAAAGAAAAGCCTGAAATTTTGTATTAACTGCTTCATCCAATCAACATCTGATCTCTTTGATAAACTGTTCTCATATAGCAGCCAAAGGCAGTGCTGACCTAGACTAAGAATTTATCTGCTAAATATTGAAGAAGTATGAGGAAGATATGAACAGCAATGTTTTATAAAAGTAGCAAAAAAGCAAGACAGTAGGAAAGAAGCTTAAAGAAAAACTTGATGTAAAAACTAAATGAGAGTATCTTATGAGCATTTATAGCTGAATCTGGAAAGAGGATATCAAATAAACTGGAAAATGGAACACATCTGCCAGCATTTCTATAGCAATATCATTTCTATTCCTGCAGACACAATAACTAGATCCTAAAACTTCAGTCTCACATGCTAAATAGTTCTGGTTATACAGAATATCCTGTGCACAATCCAAATGGAAGTGAAATTCTCTACAGATAATAAGTTCTTCTAAATGCTTCAATTTGCATACAACATTGTGTAGGACTCATCACTCTCTAGATTATTAGGTCTCATCAATGTGATTCATAACCACTCCAAAGAGTTCTCCTTAAAATTACATAACATTTAACAACCTTAAGGTGCTTTCTGAAACCAATAGTTTCCTGGTAATGCTATGTGGCCTTAAGTCTTGGAAATGATGACTTGGAACATTGATATCACTGAAATCAAAATCTGTGATAACCCAAAAGGCAATGGAGATAATTCATGGTGGGAAAATTAGTTTTTGGTGAATTATCAATAAAAACATGCACACCAAGAGTATTGTCTAGGAAATGAAAAAGGAGGTAGGCCAGTCATATAGTTAGATCAAAGGGTAAGATGAGTAGCCAAGCTGTAATATTTACGTAATGTTGAAGGAACTAGAGGGAGGCAACCAGAGTGTTGGGTAGAGCCTTTATGAAAGATTTAGTGATGGATGTAGGGCAGAAATTATATAGGAGGTGTTGATGGGTTGTAATCTACAAAAATATTAGAGATTAGGATAACTCACAAGGTTACAAACCTGGGTGAATGTGAGGATGATATTACTCTATAAAGAAATGGAATTTTTGTTGTTGTTACTGTTGGGGAAGGAGCATGTTTTGGGATCACTAAAAAGGAGTGGGGGAAGTACCCCAGTGAATGGTTTGGAGACAGTGGGGAAGTGAGGTGGAGGCATGGATCTGGGCAATACAATGCATAAACTCACCTATCAGATCTCCAGGTAGTTCTAGAGAGTCCAAATTCCTGATGGGAGTAGAGGAGAAATGGAGATGCAATGTAAGGTGAAACCTCACCTATAAGAGCCCAGGGTGTTCCAGGGATAGAGTCCAAGCTTCTCTAGCGAAGGTGAGGGTGTGTATGTGTGTTTGTGTGTGTGTAAGTAAGTAGCAGAGAGATTAATGTTGTCATTAAGTGGCACAGTGTGAGAAAGCATAGAGGAAATTTGAATCCAGGTCTTCTAAATCTCACACTCTTTCCACTGCTCCACTTAGAAGAATTGCTGTCAATTCTCAGAGGGTACAGTTACGATACAGATAATCAAGAAATAATGAACAGACCTGAAAGTACCAGAAAACACCAAATGTTTAATGGATGCCTATTATGTGCAAAAGTAATGACTGATACCCCATAGTTGCTAAGCCCTTTATAATTGTTGAAATGCTTTTGTATATACTGCCTCATTTTATTTTTGCATCAGTCACAGGAGATGGGCAGGAAAAGAAAATTATTTCCAATTTACATCTGAGGAGACTGAGTCTAGGAAAAGTTAAATGATAAAAGTCACACTGCTAGTTAGTTCTAGATGTCATCTGTTGATATTTTTGCCCAGCCACCACCATCTCTACCCCTAACTCCACACTCTTCTTTCCAAAAATAAATAAGAAAGGGCTCAGAAATCAGCAATCAGAACAAATGAAACAAAATCTGACATCCAGCCTTTCATAATTCTACTGCTTCTGTTTGTATTTCTTATGTATAGAGTGGAGTATATATACAGTCTTATGAGTAAAAGGATTCCACTAAAGCCTTCTTTCAATGTCTTATTGTGGCATGATCTGACCCTAGGCTCCATGCTACATTATCCAAGCAAAGCTTAAGTTCTTGTGCTATTAACCTTATAACCCTGACCCTGTGAGATACTGCCAGACCACAAAGGTTTTAAACATAGATCCAGTGATGGACTGTGTGTATGTAAGGACCACTCTACCACTAGTGGTGAATGTCTCCTTCTATATTGATAGAAGGAGACATTCACCAACAGTGGGTTGGCCAAAGGAAATCATTAAAATGTCTATTTAATGTGTGGAGTACTTGGTCTGTATCACTAGAGGGAGTTAAGATAGATGAAATTACCAACTCTTTTGAAATATTGAATTTTTAAAAAAGAACCTCACTTCTCCATTTCATCTAAAAGAATCATCCATATCAATTCCAATACCACTCAACTATTAATGTTAACATTAAAATTGCCTTTTTATGCAGCAATTAATCCTTTATTCCTTGGAACTAATACTTAAGTCCCCTTTATCATTTTACTTCCTAGTAAAGTCTTTGATCAAATTGCTCAATCTTACATGAAGAAGGTCCCCAGTAAAGCCATTCACAGTAGTCTCCTCAGTTGACTCAACTTAAAATGCTCTAAGAAAAGTTAAGAAGGAAATTCATACCATTTGTCCCATACCTTTCCTTTAACCTTATTCTCTGTGTAGAAATGGAAACATTTCTAGCTTAACCTTTAATATGACATTTCTATTACATGTATATATTCTATTGTATATTGTATGTATGTATATGAAATAAAATAAATTCTATATATCATTTGGCTCATGTCCTGTTTTGAAAGTCGTTTTGAGTATTCAAAAGATTTTTATTCTAAAAGTCTAATAAAGTCAACTCAGAGTACACTATACTAACCTCTTCCAATAATTTGATATTAGGGAGGGACAGTCTTGTGATTTTCCCCCCATGACACTAAACTGCTTTGCTTCATTGCTTAGTCTTGGGATTCCTCTCTCATTGGTGAGATATAAATTCCTGACACATGAAATGGCTGAACTCATTCAAATTCTGATTAGGCTGTCAAAGTAGTATAAAAAAGGATATTTTACTCATAATGTAGCTAAGCACTACTGGAAACAGTATAACAATATATTATTGTAGTAACTATTATAGTTCAGTTACATTAAAAGGGCTTTGAAAGAAAAATTGGGGATCTGACTACAAGGGTTATAATTACAAAGCGCCAACAAACCACTTCCCAATTACAAAGTGTCCACTAGGGTACCACCAGACTTGGGTCTTAGTTTTCCCCCACATTCAGCATCTCCCTTTTCTACTCTCCTGCATACTTCCCATCCCTTTCTACCCTTACCTTCATCTCTTTCCTGCTTTCTCATCATCTCAAGATAATTTCTCTCCCCTCCAAGGTATCAATTAGAGCTAATATAGCTAATATAATAAACTTATCTTACTGATGGGAGAATTCTTCCCAATTCCTTAGCCACAAATGTGCATGATAACACGGGCTTTCTATAGACAAGTTACCTGGTTTTCTCAACTCATATAAGAACACATACCTTTAAAAAAATTGGTATAAAACAAAATATTAATTAAATTACTGAAAAATATCTCTAGTGTCAATTGAAAAAATTATATGTTAGATATGAAGCTCTTCAGACAGTTACATTTTACATGACTATTGCATATGATTTTTATACATATCTAAATCCTGTAAAGGTTGGATCCACCCAAAATACTACTGGCTTTCTTTTAGTTTTCTTAATAGCACATTGCTATCAATGCAACACTTAAGCCTATTTGTTTTCCCTAACTTTGTTTTGTTTTGTTTTTTGTGGGGCAATGAGGGTTAAGTGACATGCCCAGGGTCACACAGCTATTAAGTGTCAAAAGCCAGATTTAAACTCAGGTCCTCTTGAATCCAGGGCTGGTGCTTTATCCACTGCACCATCTAGCTGCCTCCTGTTTTCCCTAATTTTATCTACATGACAGGCCTACCTCCATTTCCCAATTGTTCATGTGTATTCTTATACTCAAGCCACCACTGATAACTTGTTATAGAATATTTACAGCTACCACATGCCTTTCTATTGCTTTTCTAACTTCAATTTTGATTCTTCTGAGATTATTTGGCTATGATTCAGAGTCATATACCATCACCAAGAGATTACTGATGTTAAAAAGATGGGCTTTGAAGAATTGAGTGGCTTGGGATCACAATTCTCCAAAGACAATTTAGCCAAGCCTCTTAAAAGGCTGCTATCCTGAAAAGCATTCTGGTTTATTAGAAATAGTGCTGGACATGTGGTAAAGGAGAATTGAGGTCAAATCCTAGTGGCTCTGACACTAACTATATGTAATCTCCCCCCTAATTTGTTGCTATAGTTAGAAAAGGTCAACAAATAATAAGAAATATAGCTATCTGATTTGATGCCTGATTAAAAAAACAAAACTAAGAATATTCCATTATTTCTTCCACAATCTTATTCAGGAATATTCCCTGGTGTCAGATTGTCTGTTTGAACTCAACTGTACTAATCTCACATAGGACCCCTCTGAATAGAGTGTTTAGAGCTTCAATATTACTAAGAATGTTAATGATATGCAAAAGTGTGTTTTGTTTTCATCTAGTCTAGTTACAGAGTATCCTAATTCAAACTAGTTATATGACAGATAAAATACAACAGGATTAAATACAACTAAATATATAATGACAGAGAGATGCCAGATGTAGATGGACTTTATCATGGAAGTTGCAACATTTGGGGGAGCAGAGAACCTTGTGATATATTTTTTTTTCCTATGAAGATACTTCAATGAAGAATCTGGGACTAGAGAGCCCTCAGATTAGAAGCTATCCTTGAAAACTGAGAAAAAAATTGAGGATTTTCAGTATAGGCCTTTCATCTCTGAAGTCTCTATTCTGTTTCTTTTTTCTTTTCTTTTCTTTCTTTTTTTTTTTTGGTGGGGCAATGGGATTAAGTGACTTGCCCAGGGTCACATAGCTACTAAGTTTGAGGTGTCTGAGGCTGGATTTGAACTCAGGTCCTCCTGATTCCAGGGCCAGTACTCTATCCACACTGTGCCACCTAGCTGCCCCTCCATTCTATTTCAAAGTTTTTATCTGTTGACTTTCATAAGGCAGTATATAAAACTTGTTTTATTTGCAAATATTGTTATTTATGAAAAACTTAACTATAAGCATAGTAACATTATTTTAAACTGTCACCTTTATTAAGCCAATCTAAACAATATGGGTTCTTAATTTCTTTTCACTTCGAGTCACATCTCCTCAAGTGTTCTATTTGTTTTAAAGCTAGATACTAAAATCCATAATAAGCACAAGAAAAAGAAGCAACAAGTCTTTAAATTTCGGGGCAAATTTGAATAAATCACTTTTATGGTTTCTGCTCTGAGAGATCAGAGATGGTAGAAGGGAAAGTTGTTATACAAGGTAAAGAACACTAATAGCTAGCATTTATATAGTGCATGAAGGTTGGCAAAGCACTTTACAAATATTATGTCATTGGATCCTCACAACAACCCTATGAGATAGATGCTATTATTATGCCCTGGATTCAGGAAGACCTGAGTTCAAATTCGACCTCAGACACTTGACACTTACTAGCTGTGTGACCCTGGGCAAGTCACTTAACCCTCATTCCCACCCCACCCCCAAAACAAACAAAAACCAAAAATATAATCAATGGGAGAACCATAGAAGGTTCTTGAGCAGAGAAATGATACTGTTAGATGTACTTTAGGCAAATTATTTTTGCAGCTGTATGAAGAATGGTTTAGAGAGGGAAAAAGTCTGGAAATTTGGGAGTCCAATTAGAAGGTTGTTGCAATAGTCCACATGAGAGGCAAATCTAATCTATTTTTTGTGGGGCAATGAGGGTTAAGTGACTTGCCCAGGTTCACACAGCTAGTAAATGTCAAGTGTCTGAGGCAGGATTTGAACTTAGGTTCTCCTGAATCCAGGGCCGGTGCTTTATCCACTGAACCACCTAGCTGCCCCCCCCCCCTTTCTCTTTATACAACTTGCCCATGGTTACTTGGTAGTATGTTAGAAGCAAGGTTTGAATCTAGGTCTTCCTGATGCCAAGGACAGTCCATCCCTCTATACACACAGTCTCCCAGGCTCTGGAATTTAAGGGAATTTTGTTGTTGTTCAGACTTGTGATTTCATTAGTACATTTCCTGAAGAAATTGTCTACTAATCCATAACTGTTCTGCAACTTAAGGTCAGAGTTGTTGGGGAAAATGAGTGATGAACTGACTTGCCCAAAGTCACATTGCCAGTATGTATCAGAGGTGGAACCTGTATAGAGGTAATCCTGATTCTGAGGATGGTTTTCTATCCACTTCAATAAACTGCATTTTAATGGGTTCAGATCTACTGCTTTTTTGCTACTTGTCTGGCTCGAGGAGCAAGCTTCTCTGGGCCTTGATACAATGAGAGTGTTGAAACAATGACATTGAAGGTCCATCCCCAATTATGATCCCCAGAATGTTATTCTTTATAAGGGATAGTATGGGACTAGGTAATTTTAAAAAAAGGATGAAAAAACAACTTTACTAATTAATTCAAGGAAGTACAGAGGGAGGCAAAAGGAAATGAAAACCTACAAAAACAAAAACAAATTTAGCTCCTTGAAAACTTTTTAGGCCTAGTGATACTGTTTCAAAGTGTTCTAACCTCATAACACCTTCCTAATTTACTCGCTACTAAAAATATTAATCTAATTGTAGTCCCCAGTCATTGAATTTAGGTCATGAAGAATAACAAAATTAACAGATGAAAAAGTAAAAAACCCATGGAGCTTATTAAGCATAGTTTCAGTGCTTTCCATTTTGACATTTGCAAAGGTTTCATATCAGTTCATTTATTTCAATTAGTTCATTAGAAAAAGATTGATCTGGGGGGCAGCTAGGTGGCACAGTGGATAAAGCACTGGCCCTAGATTCAGGAAGACCCGAGTTCAAATTGACCTGCCACTTGACACTTACAAGCTGTGAGACCTTGGGCAAGTCACTTAATTCTCATTTAAAAAAAAAAAGATTGATCAATCTAAAACATCAGTTTGTACCTTTTGTTTTAAAAATTGGGGCAAGGGGCAGCTAGGTGGTACAGTGGATAGAGCACTGGCCCTGGATTCAGGAGGACCTGAGTTCAAATCCGGCCTCAGACACTTGACACTTACTAGCTGTGTGACCCTGGGCAAGTCACTTAACCCCAATTGCCTCACATACACACACACACACACACACACACACACACAAATGGGGGCAAAAAATTGTTTTTTAATTAAAATATAGGAGTGCTTTTCCAAACACAAATCAAAACCAGTAAACATCTATCAAACACCGACTGCACACTTTCTACATTAACCTCAAGCAAGTCACTCTTTGGGCTTCAATTTACTCATTATAAAATGAGGGTTTATAGGGTTATGTCAGACTGTTTGCAACTTCTCTATCAGTTCCATAGCTATGGAAAATAAGACAGTTGTTTGTGTTTTCAGTAATTTCACTGTTAGATCTTACATTGTTGTATGACCATATGGTGCAAGAGAAAGTAACTGTACTATCTGGACAAAGGAGTTTGTGGACCAGCTCATCCACTGCCTTCTAGGCTTTCTTCTACAACAAGGGGATAACTACATCCATACTTGCCTCACAGGACTGCAGTGAGGAAAGCACTCTGTCAACTCTAGAATGCTATACAGGATATAAGCTTACTATTCTTGTTGCCATTATTAAGAAGGTTGGAAATTAGAGGATTTATGTCACCACTGTTCCTGGGTGTCTACTTTCTCAACAGGATCATTAAAAATGAAAAAAATAGTCTTCCCTTCCTTTCCCTTCCGTAGAGCTGGGCTCTGGCCCCGCTGCCCCGCCGGGCCTCCTGGGCCCTCGAGCTCTTGGGCTCGGCCATAGCCGAGAGGTACAGGGGCGATTGGGTGCCATGGGAACATGGTGGCGGCCGGGCTGGAGCGTGAGGCGGCAGCAGAGCCCGAGGAGCTGGGGCTGGTCCCCACAGCCCCAGCCCCGGGCTCCCCCAGTGGCTGAGGCGCCTGCCCAGCCCAAGTCCTCGGAGGCCGGCGAGGTGGCACGGAGGCTGCAGAGGACACGGCGCGAGCTGAGCAACCGCAGGAAGGTGCCGCTGCGGAACCTGCGGCCCGAAACGCACAGCCAGGAGGTTCACGATTTGCTGAAAGACTATGAATTAAAGTATTGTTATGTGGACAGAAACAAAAGGACAGCCTTTGTTACCTTATTGGATGGGGAGCAAGCCCAAAATGCCATCTAGACGTTTCACCAGTATTCTCTTCGTGGAAAAGAGATAACTGTCCAGCTCCAGCCCACTGATGCTTTCCTCTGCATCACCAACTTACCCCCTTCTTTTACAATAGAAGAATTTGAAGAACTGGTCCGGACATTTGGCAATATCGAGAGGTGCTTTTTGGTCTACAATGAAATCACTGGCCATTCTAAGGGCTATGGATTTGTGGAATACATGAAAAAAGACTCTGCCGCTAAGGCTAGGTCAGAACTGTTGGGTAAACAGCTAGGAAGTTTCACTCTTTTTTGCACAGTGGATGGATGTGAATCAGCTGGCCACCGATCTCATTCATTCTAAGTGCCTATGCATTGATAAACTCCCCAGGGACTTCACAGACTCCCAAGAGCTCTTGCAAGTCTTCTCCCTTAGTCATAAACCTGTGTTTGGTCAGTTGGCACAGGATGAAGGGAGCTATGCAGGCGGGTTTGCAGTGGTTGAATATGACACTGCAGAACACGCTGAGGATGTCCAGCAGATGACTGATGGGATGACCATCAAGGGAAACAAAGTCCAGGTGTCCTTCTGTGCCCCCGGAGCATCTGGATGAAGTACGTTAGCAGCCCTCATTGCTGCACAAAGAATGATGCGCAATAATCGAAAGGGTTTACTTCCAGAGCCAAATCCAGTCCAGATTATGAAGAGTTTAAACAACCCTGCCATGTTGCAGATTTTGCTGCAGCCATAGTTACATGGATATGCTGCAATTCTTGGAGCCCCTCATACTTTGCCTCATCTGGTGAACCCATCCATCACACTTGCATTTTTGCGGTTGAATAAAATACACCAGAATTCAGTTATGAGCAATAGCTCTCGCTTATTGCTGCAGAATCTCTCTTACTTACAACTGGCCCAGAAACAGCTAATGAAGATGGAGAATTTTCATACAAACAGCAAACCTGGAATGCTGGGTGACCCTCCAGCTATGGTGCTTCAGACAGCACTAGGAACTGGGACAACATTGCCTCTGAAGTTAGAGTTGGGGTCCCGGGGAGAAGAACATAAAACAGGAGCAGGGATCTTGCCCTTCTTTCCAAATCAGCCCATGGTTGGCCAAGGTGGGCCAGGGCCAAGCACTCCTCAGGACAAGCCATCAGCCACACTGGGGTCAACAGAAGGAGCCATCTCAGGGCCACAGACTTACCTTTCGGGCTTTCCAAATCCTGCTGCTGGAGGCTTGGGGACGAGCCAGCCCAAAAGCTCCGAAGCAAGTTCAGGGACTGTCGCTAAGAATCAGACTTCACTTTTGGGGGAACCACCAAAAGAAATCTGTCTTAGTACCAATCCATACTTGAACTTGGTGAGTGTGTTTGCCAGCCCCAGTTGCAAGCAAGACCATGAGCGTTCTACCCCAGACTGGAATAACAAGCAACATACTGGATGCCATCTCTCAGGGAATCTCATCACAACATACACTGGAAAACTACATTCATTATTCTCAGCAATTTGGTGATTATTCACAGATGAAGAAACTGGCCCCCCCAAAGTGCAGTGACTCGCCTCAGATCATGTAGCAAGTTATTCATAGAGCCTACACTAGAAGTCAGGCCTTCTGAATCCTAGTCCAATGTTCCAGGTGTACTGCATTGCCTCTCCTCATTTATAATAAAATTCAAAATTCAGAAATCAAAAAAATGAAAAAAATAAATTCGTTAAAAAAATAGTTCTGATAATAAAACGGAGATAATACTTAGATCTGTTCTGGGGAAAGGGTTTACTTTGTAAGCTTTAAGGCAATATGTAAAAGTGAGTTGTGTACTCTTTGACAAATTAGCAAATAACTATGGATTAGAAAGGAGACACAGTACAGCGTCTGACAGAGTCAGAAGATCAGCCTCAGCCTCATGGATGAGTATGTGGAAATTTATTTTGATTTGGGGACCCTACCTTTAGGCTGAGATTAGAAAGCCTTAGGCCTTCAGGGTCTCTTCTGTGTGGGAGGTACTGGTGCCCCCTCCCCCTCAGCTTCAGCTAAGCCAAAAAGCCCTGTGGGCTGTACAAGAAGCCAGGTCAGACAGCTGAGGGAAGAGAGTGCTCACTCCCTCCACCCTGAGCAGAGCAATCCGAGAGATCAGGGGCTCATCCAGGCCAGGGCTCTGGCATAGCCTGGGCTGAGGCAAGTGATGCTCAAGCATCCCCCCAGCCCCAGTCGCAGCCCTAGCTGGCGGATTAGCTTGGTGTGTGGGTGCAAAAAGCCTTGAGATTTGAGTGGAGAAAAGGAAAATATATATAGACCTGGGAGTTGGGGGGGGGGGGGCGCGCACCGAGAAGAGGACTGGAGGCTGGCTGACAAGATTAGGGGGCAGATGAGAGACGGGGGCTACAAGGACGTAGGAGAAGGCTAAAGGACTAGGAGCAGAGAAAAGAGTAGCTGAAGGGCAGACTGACGGAGCAGACAGACAGAAGGTCGGTGAGAAACACAGGGGTTCAGTGGTGAAAGTAAGGAGAGGAAAGTTGGAAGCAGGGGGATTTACAAAGTGAAAGGGGCTCAGAGTTAGAATAAAGGACCTGAGTGCCCTAAGGCAAGAGGCGGCTAAGGCCCTTATTGTATTAAAAAAGTTCCAGGGGCAGCAGGTGGAAGCACCAGAACAGGAATGCAGTCAGGTTGTACATTTTATTTCCCTGTATTCTTAATTTTAAATAGTATCTTAATATTTTGCTTATCAATTTTGGGAGTGGAGCAGTGTGGTGGAACTTTATAAACGGCCCATATTAAATTAATAGACAGTCAGATAGCCAAACAGTCAACAGCCCTAGATTAAGTACCCCAGTCTGATTAGTCCTCCCCAAATTAGCCCCAGTCATCAAAAATATTTTTACATTTGAATGGCAACCCAGATGGGACTTACGACCCAATTATAATTTCTCTAAACCTATAATTTTTCATAAATCCAATTATATAAATTTTTCCAGATTAGATTAGGTAGCGGATAATTTTTTTGTACAAGTAGATGTGTAAATGTGGGCAAAGCACTCAACCTCTCCAGTAGGTGTGTTATGAGAATCAAATAAGATGTATGTGAAAGCACTCTGGAAAGTATAAAATGTCACACATCTTAGTTATATCTAGATTTCTTCATTTTTTCAAAGTAATTCTTGATAAACACTTTTATGCTTCGATAGTTTGTTAATGTTAATCAACTTTTCACAGAGAAGTAGGTTCAAGATGGTTGCACTATTTTTTTTGGGGGGGATTATGAAACAGTCTTATCTAAACAGAATAGATGTCAAGTTATATTAGTAACATATTTTTTAACTCTCATTGTCCCAAGTTGCAAAATAAATTGAAGCTACTCATGCTTTAATTTTATAACTCTCCTAAATTAATCTAAGTACTCAACAGTGTATCCTTAAACAGTCTTCAATTTGCATTTTGGGCAAAATTATTTCCACATGCTGGCTATTTGTGAAAATTTATAAATAAATTTTATTTAAAAAAAAATTCTAAGTACTGTGATAGTCAAAGTTAAAAAAACAAACCAACCAAACCCAAACATTGCCCTCTCATGGTTTTGTGGGATAAATTACTTTGTAGAGCAAATTTTCACAACTGTGTTATGTAAAAAACAAAAACAAAACAACTGAAATACAAGCATAAATTAGTCTGAGTAAAATCAAACATAAAAATATAAGTTTAAATAGTCAACTAAAATATAATTAAATTATATTTATAGGTTTATATAATTTACAAATTATGCACACAATTTATAAAGCAAGTATATAACTACAATATATAAAACATAACTAAATTAATAAAAATATAGTTAATTTTAGCTAGAACTGGTGTGTCATTCTGCTGTGGAAATGATACTGGGTTCTCAAAGGTTCTGCTAGTAGAATACTTCCTAGACCAAGCTGGCATGGACAGCTTCAAGTAGGGGCTAAGTGAGAGATTACTGTTTAAGGCCTGACTGATCTGAGCTAAAAATTCTGAGGCTCATTACTAGAGGGCTGGTAACCAAATGATGAATTCATGAAACAAGTTGTAAATATGATGTATTTAAAGGGGTTTTGATATGTGTTAAAGGAGGTGCTCAAACTACTACATCAAAGATCTTTTTAAAAAAATATTGTTGGGGCAGCTAGATGGCGCAGTGGATAGAGCACCGGCCCTGGAGTCAGGAGGACCTGAGTTCAAATCCGGCCTCAGACACTTGACACTTACTAGCTGTGTGACCCTGGGCAACTTAACCCCAATTGCCTCACTTTAAAAAAAAAATATATTGTAACGTATTTCTAGGACCCCTCTATTATGTGACTGGACTTCCCAGATTTTACTCTGACAGGAGCAGCTAATATACAGCTACCTGTGTTTTTTTCATGAACTTCTGGATTAGATTCTAGTTTTATTTGTTTTAAATGAATACAGTAGGCATATTATGTGTCTGACCAATGGAAACAACTTTAGGATGACAATGCAGATTTAGATAACAGTGCCTTCATTTATTTAGCCTTCATCTGTTCAGATCCCTAATTTATCTGAACTTTTACTACATAAGCTAGCTAGCGCTTACATGACTTTTTCTCTGTTTAAATAAATGAGAGCTTAACATCTTTTGAATAAACTGAAATATTATAGAGGTCTCAGCATATTAATTTGTAGCAAAATGCCCATCATATCAAACCTGACATATTCAAGTAGTCACAAAATATGTATGTCTGTGTGTGTATGAGTGTGTGTGTGTATATGTGATATCTATTGACTGATAATTATTTATATTACCGAGATGCCCTGCCCAAACTGTTAGAATTGCCAGCCCACACTAAGAGATCTGCCCAGAGTCAAGTAGGTGTGTGAAGCCGGACTTAAACCCAGAACTTTGTGGTGGCTAGTCCAGCTGTTCTCTATCCAAAACATGATGTTGTCTCTCTTGGTGTTTATCTTAAATAGCAGAATATACTATAAATATGAATCATGCTAGTATTTTATCATGAGTTTATGCCACATAGAGGAGAGGCTAATATTCTTTCCTCCCTGAGAAGGACAGGACCTGATAAGCCTATTAGGTATGCTTTAACAATATACCAGTATTTTTAAAGTGGAAATGTAACACCACCACCAATTCTACCTTGAATTTACTATACTTAAGGACTTATGCCTTGATTATGCAACAAAAAAGATTAAATGATTAAAAATTTTCCCCTAAAACAATGGGAGGTAAAAAGGCAATTCTGTGCATTAGTTCCTTTTCAATAAAACTGAAAGGAGATCTGCTAAAAGTACATAAATAAAAAATACTAGGGCAGTATCATGAAGTAGACTAGATTATTTCTGAGGTTCCTTTCAAACTTAAAGCTTCTATAATGCTAGATATTTTAAAGCATCTTGACATATTTGCTGGAATCACAGGATACAAATTTCAGGCTCTCATTTTACTTTATAAAAAATAGTTTTAAAAGTTGAAATGTCAAAAGATAAGATTCAGGAAGTCATGCCTAATTTAAAATTGTTAAAGACCCTGCATTGTGACAAAAATATGAAAGACAAAATGTCAAAAGACTGTAGTGGCGTTATTCCAATTGTTACAGGATATAATACATATTTCTATTACAAACCAAATAAATATTTAAAAGGGCAGCCCACCTACCTCTTCTACATTAGAAGCTGTCTTAGCAGAAGTTTCCATAAAGATAAGTCCATGTTCTCGGGCAAAAGCTTCACCTTCTTCTTTTTTAACTTCTCTTCTAGATTCTAAATCACTAAAGTTAAGGAAGAATAGAGTCATGTTACTAACCATCAGCACATAAGTAGCATATGTGAAGTAGCTCAATTATATTTCTATAAATAAAATTTTTAAATGGATACAACAATCAATATTAAAAGCAAGGCAGCTTATTTAGTGCTATGAGTGATAAAAAGATAAACACAGCACATTACAACCTTAAAGGAATATATAATCTAATTAATGAATGAAAAAACATAGAAATTTCATAGATGTAAGGGAATTTAGAGATAATTTAGTACAACCCCTCTCTTCTACATGAGAAAACTGAGCTCCAAAGATAATAATTGTCCTGCCCAAAGGCATTCTTTTCTTTTCTTTTCTTTTTTTTTTTTGCGGGGCAATGGGGGTTAAGTGACTTGCCCAGGGTCACACAGCTAGTAAGTGTCAAGTGTCTGAGGCTGGACTTGAACTCAGGTTCTCCTGAATCTGGGGCCAGTGCTTTATCCACTGTGCCAACTAGCTGCCCCATAAAGGCATTCTTATTGAAGGATTTTAATCATTTTTTGGACTCCAAATCATTAACCATCAACATTATTGTGTGTAGCAAAAAAGAAAGACTATTTCCTATATGTAGTCTAGAAAAAGCACCTATCTAGTCTGAGAATGCTGGTATGAAAGATATAATACCCTAGAAGCATCATGGCATACTGGAGGGGGCACTGGACTTGGGATCAAGAAGTGGATTCTTAATAGCTGTGTGATCCTGGGAGCTTAACCTTTCTGTGCCTCAGTTTCCTCATCTGAAAAACAAGGGGGTTAGATCTGACAACCTCTATGTTCCCTTCAAAATCAAAATCCATGATCCTGCGAGTTTATAATTTGTACTCTACTCAATGTTGTTGAAATGCTGAGAAGCACAGCAAGTGAAGCAGGGAGAATAAATATGATGCATGGGGTGGGGGAGGAATGGTGGGACTGGTGAAGAAGGAGAAATTGAGAAGAGATGTAAGAAAGCAGGGAAAAGGGAAGGTGAGAAATGAAGGGAGGTGTAAGAGAAAGGGAAAAAGAAGAGAAAAAGAAAGTAGGGAAGAGGGACAAAGAAAGAGAGGAAAGGCAGAGATGGGGAAGAGAGGAAGAAACAATGGACTAAACCTACAAAATCAAAAAACTGTGACTTAAATATGTATCTTTTAAGATTGTTGAGGCCTTTATCAACTTAAACCACACCTATTAAAAAATCTTTCATTTCTCTGCTTCCCATCATTTACCATTCTATTTTGTACCCCACCATCAGATTAATTTTCTATTTAATATTTTAAATGCCCCCAATTGCATGTAAAAACAATGTGGTTTTTTTTAAAGTGAGGCAATCGGGGTTAAGTGACTTGTCCAAGGTCACACAGCGAGTAAGTGTTAAGTGTCTGAGGCCGAATTTGAACTCAGGTCCTCCTGACTCCAGGGCTGGTGCTCTATCCACTGTACCACCTAGGCGCCCCAAAACAATGTTTTTTAAAAAATTTCAGGTCCAAATTTTCTCTCTCCTCCCTCCTCCTTGAGAAGGCAAGTCAATTGATATAGAATATACATGTGCAGTCACAGAAAACATTATTTCCGTATTAGTCATGTTGTAAAAGAAAACACATAGGTGGCACAGCGGATAAAGCAGCGGCCCTGGATTCAGGAGAACCTAAGTTCAAATCCGGCCTCAGACAACACTTACTAGCTGTGTGACCCTGGGCAAGTCACTTAACCTCAATTGCCTCACCAAAAAAACCAAAAACACAAACCAAAAGAAAATAATGTCCTTTAAAAAAAATTAATCATTAAAGTATTATTTTCCAGTTACATGTAAAGGTTTTCAACATTTGTTTTCATGAGATTTTTAGTTCCAAATTTTTCTCACTTCCTCCCTTCCCTCAAGACAGAAAGCAATCTGATATAGATTAAATATGTACAATCATATTAAACATATTTCTGCATATAATGTCCTTCTGACCAGTTGTCACATCTCCCGTGAGCTGATTGCTCTGGAAGCTGCTGCTGCTGATTCAGCTGCCCCTAAGGCCTGCCACAGGTTTGCTCGGGTGTTACCCGTGCTGGACAGTGCTCCACTTTCACCCCAGTGCAACAGACCTTTCCTGCTGGCCCTATAGGTTGCCTTGGGCTAGAAATTATCTCACTATATCCTTTTGTGGGTTCTGCGGCTCTAAAATTCATTTTGGGGTGTTATTTTCAAGTTGTATGGAGATCACAGGGGAGTTCCTGTCTTTTCTCTGCCATCTTGGCTCTGCTTCCCCTGCCCCCCCAACACTTAATTGTCCTAAAAACAGATTTGTGTCAAATGCCTGCTTAAAAACATGACCCCCAATACTGGCTTCCATTGATTCTAAGATAAAGTTCAACTCCTTAGTCAGGCACTCTTGAAAGGCCATTCACAATATGGACCTTGTGTTTCTAGTTGTATCTTCCATTAATCCTGAATACATACTGTTTTGTTCCAGTGATGTTGACTTAATCACTGCTTTCCTACCTTCTTTTGTATCAATTTTTTCAAGATCCAGCTTAAGTCCAACCTCTTCCATGAAGTTTCCTTACCACAATGACCTTTCCCCCCACCCCCTCAATTGGTATTATCACACACCATCTTATAAAGCTAAATAACACACACAGTAGACACTCAATACTATACTATCCTCTTTCCCCTACCCAACTTATTTCTGTTCCTATTTTTCTTCTTGCCTAAATATTTTATCACTAGGCCAATTCGAACTTGCTGAAAAGGAGACATTCCTCATTTATAATTTCTTTCATAGTACCAATTTTTCTTTGTCACTATGGTAGTTATCACCATCTCCCTAAACTTTATAGATAGCGGATATTAGAACTACATTCCTCAACTTCAACTTGCCAAGTTGGTTGCCAAGTGATTCGATATTTCTTATATAACACCTAAAAACCAATCTCTTCCTATAGCTTCTTTTTAATATATTAAAGCAACCTCTTTTTTTAGTTTTGACAAAGTTAAACTTGGGAGTATTTCTAGACTCTTACTCTAACATGTTTTCTCTAGAACTGGGCTAAGATGCTATATAATAGGGAAAAAAACAACAAACAAAAACTTTCTCATCTGTCACTCTGACTAGGTCACTGCCCCCTCTCAAATCCTTCATTGGTTTCCTACTGCTTTCTGTATCGAATTCAAAGTCACTCTTCATTTTCACACCCACCTCCAATTGACCCTTTCTAATAATCACCTAATTTATCTCCCTATTTTTTTTTTAAACAGCCTCTAGTCCAGTCATATCTCCATTCCCTCAACCCCTATATCCTTTATCCTAGTTCCATCTTTAAACTTCTTTTGGTGGTTACCTTTTGTACAAGCTTTATACTCTAAAGACTGAAATTTCTCATGCACTTTTGTTTATGCAGTCTTATTTCCTCATTTGGCCACTAAACTTTGAAAGGGCAAAAAAAAAATTATAAGAACAATTTTATGTACCTGTAATAAGGCGAAAAATTGTATTATGATGAAACATCTAGCTGAATTAAAAAATATCCTTTCCCTCACTTTTAGTTATATTATTCTACAATGACTACTTTCTTTAGGGAATACTGATGAAACAGGGGGTCTGAGAGATTTCCATTCATTTTTTGATTTTTTAAAAAATATGGCTTTTTGGTTAATGGAGGGGAAAAAGCAAATAATCTAAAGTTTTTTCTCCATTAATGTTAACTAATGAAATTAGTCACTAAGTAACACTCTAGTATGGTCCACAGAGCACCAAATGTCAGCGACTGCAATTACCAGGCATAGAGAGATAACTAGGAAATACATTTTATTATCCAAGGAATATCATATTGCTTTACCTGCCAAAAAATAAACTTTAATGGTAATGAAATGACTACTTTCCAAACACACTACCAACACATTATTTATATTGCCTATTAGACAGGAGAAAGAGTATTGTTTACATTTAGTTTGCAATTATTCACACTCTGTACTACAGTTATTTATATTTGAACAAGGAAATTTTATTCATCTAAGAAAAACCCATCAGATATGGTCTCCAATTTTCAGTGGTGTGGAACAAACCCTTTTAGAAATACTGTGGTTTTGTGAAACATTCAGCTGCTTGAGTAAGCTTCAATTTCCTTATGCAACCCTAAGCAGATCCACTAAACAATGTACTATCTTAACACACGAAAATCACGCAGCATGGATTTGTGGCAAAAGAAAGACTTACAACAGGAACAAAAGTTAGATTTGGGTACAGCAAACTGGGATTTGTAGGTGAGAGACAAAAATAACTAAGCCTTAAGAAATTCTACAGTCCGAATGTCCAAGGTTGTAAGAAAAAACACTACTTAAACTGAACAAAAGGTAATGAGACTACTAAGTGGAAAAATTCAATAAGTGTAGCTGAGGTTAAAATCTGTTTCAGAGGAACATTTAAAGCATTGAGCCAGAAAAAAAATTATACAAGAAAAAAAAGATTTTAATTGACCTTTTTCCTTATATGAGGTCTCCAAAGGCCTATCAATATGAAGTTAAAAAAACAAAAAAGCTTTACTCATGTTTTGTTTTTACATTACATTTAAAGATTACTTTTGTAATAATAGTTATTGTTGTTCAGTCGTGTCCAACTGTGACCCCTTTCTGGAGTTTTCTTTGCGAAGATAATAGTTTGCCATTTCCAGCTCACTTTACAGATGAGGAAACTGAGGCAACCAGTGTTATTTGCCCAGAGTCTGAGCTAGTGTCTGAGACTAGATACTGACTCTAGGTCTGGCTACCTAGCTGCCTTCTGTAGTAGTTAAGCAAAGCTAATAATAAAGAAACTCATCTGAAAGTACATGCAACATGCTGCATATCTGTAGCATCTTTCTTGCATCTATTAGGAAAAAAAAGGACCAGAAACCTTTTTCTCCCTTCCATTCCCTACCCCATTAGAAAAAGGGAAAATAAAAACAAGTTTGTTATAACAAATATTCATTGTCAAGCAAAACAAATTCTCTCAATGGCCATAAACAAAAATTTAGATGTTTCACTGCATCCAAAATCTGTCACACCTCCGGTAATTGATAGCATATTTTATCATTAGGTCCTCTAGTATCGTGAAAAGTTATTGTGTTATTCATAATTCTTACAGATTTCAAAGCTGTCTTTTTATACTATTTTAACTGTATGAAATATCTTAGTTCTGACCATTTCATTCTTTATTAGATTATAGATGTTCCCAGTATAGTTCATTTTTATCATATTGATATAGTATAACTTGCTCTTCCAGATGTTTACTTTATTCTCCATCGGTTTATTTAAGTCTTTCCAAGACTTTATGAAGTCATCTATTTTCTCATTTCACACACCATATTCCAAGATTTTCGGACACCCTTCTTAGCCTCTAAGGTTTTTGCTACTACAAAAAGAGATGCCATAAATATTTTTGTACATAAAGGAACTTTTCCTCTTTGATCTCCTTTGGGCATAGGCATTGATACAGCTGGTTCAAAGGGATTAAAATTTTTTTGTATATAACTACAAACTGCTTTCCATAATGGTTGTACCCTTTCACAGGTCCACCAACAGTGCATCAATGTGCCTTCTTTTCTCACAGATCCTCCAACATTTCTCATTTTCAACTGCTGTCATCTTTGCTACTCTGATGACTATGAGGTAGAATCTCATAATTATTTTAATTTGTACTTTTCTAATTAGTAGTGATTTAGAGCACTGTAGTCTGCCTGCCCCTAAATATGGCTATAGAAAGCCTGGATTTCTTCCCTGGAAAACTATTTGTTTATAGCAGACCATTTGTCAATTAGAGAATGGCTTTTTCTTATATATTTGAATTATATGTATCTTGGAAATGAGACCTTTATCAAGAGAAACATGTTGCAAAGATTTTTTCCCCCAGCTAATTCCTCTTAATTTAAAAATTTCAAAAAAATTTGTGACCAAAATTATTCATTTTATTTTCTATAATCCTCTCCTTCCCCCTCCCCCCCCCCCCTTTTTGGTGGGGCAATAAGGGTTAAGTGACTTGCCCAAGGGTCACACAGCTGGTGTCAAGTGTCTGAGGCTGGATTTGAACTCAGGTCCTCCTGAATACAGGGCTGGAGCTTTATCCACTACGCCACCTAGCTGCCCCCAATACTTTTTTGATCATAAAATTTTCTCCTGTGCATAGATCTCATAGGTAGTTTTCCCCATGTTTTTCTAATATATTTATGGTGTAACTTTTTACGTTTAGGTCACATAATTATTTGGAGCTTATCTTTGTATAAGGTATAAGGCGCTGATCTAAATCAAATTTCTCCCATATGACTATCCAATTTTACCCATAGTTTTTGTCAAATAATTCAGTGCTCACTTAGCACAATGCCTGGCACACAGTAGACACTTAATAAATGTAGTGACTGACTTATAGTGAATCCTTATTCTATAAGCTGGAGGCGAAAGTTTGAAAAGTCATTTTTTGAAGACAGTAAACTAGCAATAAAGAAGTTATTTGCTGGGGGCAGCTAGGTGGTGCAGTGGACAGAGCACCGGCCCTGGACTCAGGAGAACCTTAGTTCAAATCTGGCCTCAGACACTTGACACTTACTAGCTGTGTGACCCTGGGAAAGTCACTTAACCCCAATTGCCTCACCAAAAAAAAAAAAAAAAAGAAAAAAAAAGAGTTATTTGCCGACTCTCTCCTCAATGTTTGCAATGATTTGGAAATGGCTTTTAACTAAGGCAGCCTGGTGGGAATGCTGAATATAAATTCTTCAGCAGCAGTTTCTGGCAAGATTTGTCCCCACAAAAAGCAATGTCTAGGGGGAAGCTAGGTGGCGCAGTGGATAAAGCACTGGCCCTGGATTCAGGAGGACTTGAGTTCAAATCCGAGCTCAGACACTTGACATTTACTAGCTGTGTGACCCTGGGCAAGTCACTTAACCCTCATTGCCCTGCCAAAAAAAAAAAAAAAAAAAAAAAAAAAGCAATGTCCAGAGTCTGAAACTCCAAGATGGTGACCAAGAAATTTAACAACCAAGAGATGAAAAATGGCCAGGTATTTTTTGGAATGGAGGTCTGTACTGTGCAGAGTGTTACAGTGAGATGAATAAAAATCTGATGTAGCACCTTGTCATGATCAGTGTCTACAATACCGCTTCTACCAGCAGTGTCAGAATGTCACTGTTGCTATTGCCTGCTAGCAAGGATAAACGTCAAGACCCAATCTTAGCCAAGTTTGTGGCAAACATGCTGTTTGTAACAAGGGCTAATCAAAATCATTATGGATCTTCACATTTCTCCTTTTCAGGACTCTAGGATATTCAAAAGCCTAGCATGCATTGTGATCCAACATGGGAGTCGCTAAAGTAGAATTCATTGACTAGAAAGCCTATATTATTATAAAACCTGATACTGGTGGAATTGTGGATTAGCTGAATATGAACTTGGACCTGACAATGAGCTTCAATAAAACAGAGAATGGCATTGGTAAGAGATGTCAAGAACCAAAAGACATGAACATAAATCAATATTTGTGATACTATCATGCCACAAGTAGCCGGAGCCAACAAAATTTGCTTCATCCTTAACCATGAAACATTTCCTGATTCAAACAGGTCTTGTATTAATAATGCCTGCTTTGAGGCTATAGTCAGTTAAAATATACCAACTCAGGATTATAAGACGAAACTATCCATAAAAACAGATGACTGTTATCTTCATGATCCTTTCAGAGTCTATCAAGACAAAATATAATGTAAAGTCTTTCTTGTATCCACTCATCTACATCTATAATAGAGATAACTATTTAAATCTGGGGGCTTTCTTTTTACCCCAAACCAACTATTAATATTAAACAAGTTGCGGAAAAAAGATGGCCATTCTAGTATATCGCTCATTTTTGCTGGTCACATCAGGTTTTCTGGAGCTGATCTTATCTTGGATGTAGGCCAAATGTTGGCATTCCCATAAGCCACTCCACAAAAGCATGTTGAGGCTTTAAAAAATTGCTTCAGGCTTTCATTAGTTTAAGTGAGCCTTGAAGCATTAATTGCAATTTTGTAGAATTTAGACCTGGCAAAGCAGCAACTGCTCTAGTGGTACAGGGTTTTGTTTTGTTTTTGCAGAAGCGTACAAAGATATACAAACTCAACATCACCACAAAAATTTCAATAATTGACTGTCCCAAACTATAGCAAGAATTTGAAGTTGCTTCAGAAATACTGTTCTTGAGTATGGAGTGCAATGAAAAGCAGGAACAGGGAGCCTTCCAACACAAGGAAGGGGTGTGTGTGTTTTAAACCTTTAAGTCTCTGAAGCCATTGTGCAGCATAAGAGGAGAAGCTCAGAATAAGGTGCTATGGGAGCTAGAACTACTTTTGTTTGGAAAAAAATGTTTAAGAACCATGGTTGTCTGCTTTGGCCTTATTTGGAATTGTGAATTCAAAGCTTTATTATCAATAGAATCGCTTCTACACTTTTGGCTTATGGTCAGTATTTCACAATTCAACTCCTAGACTTTTCCTCATCCTGGTTGTTTTCTGGTTCACTACCCTGGATTTAGGAGGACCTGAGTTCAAATCAGACCTCAGATACTTGACATTTACTAAACTGTGTGACCTTGGGCAAGTCACTTAACCCTCACTGCCCCCCCCAGTATGCAATTACTAATTACTAATTATCACCTAAGATTTCAGAAGAATTATTCACTATGGGCCTATTACGTATTTATCTTTTAGTATTACTCATGATTATATATTTACCTTTTAGCATACTCAAGCTTCAATGTCTTCAGGCTAATTCCTGTCTACCTCCATTATAGCACTTATACCACTTTTTTCAAAATGCATGAATGAGCAATGGTACTATAATTTGAAAACTGACTTCCTACAGCAAATGAGTATTGAGCTTTCACAAAAAATATTATCTCATTATAAATAAGACAAAGGTGTTCTAGAATAAGGTAAAAAGTTCTTTCCCCTGAAATAATTCCTCGTTCCTCTCTCTCTCTCTCTCTCTCTCTCTCTCACACACACACAAGCTACAAAATTAAAACAAAGTTTTAAGCAACGTTTTTAATAGGAGAAAAATTCAATTTAGTTAACATTATTGCATTCATTTAATTACCATGGTGTAATCAGGAAAAATGGGAAGACTAATTTTCTTTATAGGAACACTGCATATAATTAAGTCTTGGATATATCCCCATATAGAGCTCTTTGAAAGGAATTCTCTTCCTTAATATTAAAAAGGAGATGAATGTGCAGTTTTTCCCTTCTTGAAGGCTCCTAGGAATGAAGGAGAGGTCTTTATCACCTCACTTCTCAAGAGCAAATATAATCCCTTAATAGTTTTTGTTACAAAATACAAAAGAGACCAGATGGGTGCCTGGTTCTTGGCTCATATTGTATTCCCCATAGTCAAAAAGCAAAAGAGTATTTCGGAAATCTTTCCCACTGGTTAGGGAAGTGGGAAGTTGCTCAGATGTTTGCCCCTGAAGAGACTAAATTTCCTATAGAGGTTAATATGTCCTCCTTCCACTGATGGCCATAATTTTTCCACAAACTGCCCAACTACTGTTAAGAGCAATTAATCTAATTGTTCAAAAAATTCTGATTTAACTGGGGTCCCAGTGGTAGTCAGTGTATGACGGGAAATATAATCACTCTGCTAGAATTCAACAATATATTATTCTAAATATAAAAATTAGATTTCTTTAAAAGAATTGCAGTTTACTTTAGAAAAATCTAGGTTGAGAACCCTAATCTAAGTACCACTTACTAAAAACCTATGGAGACAACATAAATCAGTCCCAATGCTTAATCTTAGAGGTTCAGTGATTTTATCCATGCAATCACTGTGCTCATCCAGGAGAAAAAAAAACCCACCCCCATGACACGGAGGTTTTACGAGATGCTGGGGGAGGCATTTGATAGCCAATCATTTAGTGAAGAATTGCTCTGAATTCAGACTGGTCACAGAACAGATATAAGGTCTGTTAGTAACCATTATAGTTTGTTCTCCATGAGCATAATCTTCTTCCCTTATTTTTCTTATTTCAATCCCAAATCCCTCTAGACTCAATAGACTCCAATTTAACAAACATTAAGTCCCTATTAAATATCAGGCACTGAGCATACAAAGACAAAAAGAAAGCAGTGCTTGCCCTCAAGGAGCTGATGTTCTACTGGAGGCAACATCTACACAAAATTAGTACAATGTGATACGGAGTAGGAGAGAAAATTAACAACAGAGGGAGAATCAGGAAAGAACTCTTATGGAGCTGACACTTAAGTTGAACCTTAAAGGCAGGAATTCTGAGCTGTGAGGACGAGGTGAGAAATGGGATAGTTTTTCAAAGTCAGAGGTGGAAGATAAAATATCAGGTAGAGGATACAGCAGAACGTGTATGAGTATATGAAAGGGAATAATGTGAAATTACTCTGGAAAGATAGATTAGAAAATGATGATGACAACAGCAACAAATGAAAAGGAACCTGAAAGGCAAAAAGTAAAAAACCAATGAAGGTCTAAAAGAAAAAAAGAAACACAGCTCTTTCCTTATGGTAAAGGCAGAATGTTTGTATACTATCAGATACATTCCCTATATTTTAGGTTTTGCCGGGTTTTTTTTTTTTTTTGGGAGGGTGGGGGTGGTCACGAGAGCCTTCAATCTAGAAGGAGAGGAGGGCAGAGCGTCATCCCATCCCCAGAAATGATTGATGGATTTTTTTGTTTTTCATAAAAGAGAGAAGGTAGATTGGATTGCGATAATTAAGGGTTTTAAATGCCAAACAGAAGAATTTATATTTTATCCTAGAGGCAAAGGGAAATTACTGAAAGTTCTTGGGCAAGGCAGTGCTTTAGGAATATAAATTTCACTGTGTAGAGCAGAGGGGTCAAACATGCTGCCCCAAAACACTCCTGAGTACCACAGGAATCAGATTAAATTGTAATTGAGAAATATTTAACAAAATAAATAAAAGTACACTAAAACAGATAATATTAATATGTGGTTTTCTAATTATGTGGCCCATAGGGATCCTTATATACAGTTTCTAATTGAGTTTGATACTTCTGGTCTAGAGAATGGATTAAAGAGGGGAGAAACTATGTGGGGAAAATAATTAGGAGACTATTACAATAGTCCAGATGAAATTAAGCCCATTTTATGTTTTCAGGCTGGTCTATATTCTATAATTATATGACACAATATACATACATACAGATATAGAGCTATAGGTCTAAAGACTTCCATTCCCAACTTTTGTTTCATGCCTTCCTACTTCCTGAAGAATAGTATATGAAGAAAAGGAACAAAGGAATAAATAAGAAATAAAATAATTAGGATATTAATTTTAAAAAGATATTAACTCCTTTTTTTTTTTGGTGAGGCAATTGGGGTTGTGACTTGCCCAGAGTCACACAGCTAGTAAGTGTCAAGTGTCTGAGGCTGGACTTGAACTCAGGTCCTCCTGGATCCAGGGCCACTGCTCTATCCACTGCGCCACCTAGCTGCCCCATAGATATTAACTCTTACTAACAAAATGATTCTTTAAAAGTTGTATGTAGTTTATTCTATTACATTACTATTTATAATAATAGATGGGAAAATGGCCTCCAGATCATATAAACAAGCCCAGACATCTAAGAATAAATATTTTAAGACAAAGGAGAATGAATCAACACCTTGTGGATTCCCAAGACAGCATGGAACCACAGTAGGATGTTCCTGAATAGTTTGAGAGAAACAACAACAATAACAACATAATATCAAGAAGACCATTAAGAGATTTCTTTTGACAGCATTCAAGGAGACAAGGATAAAAGGAGAAGTCAAATATAAGATATGATGGTGCAAGAACAGGCCTAGAACATAACGAACATTAAATCCCACAGCACCTTCCCTATAAGTGAATCAATATTTTTTTGTGGGATTTAATTGTAAAATTGTAGATAAAAGGGAAGTCGGGAGGAAGATAGAAAAGAATATATGATATACTCTAATCAAATCAAAGTTTAACAACGAAGGGAAAAGAAGTGCTCTAGTTTTGTGGAAAGAAAAAGATCTATAGGAGAATGGGTGAGGAGGCGAGGGGAAAGCCTGAGAAAGCCTAATAATTTTGTAAAGCAAACATAGCAAAAATAACAAATAACACAATAGCACTATGTTTATTAGTTGGCCCTTGGCTTCAAAGAACTAAAATAAAGCAATATAATGTAATCCTTCTATGGATTTTTTTTTTTGGGTGAGGCAGTTGGGGTTAAGTGACTTGCCCAGGGTCACACAGCTAGTAAGTGTTAAGTGTCTGAGGCTGAATTTGAACTCAGGTCCTCCCGACTCCAGGGCCGGTGCTCTGCCCCCCTTCTATGGATTTTTAAATGTAGATTTGTTGGGACTACAGATATGGTATCCCTTCAGACACTTTGGTGCATGCTGTATTCATAAATACTATAATATTTAGAGTACTTTAAATTCCTTTTGCTCCACCTGGAGTGGAGGATAGAGGGAAGGGAAGGAGTGGGGAAGGGGCACTCCAAAACATCTATTCTCAAAGAAAAAAAAATGGCAGATGCTTTATTGATAAACAAGCTAAAGCTGTATCAAACAGAAGAATTTCCCATCAAATCAAAATAATCGAATTTAATATTAAATACCTATTATGCATTTGTCTATTCAATTCACACTGTTTACTTAATTTCTACAGATTCTAACAATTTAAAACATATTTCCATTCCTATGGAATATAAGAAGTTATGGGTTACTTTAAGTCAACACTAACAGCATTGCTCGCCTTAAAAACTATTACTAATCTAATACCTTTATGATAGAGTATCCAGATTTTAGGTTTATGGTTAACATAAGCCAATATGCAAATTTTCAAAAAGATATTTTGTAAAAATATAAGTTTAATGACTTCCTTAACAGTGATCATATTTTACATAGCCATAAATATGATACAGGAATTCAGCTTTCTCTTAACAATTTGGGGGAGGAGACTAAAGACAAGTGTCAAATATACTCTCAGGCAATAAGGGAAGACAACTACCCAAAGGTAATTATATCAAAACAAACCTCTTATCATTTTGTAGCAAGCATGCACATATCTTTAGTGATGCATGCTAGCTAAAACCCACAAAGGATTTTAATTTAATTTATTAATTTTTCAGGGGTCAGATAGTTCTCCAAAAGTCTTAAGGTGCACTTAAATATAACCCCATGGTGTTCACTTTAGATATGACCAAAATTAAGGAATTAAAAGGGAGCCAGTCATAATGCAGCTAATGCTATATTACCTAAGTAGCATTTAAAATCATACAATATTAATTGGGGCTTAAAATGTATCCCACTTTAGGGCCATTGTGATCTAATTGGGGAGAAAACTGCAACTTGGGGACTTGTAATCAGACACCTATCATTATTTCTTTGTCAATGGAGCAAATCCAAGACAGACTGATAACAACTGAAATTCATTACTGTCACCATCTGGATAGTGTTGAGTATTCTTTGAAAAAGGTAAAAAAAGGTTAAGTGGTTTTTGCTCATTTTCTAGAGATCAGGTATAAAACCACCACTTTTGGTACCCTAGGATGAATGGGTGAGTATTTAAAAAATGTTATGAAAATCACAAGACTTAATTTTTTTTTTGTTTTATTTTAACTAACTGGAAGGTCAATGAGAGCAGGGGCTCACAGGAGCCCAATTACTGTGCATCTCTCTTACAGACATAGACATTATATACCTGGCATCTTTTTTTGGTTTGTTTTTGTGAGGTTTTTTTTCGGGGCAATGAGGGTTAAGTGACTTGCCCAGGGTCACACAGCTAGTAAATGTCAAGTGTCTGAGGCCGGATTTAAACTCAGGTCCTCCTGAATTCAGGGCCGGTGCTTTATCCACTGTTCCACCTAGCTGCCCCCAGCAGGCACCTTAACAAGTGATAATTTTACTTTTATCATTAAGGTAATGTTTTGGTGCCATTAATGGAAATTTTGACAAACCAATTAATAGTTTACTCATACCACAGCCAAGAAACTATACTTCTCAATATACTACCATTAAAATGGTAAGCATATGAACAGGCAAAGCAATTTTTTCAGCTAAGAGCTCTAATTAAAACAAGATGATAATTAACAGTACTGGAAGTAAAACTTAAAGAGGTTTAAAAATATGCTACAACTATGATAAAAAGTTGCAAAGTACTTAAATAATACTTTCATCTATGAAACAAGATGCTTTTCAATAATTGAGATTCAAGTAGGAAGAGAAATGGTTAATTTTTACATTATTTCATACAATGTAAAGCTTTAAAAGAATCAATGGTTTTTCTTGGTAATTTTTGTCATAAAGTTCCATATTTGTGTTCTTAAAAGGTAAAAGTTTAACATGATAGAAATTTATGTCGCTTTCAGAATTTGGGTATTATTAATCAATAGCCATTCCAATAAATCCTGATCATAATCTAAAGAGTTAAACTACACAACAGCTTAATCCTAGTGGCAAAATGATAGCCCTTAAAATATGTTTTATCTTTACCTTTTATTCCCAATAAGCATAATGACCATGTTGGAATTGGAATGCTGGCGAGCATCTTCTAACCAAGTTGTCAAGTGGTTGAATGTATCTCTCCTGAAAGCAAAAATCAATGAAAATCAAGACACTTTAAAGGCGTTTTATGTTTTATGTTAAATAATTTCCTACCAATAAAGCACCATTGATACTGGTGAGCATTTGCTTATGGAGTTATATCACATTTGGCACAAATTTTAATGACCTGTATTTATAGAATTCCATTTAGTAAATTTCAATTTGTAAAATATGTGTGCCCAACTTTAGAAATTTCTGACTAACATCTATAATGACTAAAGTGACTAATTAGGGGGTCTTTTGCATTACTCCGAGGGTTTATCACAATGTATATTTAACTATGTATATTACATATGTGTATATAACACATAGTATACATATATATATATATATATACACACACACACAAACACACAATAACTTTTCAGGAATGTAGCAATTAAAAGAGTTGTCCTTTTAAAAATTTATTATTTTGGGGATGAGTCTAGTGGTGTGGTGTCACTGAAGCTAGGAACTCTGTTCTTTGATATAAAGTTGACCAACTCACAGCTTTACAGAACTGCCTGGAGCACTTAGGTTAAAGTGACTTGCCTAGGATCACAATGCTAGTTTGCGTCAGATACAGGACTGAACTCTTCCAGACTCCAAGGCTGACCCTCTAATTCACTACTTATGCTGTCTCTCTTTAGTTGTACTTACGTCATGAACAACACCTACATTTATCAAGAATATATATTTCTATTGATATTAAAACCAGAACAAAACATTTCTATTGCCCTCCAAGTTCTCACCTTGTAATATCATACACTAGTAAAGCCCCTGCTGCACCTCTGTAATATGACCTTGTGATGGAACGGAAGGACTCCTGTCCTGCCTGTGAAGAAAGAAAAAGTTGAGAGCTTTCCTTTAATCAATTGCCCCCTATAGCTTCATAAGAGAATAATAAACAAGCATATTATTCACATGTGGAATTTGGGATGGGTAGGTAAGGAGTTGAATGAAAGTAAAGAAATGACAACTTTCCCAGTTTTTGGAAGAGAAACCATATAACACCACTATAGCATGAGCCATATTCATTCTCATTCTTTCTCTACACACACACACACACACACACACACACACACACACCATATAACACCACTATAGCATGAACCATATTCATTCTCATTCTTTCTACACACACACACACACACACACACACACACACACACACACACACACCCTCTACACCCCCCCACCCCCAACAAGACCTCTAACCCTTTTTTGGCAATCCCTGACAACCCAATTTACTGAATGGTTTCACAATACATGAATCATTATTAGAACACAGAATGGACTCCTAGCAACTAAGCTCTGAAGACAAATTTGAAAGGAAGCAAATAAGCCAGAGCTTCACATTTGAATTCAATAACCCGCTCCCTGGGGCAGCTGTTGACACTAGAATAAATAAAGCCCATTGTAAATAAATGATGAATGACATCTTTACGCCCACCATCTGCTGGTGTAAAGGTTGTTGGAAGGCCAAGGATGCAGATTTTATCCGTTATATTATAAACTGCAGCCAGCTTTCAACAGTCTTCAGACTAAATTCTTTCAGTAATCATTTTATTATGAAAAACAGAAAATGATTTTGAATTTAATTTTATATTATCTGGTTCTTCACTTAATCTGTTTCTTCTATATTTGATACATAATGATTATGGACAGGGGCAAAAGGATATAAAAGCAATCTTTATATACATTTGCGAAACAGATACCAGAGATAATGCATAATTAGCTAATTTTTCCCCTTTTGGGGGAGGGGGTGGCAGTACTAGTATTCTATTAAAACTATGGTGATGTGTCCACTGATACCAAATTTGAAGCCATAATGATATTCAAGTGTGATTTAAAAAAAAGAACATTGAATTTTCTTTAATTAGAAGTCATCTCTATTTTATACAAAAATAATAAAATGTTGAATATGTAGTATTATTTACAAATTATTAAATTTACTTTAAACAAAGCCAATTTAATAGTTCCATAACTAAATATGGACGAAGCTCCTGAAGAATGCTCACATGCAGAGATATTCTGAATGATATTCTTTCAATGTCAGGTACACAGGAAGTACTGAATAATTACTTGTTAAATGAATAAATACACAGGCAACAATTTTATTAGGGGTTCTGCAACAATACCTTCAAATCTGATTGTAAGTCAACATTATTCATCTTACCAAGTATTACAAATCAAAGACTATGATCTAACATAGGCTGGAAGGAATCTTAAGGACACCTCAGTGAGGAAATTGAGACCTAGAAGTTAAATGACTTTGCCAAGATAAGATAAGTAGTGAAAGGCAGGATTTGAACTTAAATTCTTCTGACTCCAAAGCTTGTAGATGCTCTTTCCACTCCAAAGACTCATCTCTGTAGAGTTCTAGAATAGTTATCAAGACTAGTAACTCTAGTCCCCAGGCCAAAGTTGGAGACAGTCTACTGTGCCTGTGTGTCAGGCAGTCCAGTCAAACAATTCTTGGGAGGAAGTAAAGGTTGAGAGGGGTAGGGGAAAGGAAGCTGCAAAAGAAAGTCCCTAATCTTGCAGCCAAAAGGAGGAATTGACAGGAGGAAGTGGAGAGGTGGCAGTCAGCGACAAGGTGTTAGGGTGAGTATACTGAAAGATGTTACCAATAGAGAGGTGAGATCTATTTGGTGCAGTCGCACTAGAAAATCCAATTCACAAGCAAGTCAACACTTGTGATGTCATTGGTCCTCTTTGAGAACTAAGGAGGAACAACAATAATAGTTTCACTAGAAAACCCCTGTGGAAGACATAAAGAGGAGCAGAATTCCCTGGAGGAAATGGTAGGCAGAAAGCAATAGTCAGGCTGTGAGTTGGGACCCCAAGAGAGGAAGGAGCTTCATGCCACTAGATTTCCTTGGAAAGGAATTCAAGTTGATAAAAGGGAGGCCTCCTCAACAGAAAATCATGACAGAGCTGCACTGGGCAACTGCATGAGGTAAAATGGAAGTGGCATGACAAAGGAAGGGGGGCAGGACCCTTGAGGTACAAAATAGGTTCCAGTGGTGGACCCTCCTAATGCCTTGAAGCTAAAGGTTCATAGCCTGAATCAAAGAAGGGAAAATTCTAGCCCCTCTCCCCTCAAGTTAGCAACTTGGAACAAAGTTCTGATTACCCCACCCTAATTTACAGTTTTACATGTAATCTTGCTAAGACTGAGTGGGGAAAAAAAATAAACTAAAACAATAGTCACATTTAATTAACTAGTATCATGTGAATTCTAATACTCTGGAAGAATTAAAATAACAAAAATTCTTAAAAAAAAAAAACCAACCCAAATTGTCATGGCAGTTTGCTTTTTTAATCACATATTCTGGGAAAATGAAAAAGACATTATTCAAGTACTCTTCAATAAGTAACATTAATAATTTTTTTGCTAAGTCAATAAAAATCAAGGGTAGATTGATAGAGAATTAATGGTTAAATAAGTTATAGTAAGGGCAGCTAGGTGGCACAATGGATAGAGCACCAGTCCTGGATTCAGGAGGATCTGAGTTCAAATCCGACCTCAGACACTTAACGCTTACTAGCTGTGTGACTCTGGGCAAGTCACTTAACCCCAATTGCCTCACCAAAAAAAAAAAAAAAAGTTATAGCACATGAATGCAACAAAATATCGTGCTGTAACAATAAATATGATGAATATAGAGATGCATGGAAAGATTTGCATGAATTGATAAAGTGAAGTCATACACACAATAATAATTTAAAGAACCACAAAACACTCAAATGTGAATAACAAATCTGACCCAAAGAGGGATAATAATAGCACTGAACTCACAGAATTGTTGTGAGGATCAAATCAATGCATCAGAGGCCTTAAAGTGCTGTATAGAGATAACTATTATTGTTGTTAATTTTTATTATTATGCAGTTCATCAACCTCCTCGGTAATGTCATTTGGATTTACATTGAATAGGAACCACACATTAGTGATGAGTTACCCACAGTCAAAAGTGCATGATCTTCTTAATCTGTAACTCTGAAATCCACTTTTCTAACCTATCCTTCCATGTCCTGTGCTTCACTACTCCTAAATGTAGTCTCTGGGTTTTATCAAAATCTCTAGTCACTTTACCCTCTCTGGTTACCCCTCTGCAGCCTTACTTTCCACTTTTCTTCTTTTAACCTTATCAATGACCATTTCAAATTTACCCTGTCCTTTGTCCTTTTCCCTTCCACTTCTTATTCCCTGTATGATTACAACCCATTCCCTTTCAAAACCCAACTCTGGATTATTCTCACTAATTTCTAGATTCCTTATCTCATTCATGCTACTGAAAATCACAACTATACTAACTGGATCCACTACAAATTTAAGTTAATATCAACTGATGCCTTCCTATTACATACCAAATCTTTTCTTTTCCACAAGTAACCTACACCAGCCTCTGTCCCTGCACTCTTAGCAAAGCATACTTTTCTTTTTTTTTTCTTTTTTGTGAGGCAATTGGGGTTAAGTGACATGCCCAGAGTCACACAGCTAGTATTAAGTATCTGAGGCCAGATTTAAACTCAGGTCCTCCTGATTCCAGGGCCAGTGTTCTATCCACTGCGCCACCTAGCTGTCCCAGCAAAGCATACTTTTATGGGGAAACTAAAAGTATTCATTGTAATTTTCCTCTTTTCCCCAATTCTATACCTCAACATCATCTTCCATATTTTTCTCCTTTACTCTCAGAGAAGAAATGGCCCTTACAAATGTCCTAATGTTCTCAAAATATGCCTTTTACCCTCCTTTGGTGTGCTCTCAGAGCATTCCCTTTTACTATCATCTCATCCTTCCTAAGTTTCAATCTCTTCATTCACTGACTCTTTCCCAGATCTTCGGACTTTTACAAATCTTTACTTGTCCCTAATGTCCTGTATCTCTTTTTACTTTCATAGCCAAATTCCCACTTCTTCACCCCCAACTAACATATAATTTTTTAAGATGTGGTTTCTGATATCACAGTGCCATTGAAATTGCTTGTTCCAGGGTTACTAATGATCTCTTCATTCTTCACATTTCTGCAGTAGTTAACCTTGTTGACTACCACCTTCTTCTCCTCAATATTGTCGGTATACTGTCATTCCCGGTTCTTCTCCTGTCTCTCTGTACAATCCTCAATCTCTTCTGCAAAGTCACACTCGTGCCCATCGTATATGTGTGCTCTGCCCTGGGCCTTCTGTCTTGGTTAACTTCAGCTTCTACGAGTTCACTGATCTTTTATGGACTTACACTATTAGTCCTTGCCTTTCCTTTGAGCTACAATTTACATTATCAACTGTGGCTGGACACACAAGTTACTCAACCTTTCTGAGTCTGTTTCTTCATCTCTTACAATGAGGATCATAATTATAATAGTCACCTCTTGAATAGAGGCAATTCAACCTCAACATATCCCAAACAGAACTGATTAACTTTCTTAGTAAAACATCCTTCCTCTTAACTGTCCTATCTATATAGAGGAAAACTAGCTTTCTGAGCCTGGAGTCATTTTGTCTCTTTACTCTGCATCACTTTCATATCTAATCAGTTGCCAAGACTTGTGGATTACAAACTCAGTTTGTGCAACAGACTGCCCTTCTATCATTCCCACTCAGAGCTGGGTCACCCACTCCTTCACAAGAGTGAAGGAGAAAATAGCATTTGAAAGATATCTGAATAATTTAAGCTGGAGAGGAAGAGAAAAGGGAGAGTTTTATGGTGAAAAGCATTCATTTTTTTCAGTGAAGTAGGAGAAGAAGCTACATACAGGATAAATAGGGAATCACTAAAGGAGGGAAGGCACTAGAATTAAGAGGGGTTGGGAAAGGTTTCCTGTAGATTTCCTGTAGAGAACTGGGACTCAAAGGGAACCTGGGAAGCTAGTTGGTAGAGATGAGAGGGAAAGCATTCCAGGCATGGGAGAAAGCCAAAGTGCCCAGAGAGAAGAGATGGAACATCTTGTTAATGCAACAGTGAGGTCAGTGTCACTAGATCAAAGAGCACATGGCTGGGAATAAGGTGTAAGAAGACCTTTCCCACTCTAGTCTACTGTCCACAGCTGCCAAAATGATTTTCCTAAAGTGTATGTCAAACCGGGGCACCCACATGAGGTCTGTCACTCTCCTTTCTTTCTTTCTTTCTTTTTTTTGTGGGGCAATGAGGGTTAAGTGACTTGCCCAGGGTCACACAGCTAGAAAGTGTCAAGTGTCTGATCCCGGATTTGAACTCAGGTACTCCTGAATCCAGGGCCGGTGCTTTATCCACTGCACCAAGTCCTAGCTGCCCTCACTCTCCTTTCTTAAATTCTAGTGGCTCCTCATTGTGTCTAGAATTAGGACAGGATAAACTCCTCTGTTTAGCATTGAAAATCACGAACAATCTATCTCTAAAGCATCCTTCTAGACACACTTCACATTATTCATTCTCACACATGCTGTGTACAGCCAAACAGCACTACTTGCTATTTTCCCTCCATGATATCCCTTTTCTTGATTCCTTGTCTTTATATAGGCTGTCCTTTTGCTAGGAATGCACTCCTCTCTCAACTTCATGAATCCTTTGCTTCCCCCCCCCCCTTTTTTTAAAAGTGAGGCAATTGGGGTTAAGTGACTTGCTCAAGGGTCACACAGCTAGTAACTGTTAAGTGTCTGAGGCCGCATTTGAACGAACTCAGGTACTCCTGACTCCAGGGCCAGTGCTCTATCCACTGGGCCACCTAGCTGCTCCTCTTTGCTCCCTTCTAAGTGTGACATTCTACAAAGACCTTTGAGCATCACTCCAGTTGTTAGTAGAGCTTCCCACTCCAACCCAAACTGTATTTATTTTGCATATGATTTTGTATTTACTTATCAATGGACATCTTGTTCCCAACAACAGAATGCAAACTCCTTGAGGGTACAGAATGTTTTGCTTCTTTAATGTCTAGCATAGAGAAGGTACAATTTGCTGAAATGAACTGAATATGAAGGCAATCAATCCAGGAAGGACAGAAAGCTCTCAAAAATGAAATTCTGAATACATAAAGAGAAACACTTCTGATGAAGAGGAACTGTCTATAAAGAAACCAATGTGAAAACAGAAGAACTCAACTAAATGAGATTTTTAAGACAAGGGCGGGTAACAGAAAATTAATAGAAACATGGCATGATCCTTTAAGACTAGTGTTAAGAAGAAATAATTAAACATAATCAAACATGGCTGGAAATGCTGCAAATAAACAGGTACATTTGTTTATTTTATATATCTTTGTAGTTATTATAAATGGAATTTATTTTCCTTTTTCTTCTGGCAGAGATGTTAGAAATCTATAGTAAGCCAGTCAACAAACATTTATAAAGGATTTACTGCATGTCAGGTACTTTGCCAAATGCTGGGGATATAGAAAAAGGTTAAACACACTGTTTATGCCCTCAAAGACTTCTCATTCAAATGGATATGTGTAAATAACTAACTATATGTGAGATATGTATGTATGTGTACATGCACACACACACATACTGTGTGCCAGCACTTAGCAGTATGTGTGGCACGTGGTAAATGCTTAATAAATGCTTGTTGACTTGCTGATGGAAGGTAATAAATAATATAGAAAAAATGATGACTTAATCTCATACTTATCTAAAAATAGAGAATTCTACCTCTTTTTTTTTGGGGGGGGGCGCCAGTTATACCTCTTTCCTCAACTTCTTTTTCTGTTACTATTGCTACGGTTTACTAGAAATTCTACAGCTATATAAAACAATAGTGATGACAATAGACATACTTACTTTACCCCTGATCTTAGTAAAAAGAATTCTAGTGTTTTTCCATAACAGAATGCAACCTACTAAAGCACTCTGTATTTAGAGGAATATAACCACAAAAAAATTCTTCAAAGAAATCAAGAGAGCATAATGGATAAAGCACCAGCCCTGGATTCAGAAGGACCTGAGTTCAAATCTGGCCTTAGACACTTGACACTTACTAGCTGTGTGACCCTGGGCAAGTCACTTAACCCCAATTGCTTCACCAAAAAAAAAAAAATAATAAGAAAAGATTTAAATAATTGGATACAATAAATATTCATGGTCAGGTCTTGCTAATATAACAAAGTGATACCTTCCAAATTAATTTATGGATTAAGTGCCAAACTAATTAAATTAATTGTCAATGTATAAAATAATTCATCTGGAAGAAAAAAGGTAAAAAAAAAAAAAATCAAAGGAAATAATGGAAGAAAAAAAGAAGCAATTTTGGGTCCTTAACAGAATTTCAAATTATGGTATAAAGCCATACCATTCAAAACTACTTGGTACTTGTTTAAAAAAAAAAAGGGGGGGGGAGTAAGACCTGGAAGCAATTGAATATAATAACATGATGTTTGATAAGCACAAGGATTCCAGTTGCTAGGTTACTGACTCCTTATTAGACAAAAGACTTGGGAAAACTGGAAACCATTCTTGATTTTAGAGCAACATTTCACACCATATTCACAAAACAGACAGGAACAAAATAATGGAGAACACATCATAAAAAAAATAAATTAAGAAAGGAAAGAATTATTTATAACTATGACAAGGGGGAGAATTCTTAACTAAACAAATGTTAGAGGTGATCACAGAAGACAGAATTGGATGATTTTGATTTCATAAAAATCTCTTAGTTATCATCACAAATAGTCTTTCTTTTTAAATTTACCTTAAATTATCACCAAATTAAGTCTTTATTGAGTGCTATTTCTTCTCTAACAGCTCTTTACCCAGCCTCAAATTTCTAAAATTAAAACTCCTTGGGTTGAAAGTATCTGGCCTTATTCTGAAGAACTTTTGCTATATAAACACTCCTTTTGAGAATGAGACCTTGGTACTTAGAATCTACTTGTCATTAAAACTTGGGGTTGGGTCCTAATGCCAGTCCCACACACACCATGAACAACCAGTATGATCTCAAATACAGTCATTTTTTTTAAAAGGTAAGAAGTAATGGGGGGGGGGGGAAGCAGCTAGGTGGTGCAGTGGATAGAGCACCAGCCCTGGACTCAGGAGTACCTGAGTTCAAATCTGGCCTCAGACACTTACTAGCTGTGTGACCCGGGCAAGTCACTTAACCCTCACTGCCAGAAGAAGAAGAAGGAGGAGGAGGAGGAGGAGAAGTAGTAGTAGTAGTAGTAATTGGGCAGTAGTTTTTCTTTCAATAAATTACTACACACATATAAACACCTTTTAAATGACATAGTTAACATTTATAAACTATTTTAAGGTTTGCAGAATGCTCATATATTATCTTATCTGGTCCTCACAACGACCTTTTGAGTTTAAGTGCAATTATTTATCCCCATTTTGAAGATAAGGAAACTGAGGCTAAAACAGATTAAATGACTTTCTAGAGCCAGGCACACAGCTGGTAAACACCTTAGGCAGAATTCAAAGTTGGGTCTTCTTGAGTCCAATATTAGCCTTTAATCCACTGAATCATGCTGTCTTCCAACCCCATAATGCACTCAGAATGCCTGATTCAGAGTTCTAGTTAATATAAATGAAGGTCAGTCACTCTGGCTGAGGCACATTATCCAATTCTAGTTTCAAAAACATGATATGGAATTCTGAAGACTAAAGAAATAGGACCATGTTTTCAGAGGTGGGGGGGATTCCTACAAGGACAAAGAGGGCACTCTGAACTGAACTAAAGAACGTAGTTTCTATCCTTTTGTTTTTCCAAGAGAGGAAAAGTCAAATCTCTACCTTCCTTTGAAAAAAACTAAAGTTCCTAGGCTTCTTGTCCTGCTAGTTGTATTCATGCAAGGGTAGGTCGCTGAGCCTCTATACCTATAGTAGATTCCAATCCAGACAAAGCAATAGTTTATTCAATGGCATCATTAAAACATTCATTTAATGTGCTACAATTCTCAGGTTTTTTTCCTTTTCTATCTTTTCATCACACACATATAAACACAGAGTACTCACTTGATTTTTGCAAGTCTTATGAGATATGTGCTTGTAGATATTAGCTCTGGGTTTTTTTTTGTTTTTGTTTATTTACTTATTATTATTTTTGTGGGGGGGGGCAAGGGGGCTTAAATGACTTGCCCAAGGTCACACAGCTAGTGAGTGTCAAGTGTCTGAGTCCACATTTGAATTCAGGTCCTCCTGAATCGAGGACCAGTGCTTTATCCACTGTACCACCTAGCTGCCCCCTTAGCTCTGTTTTAAAGATGAGAAAACAGGCTAAGAGAAGAAAAGTGACTGGAGCAGGATCAAACATCCAGGATGTGTCTGAGGCAAGTTTCATATGTCTCTAGCTTCCTGATTCCAAATCCAGTATTATATACACTTAGTCATGCTGCCCTTTCTCCGATCATTCAATTTCATCACCTTCTTTTTCAAGGAAAGAAATGTGGTAAGTTTTGAAAAAACTTACACCAAGTCCAGGAAAGGCAGAAAGACAATGATAAAAAAACAAACAAAAAAACTGATGAAGGACAGGGACAATAGATGAGCAGCAGGGATTGCTAGCCGCTATGCTATCCCCAGAACAGGGTACTACATAATGCATCTACAATTTAACCCTTAGTCTGCTGTGGCAATGATGACATACATTTGATTTTATATAAAAAAGCATCTTGAAATTAAAAACTCAAATTGTTGAAATACTGCTTTAAGGGAAGAACTATTCCTATCTCCATCTCCTAAAATGACTGCTGTTCTTAAAGTCTCTAAAGAGAGGAAACAGCTAAGTTTGATGTTGTTACAGGGAAAACAATTTTCATTTAATAGATGTGTGTGTGTGTGTGTGTGTGTGTGTGTGTGTGAAGCAGCAAAGGAGATCCACAGTGAAAAGCAAAGGGTCTAACAAGATGAAAAGGGCAGTGACCACAGAAAAAATTTCTTTATGATTGATGAACCACATAGTAATCTTTAGTTAATTTTTAAACTATTTAAAAAATTTAAAAAATATAGTTGTCTTGCAACCATATTATAGTAGAGGCAATAAAAAGGGAAAACCAGATGGCTGCTAAATGCTTCTGAGCATCAAAAGAAATTTAGGGCTTTGTCCTCAGCTTCTTAAATTCAAGATTATTTTTTAATCAATATACACAGGTTTATTTGGAGTCATAGTGTATCCACTTATCCTGAAAAATGCTTTCTGATTACATAAATAAAAGGAAAAGTCAGATATAATGTATAACAGACTTTGTGATACTGTTCTTAGATTTACTCCACCTCTGATAGCTTCTCAAACTCCTTTAATAGATTATCATCCTTCTCCCAAACATTTGTTGTGTCAGTTGTGTCAGACTGTGTCCTCATTTGGGGTTTTCTTGGCAAAGATGCCATTTCCTTCTCTAGCTCATTTTACAGATAAGGAAACTGGAATAAATAGGGTTAAAAGACTTGTCAGAGGACACAACAATAATAAGTATCTACGGTCAGATTTGAACACAGGAAGGGGAGCCTTCCTGTCCCCAGGCCCAGCCCTCTATCTACTGTGCCACCTAGCTACTACCCATCTCTCAAACAAAGGTGTTTGTTTTTGTTTTTTTTGTGGAGCAATGGGGGTTAAGTGACTTGCCCAGGGTCACACAGCTGGTGTCAAGTGTCTGAGGCTGGATTTGAACTCAGGTACTCCTGAATCCAGGGCCGGTACTTTATCCACTGCACCACCTAGCTGACCCCCAAAGGTGTTTTTAAAGACTCTTTTCTTTCTTTTTCTTTAGGTAAACATATCAGTTTCCATGGATTACATATAAATGACTTATAAATCCACATCTAGCATATCTAATGCTAATCTCTCTCCTCAACTCTATTTCCCTATTACCAACTGGTGGACATACCCACCCGAATGTCTTACAGACACCTTAAATTCAGTATTTCTAAAATGGAACATATTACATTTCCCTAAAATCCGTCACTCATCTTATTTACCAATAGTTGTGGACAGTATTATATCTACTTGGCCATACTCACAACCTTGGAGCAATATGTGTCTCTTTCCTCTCTCTTATTCACTATATGTCTTGAGTTCTCAAATGTTGTCAATTTTACCTCCTTACCCTCTCCCACATCCTTCCCCTTCTTTTGATTCACACATAACCTCCACCTTACTTTAGGCCCTCATCACCTCTTAGCACATCCACTGCAACAACCTCCTATCAAATTGGATATCCCTGCCTCAGTCTCTTCCCCTTTTCAACCCATCTTTCACATAGCTGACAAACTATTATACACAGAATAAAGATCTGACTGTGCCAGGGGATCACAGGTCATAGATACAGTGCTGGAAAGGACATTGGAGGTCATTAAATCTAATGCCCTCATTTTACAGAAAAGAAACTGAAAACCAGAAAGGTTAATCAACTTTCCCAGGGTCATGAAGCTAGCATATATCTGAGGTAGGATTCACCTGCCTATTCAAAAAACTCATGGCATTTAAATCCCTCTAAAATCTGGCTCCTAGGCAGCTCTTAGGTCTCTATTTTTCCTCCCACATTACTTCCCTTTACACTCTGCATTTCAGACAAATAGGGCTGCCAGCTATACATCATACAAGATATACCTTCTCCCACTTGCACGTCTTTCCATAAGTGTTCCTCCACAGCTGCAATAGACTCCCCACTACCTAACAATGCCTAGCTCCCTTTAAAGTATAGTTCAGGTGCCACTTTCCACATGAGCTGTTTTCCAATTCCCCAATTATTTATTAACCACATATACATCCCTAGTCATACACAGACACAGACACACACAGACATACAGACACAGACACACACACGAATAAAATATACCATAGGTGCTTAGAGCAAATTTATCAAACATTTTTGCATTTGGGAAGAATCAAATGCCTTAATCCAGAAAGTTCACAGAATAATGTGACTTTCATGCTTCCTAATCTACTAGTTCCAAGAACTAGGTTTTTTGAGAACAGCAATAATATACAAAGAGTTAGCAGTGTCAAGTAAACTTGAGAGTTCACTGTTAAAGGGAGTGGGGTGGGGGGAAGGGTGATGCAAGAAAATGAATAGTGTATACTTGAAATAAAAAGTTTATTTTCTATTTAGTTCCACTTAAGGAATATTGTTTCATTATACTGGACATGGATCGTTTAAGATATTCTACATTTGAAGCCAGTGTTATCAGTAACAAGTATGAAGTAAAGCAAATAAATATTATATTAGGATATGAAACCTGAGCTTATAAGAAACTGATGTGAGAAAGCAAGAAGAAATAGTTCCTTTGAGTAGCAGGCCCTGAGTTTTAGAGCTACAGGGAAAAGTAAATAATACTATATCTTCTTTTCTTTCTTTTTCTGATTCTTTTAACATTGTGATCTGACAAAAGACTGACAAGAGATCTGAAAAACACGGGTCTAAGCAGTCCAAGTCTACAGCAAATCAAGTAAGGACTATAAAGAAGATTTTAAGACTGAAAGAAGGCAGGCAGCTAGGTGCCCCAGTGGATAAAGCACTGGCACTGGATTCAGGAGGACCTGAGTTCAAATCCAACTTCAGACACTTGACACTTACTAGCTGTGTGACCCTGAGCAAGTTACTTAAGCCCTATTGCCCACACCCCTCCCCCCAAAACAAAAAAACCAAACCCAAAACAAACAAAAAGAAAAGGGGGGGGGGGTGTGATGAGCCTGAGGGACATACTAATCTCTACTTCAACTAAACATGCCTAAGCATTTTTCTTTACTTCTTAAATGATAGGGCCACTGCCTACTTCAGTCACCTAATGGCAGCAAATTAGATTTGCAGGTACAACTTCTTGAAGTTCCTATCTGGCAAATTAAAATGATAGCAAATGTCACAGCATATGTGACAAGGTATTCAATTACTGGAAGGTTTTACATAGAATACAAGTTAATTCTGTGCAGGAAAACATTAGCAATTCAAGGGTGACTGACCTAATCCTTTTAATTTAATAAGTCTGACATAATATTTCAAACACTTAAAAAAGGAAAAGTCAGGGCAACTAGATGGCAAAGTGGATAAAGCACTGGCCTTGGATTCAGGAAGACCTGAGTTCAAATCTGACCTCAGACACTTGACACTAGCTGTGTGACCTTGGGCAAATCACTTAACCCTTATTGCCCCGCCCCTCCCCCCAAAATTCAAGGATCATTTTCGGGCAGCTAGGTGGTGCAGTGGATAAAGCATTGTCCCTGGATTGGAGAGGACCTGAGTTCAAATCTGACCTCAGACACTTGACACTTAACTAGCTGTGTGACTCTGGGCAAGTCACTTAACCCTCATTGCCCCACCTCGCCCCCCCCCCAATTAAAAACAGGGGCTTGGACACTGATACCTCAGATAAAATGTCTGATCACCACTGATTAAACTACATCTTTATCCATTTTATTCTGTGTATCTACTCTGTGCCTGTCTTTCTTAAAAATTAAATTTCATATATTATAAATTGTATATTAGTGTGAGAAAAATGGGTAATTGTCTCCTCTCAATGAGGATATAACAGTCAATCATACTCCTCCTGACCTGAGGACAAAGGTCTCAGATCTCCTCCTCGCCCTCTGGCTAACAAAATCGCATGATTCAAGGAGCCCAGGTCTCAATAAGGTCTGCTCTGGAATTGTGTCCACATAAGGAAGAATAAGGTCCACTCCTGAGTTATGCACATATAAGGAAGAACTGATTAGGGACGGGAATACTTCCTTTGATTAGCTAGTTTTGGGGCCTAGATTGTGATCCTTGAGTAATCGGATGAATGATGAAAAAGGGGAGGGTCCATTTGCCATTAGGGACTAGGGTTTAAAATAGGGCTTGTGAGCTCCCATTCTTTGCATCCACTAGCTGCATAATAGGGTGCTTCCTTCTCATGAGAAGGAAATAAAACAAACCCTTGTCACATCGCTGCTGAGTTGCTTAGAATTATTGAGAAGAGGATTGTTTTCCCTCACAATTAGTTTTATATATTGATGTGTACATAAATATAAATATTTTAGATTCTTCTGATAGTGTAATATTTTATAATTCACAGATATGACAACATGGGACATATATTGGTGTTAAAAGACAGGCTTTGATATCATTGGGGTTATTGCTTGGCTGTAACACAAATTCACATCAACAAGTATTTATTAAACATTTACTATGATGTGCCAGGTACTCTACTAAGCACTGAAGATACAAAGACACCAAAATGAAACATCCTCTCATCTTGCAGACATGTACAAATATGAGTAAATACAAAATAAACCTAAGGTAAATGGGGGTGGGGGGGTGGGGGGGAGATAGCCATGTAGGAGGTAGCATTTGAGCCAAGTTTGGAAGGAGGCTAGGGATTCTAAGATATGAAGGCAAAGAAGGAATGCATTCCAGGAACAGAAGACAATCTGTGCTGACGCACAGAGACAGGAGATAGAATGTCCTATTTGAGAAGCTGAAAATAGGTCACTGGACTGAAGAGTGCACAAAGGTGACTAATATGTAACAGGCTGAGAAGATAGGCTGAAGCCAGATTGTAAACAGTTTTAAATGCCAAAGAAGTTTGTGTTTGATCCTGGAAGTGGCCACTTCAGTTTTCTAAGTGGCAAAGTCATGTGATCAGACTTGTACTTTAGGACTATCACTAGGAACTGTATGGAGGAGAGACTGAAGAGGGAAGAGACTTGGGGCAGTAAGTAACTACAATAGTCCATGGAAGAGGTTGTGAGGGCATGGACTAGGGTGTTCTGGAAATGGAGAGGAAGGGGCAGATGTGAAATGTGGAGGCAGAACCAATAAGATTTGATAATTAATTATGGGAGGATAGAGAGGTGAGGGAGAGTGAGGAACTGAGGATAACTCAAAAGTTGTGAACCTGCATGACCACAATGATGGTGGGTTCCCTAGAAAGAAATAGAAAAGCAAGGAAGAGGAATAGGTTTTGGGGAAAAGATAACGAGTTCTGTTTTGAAAACTTCAAGTTGGAGATGTAGGTGGTTGTTCTGGTGGAAATGTCCAAAAGGCAGTTGGTAATATGGGCTCATCATCAGAAGGCTGGCCACAGCACACTTGAAAAGACTGTTTTCTCTGGCACAGGGAGGCTTTTTGATTTACATTAATAGAGGGGTTACCCACAGGAAAGAAATCACAGATCTTTTGAAGCACCTAAGTATATATACAAAACTATAACCACTGATAACACCACCACTTGAATATTCCAAAGATCCATGATTACATTGCTATGGTATACTCTTTTGTTTGTTTGTTTGTTTGTTTTTGCGGGACAATGGGGGTTAAGTGACTTGCCCAGGGTCACACAGCCAGTAAGTGTCAAGTGTCTGAGGCCGGATTTGAATTCAGGAACTCCTGAATCCAGGGCCAGTGCTTTATCCACTGTGCCACCTAGGCCCCCCCCACCTTTTACAAGTATAAATAACAACAATTACTGAGCCCACACTCGATACTATATGTGGTAGCTTTTCAAAAACACAGGGTCCCTTTTACAGCATAGATAACTGTAAAAGTCCCTGCTAATTCACTGTGCTCACTAACTAATGGCAGCTCAAAATATTTCAAGAGGAAAAACAAAGCCTTCTCTGCTATCAATTCTAATGCTGGATCACAGGTGGAGGGCAATCAGCTGATAAACTGTGACAAAAAACAGAATAAATGAATGTTTTTAAAACACGAGGTAGATGCAATGTACTTTTGCTATACTTACTGTATCCCATATCTGAAGCTTTATCTGTTTTCCATCAATAGTTATCATTCGAGCACCAAATTCTACACCTGAATAGAATTAAAAAAAAAAAATTCATTCACAAACTGGTAGGAAAGTATGTTTGACATCACAGTAAGTTTTTAATGTTAATCTATATATCCAAGCCGAGTTATGCTATGTGCTACATAGATCATGTAGTCAAAGAATATGTATCATAAGGCAGAAGTGCTGACAAATATAAAGTCAGACAGTCCATAAACCTTTATTAAGTACCAACTATGATCCAAGCACTATGATAAGGGCTAGGGAGATAAAGAATAGTAAAAGATAGTCTGTTCTCTCCAGGACTTCATTGTCCAATGGAGGAGACAATATGCAAATAAAACTCTATGAGCTACACACAGGATAAATTGGAAATCATCAACAAAAGGAAAGAACTAGAATTAAAGGGGATCAGGAAAGGCTTCTTATAGAAGGTGGGATTTTTGTTGGAATTTGAGGGAAAGCAGGAGGTAGAAATAATGGAGAGTATTCTAGGTATAGGAGACAGTCAGTGAAAATGCCCAGAGTCTGGTGATGGAATTTCTTGAGTGAGGAATAGTAAGGAGGTTGAAGAGTACTTTGTGTGTTTGAGGGGAATAAGGGTCGGGGTGATGGTGTTATAAGAAGACTCGAAGACAGTTAAGGTGTAAAAAGACTGGAAAGGGGGTGAAGGACTCTGGACACAGAACAGAATCTTTTATAGTTGAGCCTGGGGGTGATGGGGAGCCCCTTGAGCTGAATGAGTAGAGAGGTGAAAAGTTGGGCCTATACTTTAGGAAGATCACTTTGACAACTGAATGGAAGATGGTTTGGAAGAGGAGAAAAATCTGTGGTGGGTAGACAAACCAGAAGGCTACTGCAAAAAGTTCAGGCGTGAAGAGATGAAGGCCTATATCAGGGTGGTAGCAGTGGCAGTGTCAGTGTCAAGTAGGGGGCATATTTGAGAGACATAATATGGAGAGAGAATTGACAGAATTTAGCAAATGATTGCAAATGGGGGTGGGTGGAAGAAAGTGAAGACTCTAGGAAGACTCAAGTTTTGAGATTGGGTGATTAAGAGAATGGGCAGCCTGGTGGTACTATGGATAGAGCACCAGCCCTGGAGTCAGGAGGACCTGAGTGCAAATCTGGCCTCAGACACTTACTAGCTGTGTGACCCTGAACAAGTCACTTAACTGTTTGCCTCAGTTCCTTATCTGTAAAATGAGCTGGAAAAGGAAATGGCAAATAACTCTAGTATCTTTGCCAAGAAAACCTCAAAAGGGGTAGGGGTGGGGGAGACAAAGAATTGAACACAACTGAAATGACTGAACAATTCAGAGAATGATGGTACCTTTAAGATTAAAAAAGTTAGATAGAGGGGAGGGTTGGGCAAGGGAGATGCTAAATGTTGGAGATACAAAGAATGGCAAAAGACTCCCTCCCTTTGAAGAGCTTGCAATATAATTGGTGAGGAGGGGGGGACAATATGGAAACAACAACTATGTATACAAAAGTCATATATAGGATAAATAAGAAATAATCAACAGAGAGAAGATTCTAGAATTGAGGACTAGGAAAGGCTTTCAGTAGAAGGTGGGATTTTACCTGGGACTTGAAGGAAGCCAGGGAAGCCAGAAGATAGAGATGCGGAAGGAAAGCATTCCAGGCAAGGGGGAGATCCAGTGAAAATGCATCCAGAGGGGGCAGCTAGGTGGCGCAGTGGATAGAACACTGGCCCTGGAGTCAAGAAGATCTGAGTTCAAATCCAGCCTCAGACACTTGACATTACCTGTGTGACCCTGGGCAAGTCACTTAACCCTCATTGCCCACAAAAACCAAAACAAACAAAAAAAAAGAAGACTGGTGGGGGGGGGCACAGAAAGGCTGGGTTATGAGGAGTTATTGTATATTTGATCCTGAAAGTGATAAGGAATCAATGGGGAGCTTTACATGACACTCAATGGATGTAACCTGGATGAAGAATCCAGCAATGGAGACTGATGAGTGATTAGATAAGTAGGAGACTCAGGAGAGTGTAGTGTCATGAAAACCTACGGAGAAGCAGGTGATCAACAGTGTCAAAGCCCACAGAAAAGTTAAGAAGGGTGAGGATTGAGAAAAAGCCATTAAGTTTGGAAATCACCAAACCAGGAGAGAATAATTTCAAGTGAATGATAAGATCAGACATTAGAATTGTAGAGGTAAAAAGAATCAAGAGGAAGTGGATGCAGCTTTTGTAAAAGGCCTGCTTAAGGAATTTAGCTGCAAAGAGAAATAGAGGATGATAAATGGATCTAGTGAGGGTTTTTTGAGCATAGATGTTTCTAGGCTGTCACAGCCAGCAGACAGGGAAAGAATGGAAATAAGTGACAGAGTGGGAATGAGAGAAGGAACAATCTGCTGGAGAAGATGGAACCCAAGATCTTGAGGCCCAGGAGACAAGGACAGGGTAGAGTTAAATTAGTTCACCAAGGGGTACAGATGAGGAAGAGGAAAGTGTGTAGCTAGTGGAGGAATTATGGCTTTGGGAAGATCTAAAGGGTTGAATGACTGAAAATTACAATGTGTTTGGTGTTGCAAGGCAGAGGAGGAGGTAAAATGAAGACATAGACTGATCAGACAAGAGAAATTCATAGTTAATAAACATGGGAATAGTGCATTTGTGGATGATGGCAAAATCAAGGGTATGACCATCTTTGTGTGTGGCTGCAGTAAAATAGAAGAACAGGTCACATGAAATAATTAAATTGAGGAACTGTGAGGTTAGGGTGTTTGTGAGGATCTATATGGATGTTCAATTTCTCTAAGATGAGATTAGTCATGAAGGAAAGAGAAAGACTGTTAGGCACTGAATTCACTGAACAAAGAAGAGGAATATGGGGGTGGGGCGCAGTAGACAACAGCTACTAGAATTTTAACCGGGTGATAGCTATGGATTGAGTGAACCTTAAAAGAGGAGAGATTATTGAGTGATAGTAGCAGAAGCAGAACTTGGAAGGGGCAGTGAGGAACAAGGACTATTCCAACTTCCTCATCTTGACCACTGAGTCAAAGGGGATGAAAGTGAAGCTAGGAAGCCAAGGAGGCTGTGTTGTCAGGAGGGAGTCGGGTCTCTGTGGGAGCCTGAAGATTGAAAGAGTGAGAAAAAGAAAGATGAAAGTAAGTTCATTGCTTATGGAGTACTCCAGAAAGCAGCATGGATAGTGTGTAGCTTTACAGTAAGACATTGTGGGGGCTGGATTGAAGAGAATGGAAATAAGGGCTTGGGGATGGAGTTCAATGATGACCACCAGGAGTTCAGAATCACTGAGATGGGTAAGGTCTGACCAGGGAGTTTGTTAATCATTGAGGAAGACTCTAGTAAGAAATAAAGAAATCAGTACATAAAGTAAAAGGCACATTGGCTAAACCTAATGCATTCTATGGATAACTGAAGTAGTAGTAGCTGTGGTGGCGGTGGCAGTGGTTGTGGTTAGTGATTTGGGTAACAGAGTAACACCAGTAATAATAATAGCTAGCATGTATATAGTGCTTTTAAGGTTTACAAAATGCTTTTATAAAGAAGCTCTCTATGTACAATATTATCTTATTTTTTATCCTCACAACAACCCTGGGAGGTAAATGCCACTATGATCCCAATTTTACAGATGAGGAAACTGAGGCACCCATTGCATCCCTAGTTCCCTATGAAGCAACAAACATTTACAACACAGCGCTTTTAAACATTGCTGAAATACAGACATTCTTTGAAAGTACATATAAAATTTTTACAAGTTCCTGGAATAAAGGCCTCATTTCTCAAATACATAGAGAACTGAGACAAATGTATAAGACTACAAGTCATTTGCTAATTGATAAATGAATGAACAGGCAACTTTCAGAGGAAGAAATCAAAGCTATCTATTGTAATATGAAAATATGCTCTAAATCACTACTGACCAAAAGAAATGCAAATTAAAACAACTCTGAAGTACCACCTTATGCCTATGAGGATTGGCTAGTGTAACAAAAAAAGGAAAATGGTAAATGCTGGAGGAAATGTGAGAAAACTGGGATACTAATGCACTGTTGGTGGAGTTGTGAACTGATATAACCATTCTGGAGAGCAATTTGGAACCATGATCCCAAAGGATGATAAAACCGCATACTTTTTGATGCAGCAATACCACTACTAGGCCTGTATTCCAAAAATATTTTTTAAAAGGAAGGGGGAAGGAGAAGAACCTGTATGTACAAAACTATTTATAGCAGCTCTTTTTGTGGTGGCATAGAATTGGAAATCAAGGGGATGCCCATCAATTGGGGAATGACTGAACAAGTTGTGGTATATGATTGTAATGGAATACTATTGTGCTCTAAGAAATGATGAGCAGGCAGATTTCAGAAAAACCTGGAAAAACTTACATGAACTACTTACTACAAAGTGAAGTGAGCAGAACCTAGAGAACATTGTATACAGCTAAAAACAATATTGTACGATGATTAACTATGAATAACTTCCATACTCTCAGCAATACAATGATCTGAGACAATTTCAAAGGATTCCTGATGAAAAATGCTACCCATCTCCAGAGAAAGAACTGATGGAGTCTGAATGAAGATTGAAGCATACTATTTTTCACTTTATTTTTCTTCATGTGTTTTTTTTTTTGGGGGGGGGGGTGTTTGGTTCTTTCATAACATGACTAATATGGAAATATATTGTGGGTGATTGCACATGTATAACCATTATCAAATTGCTTACTCTCTGGGAGGGTGGAGAGAGAATTTGGAACTCAAAATTAAAAAAAGAAAACCCAAATGTTTAAAAATTGTTTTAACATGGAAGTAAGGAAATATTACTAAAAAGTGTACATGGGGCAGCTAGGTGGTGCAGTGGATAGAGCACTGGCCCTGGATTCAGGAGGACCTGAGTTCAAATCCGACCTCAGACACTTAACACTAGCTTTGTGACCCTGGGCAAGTCACTTAACCCCAAACGCCTCACCAAAAAAAAACCCAACAAAAAAAACCCCACCCCAAGTATATAAGAAAAATATATAGGGGCAGCTAGGTGGTGCAGTGGATAGAGCACTGGCCCTGGATTCAGGAGTACCTGAGTTCAAATCTGGCCTCAGACACTTGACACTTAACTAGCTGTGTGACCCTGGGCAAGTCACTTAGTCCCCCCCCCAATATATATATGTAAATAATAGGACACTGCATTCTTAGTTCTCACAAAAAAAAGGACCAATTTCAGTAGGACATTAATAAACAGAAATCAAAGTAATCTGTTGGGGTGAAAATTCTTCCTTTTGAAAACTCCAAGTGTCAATGGGTTGTCAAATTATCAACTTCAAATTTACTTCACTTAAAATTTCAACATACCACCCTCTTACTCCTATCTATTCCTACAAATACCTCAAGGAATTTTCACCAACAATGTCAATAGAAGTACATCTGCAGTTAGATATTGTTATATATTTATAAAGTAACATGAGGTTTCTTTTCACATGACTTTTTACTGATTCGAGAGAAACTTGAATGAATAAGCATATATTAAATATTTATTTGCCAGGACCCTGTGCTGGTTAGGTACTGGGGCCATAAGGACAAAAATGAGTTGGCTTTGTCCTCAGGGAGTTTCCATTTCTAATAAGAGGATACAACACAAATATGGGGGTTGTAGCCAGGAAAGGGAGTTTTGGACTGGGAAAATCACAGGGATGGTACGGGTATAGTATGAGGTTAGTAAAATCAACATGAACAAACAATAATCAATTCAAAACTATGAAGCAACAAAGGTGACAAGCTTTACATAAAATGATATTTGGGTTCTTCTGGAGATAACCATTACCTTCATCTAACTTCTAAAAGCTTCTAATGTGAAAAGTGTAAAGATGTTCTTAATACAGGAAGTTGGCAAGCAAACTGTTTTCTTAATCATCTGGGATCTTTTTGGGATAAGGACAACCTGTTGTAAGCTAAAACCCTGGAGAAGTGCTGCAAAACACGCACAAACCATATGCAGAGTAAGATGATGTGTGGGCTAATACAACTAGTCTAAACAATTTCCTTACTACAGTGATCTAAATTATAGTTTTTCATGACTATCAACCATCTGGACATTTTCCTCAATTACAGAATACTGGTGGTCAACAAAATTCTACACAAAAATAATATTATAGCTTTTAATTATTTGCTCCTTACATATGATAACAGATAATAGAGACTGTATCTGCTCAGTCATAATGAAGAACGGTACCACCTGGTATGCTGGGAAACAACTGTTTTTTTGACTTTACTCATCAAAGTTCTAATTCAGTCTCCAAAACTGGAGAAACAACCAGTGCATGGTAACTTAAAAAGAAATGACTATTTATGCTATTTATGAAGGTGACTCCCCCCAAAAGGGGATATCACATATTACCAAGCCATTAGTACACAATGTGCTGCACAGAATTTATATTAGAGGAAGAGGACACACGAGGCCTTAGGGAACCAGATGTCATCCTGGCAGAGGATTGCTTTACAGTTGCTTAGGGAAGGGCAAATTGCCCAGTGTCAGAATCCCATCTTTCCATTGCTCACTAGGAAATGGCTCCCAGCACTAATCTCAACTGTGATTTTTGGTGGAAGAAAATAAAGGTCACTTTTTTCCAGGCTCCATAACCTGCTGCTGGTTTGCACCATAAAATTAACTAATCCTTAATTATTGGCCCCTGTTCAATATCAAGATGCTCATAATGTTAATGTTTACCAGAATGAGTAGTAACATAGGAAATCTATAAGAGAAAATTCTAAGTTAAAAAAAAACAATTAAAATATTTACACAAGTACTTTATTTTATGCCAGATTGCAAGACAAAAATAAAACTACCATTAGTATAATATGAAAACAGAATTAAAGAGTAGACTCAATGGCTAAGTGGAAATATTTTCTAAAACACTTAATATTTGAAAAAATAAAATATTCCATAGCCTAACAACTGTATGAATTTGCTAAAAATTCATTCATTCTTGTAACCCTAATCTTTGATTCTCTTTTCCTATATCCAATCAGTTGCTAAATCCTGTTTGTGTAAAATCACTCATATCCTATCCTTGCTCTCCTTTCCAATTCAGTGGACATCTGGACTATTCTAACAATGTAACAGCTTGCTAATGGGTCCTTTTGCATCTATTGTTTTCCTATACTAAACTACTGGTTGTTGGTGGTTGTCCTTCTTGCTTAAAGAGGACCAAAAAGACATCACTGTTTTGCGGTCAAGGAACTGTGTGTGCTACTATAGCTGGATCAAATCAATACGAGCTAGAAAGGCTCTACCACAGATCAGGCACAAATAGTCCATGTGAACATTTAATGGATACATCTCATGTTTCTTTTGAACTACTGCAATTCTGTGCAAATGTTTTTGTACATTTGTGTGTCTTTTGACCACAGGGTAGGATCCCTGCCTGCCACAGTAAACAGAGGCTGCAGGGTTAGGTTAGGTGAAGCAGATAATCTTTAGGGCACCTTTTCTAGCTCCTTCCTCATGTAAGGAGGTAAAAAAGACTACTCAGAGGCAGATTAAAACACACACACAGGGGGCAGGTAGGTGGTGCAGTGGATAAAGCACCGGCCCTGGATTCAGGAGTACCTGAGTTCAAATCCGGCCTCAAACACTTGACACTTGCTAGCTGTGTGACCATGGGCAAGTCACTTAACCCCCACTGCCCTGAAAAAAAAACCCAAAACACACACACACACACACACACACACACACGTGCGCGCGCAAAAACCCCAAACAAAACTGGAAAGATTTAAACTGATGCTGAGTGAAGTGAGTAGAACCAGAGGACTATACACAGTAACACTGTGCAATGATCAACTATGATTGTCTTAGCTCTTCTCAGCAAAACAATGATCCGAGATGAATCTGAATGCATATCGAAGCACCTGCTATTTTCATTCCCCCGTGTATTTTTCCTTTTGTTCTGTTTTGTCTTTTACAACATGACTAATGTTGAAATACATTTTATATTATTGCACATGTATAACCTTTGTCAGATTGCTTGCTGTCTTAAGGAGGAGAAGGAGGAAAAGAAGAAGAAGAAGACTACTCAGACATCCAGGGGGCTGCCAAATCCACCGTTGCTTCAGTCCAGTGAGAAGACAACCGTATGCCCGGGGCCACCTGTGTGCAGAGTTGTGACTATACCTCCCAGCGTTCCTGTACCTGCTGCTTCCTCACTTGCATGTTGCCACTGGACTTTGAGGTAGGCAAAAATGGTTAAATGGTATGGGTGATGACTCTTGACTCTCACATAAATCAGATATAAGGGAAGCAAGAGTTGTACAAAGTTCCCAGCCTCACTCTGTCTTCTAGAGTCATTGAAGTCCAGTGACAAGACAAAAGTCAAGACAGCTGGCAATGGCCCAGGATGCAGTGATGACCTTGGTATCTTAGATGTCTACAAGCTCTTGCTTGCACCACCTTCATGGCTGTTGGAACATATTCTTCACATCTGCCTATTGTGCTGGGGAAGTCTTTACATGCTTTGGGTATACACTCTCCTAAATCACCTACTGAGGCATATTGGTTACCCTCAACCTGGTTTAGCCCATCTGCCATAATGGATTACCAAGGGATGGCCACTGTGCATACCACAGTTTCTTTGAGCCACAGGTGAAAGTTGGGTGAAGCAGAAGGATACCAAAGGTGGTAAGCAACCCTGAAAAAGGCTTGGCAGTTCTCACACCAGAGTAAGTTTTCCCTAAACACCCACACACTCTAACAACTATACTAAACCATCTGTAACCACTAACAGATTAGATTTTCCTAATGCAAAGCTGTGGTTATTACTCAAAATCCTTTAACAGCTCCCTATTGCCTAAATTCAGATATCTCTGTTTCAGATGTTCTACAATAATACAACAAAGTATGTCTTAGGATAATTTCTCTTGCCTTATCCTAAGTCATACTTTGTTGTTCAATCATGTCCAAATATCTTTAACCCCATCTGGGATATTCTTGGCAAAGATACTGGAGTGGTTTACCATTTCCTTCTCCAGCTCATTTTACAGATGAGGAAGTGAGGCAAACAGGGTTAAGTAAGTTGCCCAGGTTCACACAGCTATTAAGTATCTGAGGCTGGATTTGAACTCAGGCCCAGCACTCTATATACTGTGCACATAGCTTCTCCTTAAAGTCACACTACTAGGTTTCATATATTGTACTCAAATCAAATTAGATCAATCACCTTCCCCTTAAATTTGCTGTCATTTTTCTTGGCTTTGCATGTGATAGAATTTCCCTTGGAACTCTCCTGAATATATTGCAATTTAGCTTTTGATTTCATCACTCAACTGAAACTTTGGAAAGCTCACTCCAGTGGGGAATCATTTATAAAGAAACTCTTTGTAAAATATGATTAAAGATTTGTTTTTTTTTAAAGATCAAATAAGAAGAATGAAAGGCACTATGGTAAAATGTAGGCTGAAAGTCAACCTTTGATACTTACAAACTATGTGACTATGTAAGTCACTTACTTTCTTTGGGCCTCAGTTTACTAATCTGTAAAATGAAGGGACTGGACTCAATGACATCTAAGGCTCCTCTAACTCTAAATGTTCAATCCTATGAAAGTATCAAGATGAGAAGCTATGGTGTTATGATTTTAAAAGTGCCAACTTGACCTATTCAAAAAAATAAAGGGGGGAGGGGGGACCACAAGGGATGAAGTGAAATGGAAAAAGGAACAATATCCACAATTATCACTACCCCAAAGAAGTCTGAGTAACCTAAAGCAATTGCCACAAAGAAGTGGCCAAGAGTCTAAGATTTACTTCAGCATCTTACCTACATGCAAAGTAGAAGGAGATAGCAGCTACACGCAATATTAGCTTAGAACAGAATCTTGGTTGCAAAATTGTACAATGGATGGTGTAACTTTTTGAGCAGTGTAACCTTATAACCAAGCAAAAAGTGGGGAAGAAAAGAATTTTTTGAAACTTGTTATGAGATCCAATTAAGCCAGGTCACCCCAAAAAACATTTTATAAAGAAAAAAATTTTAAATCAGCAAAATTATTTAAACAGTGAAGAAACCAAAGAAGAGCTATGATACTATGGAAAAGAAGTTATGGAATAACAAGGCAACATGCAAAGAGAGATTTAAGAATAATTAAGGGTTCTTGGACATCATGACCAAACAATTACAACAAAAATTAAAAGTTATCATTTTTCTTTTAAAAAAATATTTTGTTTTAATCAAACAAAACCTGCCTGCTTACCCTCCCACCTCAATCCCTTCTCACCTAGTTAAGGAAACATGAAAAAGAAAAGCTGTTACAAATATGTATAGTCAATCAAAACTAATTTCCACATTTGTCATGTCCAAAACTCAGTTTGTCTCATTCTATATTCTGAGTTCTTCATCCTTCTATTATGAGGTGGGTAGTATGTTGCATTATTAGTCCTCTGGAATACTGGTGGGTTGTTATACAGATAAGAACTCAGCACAATAGTATTCCATCACATTGATATACTTTAACTTGTTCATCCATCTCCTAATTTACAGATACCCTCTAAGAGTCCCATTTTTTGACACCTAAAAAAGAGCTACAAATATTTCTGTATCTCCTCAAGTTTGTTTTGCTTAAGATCAATCCCTCCCTTATTCTGCCCTCCATCTAATCCCCCCTCTTTCCCCAGGTGAGTTAAATGTATTTCTGTCCACAAGTGTGTTTGTGTGTGAATTCTTCCTTCTTCTGACCAGCTCATAAGAGAATAAGGCTCAAATGTCAGTGGCTCCTCCCCCTTCTTCCCTACTATTTTGTACAGCTATTTGTGAAGCCTGATTATGTGAGTTAATTTTCCCCAACTTTCTTTTCCATTCCAATTTTCAGGGAATTTGTTGCTTGAGCAGGATTTTGTATCTCTTGTATCCTGTTAATTTCCTTCCAAATTCTTTTTTTCCAGTCATTTTCCCCCATTTTTGTCAAGTGCTCTCATTCCATTTGTACAAATACTTATAAACTTACAAACAAAACTCTTGCTTCATCTCTTCTAGAAATTCTAGCTGAATTTGTGATCAAGCTACCTTTTTCGATAAGGCTTTACTTGTAGATATTTTGGAGTCATTCTCTTTTCCTATATTTGTATTTTGAGTGTCTTTGCCACCATAAGAGCTCATTGTATCAGGATTTTTTGGGGGGGAGGGGGGACCGGCAGGAGTTAACATTCTTCCAGGCCATTTCCTGACTTTGGACTTGGATGTTAGGGCTGGGGTCTGTCATACTTCTGGAGAGAAGGTTTGGGCTGGTCCTATTGCTGCTTTCTTGAGGGACTATGTAGGCCTCCATCAGTCGTGGACGACCATGGATCAGTGCCTTGAAGAGCCACAGGCCACAGCTGAGTTTGGCTGAGGGACTAAATGTTGTGTTATTCCAAGATCTGATGGGCAAATTTTCAGAGCTGCCAAAGTGGTCTGATCTAGGGCAAAGTCTACCTTTAAATCCCATCTGAGCTCTGTAACTTCCTCATCTGTATTTGAGTCTGTGTAACTGTAGATTGCTGCTGAACTCTGTCTTTATAAGTCAGCGGGAAAGCTTTGTTAACTGAGAGTGGCAAAACTGTAGGTTCACCTTTGGTTTGGGATTGCCCTGGTTATTCCTCTGCAGGGTGGGCTAGATGATGGAAGTGAGATCCTGGTCTCTGCCTGGAGCAATACTGCTGCTGGCTTCTGAAATTCCTCCTTCCTTCCACTAGAGGCAGCTGGTGGTGTAGTGCATAGAATATTGGGCCTGAGTTCAAATGTGATTCAGATATTTACTAGCTGTGTTACCCTGGGAAAGTCATTTAATCTATGTTTGACTCCATTTCCTCAATTGTAAAATGAGTATAAAAATAGTATGTACCCCGAAGAGTTGAGAGGATCAAATGAGATATTTGTAAAAAGCACTTGGCACAGACTGTATTCAAGGTCTGATGCACAACCTGTCCTAGGGCAAGGTGTCCGGCCTGACCTACCCCCCAATGTCTCTACACCTCCCTGCCTGTCTCCTTATACTAAGCTGGGCTTGACAAATGACTCAGTGTAATTTCCCCCCCCCCCCGGGTTTCCTGTTAGAATTCAGTCCAACACATTTTCCAGATCTGTTTGCAGGAAATGGGAGAGCTAAATGAATAGCTTTTCACTATCTTGGCTCTGCCCTCCAAAAGATAACATTTTTTCAAGAAATCTTTAAAGGAATACTGCCTAGATCTAGAGGGCAAAATGAAAATAAAAAAGAACCCACTGTTCACCTCCAGGGAGGAAAAATTTAAAACATCCAGCAATGTTATTATAAAAATCCAGAGCTTCTATAAAAAACAAAGGGAAAGTACTATAAGCAGTCACCAAAAAAAAAAAATTCCAGTTACCAAGAAACCACAGGCAGAACCATACAAAGTTATGTATAATGGAGATAAAAGCCTGGAATATGATATTCCAAAAGACTGAAGATAAGGTTTACAACCAAGAATAACAACCTGCTAAACTGAGTACAACCTTATGGAGAGAAAAGGGCACTTTAATAGAATGTTTTCAGGAATTCCAGAAAACTGAGCTGAGCAACTATGAAATACCAACCTAGAAGTCAAAAGAAACCTTGGAAGGTAATATATTTGAGTAATTAAAAGACTCTAAATGATGATGATCCGCTTGCATTCTGATAGAGGGGGAAAAGATCCTTCCTTCAGAAGTCCATTGTCTTCAAGTGTGACAGAGGAAGTCAAATAAGATGTACAACTTGGGCTTTATTTTGTTGTCTTTTGAGGATTTTAAGACAGAAAAGAAAAGAGAGAGAAAGAGACATATACTAAATACACAAATAGAAAAGTTTTTAAAAATAAAAAAAACATTGAAGTGATAAATAAAATCAGGTGCTAGTTTTAAGCAAAATGAACTATTAGTTACTTTGATTTTTTTAAGGAAGGGAAAATCAAATTACAAATGAAGAAGATATAAAGGAAATTAATAAAAATTATTTTGCCCAGGAGCAGCTAGGTGGCACAGTGGATAATGCACCAGCCCTGGATTCAGGAGGACCTGAGTTCAAATGTAGCCTCAGACACTTGACACCAGCTGTGTGACCCTGGACAAGTAATTTAACCCTCATTGCCCTGCCCCCCCCAATTACATGCCCCCCAAACTGATAAACAAATCCTTACAAAACTAGCAAAGAGATGATCAAAACAAGAAACGAAAATTTACATAAATCAAAGCGGGGCAGGAGGGGAGAAGAACCTGAGCAAGCCATAAATGAACTGCCAAATAATAATATAAAACAGGTTCAGATGGATTTATGAATGAATTCCATCAAACATTTCGAAGAACAATTACTTCCAATATTACATAAACTCTGAAAAAACTGGTAAGGAGGAAACCCTACCAAATTCTTTCCATGAAACAAATATAGTCCTGATTCCTAAGTCAGGGATCCCTGATTATCAATGTAAAAATACTGAATGAAATATTAGCAAAGGGGCTATGGTAACATGTTAAAAATATTATACACTATGCCCAAGTTGGATTTATACCAGAAGTGCACTGTTACTAAATACTAGGAATACTATAAACAAGAGAGTCCCTACTCTTAAAAACAACCAAAGCAATAAGAATCACATGGACTGCGTGTCAAGATAAGTAGAAAAGGCAAAACAAAATGACAGGAATAACTGGACCTTTCATTAATATGGCAATTAGAATATCTTAGAAGCAAGAATCAGCATTATCTTTAGTGGAGAAACACCAGAGGCATTTTCAATAAAATAAGGCCTTTGTGAAGCAAGGATGTCCATTATCATAACTATTATTTGATGTAATGCCAGAAATGCTAGCTATAGCAATAAGAAAAGAAAAAGAAATTGAGGCAAAGAAAAAACAAAATTATTGTACAGTGGATAGAGCACAGGACTTAAGACTCTGGAAGATTCAAGTTCAAATTCTGCCTTAAGACATTTGCTAAGTGACTTCACTGCTCCTTGCCTCGGTTTCCTCATGTGAAAAGTGGGGATAATAATAGCACCTACCTCTTCTTAGGGGTTGTTGTGAGGATGATACTTGTAAAGTGTTTTGAAAACTTTCAAGTGCTATAAAAATGTTAGCTTTATTCTAGCTATATTTGCAGATGATACCATGATCTGTAAAAAACCCGAGAGAGAACTAAAAACGTAAAGTGAAAACAGTAACTTTAGCAAAATAGCCGTATGTAATATAACCTGATAGCCCAACATAAAAATTACTTTGGCATCCATATTGTGTATGTATTCTTATTTGCCTGTCTATACGTGGTATCTCCCCAAGTGCAATGTAATCTCCTTAAGGAAAGGAGGTTTCCGTTTCTGTCTTTATATAATCTTCAAAGCCTAGTACAGGGGTCAACAAACTATGGCTGAAGAGCCAAATCCAAGGAGAGAGAATATTTTTCACCTATGCTTACCCATTCTGTGCTACTCTTATCCATGTCTTTTATAAGTTCAACACAGGGGGTTTGCCCAAGCTGATACATATTTTAAATATGTGCATAAATGCATATTTTCCAATAATATTTTATCACTTACCAATAGATAGCTAGGTGGCACAGTGCATAGGGCAGATATGGAATCAGGAAGACCTCACTTCAAATCTAGCCTCAGACACATGTTTATCTGTGTGACCCTGGGCAAGTCACTTAACTTGTTTGCCTCAATTTCCTCATCTGTAAAATGTGGACAGAACTATAACCCACCTCCCTACAGGTTGTTTTGAGGATCAAATGAGATAATTATAAAGTGCTCAGCACAGCATATAGTAGGCACTACATAAATGTTAGCTATTATTCTAGACAAGAGAACCTTAGAATCAACCAAAATTGCAACAATAACTTTACTAAAGTGACAGTACACAAAATAAATCCTTACAAATAAATCATCTTTTCTGCATTTTACTAATGAAACCTATTAAGACAGAAATTCCATTCAAAATAGTTATAATTTATGCAACATTTAGGGAGGGGTCTACCAAGACACAAATACAACCCTATCCATAAACATATCCAAATAAGTAGAATGACTTTATACTATCTAAATGAATTTTATTTAGATATGAAAAAAGTTTAAATAGAAAAGAATAAAAGTTCCCTTTTTTCCTTGAAAAAAGTTTTAAGGAAAAAAATGGAAAAAAGTACAAAGAAAGGGGCTTCTTTTCAGAAGTCATTTCATATTATTTAACTTGATGAACTCTATTTTCCATTCTAGTTTAACAGGACAATCCATTTCCTGCTTTGCTTTGTATTGCAAAGTCTCTAGAACTGTGGGTGGTGACCCCATATGGGGTTGGGTAACAATGTGTGTGGGGGGGTATCTCAAAAAATTTGGGAGTAAATGCCTATAACCCAGGGTTAGGTGAAAAGCGGTCCTATGTAGAAAAAGTTTAAGAAGTCCTACATCTGGAATGCAGCTATTCCTTACCTCCAATTCTTAGACTTTCTCTAGTTTTCTTCAACACGCAGATCAGGTGCTACCTACCTATTACACAAGGGTTTTGATAATCCACCAGTTGTTAGTGATTAAACCTTTTTAAAATTACTCCATTTCATGGAGCAGCTAGATGGTGCAGTGGATAAAGCACCAGCCCTGTATTCAGGAGGACCTGAGTTCAAATCCAGCCTCAGACATTTGATATTTACTAGCTGTGTGACCCTGGGCAAGTCACTTAACTCTCACTGCCCCACAAAAAAAAAGCAAAAAATTATTTATATATATATATATATACACACACACACACACACACACACTCCATTTCACAGTCTTAGCATTTTAAAGCTAGAAGAGACATCAGAGGGCACTTAGTCCAATGCATAAATAACAAAAATCACGTCTAGCACTTGTTCCTTCAGTCATCCTGAGCACTTCCAATGAGGATTGCACTCATTCTGAAGACAGACCCATTCCACTTTTGTATAGCTCTTTTGGAAAGATTTTTCTGACTTCAAGCTAAGTCTGCTTCTCTGCAAATTTATTTCACTGATATTGATATGTCCTATATTAGAAAATGAACAACTAAAATACTTCAAGTCATCATTCATTAAGCACCACACACTGTGCTAAGTGTTGAGGATAAAAAGGGATGAAAATACTTGCCCTTAAAGAACTTACAATCTAATGGGAGACAACATGCAAACAAGTACATACAAACAAGATATACACAAATAAGAGAAGAGGTAATTTCAGAGGGAAGTCATTAGCATTAAGGGGGACCAAAAAATGCTTCTTTTAGAAAAGACTTTAGCTAGGACTTGAAACTAGGGAAGCCAGGAGGCTAAGACCAGGAAAGAGTGAATTGCAATCATAGGGAACAGCTAGTGAAAAAGGATGGAGTTAGGAGATAGAGGCATTGTGAGGGGAACAGCAAAGGAGACTGCTGTTATTAGATTAGATGTGAAGAAGAGTAATATGTAAGAAGATTGGAAAGGCAGGAGTCCAGGTTATGAAGAACTTTAAACCCCAAACAGAAGATAGCAGATTTGATGCTGAAGGTGATAGGGAGCCAAACGAGTTTACTGAATAGAGACGAGACATGGCCAGATTTGTACCTCAGGAAGATCAGTTTAACAGCTGAGTGGAAGGCAGTCGTGGGATGGAGAAAGACAGGAGGCAGGAAGACCAACCAGAAAGCTTGAGGTAATGAAGGTCTACACCAAGGTGACAACAGTGTCCAAGGAGAGAAGGGGTTATGTATGAGAGATGAAATTTTGCCCTGAATGGTAAAACAGGGCAGTTAGGAAGGAGAAAGAGGGAAGTTCCAGGAGAAAGAAAATTAATTCAGTTTTAGACATATTGAGTTAAGATGTCTATGAGACATCCAGTTCAAAATGTCCAATAGGCAGTTGGAAATGGGAAATTGTTAAGTCAGCAGAGAAGAAAGAGATAAACAGATCTGAGAATCATCTGCATAGAGATGAGACTTGAAATTATTTTAACATAGCTATTATGCTCCTTCCTCTCTGTCTTCTCAAGCCTTCTCAGTTCCAGGTTAAATAGCTGCAGTTCCTCCACTCATTCAATAGTTATGACTAACCACTTACTAAGTGGTTACCATGTGCTTTGAACTTTATTTGCTAAAGTTTTTAATCCTCAAAACACTTCAGGTCAACGCTAGGTAGCTTGGACCCCCATTGCTGCAGCCAGTGACACCCAGCTTTTCCACTCTCTGCCATCCAATCTTTTTGGAGTATCTCCTGGCCGTTAGTCTGATACATACCTCTCTCCAAAGATTAGGTCTCAGAATTAAGTGCTGAGGCTAGAACAACAATGGCTTGATCCTTTTCTTTACAGATATCTATACAATTGTGCCTTTTAAATCATTCACACATTTAATTATAGAAAACAAATGGAATTTAAACAAGGGCAGGAACTTTTGCGTGAACCCCTGATGAAGATCTTTCTAACTAGGTCTACTTCTTGGTTTGTATTAGAGGTTTGCCTGTGGAATTACTCCCATGTTTTGAATCAAGAACGATACAGATAGTGGTGATATCAGAAGATTTGGATTTGTGAATGTTTGTGCTAATTTTGAAAGAGTTATAAAAAGTGTAACCTCCCTGAAAATTCACAGCCCAGAAAATATGTACTATTTCTTAACAGGCTATATCCTTTTCCATGGCAGCAGCAAGTTAAGTTCCTGGAGAAGAATGTTTTTCATTTTTACCATTGTACCCATAGCCTATCACGGAATTTAACATTTAAAAAAATTAAGTCCCATATTATAAACTTGACCTCTTCTGAACTCATAGTATTCAATGAATTATGTAACGTTCCTTGTGATACACCTTCTTGTGAGTTTAGATAATATTAAGTCTTATATTTGAATGAAAAAAGTTAATTTTGCAAAGTACAAGATGGAGAAATGACTAGAACATAGTTCAACTGAAAAAAAAAATGGGGCTGTTAGTGAACTGAAAGTACAATGAATCCAGGGTGTGATACACCAGCCCCTAAAAAACAAATCTAATCTTGCACTGCATGAGACGAGGCACAGTGTCCATAGTCACTTCTGAGCATCACATTTTAGGAAGGATTTTGCTGAAAAGAGTCCAGAGGAGGGCAATTCTTTCATTTTACAACTGAGAAAAACCGAGAACAAGAGAGCAACTTGTCAAAGATCCTACAGTTAAAGAGCAAAGCCAAGATTCAAGTCTAGGTCATAAGGATGTTCAGTCTGAAGATGAGCTGATAGGAAAGACATAATAGCTTTTTACAAGTATTTGTAGAGCTGCCAGAGGAAGTCATATTGGGTTTATTTTGCTTGTCCCCGGGGGGTGGGGGGTGGGGGGAGAAATAAGAGAAATAATTAATTTTCTAAATTTCTAATTTCTAATTTAATTGCAGAGATGAAGATTTTTGGCTTGAACAAAGTATAGCTTTACAAAAGCAGAACGGATGGCAGGATTGGGAATAGGCAAAGGTGGGAAGGTGTCTTCATGCAAAGCCAGGTAAAAAATGTCTTTCCTTCAATAAACATCTCATCCTGTAAAGTATTTAGGGTAACAAATGTTCAATCTTTTAGTATAGGATATTTAATACTTTGTACCTGTAGTGGCACTTAAAAGCATTTTATGATTCAATTTTTAAATTTAATTTAATTTTTTTTTTTTTGGTGAGGCAATTGGAGTTAAATGACTTGCCTAGGGTCACATAGCTAGTAAGTGATAAGTGCCTGAGGCCAAATTTGAACTCAGATCCTCCTGAATCCAGGGCCGGTGCTCTATCCACTGCGCCACCTAGCTGACCCATGATTCAGTTTTTAAAATAGAAACCTACCCAATTTCAGTCATCTTAGAATTATTACTAATATGGAGCCTTTATCCCAACAAGAACTCTACATATCCTTTAAATGATTACAAACCCCTTCCCATCCCTTCAGTTTTATTTAAATTATTAATTTATAAAACTTACCAATAGTAAGGTCATGCACTGGCTGAAACCGCTTGTCTGTAAACTGTAGCAATAAACATGATTTTCCAACACCTGAAATAAATGTACATATATATTTTAATTATTGTTGGCATATGGTATTACAAAACAGGAAAAAAAGCAAAAGGAAGAAGTCAAGATCCACTAAATAATATGGGGCAAATTCATCTGGAAAAACAAAAGCTCAAGGGAATTAATAAAAAAAAATGCAAAAGACAATGGTCCAGCAATATCAGATCTCAAACTTGTGATAAAGTGGTAATTATCAAAACAATCTGGTACTGGCTAAGAAATATAGAGATGGATCAACGTAATAAAATTGGTACAAATTACATTATAATAAATTACTATAGTAAACCCAAAGATTCAAGCTTTTGGAACAAAAACTGCTGGGAAAACTGAAAAACAGTATGGCAGAAACTAGGTCTAGACCAACACCTCACACTGTATACTAAAATAAGGTAAAAATGAGTACATGATTTCCACATAAAGGTGATACCATAAGCAAATTAAGAGAGCACAGAGAAGTTTATTTGTCAGATTTATGGACAGAGGAAGAATTTAGGACCAAAGAACATACAGAGAACAATACAAAATGTAAAACAGATAATTTTGAATATATAAAATCAAAAAGGTTTTGCACAAACAAAACTAATGTAACCAATATTAAAAGAGAAGCAGAAAACTGAAAGAATTTTTGAAACAGGTATCTGATAAAGACCTCATTTCTCAAATATATAGAGAACTGAGTCAATTTTATAAAAATACAAGCCATTCCCCAATTGGTAAATAATCAAAGGATGTGAAGAGGTAGTTTTCAGACAAGAAATCAAAGCTATCTATAGTCATATGGAAAAATCCTCTAGATCACTGTTGATCACAAAAATGCAAATTAAAACAATTCTGAGGTATCACCTCACAGCTATCAGAATGGCAAATATATAAAAAAAGGAAAATACTAAATGCTGGAGGGGGATGTGGGGAAAATGGGAAGCTAATCCACTGTTGGTGGAATCATGAACTGATCCAACCATTCTGGAGAACAATTTGGAACTGTGCCCAAAGGGCAACAGAACTGTGCATACCCTTTAATCCAGCAACACCACTGCTAGATTTATATCCCAAAGATATTCCCCAAAACAGAAAAAGACCTATTTGTACAAAAATACTCATAGCAGCTTTTTGTGGTGGCTAAGAACTGGAAATCAAAGGGATGCCCATCAATGGGAGAATAGCTAAACAAGCTGTAGTATATGATGGTGATGGAATATTATTGTGCCATAAGAAATGACAAGTAGGATCATTTCAGAAAGGTCTGGACTTATATGAACTAATGTATAGTAAAGTGAGCAGAACCAGGAGAATGTTGTTGTGCAGTGACAGCAATATTGTTTGATAAAGTACTGTGAATGACAACTATTCTCAGCTATATAATGGAATGATCCAAGACAATCCCAAAGGACTAATGATGAAGCATACTGTCCAACTCCAAAGAAAGAACTGATATTGATTTAGCACAGATGGAAGCATGCAATTTTTCACTTCCATTTTTTCTTTATTTAAATTTTCTTATACAATGTAACTAATGTGATATTTTACAACCGATATCTGACTGTGGGAGGTGAGAAGGGAGGGAAAGAGGGATAAAATTTGGAATTCAAAATTTTAAATAAAAATACCTATCTTCAAAAGTAAATAAATGAAGTGGACTTTTATAAAGCATCATATTTATTTCAAAATCCTTTTAAAAAATCCATAGGATGGGGGCAGCTAGGTGGCACAGTAGATAAAGCACTGGCCTTGGATTCAGGAAGACCTGAGTTCAAATCTGACCCCAGACACTTGACACTTAATAGCTGTGTGACCCTGGGCAAGTCACTTAATCCCCATTGCCCTGCAAAAACAAACAAACAAATAATCTACAGGATCAAAATATATACCAAAATATTCACAGTAGCATACTTGTGTTAATAACTAGAAAAAAGTAGCCTTCCATTGATTGGAGAATGGCTTAACAAACTTGGTATATAAAGCACCATAAGAAATAGCAAAAATGATAAAATCATGATAGACATTAGAAGGCATTATGAAACATACCTAGAAGTGAACCATGAGAACAATATATATAATGACTACAATAATGTTAATGAAAACATTAAATGGGAATGGAACTCTGTTTAAATGTAATGATCAGTCTGTCAAACTAGCATTCATCTACTATGTGCCAGGCACTGTGATCAATCTCATAACAGTTATCTGAATGGATATAGAGACTATGATTAGGTGAGTTTTGTTTAAATGTTCTTTGTTAAAAGAACAAAGGACAAAAATAAAGTGTGAGTGGTTTGGGGTTGGGTGGGGAGAGAGAATTAAAGGGAAATTCTACAAGCACAAAAAAAACCCCCCAAAAATCTTGTGATTTTTTTTTTCTTTTTTGGTTTGTTTGTTTAAGTTGGAAGAAGGGAACCAAGATGAGGAGGGAGCGAGACCTGAGGGAATGATTACTCAGAATTCTTTGAGTCATGTCCTAGGTACCCCCACACTAGTGGGGATTCTTTTGACAATGGCATACTGACATTTTTGACATTTGCACCACTGAGGTTGAATAGAGAAGAATGCAACTAAAGGAAATGAAAATACTAAGCTTTTGGGGGCAGCTAGGTGGTGCAGTAGATAAAACACCAGCCCTGGATTCAGGAGGACCTGGGTTCAAATTGGACTTCAGACACTTGACACTTACTAGCTGTGTGACCCTGGGCAAGCCACTTAACCCTGATTGACCTGCAAAAGCAAAAAGATGCTAAGCTTTTAAATGTCACTCCCACCCCCACCCCTCCAAAACAAAACAAAAACTTGGGGATCCAAGTGCTGGTGATTTTTCTTTTAGATACTACTTCTACTCTATCACTTCTGAGTGCTTCTAAAAGATTCTGAAGTACCCCACTGCCAAATCCTGCTTTTTTCTCTTCTTTTCCCCTTCCATAGCCCTCTAATTCCAAAAATAATGGTAGTCAGAATTGGAAAATAGGATAGAACTAAATGAAAATATCATTTCGCTTTCCTCAGTATCAGTATGAACTTTGCCTCCACATTTACTCTTCCTGATTTTAAAGTATATCCTCATCTGTGCCAGTAACCCTGGTCTAAGATACACTTGTTCTTGGACTTGGATGGGGTATAACTTAGCTCCAGGTTAATTTATAATTTCTGTTCTGGGACAGTCAGGAAGAGTATACTGAGGGATTGAATAGGAGTCCAGATGAACGGAGGTCAAACTGAGGCTCTTACACTTACTTAACTCTGTGTGTCCAGGTTAAGTCACTTAACCTATATTGCTTCAGACAACTCCTTAGAATTTATCTACTTAAATTAGGGGTTAGCAAAGTTTTTCAGTAATGGGCTAGGTAATAAATATTTTAGGTTCTATAAACCAAAACGCAAAATCAAGGATATTACACAGGAATTTACATGACAAGAGAGAAACTAAACTTCTAAATTTTTACTGACAAAATAAAAAATAAAATGAGTAAAAAAAAATGGATACAAGTCTACTAGCAAGAAAAATGAAATTCTTTTTAAGAGGATAACATTTCACTTAACTGAAGTTCAAAGTTAGTGTTCTCTGTCATCAAAATTAATTGCAAATATTTTTCTGTTAATGCTAATCTGTAATGAAATTTCAATCTGTAAAAATGTCTTATGATAGACATAAGTACTGCCAAATACTGATATCAATTCATAAGTATATGATTTTAATTAAGCATATCCATCACTTGGAAGGCATTTATAGAATTATTAGAGTCTTCTCTTGATATTTACCTTTAGTATGTCATTTTGCACTGCAAATTAATCACTTCCAATTGAAATTTAGTTGGAAGCTTGTCATTTGCACAGTTAAATGAATTTCTGAAAAATGGAAACTACTTTTACACTTACATTGGGTTCTGAAAATTGCTGCTGGAACAGTAGTTTGAGCTCAAAAAATATATCTCAGGGCAGCTAGGTGGCGCAGTGGATAGAGCACCGGCCCTGGAGTCAGGAGTACCTGAGTTCAAATCCGGCCTCAGACACTTAACACTTACTAGCTGTGTGACCTTGGGCAAGTCACTTAATCCCAACTGCCTCACCAAAAAATATATCTCCTACCAATATGCATGGGAATGGAAATCTGGCTTTTAAGTGAATGAAATGATGACAGTATTCTCAATAGTAAAAGGGAAAAATAAGAACTAGATGACAAAAGGCATAGAGCACTGGGGCTTGAAGTCATGAAGAAAGGAATTTAAGTTCTATGGCAGACAAGTATGAGCTAAGTGACTGAGCAAGTCACTTAACTTCCCAGTCTCAGCTTCTGTAAAATGAGGGGGGTGGACTCTATGGTACCTTCTAGCTTTAAATCTACGATCCTACAAAGTTATATCAAATAGGGAAGATTCTACACTTGCTCAGCAGAGACCAATACTTATTTCTTTACTGAGAAAACAAAGGCCATCAATCATAAGCTGCCTCTTCTCTACCTTGGTACCCTTTTATAGTACTCCTTTCTTCTTTTCATTTTTTTTTCTTTTCCTTTGCTACCATCACTAATGAGTGATCATAGCCAGCACTTATAAAGTGTGTTATGGTATGCAAAGTGCTTGACATTTTATCCTCACAACAATACTGGAAGGTAAGTGCTATTATGATCCCCATTTTATAGATGAGAAAACTTAGGCTAAGAGAGGTTAATCAACTTGCCCAGAGTCACAAACCTAGAAATGTCTAAGGAAAGAAAATTCAGCCTCTTACTGATATGCTGATAGGTAGTTAGAAATGGAAGGAATATTTTAATAGACATGATATTATTATTACTACTACTATTACTATTATTATTAAAATAGTTTTGATCTCATAGACTCCCTAAAAGGGTCTCAGGGACTCCCAGTGGTAAAGTGAATGTATTTTTGAGAACCTCTGATCTGGTTACACCCAGTTATTTTACAAAGGAAAAAAAAAAACCTAAGGGTGTGGACTACATCATTAGTATCAAACTTTCCACTTTCATTGGCAGCTCTGCCTGGTTTAAACTCCAAGGAATAAGATGCTCCTCCCAAGGTAACTTGAAATCATCATGCAGTTTACTGGGTTTGGATACTCAACACCTTCCCAACTCCCTCAGCCTCCTCTCCTCTGACTGGAGGGTGGAGCACTAATCTCTTAAAACTTTCCTTTAATTATGTTTAGGACCTGAACTTTCAAAGTAACTCCACTTTCCATCTGCAGTTCTTCTGGTACTGAGAACCCTACTTCCAGCTTCCTTTTGTGTGTCTTCCTTCATTAAATTATGAGCTCATGGATGGCAGGGATTGCCCTTTTTATTATTTTTATCTTCAGTGCTTATTAGCATAGTGCCTAGCACATAGAAGGCAAAAAAATGCTTATTCAAAAACGGAAAACTCCCTCTCCCCCAGCGCTGCTCAAATCAGATTAAAATGTAACTAGGAAATGTTTAACAAAATAAAGATGTAATACAACATAGATAATGTTATTTTGTAGTTTTCTAAGTCAACAGGCAGTACAGAAATCCATTATCTATTTGAATGTGAGACCACTGGACTAGATGATTGGTCTGACCAGTCTACTATTGGTCTAGATCTCTTTCTACCTCTGACAGAGACCCCTGGGAATGAATCAGCAGCAAAAATAAACTGGTAAAGTATCTTTGCTCTGCACCTTCTCCTTTTTCACACATAAAGACTTTGTGAGATACAATAACAACCTCTTAAAGTAGTGGACTCTTCTCAGTTAGGAAAAAGCATGCCCATATAAGGAACAGCAAGGCAATATTATCTAGTAAACTAGGTCAACTCAAGAATTTGAGAAAAGTACCAGGGCTAGAGGGAGAACTGATAAAAACCAGTTTGAGCTGACTCTTGCCAGTGCCCTAGTAAAAGTATGTATAAGTTCAACCCTAGTCACCACTGTACTTGCTTAATAGACTTATGAATATTAACTTCACCCATGCCTAATTTCTATCAGGGGTTGTATAAAGATGTATGTGGATGGGAGGGATAACATATCAAGGAAAATTTAGTTAGAACTCTTCAGGGAAGATTGTGAACCTGATCTTAGCCTACAGTGACTCATGGTAGGGACTTACCAAGTCAGGGCTTAGGATAAATACAGGCTGAGCACTCTTAGCATTACTGGGGGTGGCCATTCTCATGAGAATGCAATAAAAGGCTTTTGTTATACCAAAGTTGCCTCTGAAAGAACTTATTTTGAGAAGGTGGTCTGCACCTGTTTCTCACAGCCTTATTCTCAACTTTATCTCTCTTCTGACCTCTAATCTGCTGCCAAAGTTTATTAATTATATCCTTGAAAGAGGCAGCATGGTATAGTAGATTGTCAGTGTCCAGGAAAATGACACCTCATCTAGACTTAGTAACCCCTCAGCAAGTCACTCAATTTTTCAATGCTCCATGCTCCTGAATATATATACTTCAGAGCAGACCCAATATCATTGATAGAGGGAGTTTCCAATACCATTGAAATCACAGGTTCACTTCCTACCAGTCCCACTCCACCAGAATTTTCATGGTCCACAATTAAATATCTAGTTCAGGCTTAGCAACATCTCACTGGCCTCTCTCCTTACTTCTCTCCAGAGAAATAAAATATAAGCATCCGGCCCTCATCTTCTTCTGTTGAGGAATAGGGATGACTTACCAGTATTCAAAAACGTTAATGAGAATGGGGTTAAGTGACTTGCCCAGGGTCACACAGCTAGTTAAGTATCAAGTGTCTGAGGCCATATTTGAACTCGGGTCCTCCTGACTCCAGGGCCAGTCAGTACTCCATCCACTGCGCCACCTAGCTGCCCCAAAGAATGAGTAATTTTTAAGATTATTTTAAAAGGCAATCTTGGGGGACAGCTAGGTGGTGCAGCGGATAGAGCACTGGCCCTGGAGTCAGGAGGACCCAAGTTCAAATCCGGCCGAGTTCAAATCCGGCCTCAGACACTTGACACTTACTAGCTGTGTGACCCTGGGGACCTGGGGAAGTCACTTAACCCCAATTGCCATACCCCCCAAAAAAGCAATCTTGGTCATATAGAAGAAATGATGAAATGCACTTCTTTCTTCTCAGGAAGGAGGTGGGGAAATGATGGGAGTAGAATGTTTTGTATACTTTCAGTTATTTTGCTACTTATTTTCTGTTTTCCTTTGTTACAAGGGAAGGTTCAGTAGAAGCAGGGGACAATAATAGAAAATAATTATGACATAAAAACAAATTGAATAAAGCTTTTTTAAAAAAAAAGCAAAAAGGATGCCAAAGGTGTTTCCCCCCCCTTTTTTTTGGGGGGGGGAGGGTAGTCAGTACAGTGGATATATAACTATTACTATGAATGATTAACAACTCACATGTATTATAAACTTTAAAGTGCTTTCCTCAACATATACGTGATAGAAGTAGTATAGAAAGATGTATTACAAAAACCAAACCAAGAATGAATGGAACTTAATATTCCAAAAAATATGGAAATCATTAATTTTAAACCACTGAACCTTAAACAACAGCACAAGAAACTTTGCTCTGTGTCAGGAAGGTACCTTAGGTGGGCTTATACCATCCACACATATGTGTATGTGTGTGATCAGCAGTCACCAGTGGGTAAGTTTATCTAAACCTTAGTTTCCTCACCTGTAAAATGACAAGTCCCTGCTAGAGGACTAGCTAACTTTAAAATTTGGTGATCTTAAGGTGTGACTACTGAGCCAATATTGGAAATCTTTGAAAATTTATGGACAATGGAAAAGGTGACAAAGGACTAGAAAATGTGTTTATAATAAGAACAAATCAGTTTGCGAATGACATTAAGTCCATTCATATTTCTTGTTCATTCATTTATTTATTTATTTTGGGGGCAATGAGGGTTAAATGACTTGCCCAGGGTCACACAGCTAGTAAGTGTCAAGTGTCTGAGGCTGGATTCAAACTCAGGTCTTCCTGAATCCAGGGCCGGTGCTTTATCCACTGCGCCAACTAGCAGCCCCCCAGTCCATTCATATTTCATGAAATATTATGCCATAAAGGTCAGGTAAGTAGTCTAAAGCTACACAAACTGATTACACACAAAATGATTCAAATTGTCTCATTCATTTTTCTTTATACAACAGGTAAATTAATGTATTTTCAATCTATGACTTTACTCTTTTTTAGAAGTGAGTAGGTTGAGATTATGTGGCTCAGTTTCTTCTCCATATAGTTCCTGCCATATGCTGAAAAAAAAACCCAATTCAAGAACATTGGACAAATAGTGAATTTTTGTTTATTTTTAAAACTGTGTTCATGACAATTTCATAACCAAATCTGCTGCAATATGCAATATAATCAAGCTTATTCTTATCTTTCTAATATTACTTTATACATAAAACAAACCCCAAACCCCTTTCTAGGTAAAAAGTATGAAGAATTAAAAGCCAAAAGATCTATATCAACCATTATCCACATTATATTAACGTTAACCAAGGGCTCAATGTTGACATCAGCTCCCTAGTCTGAAGTGCTGCTTTCTCAAAGTATCATGAGTGGCTGATTTGAAGACTAGTTAATTAGGACATAAGACCACAGCAAACGTACAAAGACAGAGAATTCAGATTAAGAATACTTTCAAAAGATCTTTTTAAAAATCCCCAAATCAACTCCCAAATCATGCTCTTAAAACTATATACCAGGGGGCAGCTAGATGGAGCAGTGGATAAAGCACTGGCCCTGGATTCAGGAGTACCTGAGTTCAAACCTGGCTGCAAACACTTGACACTTACTAGCTGTGTGACCCTGGGCAAGTCACTTAACCCCCACTACCCCCCCACAAAAATTCATATATATATATATATATATATATATATATATATATATATATATATATATATATATATATATATATATAAAATGTAACCCCCCCCAAAAAACAAACAAAAAACTATATACCAGAATTACCCCCAAAACAGCAATAAAACAACCCCTGGAGCAGCAAAACCCACAAAAAGACAGGCTGAGATTATTTTCCAGCCAAAGACAGATTACAGGGGGTCATGCTGGGCTGCTAGAAGAGTCCAACCCTAAGATCTTGAGACACGGACCCCAGGCACACTGCACCAGAGGAACTTACCCCTGAGCCTCCGAATCAGCTGCAGTACAGTCTTCTGGAACTAAGGAACTAAGTTTAAGATAGGGTGAGAGGGCCAAATGGCTGGCTGGGGGGACAGGGGGGAAGAAGGGAGGGAATAGAATACAGGGGTGTCTGCCGAAGCTAAGAACCACCACAGCACACCATTCTGCTGGCTGGTTAATTAGCAAGTTGGTTTGAGGTTATCTTTGGACCAGAGAACAGGCCAGGCAAGAGAAAAACTTGCCTTCCCTCAAACAGAAACAACTGGGACCCTCTGAAGCTCGGGACAGTGTAGCTTGGAAACAGGGCCCCACTGTAAGAGGGAGTTGAAAGTCAAGTAAAAGACGGAAAGATGAACAAGCAAAGAAAGTTGAGAACTATAGAAAGTTTCTTTAGTGACAAGGAAGATCAAAGTGCACCCTCAGAAGAGGATAACGACCTCAGGGCCCCTACATCCAAAGCTTCCAAAAAATATATGAATTGGTCTCAGGCCATGGAAGCACTCAAAAGGGACTTTGAAGAGAAAGTAGGAGAGACTGATGGAAGATTTAGAGAGGTGGAGGAAAAAATGGAAAGAGAAATGAGTGATGCAGGAGAGTCATGAGAAAAAAGTCAACAACTTGAAAAGCCAAATGGGAAAGGAGATACAAAAGTTCTCTGAAGAAAATAATTGCCTAAGAATTAGGATTGAACAAATGGAAGCTAGTGGCTTTATGAGAAACCAAGACACAGTAAAGCAAATCCAAATGAATAAAAAAATTGAGGGTAATATGAAATATCTCCTTGGAAAAGCTGATGACCTGGAAAATAGATCCAGGAGAGATAATTTGAAAATCATTGGATATCTGAAAACCATGACCAAAATAAGAGCTTAGACACCATCTTCCAAGAAATTGTCAGGGAAAATTGCCCTGATATTCTAGGAGAAGATGGTAAAATACAAATTGAAAGAATCCACCAATCACCTCCTGAAAGAGATCCCAAAAGGAAAACCTCCAGAAATATTATAGCCAAATTCCAGAACTCCCAGGTCAAGGAGAAAACATTGCAAGCAGCTAGAAAAAAAGTAATTCAGGGGCAGCTAGGTGGTGCAGTGGATAAAGCACTGGCCCTGGAGTCAGGAGGACCTGAGGTCAAGTCCAGCCTCAGACACTTGACGCTAGCTGTGTGACCTTGAGCAAGTCACTTAACCCTCACTGCCCAACCAAAAAAAAAAAGAAGAATTCAAATACTGTGCAGCTACAATAAGGATAAAACAAGATCTAGCAGTATCTACATTAAAGGATAAAGGAACCGGGACTACAGCCAAGAATCATGTACCCAGCAAAACTGTGTATAATCTTTCAGAGGAAAAAATGGGACTTCAATGAAAAAGAGGACGTTGAGATATTTGTTTTTGTTTGTTTGTTTGTTTGTTTGGGGGTTTTTTGAACTTATTAGTTATTTGTGATGAAAAGACCTAAACTGAATAGAACTTTCAAATAGAAGACCCTAGAGAAGCATAAAAAGACAAACAGATAGAAATCATGAGGGATATTAAAAGATTAAACTGTTTACATTCCTACATGGGAAGATAATACTTCTAACTCATAAGAACTTTCTCAGTATCAGGGTAGCTGAAAGGAATACACTTAGAGAACACAGGTATGAACTGAATATGAAGGGAGGATATCTGTAAAGCATTTATTTTTGGTTTATCCTTATTTTTTGTGGGGCAGACAGGGTGGGTTGTCTTATGTCTGATGATGGATTTGGACTCCGGGCTTTCTGGGTCCAGGGCTGATGCTTTGTCCACTGTGTCACCTAGATAACCCATGATGACATCTTTAAAATAGGGTTGAGGGGTAGGAGGAATGCACTGGGTGAGGGGGAAGGGAAGAGGTGGACTGGGGAGAGGTAGCTCACATGAAGGAAACAATAAAAAAATCTTATGGAGGAGAGGGGAAAGGGGGAAGGAGTGGGGCAGTGAGTGAACCTTACTATCATCAGAATTGACTCAAAGAGGGAATAACATACATACTCAAGTGAATATAGTAATATACCCACTGCTTCTGACCTAGGCCAAGACTTAATATGGACACCAGATTACTGACTTTTGTCCTATTATAGCTCAGAATATCCAAGCTTTTGCAATTACCAGCCTCTGCTTCCCTATTAATAGGAATTACAAACATGCTGCCAAAGTCAATAAAAATGCGAATTTTCAATGTATTAAAATAGAATATCTTTGAAAATGTTCTAGTTGGTTATTACTGTATTATCTCTTTGAGAATATATAAATTATAGAGAACAGGGGAGCACTCCCAATGGGGAAAACCAATGAGTATAGGTTGAACTACACTCTGAAATTCTGTGGATTGAAAATGCAAAGATAATTATTTAAAGGGTAGTTAGTTACTTGACTGGCCCAAACCTAGAAAATAAACTACTCTATAAATTGTGGGAAACTTCACCTATAAAAACCAACTCTGCTAGATGATTTGACTTTTCTAACATATTCTTAGAGAATTATATTTTTAGAAAGTTGAGGAAACTGAGACTGATAGGAGTAGTAGACATGACTTGCCAAAGTCTCTCCAATGGTATACAACAGGGCCTAACTGCTACTATGGTGAAATCAGGTTGTTGAGTATAAAATGTGAGAAACATTGACATTTCACATGTCACCCCAACATTTCATCAATGACAGCCAACAAAGTGAATATAAAATGCTCCTTGGTTTGGACAACACTGGTTTTAGTAAATTACTAAATTTGTTAAATCAGTAAATCTGAAATATGACTCAGATTCTTTGGCATTCAAAATTTGGTACATGACCACAAATATATCTTAATATCCATTAAATTTTAAAGCAGTATTTACAATGTTTAAAAATACCACACACACAACTTATCTTAAATAATCCATACTAATATTTGAGCTACAAAATGAAAAATCAAATCAAAGTGCAATCACCATTTCTAGGGAAGTTTCCTTAGTTTTAATCTGTTTATTAATGTAATGTAAAAGCAAAGGAAAAGGGAAAAATTTATTTCTAATCCAAATTTATTACAAATAGAGTTCTAGAAAGCAAAAAAATTTAAATTACTGATTGTATCTGAAGTTAAATTTACATTGACAATATACATCTACAAATTTGCATGCTTTTATCTGGGGTCAACATTCATAATTTTTTTGCTTTCCAATTTCTATAGCTCAAAAGATAAAGGCATATTGTTTTAGAATAAATTCCTTCATTTGCATATTACTATTACATAATGACTTTTTCAACTACTCAGTGTTGATCTAAATGATTATCATAAGTTGATTCTTCTGAGTGCAAATATAGCAATTCCCAGACACTGTTATTTTTTAGTTCATCAAAACCAAGCTTTCTTCCAATTCTGGTTATTCTTTTTTTAACAGTCTGCTTTTGTGAGAAAACCTTCAATGCACCATGTGGTAAAATGTGCTCCGAAACTGTGCACATGTTGCTTCTTAGTTGCCAGGCATGGAGATAATTCTTGAATCTTTGATGTTGTAATTTTTCCAGAAGTCAGCTAAAGAAATTGCAGCACTGCCTATAGTTCTAGTAATTAGTTGCTCAAAAGGTGTTGGTTGCTGTTGTTGGTTTTTTTTAAAGATAGTAGACCTCACATGTTGCATTGATACCTTAGTTCATGGGCTACAATTAACTGTTTTGTGACCCCCCCCCCCAAAATAATTGCTTTTATATTTGTGTACAATGAACTTTGTGTGGTTGGATGGCTTGGGGCATTATCTTCAATGAAAATCCATTTTCAAAATTAGCTTTTGGAGCCAGGATGACCTGAGTTCAAGTCCTGCCTTTGGCATACCCTGCCTGTGTATATCCCTGGGCAAGTCACGGAACCATGGTGCTCTGGGGAAAGTCACCCACACTTTCTTATTTGACTGGAACTGAAGTGAATGACAGTTTGGGCTTCTCAGAGAACAAGGATTTCAAGAAAAATAAATGCACTGGTTTTCATTTTAAATTGCCTTCTGCTTTACCTCCCAATAAAAGTGTTAGGTGATACTTAAACACTTCAATCTAGATTGAGTTTTTTCTTCCTTAGCAATGTAAATTGTGAAGGCATCCCTTCCCAGAATAAGCTTGTTTTGTCCATATTAAAAGACTTGTAAACCAACTACTCCAGGTTCTTTGATTACTTTCTTCAAAATATTAGCACATTTAGCTTCTAGGTCCTCAACTGCACTGGTTACAACTGCTAATTTTAACATTTTACAATTGAGCCCTATTTTTAAAGGGATGGAAACAACACTTGCAGTAAAGTTTTTTTCACTATCCACTTCATTTCAATGTTTTCACTGCCTTAAATAAACTTGAAGTTTTTGTTGGAATAGTTGCTCTGCTAAGAAGAACACAGTTTTTTTTTTGCAATCTTTAATCCATTCGGCTAAAAGACATTCCATTTTTATCACTGTAACACTATATCTTGGACATTTCAAACTGGATATCCTATAGCCACATCAAAAATGAAGCTCATTGTCTTTCCCACCAAGTTAATACACAGTAAGCACTTAATAAATGCTTACTGATTTCAAATTAGAGTACAATAGTTATACAGGAAGTTCTTCATACCTGTATAGGTGAGGACCCTGGATTAATTCTGAAATTGGTGTAATTTCTTATGGTTCATTATCCTTCGCACATTAGGAGAGTAGAGAGAGGATAGTAGAAACTCCTTCTCTAAGGCTGAGATAGTTTGAATGGTAATAGACTGAGAATCAAGTTACTTAGCTTAATAGGTCTGGCCAGCCTACAGCAGACTAGATACCAAGTTTCCCATCCCATCTAGTAACCTAGGCCATCTTTTCATCTGCCTTGTAAGTTGAGATTGTACTCCCCTACATCTTGCTCTGGGCACAGATATCAAATCAATTCTACGACTGCCAAGTGAAAGAGTCTGTCAGTTGACTGCCCAAAGGATCAAGTCTTCATCACTGTTATTATTGCTCAGATGTAATCCTTTCCTGGGAAACACTGTCCTATACAGGTTATCTTCCCATAGCTTCTTAAGGTAAAGCATTATTTCACTTTCACCTTCTTAACCTCAGTACTGGAGTACCTGGCTCTTAGTAAGAGGTTAGTAATATGCCTTTTGGATGACTGAATATATATATATTTTTTTAAAACCAGAAAAGGTGAAAAGAGGAGGAAGGAGCAGCATATTAAAAACTTCATTTTAGTTCAACTAGAAATATTATGAATAAACATTTCTTCTAGGCTAAAATCAATCTTCCAGACTTGTCCTCTGCTGGTTTGTGGGAAGGGGGGAAGGAAAGATAGGGGAGGAAAGAGACACACAAAACACCATTCTTAAAGAAATGGATTGGGGGGCAGTTAGGTGGTGCAGTGGTTAAAGCTCTGGCCCTGGATTCAGGAGGACCTGAGTTCAAATCCGGTCTCAGACACTTGACCCGTAGTAGCTGTGTGACTCTGAGCAAGTAACTTAATCCTCATTGCCTTGCAAAAATTTAAAAAATAAAAAATAAACAAATAAAAATAAAGAAATGGATTCTGGTGGAGGTGACCAAACTTACAACTGTGAATGCTTTTCATCCAGTTAAGTCATTCTCTTCTCCATCTCCTTGAAGGGACTAAAATATTGACCAATCTAAAAGCAGTCTCCTCTTTCCACACATTAGATTATGACTCTCCATTCAGAAAGGATTTCCCATATTGATCATAGGAAGATTCTTTTTAAACCTTGAGGAGAGTGGTTAAGGAAGGAATGGAATAGTGCCTTGTTAAGTGAGTTCTTAAATGTTCAGCTTTTTAAACATATTATGATCTTCTGGTTCAAGAGTCCTACAAATGCTACCTAATGTCTTGTAGAGAGATATGAATAAGGGAATCGAAAGAGGGGAAGAACTATGACAGTGCGCGCTCTCTCTCTCAGAATGTTTGGATTTAGAATAATGCTAAATTTAAAAGCTTCTGGAAGACTTCTGCCCAAAATGCAGAGTATAGTATTGACACTTTTTTCTTTGACATACTAATAAAATATATTCAGGTGTGGAAATCCAGAGAGGGGAAACCTGGTATGGAATATTTGAGAGGACATCAATAAAAGTAGAAACAAATGATTTTGTACTACAAAAACCCTAGACAAGAAGATGAATTGCATGAATCTGAGAAGCAGATGAAAAACACAAAGCTGGAGCTCCCTCTGTCAAAAGCAGAGCCAAGTGATAACACTGAGGTGCATTAATTATACTTTCATCCTTCAAAAGGTAGAAATGGCAAGGGGGGGGGGTGCGGCAACTACTAATCTGGCCTGATTCTAACAATGAAGAACGTGTTTATGAAAGAGAAATAATAAGAACCTCAGGTGCATGTGACCAACCTCTCCACTATAGAGTTTGCAATAGAGGAAGAAAGCCAAATAATCTGCAATGCATTCTAGTTTGGAGGGAAGAACAGATTTCAAAGAAGAGTTCAGGGAAAGGACAGATAGGACCCAATGGCTTGCCTAAAGAGACCAATGTGGATACACAGGGAAATCAATGACAAAGATAAACTCAGTTTTTTTAAAGGCATGTTTCAAGCATCCAATTAAAAAGACAGCAATTAACAAGATAATATAAGAAACAATCTTAATTTACAAAAGACTTACATTCTGACAGTGGAGACAAGATGTCAAAGCACTGAAAGCTTAATGCTGGGGATAGAAAGAAAGGCTGAAACAATTCCTGATCTCAAAGAACTTACAATCTAATGGATGATAAATGTAAACAATTATGTGAAAACAATATATATATATATATATATATATATATATATACACATACACACAGAACTTACAATCTAATGTAGGTGACAACATGCAAATAACTATGTAAAAACAAGACATATGCAGAATAAATTGGAGATAAATTCTGAGTGAAGACACTAGCATCAAGGGGAGATTGTAGAAGATCACATTTTAGGTGAGATTTGAGGGAAACCAAGAGGTGATGAGGGAGTGTTCCAGACATGGGGGAAGTCAGTAAAAATGTCTTTTATTAAGAATTTATTAAGTACTCACTATGTTCCAGGTACTGTGCTAAGTACTGGGGATACACAAAGATGATGAAAACAAAAGCAAGTAACTAAGGATAGACTCAATAGAGTAGCATAGTCCCATAAGAACTTTGTCAGGAATATTTAATTCTATGTTGAGCTAAAGTAGGCTATAGATGCGAAGGACAACAAAAATGGTTTGTTTGTTTTTTTTTTTAAACCTACATTGAGAGTAAGAAGAGCATTAAGCAAGAGAAAGGGCCACTGCACACAACGGACAAAGTGATGAAAAAAGTGAAATACAAAATTCTTATTTTTCTTGTTTTTGCTTCCAAGAAGAATGATCTTTGGACTAGAAAGCTAAAACAAAAACAGCTTAAGAGTAGAAACTTATGATTAAAGTGGAAATGATCATCCATCCAGGTGCTCTCAATGAATTCAAAACACCAGACCTGTATGAATTACATCCTAGGGTACTAAACAAATTTGATAGATATGAATTCTGAGCTACTAAGATCTTTCAAGAATGTTGGAAAACAGAACAGATGGCACAGTACTAGAAAAGGTAAATGATGGTCCAAACTTAAAAAAACCCACAACCAACTATATAAGCTATGGTGCCTATAGCTATAAGCCTATTCCTGGCAAAATTCTAGAATATCATCATTAAAGGGATGGGTATGTTAGCAGTTAAGTGAACCCATGCAATACCACAGCTATGTCTATACTACCCCCACAAGCCCCTCTCTCCAAAGATCACAAAAAGAGGAAAAGGAACAATATGTACTGTGATAAAATAATGGGATATAGCAGATACTCAAAGGCCCACCTGGAGATTAATCCAAACTGACTGAATCAAGTGAGAGTGATTGCTGATTGGCCTACTTCAAGTTAACTGGATTATAAGCAAACCTGGCTGGCCCTTAGGAAGGTATTGTTCTCAGAAGCTGGGGACTTTGAACTCAACTCGAGACCACCTTCAGGTCCAGTGAACCAATGGATTTGGATGATGCTAACCAATCAGCTTGAAGCAGTGTGTAGGGACTGCCTCTGCTCCAATACCTATAGAAGGCTTCCACACTCAGTTTGATAAGAGTTCGTGATTGAAGCAGGCTTGTAGCGGAGGACTTGAGGAAGAACCAGACCAGGCTGGAACTCTAGGCTAGATAGGCCTTTTCTTAACTTTCTGAACTCCACATGAATACCTGTATGCTTTAATAAATGTTTAATGCCCAAAGACTGGTGCTAAAGCTTCTAATTTAAGGTGACCACACATTAGATTTTTTAGACAACAGATTAAATTTTAAATGACACAGTACAAAAAAATATTTCTAGCAGCTATTTTTGCAGAGGCAAAGAGCTAGAAACTGAGGGGGTGCCCATCAACTAAGGAATGGCTGAACAAATTATAATATATGAATATGATAGAATACTATTGTTCTATAAGAATGGATGAAGGTAATAGTTTCAGAAAAACCTGGAAAGACTTATTAGTTCACTGCATTAGTTCATATAAGGACAACAAAAATGGTCTATGTATACCATAACAATATAAGACTTAATGCTAATTAACACAATGACCAACCTTGATTCCAAAGAGTTCATGATAAAACATACTACTTCCTGAGAGAAGTGACAAACTCAAGAGTATAGACTAAGACTTTTTTTTTTGGGACAAGGTCAATATGAGACTGATTCATTGTTAAAAGGTTTTGTTTTTTATTTCTTCTTCATTACAAGGGAGGGAGGTGGAAAGAAGAAAAGATGGATTTTCCTTCATTTAAAACAAAATGAGAAAAACAAGATATTTTTAAAGTGCTTTGCAAACTTTAAAGCACTATGTAAATGCTAGCTATTATTAATTTCTAAAAAGAAAGTCTATCAGTGATCACCATGAGCTAACATGATTTTAACCAAAAAAGGTTGTAGCAGACAAACCTGCCCTTTCTGACAGGATAACCAGACTAGCAGAATAAAGGAAAGCTGTAAACATGAGTAAAGATTATATATACAGATTTCAACAATCAATTTACAAAATCTCTCATGCTATCCTTTTGGACAGGATAGAAGAGTAAGAGGTAGGTGATAATATAGTTAAAAGAATTCAGAGTTGGTTAAATGCTCTGCCACAAGCCAGCTGATGTCAACTTAGAGGGTGGCTGCTAGTGGAATCACTTAAGAATCTATCATTTAACCTGTATTCACAGCATCTTTGTTGATGAAAACTTGTTTATTGTCTTCTCATATTTTTCTTTACGAACTGCCATCCTAAATATGTACATAATCCTTATGAACATCAGATAAAAATGACAAAGCCAGACTGACAGCAGCCAACAACTTTTGGATTCCTTTCCAAGGTAGTAACATCAGACATCTTTAAAACATTATTTACTTGTAGGTATTTCCCCATTATTGAAGTACATTACAAAACTGTCCTTCAATGCTTTCAGTACAAATTTCATTCTCAAGTACCATTTCTACTTCCTCAAATTGGGAAGGTTAGAGAAGGCTGAATTATCAAGGTCTAAATACTGTGGTGTGGTTCCACTGTAATCGATGAAGATAGTGATAAGTGAAAAATGAAATGCATTTGTCAGTATTCTTAACATGCCTTAGAATTTTCATCCTGGGGCAGCTGGGTGGCGCAGTGGATAGAGCACCGGCCCTGGAGTCAGGAGGACCTGAGTTCAAAGCTGGCTTCAGACACTTAACACTTACTAGCTGTGTGACCCTGGGCAAGTCACTTAACCCCAATTGCCTCACTAAAAAAAAAAAAGAATTTTCATCCTGGAAGTTCCCATAAAAGAAAGCTGAAGGGGGTGGGGAGTGGGGAGGGAGGTGTCAGGAATAGAATGACAGTACCTGGCACCACATTATGCAGCCTGGAGAATGAAGACCTGGACACCCTCTTTAAATGGAGATTCTGGGAGAAGTCATCCAATTGGAAGAAGTCAGGGCGGTCAGTCAGTAAACAAATGTTCCAGGCACTGTGCTAAATGCTGGGAATAACATCCCCCCCCCCCCAAAAAGGGCAACAGATAGTACCTGCCCTCTCACAAAACTAATTTGGGAGACACACTTGCAGTGTGTCAATTGCAGGGTTGGAGTGGTTTTCCAGTTTGAAGTTGTTTCTGAGGCATGTCAGAGAAGTCCAAAGTGCAGCCTAGATGAGTCTTCCTTGGTAACGTCCCTTGGAACATCCCTTCATTACCACTTACTAACACCTAGCTTATTCATTACCTTAACATATACGTTTACTAAAACATTTTGCCAAATGAATGAATATTATTGACAGGCCTAATATGCCTCTGAATATTACTATCATCACCTCATCCACCGTCCAATCTTTCTATACACAGCAGGCAGATCTTCATTCACCCAATTCTATTTTGTTCCCATCACATTACTACTCAAAGACCTTTAATGGATTCTCCATTATCTGTAGCAAGGTTCCTTGGCATTTTTTCTGTCATGGATACTTTGGTAGTCCAATGGTAGACTTATGAAGTTTATGGACCTCTCCTCAGAATAACAAATAAATAAATAATGAGAAAATACATCCGATTACAAAGGAAATAAATTGTATTAAAACACGTTAAAATTAGATCAGATAAAACATTTATAAATCACTTATTAAATGTCAGGAAAAATACTACCCTTGATTAACTTAAGACTCTTAAAGATGGAAGTCTTTAATTTAACTGGTATTTGCCCAATCTACAGCCAGGAAACTTCTACCTTCTCTTCCCATAATACCCTGTAATTCAAAATTACTGTTGGCCAAGGTTAGAAAACTTCCTCCAAGCTCTTAGGAAAAAATTCTAGTGAAGAAAATGGGGAGTTGTGGATACACTAGGAATTCATCAACCTATTCTGAAAAATATTTAATTGAACCCTTTGTTCAAATAAACACACAAAAAACCCCCCTACACCAATTAAGTAGAACTAATTGGGATAGACTCCTCTTGAGAAAATGTAACAAGCCATAACTCCTCCTCAAGGTTTTTATAGCCATGTATAGAAAACAGAAGCAAAGACAAATGAAGCGCGCACGTACCCACACACACCCACACGCACCCACACGCACACCCCCCCAAGCCTAGGGCAGTCCTTTTCAGGAATGCTAAAAGCACAGAATTCACTGAGGCTGGCATGAAGACTGGAGTCAACAAAAGTAGGGCAAAGGACTGGTAGGGTGGCAAGAACATTGCAATTGTTGTCACATGCAGATATTACTTGAGTGACCTTACACAAATCACTTCACCCTCCAGATCTCTATTTCTTGATCTATAAAATGAAGGGGTTGGACCTCTAAGGCCCCTTCCCAATTTAAATCTATGACCCTAGGATCAAAGATTAGGACTACAGCTCAGGATGAATGAGTCTATTATTGGCACATAGGCACTTAATAAAGTTTAATGGATTGGATAATGAACAAAGGTGAGAAGGTAAGGCTAAATAATTCCTGTTTTGCTTCTTTTTCCTAGCAAAGAATAATGACATTTGGATTTTAAGAAACAGACCAAAAAGGCTAAATAGGGGATTGCTAACCAAGTTGAGGGTGATGGTAAGAGAGCACCTAGAGGTTTGATGAGTTCTAGTCATCAGAGGCAGATAAACTACTTCCCAGAACACTGAAAAACTGAAATGAGTGTTTATTTCCAGTAAGTGGCCTTTGAAAGCTCAAGAAGAGGCAACTGCTGAATTGGAAAAAAGATATGTCCCAATTTATCCTAAAAGGGAAGCAAACAGAACCTGTAAACTAACTATAGGCCAGTGTGCTTGGCTTTGAATCCAAATTCCAGAATATAGAAGTAAAGGGTTGGTCAGTGACCATGAAAAGGAAGTGGTGAAATACAGAGAAGAACAGAAAGATATAATGAACTGATGCAGTGAAGTGAGCAGAGCCCAAAAAACAACATACACAGTAACAACAGCATCAATAGAAAGAACCACAAACCAAAAAAAAAAAAGTTAATGGAACAAAAGTATAAAGAATAGGTAAGACTCAAGAAGAGATATGAGAAGGCACCCCCAACTCACCCTTTATAAAACTGGGAGATCCTCAAGGTGTTACAAGTTGCACTTTCTCAATTTACCTATCAGTTCTACTCATTTCTTTTCTTCTCTGAAAAATACTATTTGTCATATGTGATGACTTTCTGAGAGAAGGGAGAAGGAAGGCTACCTGGGATAACTATGTAAGAAACAGAAACTTTTAATAAAAACTTTTTTTTAAGTGTTAATGACAAAAAAAGAACATAGATTATTCTTCAAGATCAGGTCTAATTTTCTTTTTTTTTCCTAAGGTACTAGATTGGAAGATAAGAATATTGTAGGTGAAGTCTGCCTATATTTAGGGGGGGAAATCTAAAATCTCTTGTGCTATTCTCATTGAAAAATGTGGATTAGATGATAATCCACTGAGACATTTGAATGACTGAACCCAAAGGGAAGAGTGGAATAACAAAATGGAAGTCTCCCATGCAATTTTTAATCAGTTGGATAAAAGCACAGACAGAATACTTTTAAAATTTTTGTCATCTATTTAAAAATATGCTGGGGGCAGCTAGGTGGCACAGTGGATAAAGTACTGGCCTTGGATTCAGGAGTACTGGAGTTCAAATCCAGCCTCAGACACTTGACACAACTAGCTGTGTGACCCTGGGCAAGTCACTTAACCCTCATTGCCCTGCAAAAATTTAAAAAAAAAATGCTTTTTGGATACTTTACAGATATTATCTCATTTGATCCTTAAGAAGTAGAACCAGGCTGTAAAGTAGAAGGATGTGTTAGTATCCTCTTATAACAGATGGAGAAATTGAGGTGAAATGACTTGTCTAAAGTTACACAGATAATAAAGAGCCTTAACATTAACACAGTTCTCCTGAACCTAAATCCAGATGCTCTTTCCAAAACTGATTTTACCTAGCCAGCATATAAACCTACTTTAGAAAAGAAGAGAAAAAGTAAGCTTTGGTTTGTGCCCTTCCCCCCACCCCCTCCCCCATCTAAGGCAGCAGGGAAATTGTTTTAAATTTATGCAATATATAATATTTTTAAAGTAGGAAAAAAACAGCTTATCCTAGGTTCTGAATGATTTCAACACATTCACTTGTCCCAAAACCAAGTGAGTTCAACACTGCTTTCATCTCTAGGATTCTACAATGTTACCAACATACCTTAAATTAAGATTAAAAATCCACCAAATAGTTGTACCAAGTAATTAGTAACAAAGTGTCTTTGAGGTCAATCTTTGATAAAGGGCACCAATAAAACACTTATTTAAAATGCACAGAAGAAAACAAAAAATATTGAGAACATAAATTTGTTATTACCTTATCCAACTTAATATCCTGCAACAAAAAGTCAGTTCATAATCAATCCTCTTGTTTTTCTCTGTGTATTGAAATGTTTGCTGATGATTAAATTCATAATAAAAAAGAAGTTTTAAAAACTGCACAGTCCATTACAATGGGCCAATTTAAATTACTCATGATAATTCATAACAACTGTTTTATATTGGCAAGACACGTAAAGTGTTTGAAAAATGTGTAACATATTAGAAAAAATTTTGATAGCTCATATGAGCAACATTTTTTGTAATTCTAAACTTCAGCAGATAACATTAACATGGCCCTTTTATTATTTCTCAATTTCAATCCAGAAAGGGATTTAGGAGTGATTACATAAACCCTTTCCCTGAAAACATGCATTCAAGAAGGTGTGGTAGCATCACAGATATTGGAAGCAAAGTAGAAAATATTATCTTACCCTTGTACAAACAGAATCATGGTACATTAGTACCAGCAATACCGTGTATGCTTTTGGTCTACACTTCAAATATATTTTAGATGTGAAGCCAATTAAAATAATCAAGGGGGTGTGCCTATCCTTTGACCCAGCAATACCATAACTAGGTCTATATCCGAAAGAGATCATAAAAAAGGGAAAAGGACCCACATGTACAAAAATATTTATAGCTGCTCTTTCTGTGGAAGCAAAGAACTGGAAATTGAGGGGGATGCCCATCAATTGGGGAATGGCTAAACAAGTTGTAGTATATGAATGTAACGGAATACGACTGTGCTTTAAGAAATGATAAGCAGATGGGATTTCAGAAAAACCTGGAAAGACTTACATGAATTGATGCTGAGTGAAATGAGCAGAACCAAGAGAACATTATACACAGCATCAACAACACTGTGTGATGAACCACTGTGGTAGACTTGACTCTTCTCAGCAATGCAATGATCCAAGACAATGCCAAAAGACTTACAGTGGAAAATGCTCTCCACATTCAGAAAAAGAACAATGGAGTCTGAATGCAGATTGAAACAGTATTTTCACTGTTGTTTGTTATTGTTATTGTTTTTTCTTTCATGTTTTTTTCTCTTTTGTTCTGATTCTTCTCTTACAACATGAGTAATGTAGAAATATGTTTAACATGATTGTGATGTATAACCTATATCAAACTGCTTGCCGTCTTCAGGAGTGGAGAGGGAAGTGTGAGAAAATAATGGGTTTTGAGATGTCCAGAGGGCCCCCCCTTGAGAGGATAGTATTGAGATTGATTCGATTGACTTTGCTAATTAACTCGCTTAAAGTTGACTTGATTGAAACCACACCTACCTGAGAGCCTGGGTGTGTTCTCTGAACTCCCTACCTCAGCACATTCTATTCATGGCCCTCAAGTCCAGTGAACCAATGGATTTGGACGATGTTAGCCAGTTAGCTTGAAGTAGTGTATAAAAACCACCTCTCCTCCAGACCCAGAGGAAACTTGCACTCTCAGTTAGGGTCTCATACATGCTCTTAGAGGAAGACTTGGAGGAAGAAGCAGGCCAGGCTGAACTCTTATCTCTCCTCTAGGGTAGATAGGCTTCTTAACGTTCTGAGCAAAGTGTTCTCTCTTTACTAATACCTGGTATGCTTTAATAAATTCTTAATGCCCAAAACTGGTGCTAAAGCTTCTAATTTCTAAGTAACACATATATTAGAAACCCCAGCTAATTTTCCCTAAACTTGGGACAGAAATATATAGTTTTACTCGCCACAGAAGGGAGGGTAGGAGAAGAATCTGGAACTCAAAAAAATATCTTTTATATACAACTGGAAAAATAATTAAACATAAAAATTTTTTTCAATAAAATAATCAAGGGATTAATATCAAATCAATCAATGTGCCAAGATTTTTTAAGCACCTACTATATTCTACATGCTGGGGATAAAAAGACAAAAATTAAACCCTTCCAGCTTCAAAGAACTTACATTCTTTCAGAGGAAAACGTCAACGAAGTAAATATGAGTAATCTGGGGTAGGAAGGAGAGACAAGTACTAGCAGCTGGGAAGAAAAGGAGAGGATTCCTAGGAGGGGGTGCTTGAGATGATCTTTGAACAGAAGCTAGATATGAAAAAGCAGTGCACTGTAAGCCAAAGGACAGAAACAAAGGCAGTAAGATAGAATGTCATATGTAAAGAACAGCAATAAAACCTAATAAGACAAAATCTTGGCATGAGGCCAGATTAGCACTCCAGTCTGGAATGGTGATGGTTAAAACAATACATGATTAAAAAAAAAACATGAATTACATAGAATAAATGTGGATTCAGTTACCAAATCCAGCACCCTTAAAGAGAGAAAAAAGATAGAAATTCTCAGCTGATTTTGTTTTCAAAGTCCTAAATAAAGGATGTCCCAAAAGTCTTAGTGCAACTTTATGTTTAGTAGCCTTAATAGAATAAGACTTCTGGGACTTTGTATTTAAGGAAACACATAACCCAAAGTTCTACTTTATAGTCAGGTGCCTAATTTTGCACATTTAACAAGGTATACGGGGTATATTGCCAATTATCTCTAACATCCCCTGAAAATGGCTAGGGATATATCCTTTATTATTTCACATAGCAGATAGTAAATTTGTAGAATTAATTATCCCAAGATAATAGAGGCAGAACAAATATTTTTTAAAACTGAAATAAATATATGGATGGCAGATTCATAACAAACTGCAAAGGAATGTTATAGCTATTTTAGGTTATATGCCAAACTTCAGAAGTTAAGAAAAACAAAGAAGTACAACTGGATTGTTGTAATGAATTCTGATTACAATCACCTATAACTGTCATATATTTTAAAGGAAAAAAAAAACAATTAAGAAAATAGCAGTCAAGGTTTTATCATGGGGGCAACAAAGAAAAAGCCTATTGTGATACCACTTTAAAATACGCTATAGAGCAAGGCTTCTTAAACTTTTCCCACTCTTGACCCCTTTTTGCTGGAGAAATATTTACATGACCCCAGGAATATAGATACATAAAAAGGTATGCATAACCTTTTACTGTTGTCAAATTTTGAGACACCCCGCCCCCTGCCCCCAGGGTCAAAACCCAGAGTTTAAGAAGCTAGGCTGGGGCAGCTGGGTGGTGCAGTGGATAAAGCACGGGCCCTGGATTTGGGAGGACCTGAGTTCAAATCCAGCCTCCATAAGACACTTGACACTTACTAGCTGTGTGACCCTGGGCAAGTCACTTAACCCTCACTGCCCCACGAAAATAAATAAATTAAAAAAAAAAAAAAGAAGCTAGGCTATAGAGTAATCTATTGATATGGAAATTGTGAGAAAAGTTCTCAGAGGGATGATGGAGACCAGTGACAGAAACCCTGGCCTACTTTAATTCAGCCATCTTTCTTCTTGAGTGTTCCCCATGTTCTTTCCATTATACTGTTTAGAAGGAAAATAGGGATTCAGGAATAGAAAGATGATGTTGAAAGAAAAATATGGCAGGTACTTGGGCAGATATAGGAGTTCTAAAAGTTCACGTGATAATAATTTTTAAATCAGTGTAGTATCTACCAAAACCAACAGCATTCCTACATAGCAATAACAAAATGCAATCTACAAAATGCATAAAATACCTGGAAATCAATTTCCCAAAGTAGACTACTCAATATCTATAGAGACCTAAATATAAATTGTTCCTTAAAGAAATAAAGACCTGGAGGCAGCTAGGTGGTGCAGTGGATAAAGCACCAGCCCTGGATTCAGGAGGACCTGAGTTCAAATTCAGCTTCAGACACTTGACACTTACTGTGTGACCCTGGGCAAGTCACTTAACCCCCATTGCCCCACAAAAAAACAAAAAACACAACCAAAAACAAACAGCACTATAATGCAATCTTAACAGATTCAGGGAATGTTGCATTTCAGAAATATGGGTATCTGAGTCATACATAAAAACAGTTTTATTTTTCATTTGTTCATTTTTCATCTGAATCAATAATTTTACCTGAGAAATGCTTCTTTTCTGAACTTTATCCTCTTATAAACAGCTTTTTCTCCTAGTACCTTAAAACATACTATAATCATCATAAAATATCAAGAGGTAGCAAGAATTAGCTTGTTTTTGCTTACAGAAACTAAAATGCTAGAAAATGAAAGTTTAAATCAGTAATAGTCAAGAATATAACTGAGTCCTACCTTCCTTAGGAATGCAATACATTATAAGAAAAAAGCCATTTTCCAATAGATAAGTGGTTAACAGTTCTCAAAAGAATTTCAAAAATTAAAAAAAAAAAACACGTGAAAAAACATTCCAAATCATTAATAAGAAAATTCAAATGAATACAAACCTAAAGTATCATCTCACACCAGGAAAAATATTTTAAAAGGCTGGTATAATGTATTTGTAAGGGTTATAGGAAGATAGACACAGCTGTGCATTGTTGGTGAAGCTGTAGTGAATAGGTACAACCATTTTGGGAAGTAATTTGGGATCATGCAAATAAATTGACTAAAATGCCAATACACTTTTACCCCAAAGAAACCACTGATACAAAGAAAGTTCTCAAGCACGCAAAAATATCTACTGTAGAACTTTGTGATAATAAAGAAATGAAAACAGTAGAAATCCATCAATTGGAGAATGGCTAAACAAATTGTGGTACATGACTATAATGGGTTACAATGCTGTAAGAAATACTGAATGCAATAAAAATAGAGAAGCATGGTAAGAACTACATGAACCGATACAGAGTGAAGTAAGCATTCAAGAAAACAAAATAGAATGACAGCATAAGTGAAAAAAACAAACAAAAAACCCCAAAAGTGAATGTTGCAAAATTATAAAGAACAAGCATGACTTAAAGAAGAAATAAGATACTCCTTAACCCCAACCCCTTTACAGATGTGGAAAATTCACAAGTATAGCACATTGCACATATTTATTTTTAAACTTTTTCCATGTATTGATCAGTTGGGCTAAATTCCCCCTTATATATCTCAAATATTATTTGTTATATGGGATGGCTTTCTGGAGGGGGAAAGATATGGGGGAAAAAACTGGTGATATTTTAAAAATTAAGGCAATCAATAAAAACATTTTAAAAATACAACAAATCAACTTTCCCTTCTTTGCATCAAGGAGGACAAATTCTAGGTTTCCACAATTTTTCTCCTTCTTTGCACATGATAGCTTAAGTTTCAGAGGATAAAAATTTCAACTCACAAGTTTAGTTGGTGAAAGGAATTCTTGCTTTGAAAGCTCCCATTACTTTTGCCTGGGGCACATTAAAAAGTTTAGTGACTACAAAGGGCCTATGCCAAATTTGACTCAGGTCTTCCAGAAGCCAAGTCTATCTACCTATGTTTTCCTAAAATGTTTTTCAGAAGAAGAATCCAAGGTGCTGCGTTGTTAATATAATCCAAGAATGTGTCATAATTAGAACTATCATAAATTCTAATAGCTAATCAACTATCCTGATTAAAAATTACTCGATATACTCTAAATTATTTCTTTTACCTTCTGAAGGAAGGTTAATAAAATAATTACATGATACTTATGAAAAGTATGATGTAATCATACATTTTAAAATTTAAATACACTATTCCTATAAAAGGAAAAATGGGCAGAGGAAATCTACTTTATAGGTGAGGAAACTGAGGCATTAAGAAATTAGCGAATAGGGGCAGCTAGGTGGTGCAGTGGATAAAGCACTGGCCCTGGATTCAGGAGTACCTGAGTTCAAATCCAGCCTCATGACACTTGATACTTACTAGCTGTGTGGCCCTGGGCCTGTGACCTGCCCCGCAAAAAAAAAAAAAAAAAAAAAGTCAAAGAAATTAGCAAATATAGACACCATTAAATCAGAAGAAGAACTGGGACTGTTCTACAATGTCTTTTGAACAATGCTACCAAAGAACTGGTAAACAGTGGCAAGCTCAACATCTCTGAAACTCTGGCTCTATCTTCTCTTTTCACAGATTGCTACCATATGTTTCTGTCTGTATTCCCTGCTCCTATTATATTCAAAAAAGTATTTGTTGAGCATGTATGTAAGCAGCATTGTGAAAGGCATCTAATGGGGTACAAAAGCTGCATAAAACAGTCCCTTTCATCAGGGAGTTTACAATACAGAAGAAGGGGGGAAACACCTCCACAAATGCTAATAATAGAAAGCAGTAGCAGCATGTAGAAGAAGCATTCTTTTCTAGGCTGTACCCAGGGCTTCCTCTACCACACCCAAGGTTCTTCATCCAGAAATGTCCCTCCAGCCCTAGAAGCCTAACATTGGAAGTATCCTCTGTCCCAGCAGCAATCCTTGACTGAATAACTCCTCCAAAACCTCAGTTTACCCAGACTTAGCCAAGCCTCAGTTCTCTCTAGTTATCACTCTGGGGCTTCCTCTACCTTGTCGACAAGAGGGCAGAAGCTCTCTCTACCTGCATTTGAATTCTCAGCACTTAGAGTGCCTGTGACATAGTAGGAACTTAATAAATGCTAGCTGACTGACTGAAGAAATGGATTGGAATCAGTCTGAGTTCTAATCCTGGCTTTGCTACTTAGTACTTGTATGACCTTGGGCAAGTCATTTAATCCCTGTGAGTCTGTTTCTTCATCTGTAAAAAGAAAGATTTGGAATAGATCCATAAAGTTCCTTCAAGCTCTAAATCTCTGGAGTTTGGAGGAGAAACAAAAGTTCATGGTGGACATCTGACTTTTACAATAGTGATTCTAAGCAGTGTCAAGATTTTTTGAAGGAGCAAAGGGTACACAACAGGGCAAGAAAGTACATGGGGTGGTAAATAGATCAAATTGTCTGAAGTATAGTGTTTCTTTTGGGTAAGAAAGACATAAATAAGGCTGGAAAGATCCAGGCTAGTTGGTGGAAGCTAAAGAAGAAGCAAGCTAAGGAGTTGGGTTTTGGGATTTTTTTTTTTCATTAATCAAGACCTATGAGATTAAGTTGGATTGCAACTTCCCAGGGCCTAGTACAGCAGTCTACACATAGAAGCGACCTTAATGCTGAATCCTTTGTGTAGACAGCACCTAGGACAATGCCTGGAATATATTAAGCATTAAATGCTTGCTAATTACAACACTTGCAGTAGTAGTCTGGGTATGCATAATCAATGATATTAAGTTCCTACTATGTGCCAAACAATGTGCTAGGCTCTGGGGGATACAAAGGCTAAAATAAAATGCTCTTTGCTCTTAAAAAGTCTGTATACTGAGAAGACAGTGTGTCTGTGTTAGGTATACATACATATACATACAGACCTATATATGTATGTATGTATGTTTATATGTACACACATACACATATATACATACCCATATGTATGTATACATGCATATACATAGAAGGGATAGGGGCTGGACCTTTGATTTCATTGGCATAGGGTATTTGCAGGTGAGAAAACTCCCTTGATGAAGGAAGACTGACATCTTTGCAACTTACTATTGGAGTTACCTTGGGCTGAGAGGTTAAGTGACTTTTTAGGATCACATAGAAATTATGTCAAAAGTCAAATTTGAACCTATGTTTTCGACCACCATCTCATGCTATGTACACACAAAATAATGGTAGGGAATAGGGGAAGCACTAAAGCAAGTAGGGAAGGGTCTTATGCAGAAGGTGGCACTGAGTGGACATTTGGAAAAAAACATTTTAAGAGTTAATGTGGAGAGAGAGTTCATTCCAGACATAAGGCATAGCCCATGCAAAAGCAGAAGACCACAGAATCTTGGCTGGATTGTAGGCTGCAGGAAGGGGAGTGAGTAATGCATAAACAAGGTTCAAAAGGTATGTAAGGCCAGAGTTGTGAAGGGCTTTAAGAGCCAAATAGAGTTTAAATTGATCCTAAAGGAAACAAGTGACCACTGAAGTTTATTGATGAAAAAAGTGACATGATCAGACCAGCCTTTTATGAAAATCAATGGCAATAGCTAAAGGACCAAGGAAAAGGAAAAAAAAAATTAGTGGGAATAGACATGATGTTTGGATCCACAACAGCTAATAATAAATCCCTCTCTCCAAGGGCAACCACAGTTATCTTTCTTTACTCTCTCACCATCTTCATTACTTGGTTATCTAAAATATGTTCTTTTCAAAGACTTCTCACCTTCCTACTTCCTATCCCTGTCCACTAAGATAAACTATTTTTGGATGACTGCCTAAGCTGTGCCCCTCCCATGCCCAGGTGTGCCCTGTCAAATTTAGAAAATCATGGGTTACCAAATAAAAAGTCTAGGAAATTGAATTATCTAGCACGCTATCTTGAAAACAATTTCCTTCCCATACCCCTTAAAAATTCTGATGATTCTACCAGTATTTTAGTGCCTCTTGCTATTCAATTAAATGATTTTTGTGAATTTACCATTACATCAGTGTAACCATCAGAGGCGAAAGCAAGAATATGTCCAAAGTTGTGCAATAGTCACCACTGAAATCAGACTCTCATATATTAATAGTTGAAGTTGTGACATCAAGTTAACTAACACTGAACAAGGCTGTTTTATTATTAGATTCAAAGCTATACCAAAACAAAAACGTACTAAGTGAATTCACAATCTCAGATACAGATAAAACTAACAAATCCTGGGGTATAGTTTTAAGAACACTTTTAAACTTCTAGCTGCTTCAAAAGGAAGTTCGGTCTCCAATAAATTACCTCCTGGGTCAGCCAAACAGAACCTAAGCTCCTGACGGACAGGAATTTTTTTTCTTTGGTAGCATGGCAACACCACTTTACACCTAGCAAGAACTTAATAGTCAACAAACATATTAAGCACCTATATCCCAAGTACAAGGGAAGGCCAAAAAAACCGCCCCAGTCTGCTCTCCAGCTTATATTCTAATGGGGAAGGTAACCTGCAAACAACTATATACAAACAAAATCTATACAGGATGAACTAAGGATTCAGTGGAGGCAATGGCACTAAAATGGATTGGGAAAAAGCTTCCTGTAGAAGGTGAGATTCTAGATGGGACTTGAAGTAAGGGGACAGAAATGAGGAGGGAGAGAATTCAGGTCAAGAGACAGCTAGTGAAAATACCTAGAGTCAGGAGATGGAGTGTCTTGTTCAAGGAACTAACAGAATATGGGAGGGTAGAGAGGAAGATGTAAGAAAACTAGAAAGGTAGGTCAGGTTATGAAAGGCTTTGACCACTACAGAGAGGATTTTCTATTTAATCCTAGAGGTGATAGGGAGGTAATGGAATTTGATTGATCGATGCGTTAGAATTGGACTAGCTTAAATAGCTAATTTTTGCTAAATTTCCCAAATCCTAGTATTTCAATGTTACACATGAATATGATCCCTATGTAAAAACTTTTTAAAAAATAAGACTGGCTTAAGTACCTAAGATATGGTGTATTTCCCAAACCCTAATTACACATTAATATTCTGACATAAAAGTAAAAACAAAAATCTATAACTGGCAATAGCAACTGTTTGCATTAACTTGCCAATAGTATTAGGAAAGATCTTCAGTTTGACACTCAGGTGACCTCGAAAGGTCTTTTACAGGCTCCCAAGACCAAAGCCATTATGGCCTTAAGTAAGATGGGTAAAAGGCTATTCCGCTCCCTTGCCTTCCCAGCCTAGGAAGGGCAGTAACAGGCCTTGACAAGATCATTCAAGTCACAGAAAATGATTCTCCGGTGAAAAATACACAAGTGGCCAACAGCCTCCGGACCCAGGTCCCTCTACCTGCCCCTAGGCCGGGGGAGGGGCTGGAAGAGGGAGGGGTGAGTGATACGGGGCTTGGGGCTCCGGGAGATCCAGGCCAGGCCCGGCCCGGCCCGGCCCAGCCCTCCGGGGTAGCTGCCTCCGGGGGTCACACGTGGCTTCCCCGGCTTCCTCCCGGTGCCCGGGGCGGGGAGCGGCTGGGGCTCGTGCGGGGCGGGGGCCCGGCAGGCCAGGCCGCAGCGGCCGCTCATAGTGCCCACGTCACCGGCTCCAGCACTGCGGAAATGGAGCCGCGGCGGGAGGAGGGGAAAGGGCGGAGGAGAAGCAGGAGGCGGGGGAGGGAGGCACCCGCCGCCAATCGCGCTCGGCCCCGCGGCTCGGGGGGCTCCAGGGCCGAGGCCCACCCGCCCCCTCCCCGTTCCCTGCCCACCCGTCGCCGGACGACTCACCTGTGTCGCCGATGATGATGTACTTGAAGAGATAGGCGTACGCCATGGCCGCGGCCGCTCCGTGCCCCGGGCACACGGCTCCTCCTCCGCCTCCTCCCCCCGGCCCTGCTCAAGATCCCAGACGCCGGCGCGGCCGCCCTAAAGAGGAGTCCGGCGGTGGCGACGGCACAGAGCCCGCAGACCGAGGGAACGGGGAAGACGCCGACACGACGCCGGCAGAGGCAAGACGAACCTCTCTGCCCAACCCAGCCGCCGCGGACCCTCCACTGCGCCCCGCCCCCCGACCTCGACCCGGAAGAGCAGCCGCTGAGCCGGCTGCCGGAGGAACTGAGGAGGAGCGCCCTCCCCACTCCTGTTCCCCCGCCCCCTGTCACGGCGGGCGGGGCCCTGAGCGGAGCGAGAGGGTGGGAGGACCCTAGCCCAGCTGCCGCGGGCGTGGGTGCGGCCGGTCCCGAAGTGGGGAAGAGAAGCGGGCGGAGGGGGCGGGGACTGGGGGCGGGGTGTATGCGGGGAAAAGCGCCTTTCGCGCACGCGCGTATCGGACGAGAGCTAGCTGGGCCTGCTCTGAGGTGGGTGGGCGCTCATTGCGCCCGGGGGAAATACAAACCCTATTTTTGAGAGATTTTCAAGTGAGGTTTGGAAGAAAGGAATGGGAATTTGGAGAACATTTGAAAAATGTGAAAAAAAATCCATCTTTATTTCGTCTGAGCACCAACTCCATATCACAAACTGCCGCCTGGTCATCTTCATCTGGATGTCCCTGAAGGCATCTGTCAGGCTCTGCACTTTTCTATCAGCCTGTCAATTGATAAGCTTTTACTATATTACTATATTTTACTATGTGCCAGACCCGATGCTAAGGCTGGGAATATTAAAATACAAGCATAGGAAAAAAAACAGTCTTTGCCCTCAGGGAGCTTACATTTTTTTTTCTTAGTGAGGCAATTGGGGTTAAGTGACTTGCCCAGGGTCACACAGCTAGTAAGTGTTAAGTGTCTGAGGCCGGATTTGAACTCAGGTACTCCAGGGCCGGTGCTCTATCCCTTGCGCCACCTAGCTGCCCCTAGGGAGCTTACATTCTTTTTTTTTTTTTAGTGAGGCAATGGGGGTTAAGTGACTTGCCCAAGGTCACACAGCTAGTAAGTGTGAAGTGTGTGAGGCAGGATTTGAACTCAGGTACTCCTGACTCCAGGGCTGGTGCTCTATCCACTGCACCACCTAGCTGCCCCTGGGAGCTTACATTCTAATCGGGGCAAGACAATAAATAAAAGGAAGCTGAAAAGGGGAGGGTGGGACGAATGGGATGAAGGTCCCCAACACCGGGTCCAGCCTTCGAAATAGGACCAGTCGCAGGAAAAGGCCACAGAGGAAGAGGATATTTCCAGTGTATTAATTCTAGGACTGCCACGACCTGCCAGGAAAAGAGATTTCTGGAGAATAATAGATTCTGGAGTGCAGATTGGTAAGAAGTTAGGATATGTAAAGTGCTTTGCAATCCTTAAAGCACCATAGAAGTGCTAGCTATTATTATTTTCTGAAAATGAATTCTTTTCTCTTGCCAATCTTGTTCTTTTTTTTTTATCAGTTTGCATATTTCTCCTCAGGTCCACACTATTACCCAGGTTCCTAACTTCGGAAGTATCCTTAAGTGTGCCCATCCCCTCATCTTCCCCCCCCCCCTCCCCGCACCTCATTAGTTGCCAGGTCTTACTCATTCCACCTCTCCCATTTATTCTCTTTCCTCTGGCACGTCTCCCACCAACTCCCATCTCCAGGTCCTCATTACTTCACAAACTGGCTTTTGCAAAAGCACCCTAAAGGCTCTTCCTGCTTCTATTTATAAAATCAAGCTGGCCATTTAATGCCCTCCAACATCTGGGTCCTATCTGCCTTTCCAGACATTTCATCCCACTTCCTTTCTTGTCTTCATTCCTAATGACTGTTCCCCAACGACTCCTGGACATTCCATCTTTGGTCTACCTTCTTATAGGTTGCCCTCCATGCTTACAATGAATTCCTAACTCTATCTCTTGGATTCCTTGGCTTCACTCAAGACTAAGTTTGAGTACCACTTTATATTTGAGGTTTTACTCATCCCTTATATGTTCAAATAATCTCTCCTTAATCTGTACATATTGAGATCTTCTAACTGAATAGAAATAGAAATCCCTTAAGGGTAGGAATTGTTACTTGTGTGTAGTTTTTTTTTTAAATCCCCAGTGCCCTGCATACTTATCAAACCGAGTCAAGTCTCTTAAAGAAATGCTTTAGGAACAGGAAAATATGTTTTGTGTAATCTTAAAAAGCTATCATGTTTTGAGATATTAAAGTTTAGTTTATTCAAACAGCAATTACAAATTAGGACAAAAACACACCAACTATCCCCTCCCAGACTGATATTTGGTAATGGTAAATTAGGCTGTCTTTTGTCTTAATTCTTATCTAGCCCTTAGTCATTGAAAGGACATTGCCTCAGACAAACTGAGGCCTGGGAAAAGACCTTAATTTAGAACGGCCAAGCTTATCCTTTGTACCCCCAGAGCCATGGCCACTTGTCTTGAATTTCATCTTGTTACTGGACTTTGATGACTCTGAAGGAGAGAGTGAAGCTTCACTAAAAACCAATTAACTGGAAAGTCAAGAGAACACCCTATTAATGTCATTTGTCCTCTTCAAGAATTAAGAACAAGCAACTATCCCAGAGAGCAGTAAACAACAGGGATCTTATTTAATTGTGTTTTTTCCCCCAATCTTAACAGTATTTTATTTTTTTTCCAGTTACATGTAAAAATAGTTTTCAACATTTGTTTTAAAATATTTTGATGGGGCAGGTATACGGTGCAGTAGATAAAGCACTGGCCCTGGATTCAGGAAGACCTTAGTTCAAATCCAGCCTCAGATACTTGACACTTACTAGCTGTGTGACTCTGGGCAAGTCACTTAATCCTCATTGCCCCCCCCCCCAAATAAACAACTGAGTTCCAGATTTTTCTCCCTCCCTTTCTTCCTTCCCCCATCCTCAAGACAGAAAGCAAACTGATACACATTATATATGTGCAATCACATTAAACATATTTCTGCATTAGTCATGTGAAAAAAGAATCAGAACAAAGTGGAAAAACCTCAAAAAAATGGAAATTGTGTGGCTCAATCTGCATTCAGATTCTACAATTCTTTTTTCTGGATGCAAAGAGCATTTCCATCATGAGTCCTTTGGAACTGTCTTAGATCATTGCACTGCTGAGAAAAGCACAGTTGATCATCGAACAATGTTGCTGTTACTGTGTATAACATTCTCCTGGTTCTGCTCACTTCACTCAGCATCAGTCCACTTAAAGTCTTTCCAGGTTTTTCTAAAATCTGTCTGCTCATCATTTCTTTTTTTTTTTTTTTCTGGGGCAATGGGGGCTAAGTGACTTGCCCCAGGTCACACAGCTAGTAAGTGTCAAGTGTCTGAGGCCGGATTTGAACTCAGGTACTCCTGAATCCAGGGCCCGTGCTTTATCCACTGCGCCACCTAGCTGCCCCTGCTCATCATTTCTTATAGCACAATACTATTCTATTACATTCATGTACCATAAATTGATGGGCATCCCCTTGATTTCCAATTTTTTGCCATATTTAACTGCTTTTTAATTCAATATGATTTTCCTCTTGAAAAGTTGCATCATACTGCTTATCTGCACCTTTTTGTGCAGATAAAACAGAAATAGTGATGTTTTTATTGCATAGTTTTTGAAAGTATTTTTGGAAACAAATCATGGGCAACAATATTTAAATATCTCATAGCAGATATTGTATGCATTTTTAAAAATTCATAATTAAAACATTTTCAGGGTTTTCTTTTTCTCTCCTGACTATTCCACCTCACTTTCTGACAAGACAAGAGGTATTCTACTACCTCTATCATTCTCTTAGGACTTTAGCAACCTGATTTTCATTTATTTCACAAGTAAACACCAATTAAGCATCCACTGTGTAAAATAGACTTTTCTACTGTATAAAAGAGACCTTGTTAAAGCTTATAGCTCTGATTCAACTAGTATTATATGAATTTTTTTTTAGCTGATCTAAGGATAAAATAATGAGGGGGAAAACCAAAATCCTAAACTGGACTAGAGCCCATTTTGATTCTTTTGCCCTTTACCAAACCATGTCCCCAGTTTATTCTTGTTTGTACGGAATGAGTTGGAAGACTGTTTCTTTCAGTGTTCAGCAGTATTAATCCCACTGAATCTCAAGTATCAGTAATGGTTACTCTTTCTCAGAAATCAATGGTGATAATAAGGTATAATGGGAAAAGCACTGGATACAGAGTCAAAGGACCTGGGTTCAATGAACATTTTGTGAAGGTCATATGACCAACAAGATGGAGGCCTGGACATTTGCTCCAGTCTCCACTATTAGAAAAATGTACTATTCTGTACTGGAGGTAAAACAATTACAGCCATTGCTAAAGGAAAGTAAAATAAGAAGCTCTACAAGCTAATAGCTGTATAAGTTAACTGTGGAGAACACCAAACCCTAAGGTACTCGGCACTCTCTCCCCACCATTTCTACTCTCCAGACAGGCACAAAACAAATTCATTAGCTTATACTTTAAGACTCACTCAAGGATTTCCCAGCTACATATCAAAATGCCATCACGATGTCAGGGTCAATGTACAGTGTGTTCGATTGTGGCTGATCAGGTCAATATGAGTTCAAAAGGCTCTACCACAGGTTGGGCACAAATAGTCTGGCACATACTGCTTCTGCCCTTTCCCCCCATAATCATGTTTTGATCAGCATCTGACCTCAATTCTGCTCAGACTAGCCATGGAAGGGAGAAAATAATTAGAATGTCCCTCTGTCTAGAGTGGCCCCCTTAGGTTAGGTAATCCCAAAGTTTCAGAGGATCTGCCAGGAACACCCAGACAACCCTCTCCCAATCCTACAAAAAGGCACAGATACTGATTGAACAAAGGCAGAGAACTAATTAGAGGAAACTGGAATGAGGCCAGTCAAATAGAGGAGGGTAAAACAGCTTTGAGCTCTAGCCCCTGGGGTGAACCCACCACTAAAGATTGAAAAGTCAAAAAGTGAGCAAAAGTAAGATACAAAGAAAAGCTAAAAACACCAAAGATCTCAAAACAGAAATGAATCAATTAAAGCAGACAAAACAACCAATAAGATACTACAATTAAAAAGGGAATTTGAATAACAAAACATCCAAATCATTAGACACTTCTCTTTAAAAAAAAGTCTTTCAAGACAAAGAACATTGAACCAGTCTGCTGAAACACGGAAGCTTAAGGAATCAAAGGGACCATGAAACTGCAATGGGATTTTCCAGGATGGTTCAAGGGAGAAATCAAAATTTTCAAAGAAATTAGAAGGGAGTAAATAGTAGAAATGATGGTTTGTACAGAAGAAATAATGTCCATATGAGAAAAACTTGAAAACTTGAGAAAAACTTTGCCAAGTCTCTCCAAATAAGCAAAAGAGAGAATGGATTAGGAATACAAATATACAAAAGTGCAGGACAGCCTGGAAGAAAAGAAGCAAAAAAGGAATAAAATCAAAAGAACATATTTCTATACAAACAAAACTCATTGATCTCAAAGAAGTGAAGTGTAGAAACAACTTAAGCATACAGAAAACAAGTCATCACTTCAAATAATCCACACATAACCTCCAGAAACAAAACAAACAACAACAAAAAAGGAAAAACAAAAAAAAATATGCTTCAAACTCCAAGACACATAGTTGTTAGGTTTAACAATTCTAATGACAAAGGTTAAATTCTGCAAGTGATAATTTTCTTTCAAATGGAAAGTAAATTTGAATAATATGAGAATATTATTCACCCACCAGAAACTGCAAAATGGAATAAAGTAAAATATTCTGAAAAGCTAAAGATGCAAGTAAAATGACTTACCTTGCAAACCTAATTATCAGGAAAAGGGTGAATATTCAATAAAAGAGAAATATTTGAAGCATTCCTATAAATCTTATTTTTGCTACTAAGTATCTGGATGATCTTGGGTAAGTCACTTAACCTCTTGGAGCCTCATTTTTTTCATCTACAAAATTAAAAGTTTGGACAAAATGCTCTCTTAGATTTCTTCCAGCTCTAAATCCTTTGATTGATCCCAAGTTGTCTGTGTGGTCTCTAGCTAATACTGTACAAATATCTTAACAGACTTTTTCTTCACCAATATTGGGAGTATTATAGTAACATAAATGGAACCTAACAATATGACTCTAAATTTTTGCTTTGAATAGAACTAAAAACTTCATACTAGATATTCATTGGGCATTTTTTGAATTAAAACCTTTTGAATCTTATAATGTCTAAATATGCTAATATTTCAACTGAAGTGCTGTTCAATTCCCAAGTCTTACAGCTTCATTGCCCATATGCTCTACCTCCTACCAGGTGCACTATTACAGTTTTCTTATGATTAATGATCTTCCCTAACTGCCAGCTTCTGGGGATCATGGGTAGTGATAAGCCTGGAAGGGATTGTGTAGGAGGGATACTTTCTTATCTTTGTCTTATTCTAGCTACTGTTAAGAACGGTTCCTCTCCACCACACCATAGAATATCTTTCTATTTAGTGTTTATTCTATAAAAATCAGGAATTGGGTGGATGTTGGAAAGACCAAGGTCATTTCTCTAGATAAATATAAATCAAGAAAAACAAGTCAAAATGACATTGTTTCTCATTACTGTCTGAAAATATACTCTAAATATTAGTGAATTGACAATTCAAGACCCATATATTACATTTTAAATTAGTCCTTCACTTTAAGAATTAGTGGAGTAGATAAAGTACTTGCCCTGGATTCAGGAGGACCTGAGTTCAAATCCAGCCTCAGACACTTTACACTTACTAACTGCGACCCTGGGCAAGTCATTTAACCCTCATTGCCCCACCAAAAAAAAAAAGTGGAATCCTAAAAATAATGTCACTGTATATCTTATTGTTGCAGGAGTCACATGTCTTTTTCTCCCTATGGTTTTAGTTTACTATAATTTAGATCTATTTCCCAATTTGCTGAATGTGAGGTAAAACTTCAGGGTTGGTTTGATCTTAGTATTTCTCATTATTAGTGCTTTTAGAAGATTTCTTTCATTTGGTTGCTGATATTTTTTATTTCTTCTTTTGGAAACTGCCTTTTCATATCCACAAACCATTTATGTGTTTGGAAAATGTAACTTATGTGTTTTAAGGGTAGCTAGATGGCCCAGTGGATAGAGTGCCCTGGCCTGAACTCATCTTCCTGAGTTAAAATTTGTCCTCAGATACTTACTAGCTGTGTGATCCTAGGCAAGTCAGTTAAACTCTGTTTGCCTCAGTTTCCTTATCTGTAAAAGGAGTTGGAGAAGGAAATGGCAAACCACTGTGGTATCTCTGCCAAGAAAACCCCAAATGGGGTCATTAAGTCAGACATGACTAAAAATGGCTGAACAACAACAAATATGTGTATATCAATTAGATATGAAACTGATCAGAGATATTTTCTCTAAAGATTTTTTCTCAGCAAATAGCTTTTCATTTTAGCTACATTACTTTTGTCCACGTGAATACTTTTCAACTTTATTTGATCTAAGTAATACTTTACTATATGTGATCCCTTATGACCTTTGTTTCCTCCCTCTAGCCATAGTAATTCAAAGTACTCTTATTGGCATTTCCTTAATTTGGGGGGGGTGGTCTTTTATATTTAAATTGTGAACCCATTTAAAGCTTATCATATTCTACTTTTCTAGGACATCAGCAATGAATAAATTGGAGAAAAAAAGGAGTATAATTTGATGGGGTAGTAGTATGAAGGACAGGTGTTTGTGCCTTCTTAAAGGGAGAGAATACCTGTTCAGGTGTAGTCAGAGAAAAGAGAAGGGAAGTAGGTAAGATAAAGGGGAGACACAGAGAGAGAATGAATCGTGTTTAGGAGTGAGAGGGACATAGGGATATGACCCTCCACTGAGATGGAAAGTGCCCCCCCCCTTCGGCCTAGTGATCTGATCTCAAAGTCTTAAAGCCTCTTAGAGCACCCTATTTCTCTCTCTCTATTTTTCTCTAGAGAGAGGCAATAACGGGAAGCTACTATCCCCCTCTCTAAATATAAGCATATCAACTTAAAAATTGCTTCATAGGGTCTGCACCGAGACATTATGCAGATATGATAAATTGTTGCTGAAACAGGAAATTTTGCAAAATAACCTATGGCTGAACCCCTGAGGTTGGGACACTCTGACCCAGGAGAGAGACTTATCGCTAAACATCCCAGGAGAAAGATTTATTCCTGAACATATAGTATTAACCCAATTACCGCATTTTGCTCAAATTAGATGTCTGTAAAGAGTATAAAAACTGCTTGGTTTCCTAATCTCAGTGTGTCACACCTCCTGGTTGTCCCAGTGAGTGTGGTACACCTTTCTTTCGAAAGAAATAAAATCAGTGCTTTGGCCTCCTTTCTCCTCGAGTCTCGATTACAGGGGTCAGTGGGTGTACTTCCCATCCCACTCAGGAGGATATGAAAAGGAATAGTATCAAAGGAGTAACAGTGGTTAGGCATTTTGTCTTTATTCTCTAGAGAGGAGAAAAATATCTTGGGTGAGGAAGTAACCTTAACTGAGTTTATGCTATAAAAATTAGGAACTGGATGGATGTTGGAAAGACCAAAGTCATTCCTCTTCTACCTTCATTGACTCCCTGCATCATTCTCCTCAAAGGCTATTCCAAATCTTTTATTTTCTTTTTTCTTGCCCTCAATCCCTCTAATTCTAGCATATGAACTAGATGCTTCACCAAGAAAAATGAGAACATTGAACATGAGCTCCCTTAATTGTCCTTAATCCTTCAAAACTTCTTAGCATTAACATTCATGTAACACTTCCCTTCACTCAGCATTCAACCACTTAAAGTGATTTTCCTAAAAGCTCTGGTCTAATCATGTTAACCCCTCATTCTCCCCCCTCCCCCAACAAACCCATTGCCTCCAGGAGCAAATAAAAATGTAAAATGCTCTGTTCAGCATTCAAAGCCTTTCATAACCTAGCCCCCTTCTATTTTCTAGTCTTCTTGTACCTTACTCCCTCCCACACACTTTTTGGTCCAGTGTCACTTGCCCCCTGGCTCTTTCATGAAGAAGACATTCCATCTCTCAGTTCTGGGCATTTTCTCTAGTTGTGCTTAAAATGCTAGAATTCTTTAGCTAGAATTTTCTCCTTTCTCTGTTCCAACTACTAACCACTCTGTATTCCATTAAGTCCCCAATAAAATCCTACCTTCATCAGAAAGCCTTTCCCTACCCCCTCTTAATTCCAGTGCCTTCCCTCTGTAAATTATTTCCTATTTATCTTGTTTATAGTTTGCAAGTGTTTGTTTGCATGTTTTCTTCATTTGACTGTAAACTCCTTCAGGCCTCTTTTTGTATCCCTAGCATTTAACACAGTGCCTGGCACATAGTATGCTTATTGATTGATATTGATTGATTGATCCTTCAACTAAAGCGCAAGAAGAGATATGAAGAAAACCTAAGAATAATATTTTGCCATTGATTACATATACTATTACCTTCTTCAGAATCTTGTAGTAGTAGTCATCTCTTCCCTCTCCCTTTCCAGTAGCTCCTTCACATTTGTCTACAAATATCTTCTGAGCTTCCTAAGTTTTTTAAAAAAGTATTTTCTCTCAATTCTTCAGTTTCATCTAGCAATTCTTTTTTCTCAGGTTTTTCTTCTCAACTTCTCCACTTCTTGAAAAGTTTTCTCTATACCTACTGCCACTACATACTACTCATTGTCCAACACACTCAGACACTTTGCAATAAGACTTCTACCCCACCATTCTACTGAAACTGTTCTCTCATAGGTCACTTACCTCTTCAAATCTTTTTTTTCATTCATCACTTCCCATGTTTCTGATACACTCTCTTCTCCTTTGGTTCTGTAATGTTGTACTCTAATTGTTCTAACTCTTCTTCTGTCTCCTTCCTTAACTCTTTTTTGTTTGTTTGTTTTTGCGGGGCAATGGGGGCTAAGTGATTTGCCCAGGGTCACACAGCTAGTAAGTGTCAAGTGTCTGAGGCCAGATTTGAACTCAGGTACTCCTGAATCCAGGGCCGGTGCTTTATCCACTGTGCCACCTAGCCGCCCCCCTTCCTTAACTCTTTATCTTCTTTCTGACTCATAAAGAGTGTAGGGTAGAGAGCAAGAGCCTAACAACTCTTCCCCCATGCTCTGCTCTCTTTCTTGGCAATCTCATTCATTCGCATGGGTTCAACTATCCACTTCTAGGCAGCTGACTGCAAAAGAAGCTTGCTTTTGAGCTTCAGACCTACACCTCCAACCGACTGCAGAACATCTTCACTGATGTCTTCAGCTTCACATGTCTAAATTTGAATTTATCTTTCTACTTTAAACATCTTACTCCATTTCACTTCTCCTTTTTTCTCTGTGGCATTCAGCATCCCATGTTAAAAACCTTGGTATTTTCTTTGTCTTCCTTCTTCCTTAACTTTCATAGCCAATCAAGTGCCAAATCTTTTTGATTCTGCAATATTTCCTAAATTTGTCTTCTTTATTCTCACTGCCACTAACCTGATATAGACCTTCCTTTTTTTTTTTTAAGTGAGGCAATTGGGGTTAAGTGACTTGCCCAGGGTCACACAGCTAGTAAGTGTTAAGTGTCTGAGGCCGGATTTGAACTCAGGTACTCCTGAATCCAGGGCCAGTGCTTTATCTACTGCGCCACCTAGCCGCCCCTAGACCTTCCTTTTGACTCACTTTGCCTATCCAATAATCTTCCCACCTCTAATCCCTCTTCAACTCAATTCTTCCTTTACACCATAGCCACTTATAAATAGATCTTTTCATATTACTACTTATACAAAAGTCTCTAATGCTTTTTTATTGACTATTGAGTAAAACAGGAAGGCATAATAATACTTATTAATAAGACCAGTTAGTATTTATTTGCTGTTTTAAGGTTTGCAAAATATTTTACATATGCTAACTGATTTGATAGAATAGATTGATGCCCATCAAATTTACAAATGACAAAAATCTGGGAGGATAGTGTGTGTGTGTGTGTGTGTGTGTGTGTGTGTGTGTGAGAGAGAGATGAGGGAGGTGGTATGGGTCCTTAGGTATTCATCTGTAAGGAATTACACTCTTGCACACAATCCAATTAGAATTAAAGTGGTCCTTTATTGGACACTAGAGAAAGTGACCTACAGGGAAGTGGAAGACTTATCCTCAAGGGGAGGAGATGGCTTACAGACATTTTTCTCCTCCCAGAACAGAACAAAGACCAAAGCTTTTATAGAGGATAGATGGGGTGACAATGGAAACAATGGAAAGTTCCTTTTGGGGGTGAGGTGGGAAAAGCTTGAATGAGGGGTGGTGGTTCTGATTTCGGGGTTCTGCCCCCTCAAGTATTTCCTCTTACTTCTTAGGTGCATCAGTCTTTTAGTTTTGCTTCTCAGGGAGAAAACTTCTTCTGAGTTATCCCAGGCCCATATGAATGGCTAACAAGTTGAATGAGGGAAGCAGGATCAAAGATAATCTTAACAACATAGATCAATGGACTAGAATCAAATAAGATAAAATTTGATCTAATTGATGTGAGTAATCCCTGTAGTGCTGCAAATTGTTATCCATCCATGTCTTCTTATCCATTTCATTGATATAAGGAAGGCAGCATGGTACCATGATTGTTTTGGAGAGGGCATGCATGGATTAAAATTTGCCTTCAGTATTTACTCCTTGTTTATTTGGGCTAAGTCTCAACCTTTCTGGGCCTTAGTTTCTCATCTATAAAATAAGGGCTTTGGATTAGATCACATCTATAGCCCTGGCAGTTCTTAATCTTTGATTCTTTATTCCTTTTTCCCAAAGATGCCAAGGACCTTACCAATAGAATATATGTACTTTTTTAATTTTAGTAAGGCAATTGGGGTTAAGTGACTTGCCCAGGGTCACACAGCTAGTAAGTGTCAAGTGTCTGAGGCCGGGTTTGAACTCAGGTACTCCTGACTCCAGGGCCAGTGCTCTATCCACTGCGCCACCTAGCTGCCCTCAATGTATGCACTATTAAAAAAAAATCTACCTTAAGCAGTGTCAGAGTCCATTTCTAGGACTAAAGTGAATTGGCTAAAGAATCATAAGAACAATAGTTCTCTGTTTTGGGCATGTAGGGAGGGCCACATGGCTTAACTTAAGATACCCAAGGAAGGAGTCAATGGAAGGTGGAGACAACAACAGATAGGTACTAATCTCCAACTCAAATGTTAACTTTTTCATGAGGGCTTCTCTTGTCTTTTCCAGTTAATTTTCCCCCTCCACCCCTAATACATGTTACTTTTCAAATTCAAAGTATTTATCATGAAATATTATCGTTTTTAGGGTGTATTTCTCCTCCTAGTAAACTACAAATTCCTACAAATAAGCAGGAAGCTTATTTTATTTAATTTTTGTATCCCACCCAACACCTAGCACACTGCTTTGTACAAAGTAGGTGTTTAATACATTTGTCGAATGAATGAATGAAGATTTAGATAGTTTTATTTTTTAAGTTAGAAGAAGGAAGATGAAGGAATTCACAACGGACGGTTCCCTCAGAAATATAGGAGGCAAGGTCATCAGAAAGAGTATCCTGCTCAGTTTGAGGAGAAAGGTTTAGAATGGTGTGTGGAGTATGAGAAAAAAAATCATTCAGATATGGAATATATCTTCTGTTTATAACATCGTTGCTATGAAACTAACTGAACTTGTAACACTGTTTCACCTAAAGTCATGTTTTCTTTGAACCAATTAACAGACTTAGGTAGGTTGTGCTCCTATGTGTTACTTTGTAAATTTGCTCAGAAAGAGGTCATTACTTCCAACTGATAGGCAAAGTATAACAGAATAAGAAAATTACATTCAGTAAGAAATGATATATCTTTTGCTTTTTTTTTTTTTTTGGTGGGGCAATTGGGGTTAAGTGACTTGCCCAGGGTCACACAGCTAGTAAGTGTTAAGTGTCAGAGGTCAGATTTGAACTCAGGTACTCCTGAATCCAGGGCCGGTGCCTTATCCACTGTGCCATCTAGCTGCCCCTTAAGAAATGATATATCTTAAAGTGGCTTAATACAGATTAAATATATCTAAAGGGCTAAAAAGTAATTAAAAAAAATTTATAATGAATACACGAATGATAAAACATTAAGATTTTACCATACCATATACCAGGCACTGTGGCAACTACTGAAGATACAAATAGAAGAAAGGGTAACAATAGTCCTATCTTCAAGGAACTTACATTCTAACTAGGGAAAACAACACATAAGGGAGAGCTAGAAAGGAAGGAGGTGTAGTTTAGACTTAGTGCCTCAAAGCGATAGAGAATTTTGGTTATGGAAAAGATGTAATGAAAGCTCACCTATCAGAGCCCAGGATAGTTTTGACGGTAGAGGTAAGCTTCCAATGGGAGAGATATGAAGATAAACTAAGGTTTTATTAAGTGCTTAAGTTGGTTGTTACTAAGTAGAACTGTAAGACTTCTCTCAAGGAGTTCACATTTTAATGGAGGAAATGACACATAAGGAAGATTTTAGTTACAAGTTAGTTGGAAAAGTCTCATGGTCCTTAGGTTATAGCAGTAAAGTAGATGGTAGCCCCCCCCCCATAATAAACATTTTTATTTAAAGCTTCGAGTATCAAATTTTATCCCTCTTTCCCCGCCCTCCCTGAAGAGGAGGTTATAGATGTACAATTATGTAAAACATTAACATATTAGTCATTTTGTATAAGAAAACTTGAATAAAAGAAAAAAGAGGAAAAAAAGTGAAAAATAGTATGCTTCAGTCTGTGTTCAATCAATATCAATTCTTTCTTTAGAGTATCTTCATCAGGGGCAGCTAGGTGGTACAGTGGATAAAACACTGGCCTTGGATTCAGGAGGACCTGAGTTCAAATCCAGCCTCAGACACTTGACACTTACTAGCTGTGTGACCTTAGGCAAGTCACTTAACCCCCACTGCCCCAGAAAAAAAAGGGAAAAAAATATCTTCATCATTAGTCCTTTGGGATTATCTTGGACCATTGTATTCCTCCCATCCCAATCTTAATAGTATTTTTCCCCAGTTATATGTAAAGATAGTTTTCAACTTTTTTTTTTTAGTGAGGCAATTGGGGTTAAGTGACTTGCCCAGGGTCACACAGCTAGTATGTCTGAGGCTGGATTTGAACTCAGGTCCTCCTGACTCCAGGGCTGATTCTCTATCCACTGTGCCACCTAGCTGCCCCTCAACATTTGTTTTTATAAGATTGAGTTCCAAATTTTTCTCTCACTCGTCCCCCCTCCCCAAGACACAAAGCAATCTGACATAGGTTATACATGTACAATCACATTAGACATATTTCTGCATTAGTCATACTGTAAAAGAAGAATCAGAACAAAAGGGACACCCCCCCCCCGCTGCAAAAAAAGAAAAAAAAAACAAAAAAAGAGTTGAAATAGTGTGGTTCAATCTGCATTCAGATTCTACAGTTCTTTTTTTCTGGATGTGGTGAGCATTTTCCTCATGAGACCTTTGGAATTATCTTGGATCATTGTATTGCTGAGAGGAGCTTAGTCTGTCACAGTTGATCATCACACAATGTTGCTTTTAATATGTACAATGTTCTCCTGGTTCTGCTCACTTCACTCAGCATCAGTCCACTTAAGTCTTTCCAAGTTTTTCTGAAATCTGCCTGCTCATCATTACTTATAGTACAATAATATTTCATTACATTGGATCACTGTATTGCTGAGAATAGCTAAGTCATTCACAGTTCTTCATTGTGGTGTGTAAAATTAAATGTGGTCAGGGAGCAACTAGGTGGTGCAGTGAATAGAGCACCAGCCCTGGATTCAGGAGGACCTGAGTTCAAATCCAGCCTCAGACACTTGACACTTACTAGCTGTGTGACCTTGGGCAAGTCACTTAACCCTCATTGCCCAACCCACCCACCCCAAAATAAAAAATTAAAAAAAAATTTAATGTGGTCACCTTATTTCTGTCCTAAGTGTAGGGAAAATTAGTTGGGGTTCCTAATATATTGCTACTTATAAATTAGAAGCTTTAGCACCAATTTTGGGGCATTAAGCATTTATTAAAGTATATTAGATATTAGTAAAGAGAACATCTGGGTCAGAAAGTTAAAAGGCCTATCTAGCTTAGAGGAGAGAAAAGAACTCAGCCTGGCCTTCTAGCCTGGAGGAGAGAATAGAGCTCAGCCTGGCTTGATTCTTCCTCCAAGTCCTCTGCCACCAAGAGCACCTGAGAGAGTCTGAGAGTAACTGCATGTGGAAGCTTTTTCTGGGTCTAGAGGAAAGGTGGTCCTTATACACAGCTTCAAGCTAATTGGCTAGCATCCTGAAAATCTATTGGTTCACTGGACTTGAGGGTGGTCCCATGTTGAGGTCAGAGTCCACACCCTCTGAGAACACACTCTCTTGAGGACCAGGCAGGTGTGATTTTAATTGAATTAACTTTTAGTGAGTTAGTGAAGTCAGTCAATCCAATCAATCTTAATCCAATCAATCCCCTGGGGGGAGGGGGGTGCCTTTGGGCATTCCTAAAACCCTGTTGTTTTCTCACATCATCAAGCAATATTTCTGTCACTGTGCACAACATTCTCTTGGCTCTGCTCACTTCACTATACATCAGTTCATACAAGTCTTTCCAGGTCTTTCTGAAATCATCCTACTTGTCATTTCTTATAGCACAATGATATTCCACCACCATCATATACCACGGCTTGTTTAGTCATTCCACCAAAGATGAGCATTCCTTTAATTTCCAATTCTTAGCCACAAAATAGATGTCTCTTTTAAAATGTAATTTCCACTGATAAAAATACATGAGCTTTTGATTTTGGCCTATTTTATAGTGCCAACGACTTTGATGGCAAGGACTTTCTTTTCTGAGTTAATATGGCTGTAGCACCTGCAGGGGCAGTTGCCAGCAGAATCCCCACAGAGGTTGTTTCCCAAGTTGATGGTTGAGAGCACTGGCCCTGAAGCTCAGTTATTCCCAAGGCTCTTGGGTCCAGGACCTTTGTCTGTCTCCATCAGAGGGTTAGTGGAAATGCTGGTCAAGATGGTGGTGGTAGTAATGGTCTAAATTACCTGATATTATGCTACCTTCCATCTCTCCCTTAGGGTGTGTAAAAATATTTTGGACTAGTTGGGACTGATTTGGGGCTAAAGCTGACTGGAGGACTAAACGGGGGACTTTTGACTATTTGGCTATCTGACTACGTTTAATTTAATATGGGCCGTTTATAAAGTTCCACCACACTGCTCCCAAACTGATAGACTAAAGATTAAGAAGCCTCTTAACCAAATAATCAAAGCAGAGTTTATTTATGAGATACTATTTCAAATTAGGAATACAGGGAAATAAAGTACAACCTGACTGCTTTAGTGTGGTCTCTTTCCACTGTGTCTTTCCCACCTGCTGCACCCTTGAAGAACTTCTTGAATACAATAATGGCCTTAGCCACCTCCGGCCTCAGGGCACATTACACTTTCCCTGGTTTGTAATAAGGCCTGTAACCTCGTCAGCCCCGTCTCTCCTTTTCCGAACCGAACTCTCCTCCATCCTTGTCTGTGCCCCCCTTCAATCTTGTCTATCTAGTCCATCCTCAGCCCGTCCTCTAGTCCGTCTTTTTTTTTTTTTTTCTTTTCAGTCCCAGGTCTATATATACTTTTTCTTCTCTCCACTCAAATCTCTGGGCTTCCTTCGCCCCCACAGACCAAGCTAATCCGCCAGCCAGAGCTGCAGCTGGTGGGGGGGGGTGCTCTCGAGCCTCATGCCTCAGCATAGGCTATCTGGGATCTTTCAGATAGCTCCGCTCAGGTCGGAGGGAGCTGGGGCTTCCCCCCCCCCCCAGCTGTCTGACCTGGCGTTTTGTACAGCCCACGGGGCTTTTTCGCTCAGCTGAAGCTGAGGAGGAGGGGGAGAGACCCTGAGGGCCTAAGGCTTTCTAATCTCAGCCTAAAGGTAGGGTCCCCAAATCAAAATAAATTTCCACAGGTGTCTTGTGCCAACTAGGATAACTTGCTTTTCCTGTGGGTGGCAGTTGGTGGGAATGACTGGCTCCTTCTCTATCAGAGTTGCTTCTCTGGATGATGACTGTGAGGACTGAAGTGGAAGTAGGACCAGTGGTCTGGAAGGTTCCACTCTCAGGGCTCCTGTGCCTATCTCACTTTTGGTAGCAGTTAGCCAGTGGTTGTTACTCATAGTGGTGAGGAAGTTGGGCCTGCTCTCCACAATGATTTCTTCCCCTCAATGATGACTGTAGGGCTGAGTTAGAAGCAGATTTAGTTGTTTGGAGGGCACTGCTGTCCATAAGGCTTTTGGATTCAGGGTCCTGGGCTGTCTTCTTCAAGATCTAAGGGGAAATGGTAGTCAAAGTGGTAGTGGTAGTTTACTTGCCTAGTGCATGCTGCCTCTTTCTCCCTCAGAGTGCCTTGCAACTTCAGTTGGCTTACTTGTCTGCCATGTGCGTGGCTGGTAGTTAACAGTTGCTGGGAATAACTGGCTTTTTCTCCACAGAAGTTTTCTCTCTCTATTGCTGAGTTGATGATGAATACAGTAGATGGTGTGCAGGGAACATGGCTTGAAAATTGTGTGAGAACAATGACACTGTTATACTGCTGAGTTCTCCCAGCATTTTTCTATTTTGTTGCTTTTGTCATTTTCATTTTGTGACTTTTTAAATTATAGTTTAAATTGCTAATAGTTAATTATCATTAATATTTGAGGGAATAATTCACTTTTACCATAAAACTACTTTTTCTAAATATGAGATTTATATATATGTATATATATATAAATTTCTTAAACATGTTTTTTTTAACTGCATTTTATTATACTTCCACTTCATAATAGAAGTCAATAGGAGTTCATTTATAGCAAGCTTTACTGAAATGTATCTGTTCTGTTAACAAAAAACAAGCCACTCCTTCCCTTATCCCACCTTATAAAGCTGCTCAAAACAGCCCTGACATGATTAACAGCCAGAAAGGAAGAAAAATGCCAAGAGGGTAGTCTTTCCTCATCACATATCTAAGTCATCAGTTTTTCTAGCAACAGAGCCAATAAAGCAGTCAAACCATCATCTTAAAGCACAGATCCTTTAACCCTGAGTGGCCAGAAGCATGCCTCAAAGCTTCCACATGGTTAACAGGAACTAGGCATGGTAACTCCATGGGTTTGTCCTGTAATTGAAGTTGAAACATGAAAATTACAGAGTTTTAAAACTGTCTATAAACACTAATTTAGGAGTTCATGCTTATATATGAGGTTCTTCTTCAGTGAACACATGCTACTGATATTGAATCATGTTAATCTTTATATTCTAACAGTAAACAAACCAGAAGACAAAAGGGAGTTGCAACTAATGGAAGGATGTTTCATAGGTTCTTCTTGGAAAACAAATATGGAAGTTGGTGGAATTAGTTTTATTTCATGTCCAAATGAAACAAGAAACATCATTTAATGCTATACATTCATATTCAAAGTAATACTAATAAGTATTTGAAGGAGAAAAAAAAGACCATTGTGAAGAAGCAAATTGTATTTTATACACTAATATCTTTTGGAGAGAATGAAAAGGTCAAGAAATTACATGAAGAACTTGTTAATATCTTCCCTACTCAGTGGGCATATGTCAGGATAGTGAAAAATATGTTGGAAAATATAGTTCAGGAGCAAGGAATGAAAGAAGCCAAGGATTTGCAGACTTTATAAAAATCTATATGCTTGTGTATCATGAATACCTTCTTTGAGAAAAAGACTAAAAGGTTCTGGGCATAGTGAGCTCTAAGAAACATCATATTGAGCCCTCTCCAGAGAAAGAGAGAAAGAAGGAGAGAGAGAGAAAAAAAAGAGAAATTGACTCTATTTCAACAGATAGGTAATGACTCATTACTGATATCAGTCAGTTGTTTATGATGAGCAAGCCATCAAGTCGTTAGAGCAAAGATAAAAATTCATACATATAAAATCAGATCTAAACAAATAGAAAAATATAAATTGCTCATCAATAGGCCATGCTAATATAATAAAAATTACAATTCTACCTAAATTAATTTACTTATTCAGTGCCATACCAATCAAACTACTGAAAAAATAATAACAAAATTCATATGGAAGAACAAAAGGTCAAGAATATCAAGGGAATTAATGAAAAAATTCAAAGGAAGGTTGCCTAACTGTACCAGATCTAAAACTTTATTATAAAACAACAATCATCAAAACTATTTGGTAATGGCTAAGAAATAGAGAAGTGGATCAGTGGAATAGGTTAGGCACACAAAACATAGCAGTAAATGAATATAGCACCAAAAAAAAAAATGAATATAGCAATCTCCTGTTTGATAAATCCAACTATTCTAGTCTCCAGGATAAGAACTCACTATGTAACAAAAACTGCTTGGGAAAAGTAAAAGAAACTAGGCATAGATCAACATCTTACACTGTATACCAAAGTAAAGTCAAAATGGGTACATGAACTAGACATAAAGAGTATACCATAAGCAAATTAGAAAAGGAAAGAATAGTTTACTTGACAGATCTATTGAGAGGGAAAGAATTTATGACCAAAGATGAGGTAGACAACATTATAAAATGCAGAGTGGATTATTTTGACTACATTAAATTAAAAAGGATTTTCACAAACAAAACAATGCAAACAAGATTAGAAGGAAAGCAGAAAGCTAGGAAATTATTTTTACAGACAGTATTTCTGATAAAGACCTCATATCTAAAATATGTAGAGAACTGAATCAAATATATAAGAATACAAGGCATTCCCCAATTGAGAAATGATCAAAAGATATGAACAGGCAGTTTTCCAATTAAAAAATTTAAGCTAACTACAGCCATATGAAAAATGTTCTCTATCACTACTTATTAGAGAAATGTAAATTAAAACAATTCTGAGGTACTATCTCACACCTCTCCAAGTGGATAATATGACAAGAAAGGAAAATGCTAAATGTTGGAGAAGGTGTGGGAAAATTGGGACACTGTTGGTAGAGCTGTGAACTGATCCAACCATTCTGGAGAACAATTTGGAACTATACCCAAAAGGCTATAAAACTGTGCCTACCCTTTGACCCAGAAATACCTCTGCTAGGTCTATATCCCAAAGAAATCATAAAAAACTGGAAAAGGACCCGCATGTACAAAAATATTTATAGCTGCTCTTTTTGTGGTGGCAGAGAATTAGAAATTGAGGGGATGCCCATCAATTGTGGAATGGCTAAACAAGTTGTGGTATATGAATACAAATGTACTGTAAGAAATGATAAGCAAATGGATTTCAGAAAAAAACCTGGAAAGACATGAATTGATGCAGAGTGAAATGAGCAGAACCAAGATAACATTGTACACACTATCAACAGCATTATGTGATGATAAACTGTAATAGATTTAACTCTTCTGAGCAATACAATGATCCAAGATAATGCTAAAAGACTTATGGTGGAAAATGCTCTCCACAATCAGAAAAAGAACTACAGAATCTGCAGATTGACACATACTATTGTCACTTTTGTTGTTGTTGTTTATTCTTTCTTTCATTTTTTCCCTTTTGTTCTGATTCTTCTATTACAACATGACTAATGTGGAAATATGTTTAACATGATTGTACTGTATAACCTATATCAGATTGCTTGCTGGGGGGAGGAAGGGAGGGTGGGAGAAAAATATGGAACTGAAAATAATATCTTTACATGTAATTGGAAAAAAATTTAAAATAAAATAAAAATTAAACTTTTAAAAGATGAATCAGAAAAAAACAAATTATTTCTTATAAAAAATTAAGTAAAACAGCAAGGAGTAGTGGAGGGGGCAAAGTTTAAAGATAACTTGGCAAGAAATCCATCAAGCAAAGTCACTCCAAGAACATTTAAGATCAAAGCTGGAAGGAAAAACGCAAACAGGTAAAAGATGAAAAATGAGGGAGTTGGACTAGATGACCTGTGATGTCCCTTCCAATTGTGAATCTATGATCCTATGACTGGAGTCATGTTTTCATAAAGAGTTTAGCTGTGAAACAATTATTATGTAGCTGACTTTTCTTCAGTGAATAAAAGGTGAAAGAGAATAAAGGAGAAAATAGGGTCTACACTGGATTAGGGTCTATTTTGATTCATTGGTTCTTTTAAAAACCATATTCCTAGACTTATTCCTGTCTATGGGAAACAGGTTGGAAGAAACTGCTTCTTTGTACAGCAATATCAGCCATACTTTGTACCATATGTCAGTAATGGTCAGTCAGTTTGTCTGTCTCTCCCTCTCTTACTTTTCTTTCTTTCTTCCCTACTTCTTGCTCTCTCAGAAACTAACTATAATAAGGAATAGAATAAAGTACTAGATTTGGAGCCAGGGAGCATGGATTTAAACCACACTTTTGCTGCTTACTACTTTTGTGACCTTGAGCAAGTCATTTAAGTTCAATGAGTTTGTTTTCTCATCTGTAAAATTAAGGGATTAGACTAGTTGACCTCTAAGTTATCTTCCAGCTCTAACTCATATTATTTACTGTATATCTCCCCTGCCCCATTGGTGAGAATAATATAGTAAGGTGAGACCTAACAATGTGATTAAATTTTTGCCTTGAATAAGGCTGAAAATTCTGTATTATCTCATTTTGCTTTCTTTCAATTTATGCCAATGTGTAAGCACATATTAGTTTTTTCCTAGTTAAAAAACCCTTATAACTTCATATTATAAATCTTGATTCTAAATAAAATACCCTCTGAATATTAGTGAATTCACATATTTCTAAAACAATGGATTAAATTGTGAATTAGTTTTTTCACATAAGGGTGAGTGCACAAACCCCACAGAATCCTAAAAATAATGTCACTGTGTGTTTTAATGATATGGCAGCCAAATATCTTTTCCTACCTATGCCTTTGGTTTACCATGGTTTCAGAATATGCTAAGATTTCAGCAAACTTGCTATTTATTTCCAACTCTTACAGCTTCATTGCCCATATGCTCTGCCTCCTACTAGGTGCACTATTACATTTTCCTCATGATTAATGATCTCCTTCAACTGCCAGCTTCTGGGGATCATGGTTAGTGATAAGCCTGGAAGAGAATGTGGATGAGGGATACTTTCCTATCTTTGCATTAGTAAATTTGTACTATACTGGCTGCTGTTAAGAACACTCCCACACCACAGAATATCCTACTATTTATTTAATGTTTATAATGTAAGAACCAGAAACTGTGGAATTTGGAAAGATCAAGGTTGTTCTGATAGCTAAATAGAAACAATTAAGTCAGAAAGACTTTTCTCATTACTCTCATTGTGAAAGAAAATCCACAAAAAGAAATGTGTAGGAGAAAAGCAAATTGAGCATGACACCCTCCAAAATGACAATAGCCATCATCTAGGATGGAATGCCTATATCTTAGAATGTGATGTAGTAGAAACCATGGTAGAGTATGTTACTGTTTAAAATGGACAATACAGTTCCTAAAGAAATTGCCATTTGGTGGTGGTGGTGGAGTGTTTGAAAATTTAGTCTGGAGATAGGAACTTTCAGTAAGGCAAATAATAAATTATAGTATATCCATAATTTCTGAGCTTAATATTTATTGTGTGTCAGTAAAGATGAGAAAAATTTAGAGAATATAGGTTCTTTGTCCCATGAGTTTATAAATCAGACAAGTTATAAATTATAAAATGAAATCCTCGGTAATGTTGCTATTAACACTACTATTAATAATCTGATGCATTTTATTTGGCCCCTTTTCAGACTTGTTTGATATGTTTTCCAGATTCCTTCTCTAATAACATATTTAATCTGTCAAGATTTGGAATATTAATAATAGCTAGTATACATTTAACATGCTAAGTTTGCAAAGCCCTTTAAATGTATTATCTCATTTGTTCCACACAACAAATCTGTGAGGTAGGTGCTATTACCTTGATTTTACAAATGAGGAAGCTGAGACAGAAGGTAAGTGACTTGCCTAGGTTCACACAGCTGAGGAAGGATTTGAATTCAGATCTTCTTGACTCCAAGCCTAGCAGTCTATCCACTAAAGAATGTTAAGAAGCCATCTAGTCCAATCACTTCTTTTTAAAGATGAGGAAATGAGGCCTACAGAGACTAAATAATTTGTCCAAAGAAACACATATAGTAAGTGGAAAAAGCAGAATTTGAATCCATGTTCTCTGGCTCCAAATCTAGTACTTTCCCCTTTATTTCAAATCCAGTGCTCTTTCCACACCTACCTTAATTTCCCCTGTTTTTCACTTTGCATATTCAGAAAAATTTTACCTTTCACAATCTCTGTGGTGTCTCCACACACACACACACACACACACACACACACACACACACACACACACACACACACACACCATAATTTATTACTTTCCTTCTTTCCATTTTGGATTCAACTCTTACCTAAACAAATCTCTCACCTTACCCCTTATCTATAAAATTAAAAACACCCCCACACATTTGAACAATTAAGTATATGTAAGCTTGATATTTTTCTTATCTTCCATATAAAGAAACCATTTCCCTAGCATATTGGAAAATGAGATTATTTTGAACATTAGTATAACTTTATATCATAAATCATTCTCTCTCTATACATATGTATGCATATATGTGCAAAAATATGTACCCACATATACATCTTTATGTTCAAGATTGAACATAAAGGCTCCTCTTTCTGAGCATTCTTAGGTTGTAAATTCTTTGTGGGCAGAACTATTTTATAAAACATTATGTAAACATCATAGCATCTGGTGCTGTTTGAAGCATTCGGTAGAAATTCCAAAAGTGATGATTTCCTCACAACCCCCCGCCCCATCATAACTCCAAGCAAATAGCCACCTATCATAGAAAACAGGGGTTGATGAAGCCTTACATAAGCATTACTGGGACATCATGCTCTCTTTATATGCCATCCTGTCCTATCCAACAGGATCCTACCTTCTTTATAATCACTGCTTTGTCCAAAGACTCATCAAGGTCTTCTTTCTCCTTGTAAACTACAATTATTCGTGCTGCAACATCAATTTTCAATGGACCAATTGCTATTGAATTTAATTTGTCAGAAATGAAATTAAATATAAAGAAGTTACAAAACCATTCCTATTTCTGAAGGGCATGATGATTCATTTAGAAAATTCTAGGGAATCAACAAAGACACTAAGTCAGACAACTAATAACTTCTCTAAAGTAGTTGTTGTTCACTCATGTTCAACTCTTTGTGCCCCTGTGGACCACAACAAGGCAAAGCTTGCCATGGGGTTTTCTTGGCAAAGATCCTGGAGTAGGTTCCATTGCCTTCTGCAGAAGATTAAGGCAAACAGAGGTCAAGTGATTTGCCCAGGATTACACAGCTAGTAAGTTATCTGAGACTGAATTTAAACTCAGGTCTTCCTGATTGGAGGCCCAGTGCTCTATCCACTGAGCCAGTTAGGTGTCTCAGTAAAGTTGCAAGCTAGCAAATAGACCCACAAAAAATCTATAGCACTTCTATATAACAATAATAAAACATGGGGCAGCTAGATGGCGCAGTGGATAGAACACTGGCCCTGGAGTCAGGAGTACTTGAGTTCAAATCTGGCCTCAGACACTTAACAGTAATTAGTTGTGTGACCCTGGGCAAGTCACTTAACCCCAATTGCCTCACTTAACAAAACCAAACCAAACCCCAATAATAAAACATAGGAGGCTATAGTAGAAAGGGAAATCTGGTTCAAAATAATTGCAAAAAGTATAAAGTATCTGGGAGTCAAAAAGCCATACTTAATACCTTTAGAAATATAATCATGAAATAATCCTTAAAGAAATAAAGAATAACTTAAATAACAAAGAATATTCTGTGGCTATGGCTGGGCTCAATCACTATTAAAAATGGCCATACTATCACAATTAATTTATAGATTTAGTTCTGTGAGAATTGGAATGACACCCCCTGCTGGGAGGGACATTGTGAGCTCTGGCCTGAAAAGAAAGCATATGACTTAGCCTCTGGAAGTGACCTTTCTGGGATTTCAAAGGTCAGATAGGCGTCAGGATGTCATGTCTACCACCTGTGGGTCGTGTCAATCAGTGCTACCAGCCAATTAATTAGCTTGGAGTTGTGTGTGTGGACAGCACTGCTTCTGGTTTGACAAGGGGGCTTCTGGGAGAAGCAGTGGAGAAGCAAGGTCTTTCGGTTCCAGATTGGGGGCTTGGTGGGAGGACGGAGGCTGGCTCTTAGCTAGACAAAGGCTGTTTTACATCTCTCTCTCTCTCTCTCTCTCTCTCTCTCTCTCTCTCTTCCTCTCTCTCTCTCTCTCTCTCTCTTTCTCTCTTCACTAACTTCTAATACACTTTAATAAATACTTAAAAGGCTAAACTCTTGCTAAAGCTTCTAACTTAAGGCTACCACTCATTAGATTTTAGCCATCAGAGCTAGAATTTTAGACTTTACAGTTCCATACTGTTAAGGGCTAAAATTCTAGCTAGTCTGTCTAAAATATCTAATGAGTGGTCGCCAATAAATTATAAGCTTTAGCAAGAGTTAGACTTTTAAGCATTTATTAAGGAGAATAAGAACTTGGTAAAGAGAGAGAAAGGCCTAGATTCCTATCTATTAAAGGGAGAGCACATTTCTAGCTCCGCTCTCCACCAGAGTCCCAAGGAAAGAGAGCGAGACTGCGCGCCAGTCTCTTCCTTCCTCCTCCCACTAGCCCGCGTCACTTCCTGACTCCTGGTCTTGCCCTCAAAGACCTTCCCTTCATGGGCAGAACTCTTCTACAGTAAGTATCCAGCAGGTGGCGTTATTCTAATCGTTACAGTCCCCCCTGTTGTTCCTCAAGAAACAAAATGTTTCCTTGACGGAACAATACCAATAAAATTACCAAAGACATACCCTACCATACAGTAAATGTGGTAAAAATTATTTGTGGTGTAGATTAATATCGGAAGTTTTAGCTGAATCATTTGAGAGATTGTGCATGCTACTGAAGTGGCTTTTGAAGGACCTCCCCTTTTGGGGAGGAACACGAGAGGAACTTCTGGGATGCCAACTTAAAAGTGAGGATGGGAATGGAAGTTTGGGCTCTCTGGCTGCTGACTTAGCTGTGGCAGTGCTTGGGTGAGGGGAGTTTGGAAGCATGTGGTTGGTGTTCGGCCTTGGGTATGCTGGTTCACGGCCTGGCAGGTAGTTTGAGATTCGGTGAGTTTTATAAAGGAAAATCCTAAATTCCTTTAAACCAGCTTAATCTCTGGGATAGAATAGACTAAGCTTAGATCTAAGACTATTCATCTGTATTTCTACTTCCCTATTTCCCTAATTGGTTTCATCTTTTGTTGTCTAATTAATTCCCAAGCAATAAAAATGAATCCCTTACAGATTAAAGCTCAGAGGCTCCTTTTTCTTATCGGTCTGGGATATATATATATAAAAGGGAAAATTTTAAGGGGGAGATTAATGCTCCATATATCCAATTTTGAATCTCACATAAATACATAATTTCTCCAAAGCATATAGATATAGTATATAGTTTCTATTATAGAGATATAAAATTCATCTGGAGGAACAAAATATAGAATATCCAGGGGAAACAATAAGGGGGCAGGGAGAAGGTAGGAGTGAAAGGAGAATAGCCTTTCAAGACTTTAAACTATATTTTAAACAGTAACTATTAAAACAATTTAGTGCTGGCTGAAAAATGAAAAAATAGATTAATAGAACAGAACAGACAAGAAAGAACCAGAAGTGATAGTGCTCTATGGATACACATTAATATTTTAGTTTTAAGATAGAAAAGTTGGCCCTCACCACTTCAAACTAAAAGATTGTAAGAAAGTGATACAAAATTCCACAATTCCATCAAAGAAGCAATGATTACATATTAAAATATAACTGTTTCTGACTCTGTTTGGTTAACCTTTTTCAAATACTTCTTTTGAAAATGTATGGGGGGCAGCTAGGTGGCACAGTGGATAAAGCACTGGCCTTGGATTCAGGAGGACCTGAGTTCAAATCCAGCCTCAGACACTTGACACTTACTAGCTGTATGACCCTGGGGAAGTCACTTAACCCTCATTGCCCTGCAAAAAAAAAAAGAAAAAGAAAAAGAAAGAAAATGTATAGGAATCTTAGGATACCTTTATAATTTGTTTAAATATAGAAGACATTTATTTTAAAGAATTCTATTTATTAGTGGTTTAAAATTAATTACAACTTAATACTTTTAAGAATTTTCTGGTGTGTTTTCTTCATTATCCTAAATAAGGCTCTTTTAAGTAATATATTTTATTCTGTCCACTTTGGAAGATGCCAGTATCAAAATAATTTCCTCTAGTAACTTTTTTTTTTTTTTTGGTGCCAAAACCTGGGATCATCCTCTAGTAAGTAACTTTTGATTTTAAAAGGGTATCATATCTATTTAATTAGCATTTGGATTAAGATAAAAAATATACATAGTATCTTACATATAGTAGATAATGTTTGAATTTATTTGATTTAAGTAACTAATCTTGTGTAACATGTGTTCAGTAATATTTTACAGTTTATTTTGTACCTAAACAAATGAGGAATTAGTTATAGAGAGAAATTGTAGACTGTTGGAAATGGAAGCTGCTATAGCCCGCTGTAAGGACAAATTATTTTTTATTTCTTCAAAACTTTGATACTAAGGAATCAATTAGTCAACAAACAAGAATTTATTAAGCACCTACTATGTACCAGGTGCTAAAAAGTATGCAACAAATTTTACAAGAAAAACTGCTGACAGTAGAACAGAGAAGAGAGGGACACTCCTACTGGATAGGCTTTGTCCCTGTTTGGCAAATTATCCTATGCCTAGAAAAAACTGCAGACAACAGTTCGGCAATAGTCTCCTAACCTGGAAATTTACTAGATAAAGCTTTAAGATCTTGATTTACTGGGTAGAGATCCCCAATATATCCTATATCTAATACAATTAATTTATACATAATAATAGTGATAATAGTTAACATTTATGTTAGCATTTAGGTTTTACAAAGTACTCTTCACAATAGTATTATTGAGAGCATCAGTGATGGAAAAAGCACTGGATTTGGAGTTGAATAACCTTTGTCTGGAATTCATCTATGCCACTTAACTTTAGGCAAGTTAGTCTCTGGGCTTTAGTTTCCTTATCAGTAAAATTAAAGGGCTGGTAAGGTTCCTTTTGCCTTGGAATCTGCCCCATCACTAACCCCTTAAAACTTACGGACCTCTCTATCTACCTTGTAGTTAGGGTCTTTTTACATGGGTTGTAAGCAACAATTAGAGTGTAAGCTCCTTGAGAGCAGTGACTCTTAGTTTTTTTCTTCCATTTGTATCCCAGTGCTTAGCATAGTGTTTGGCACATAGTTAGTACTTAATAAATGTTTGGGGTTTTTTTGGGAAAAATTCTTTGCATTAACCCCATAAATGAACAAGGAAAGTATTCCCTATCTGACAAGAATTGCTATGATAACTGGAAAACAATCTGGCAGAGCTTTCTAACAGTTTATGTTATATCCAGCAATAAATTAAAAATAGACACATGACCCGAATATCAAAGATAATAATATATATAAAAAAAACAAACTAAAAGAGAAATAGGTCCAATACCTTTTACCACTATGGATAAGGAGTAAATTATTCATCAGAAAGTTGATAATTTTGATTATATGTAGTTTAAGAGTTTTCACAAAAACAAAATTAATGCAAGTAGGTTAAGAAAGGAAGTGGTCAAATTGGGGAGAACTTGTGTATCAAGTATCTTTCTGATATCTAAGATATATAGACAACTACAAAAATATGTGACAAAAAGACATTAGCTAATAGTTATGTAGTCAAAGGATATGAACAAACATTCCTCAGAAAAACCAATCAAACACTAGAAACTGAAAAAATACCACAAATCACTAATAACAAGATAGGTACTATAATAGGATTACTATCTATCAGAATTCCTCTCCATACCACTCCCCCTTGGATGATGAAGCTTTCCCAAGAACTTGATTGTTAAAACTTAATCTGGGTTTCACTTGATGCAAATTCCTGGTAGCCTCTGGCCATCTTATTGTGACTTCTTGATTACTTGTTGTTCGTCCTTTGTTTTCAAAGAGGACCAATGACATCACAGGTTGATATCCTGACTTGTGCTTGAATTGGATTTAAATAAGTCATTAGCCTCACTCTCTCTTTCAGTCATCAAAGTCCAGTGAAAAGCCAAAAGTTAAGACAACTTGCTACCTCCTAGGATGCAGTGGATGACCTTGGGGCTTTCAGTGTTTGACCAAGCTCCATTGCACCTTTGTCAGCTACCTTTATGGTCATTGGAACAAATTGTTTTCCTCCACCCTTTCCATTAGGGGAAGTCTTCATATGCTGGGAGCGGACATCTCCCTAACTCACTAAGGCATGTCAGTTACCCTCAACCTGGTGTAGCCTATCTGCCTGAGATGGTTTTTGTTTTTGTTTTTTTGTTTTACCAGGATGTGGCTGCCGCATATACTATAACTTCTTGGAGTGACAGGTGAGAATTCAGTGAGAGGTGGACACCAAAGGTGGAAAGTAGCCCTGAAAAGGGCTTGACAAACCCTCACACTGGATGTGTTAGTCTTCCCTTAATACCTATACTTAATCAGAAAAAAAGGTCCACTAACATGGAATCAGGGCCCATCAGACTTAGTGGATATCCCAAGATCTTGAGAGTCACCACATACTGTGCTGTTGATCAAAGGTGTTTCCATATGGTGATGAGGGGGACACACTAACCTGAGCTAAGTGCTGGAGTATACTTTTTTTGGCAGGGGTAGGGGGGCAATGATGGTTAAGTGACTTGCCCAGGCTCACACAGCTATTAAGTGTCAAGTGACTGAGGCCGGATTTGAATTCGGGTCCTTCTGAATCCAGGGCCAGTGCTTTATTCACTGTACCACCTACCTGCCCCTAGGAGTATACTTGTTAAATATCCTTTCTATGCCATGGCTTAAGTCAACCTCTTTTTGTTAATTGTGAATTATCAACATGTACCTCAATTAGTTCCAATACTGAACCTTAGTTAACAGGGTACTGATCTGATTAGCCACACCTCTCTCCCAATAAAATACAAATCAAAACAATGCTGAGGTTCTACCTTACACACAGGGAATTAGTAAAAAATAAGAAATGATGGCAAGAGTCAATATTGAAGGTATTATGGAAAGGTGGTACACTGAAGCATTATTGGTGGAACTGTGAACTGATCCAATTATTCTAAAAAGCAATTTGAAATTATTAATAACTACAATGATTATACCCTTTGATCTAGAGATTCCACCTTTACTCTTGTAACCAGGAATATGCTGGTAAATGTTTAACCACTGAAAAAAAATGTACACATGACATATTTTAAGTTTAATCTTCATTAACATTTTTCTTCATTAATTTCTTAAGTCTAGACAATCAACAAAATAATAAATCAAGTCATCATTTATGGCAATAGTTAATTGCTATGGTGTGAATGCTCACATTGAAGATTTAATAATTGGGAGTCAGTTCAAAGCAGCTCTAGCCCTCCTCTGTTATATGGCCAAGGAGATCAATGACAAAAAGAAAGTCCTTATATACTAGAAGATATTTATGTCAGAAGTAGCAAAGAACTGGCAATAAAGTACATGCCTACTGATTGAAGAAAGGCTAAAATATTGTGGCACGTGACTATAATGACTTTTATTGTGCTATAAATAAGACAATAATAGCTCATATTTATAAAACTCTTTAAAGTTTACAAAGTGCTTTACGTATCTTAACTCATTTGATCTTCACAACAACTTTTCACGGGAGATGCTATCATTTTTATTTTACATATGATAAAACTGAGACACAGAGAGGATAAGAATCACGTAACTAATAAATGTCTGACATAGGGTTTGAACCCAATTCTTCCTGACTTCAAAAGTCCCATGCTCTAACCACTGTACTACATAGCTGTCTCCAGTGCATAAAAAAGATGATATAATGAATACAGAGGAACATCTCATATCTTTCATGAACTGCTGAAAATTAAAATAACCAAGAAAATAATATGTACGATAACTATAATGGAAATGAAAACAAAAACCTGACACTACCAAAACATTTGAAACTGAATAGTGTTAAATTTGTAAGTCTCATATTTGGTTCCAATATGAGATATAAAAAGGTACAACACCCTGCCCCCCTCCATTTCTTTGTAGCAATGAAGGACTGAGTATTGCATATGATATCTTACATTTGAAATATGTTGGTTAGTTTTTTTAAATTTTCATTTATTTAGAATTTTATTTTCCCCAATTACATGTAAAAACAATTTTAACATCCATTTTCAAAAAACTTTGTTCCAAATTCTCTTCCTTTCCCCCCATCACCCCCTTAAGAATGTAAGGAATTCAATATAAGTTATACATGTGTAGTCATGCAAAACATTTCCACATTAGTCAGGTTGTGAAAGAAAGCAGACAAAAAAAAACTAACTAGCTAAAAAGAAATGCTTCAATCTGTATTCAGACACTATAAGTTCTTTCTCTGGAGATAGATCACATTTTTCATAAGTCCTTTAGAGTTGTCTTGGATCATCATATTGCTGAGAATAGCTAAGTCATACATAGCTGATCATCTTACAATATTGCTGTTACTTTGTATAAAATACATTTCACTTTGCATCAGCTCATGCAAGTCTTCCCAGGTTTTTCTGAGAGCATCCTGCTGATAATTTCTTATAGCACAATATTGTTCCATCCTAATCTCATCTCACAATTTGTTCAGCTCTTCCCCAATTGATGGGCATATTCTCAATTTTGAATTCTTTGTACCAGAAAAGGGCTACCATAAATATTTTTTGCACATATAAATCCTTTAACTTTTTGTTTTTTAATCTCTTTTTGAATACTGACCTAACAGTGGTATTACTAGGTTAAAAAATATGTATGGTTTTATAGCCCTTTGTCCACAATTCCAAATTGCTCTAAAGAATGTTTGAATCAGTTTACAACTCAACCAACAGGGCATTAATGTCTCATTTCCCCATATCCCCTATAACATTTGTCATTTTCCTCTGCTGTCCTATTATCCAGTCCAATAGGTATGAGGTAATACCTCAGAATTGTTTTGACTTGCATCTTTCTAATCAACAGTGAGTTAGAACATTTTTAAAAATGTGGCTATAGATAGCTTTGATTATTTCATCTGAAAACTGTTCATATCTTTTGATCATTTATCAATTGGGGAATGACTCTTATTTTAACAACTTTGACTCAGTTCTCTGTGTGTTTGAGAAACAAAACCTTTATCTGACAAACTTGCTTCAAAATTTTTTCGGTTACTATAGCTAACTGAATTTCCCTCTGTCCTACTGCCTCCCCATGCCATTTACTCTATTCTCTACCCTTTTACCCTTTCCCTCCTTAAAGGGACTGCCCCCTCCCCCAATCTATCCTCCCTTCTATCACCTCCCCCCCCACCTTAACCCTTTCCCTTCCTACTTTCCTGCAGGATAAAATAGATTACTATAATCTATTGAGTCAGTATGTTATTCCCTCTTTGAGTCAATTCTGATGAGAGTAAGGTTCACTCACTCCCCAGTACCTCCCCCATCTTCCCCTCTACTGGATAAGCTTTTTCTTATTTCTTTTATGTAAGTTACTTTACCCTATTCCACCTCTCCCTTTCCCTTTCTCCCAGTGCATTCCTCTTTCACCCCTTAATTTAATTTTTTAGGGGCAGCTAGGTGGCGCAGTGGATAAAGCACCAGACCTGGATTCAGGAGTACCTGAGTTCAAATACGGCCTCAGACACTTGACACTTACTAGCTGTGTGACCCTGGGAAAGTCACTTAACCCCCATTGCCTCTCAAAAAAAAATTTAATTTTTAAAAAAGATATCATCCTTTCATATTCAACTCATAACTGTGCCCTCTGTCTAAATATACTCCATCCACCTACCCTAATGAGACAGTTCTTATGAATTACAAATGTCATCTTCCCATGTAGGAATGTAAACAGTTTAACCTTTTAATATCCCTTAGGATTTCTTTTTCCTGTTTACCTTTTTATGCTTCTCTAGAGTCTTGTATTTGAAAGTCAAATTTTCTATTTAGCTCAGGTCTTTTCATCAAAAATGCCCGAAAGTCTTCTCTTTCAGTGAATTCCTTTTTTTCCCCCTGAAGGATTATAATCAGTTTTGCTGGGTAGGTGATTCTTGGTTGTAATCCAAGTTCTTTTGTCTTCTAAAATATCATATTCCAAGCCCTCTGATCCTTTAATGTAGAAGCTGCTAAATCTTGTGTTATCCTGATTGCAGCTATACAATATTTGAATTGTTTCTTTCTGACTGCTTGCAATATTTTCTCCTTTACCTGGGAGCTCTGGAATTTGGCTATAACATTCCTGGGAGTTTTCATTTTAGGATCTCTTTCTGGTGGTGATCAGTGGATTCTTTCAATTTCTACTTTACTTTCCAGTTCTAGAATAGCAGGGCAATTTTCCCTGACAATCTCTCTTTTTTTGATCATGGCTTTCAGGTAGCCCAATAATTTTCAGGGGCAGCTAGGTGGTGCAGTGGATAAAGCATTGGCCCTGGAGTCAGGAGGACCTGAGTTAAAATCTGGCCTCAGACACTTAACACTTACTAGCTGTGAGACCCTTGGCAAGTCACTGAACCCCAATTGCCTCACTAAAAAAAAAAAAAAATTAAACAAATAATTTTCAAGTTATTTCTCCTGGATCTATATCCCAAGTCAGTTGTTTTTCCAAAGAGATATTTCACATTGCCTTCTATTTTCATTCTTTTGGTTTTGCTTCATTGTTTCTTGATTTCTCATAAAGTCATTAGCTTCCATTTGCTCAATACTAATTTTTAAGGAGTTTTTTTTTTTCAGAGAGCTTTTGTACCTTCTTTTCCATTTGGTCAATTTGGCTTTTCAAGGCATTCTTTTTTTCATGGTCTTTTCTTACCTCTTTTATTATTTGGCCTAGTCTATTTTTTAAGCTGTTATTTTCTTCAGTATTTTTTTGTGTCTTCTTTACCAAGCTATTGACTTTTTTTTTCATGATTTTCTTGCATTACTCTCATTTCACCTTCCATTTTTTCCTATATCTCCCTTACTTTATTTTCAAAGTCTTTTTTGAGCCCTTCTATGGCCTGAGACCAATTACTATTTTTATTGGAAGGTTAGGATGTAGGAGCTTTGATTTAGTTATCTTCTTCTGAGGGTGTATTTTGATCTTCCTTGTTACCACAGAAACTTATAGAGTCAGCATTTTTTTCTGTTTGCTCATTTTCCCAGCCTATTTCTTGATTTTTAACTCTTTGTTAAAGTTGGGCACTGCTTCCAGGGTGGAGGGCACACTGTCCCAAGCTTCAGGGAGTTTATGTAGCTGTTTTCAGAAATAGTTCTGGTATTTTATAAATTTTTAATTCTTCCAAGGTTGTATGAGTTAAGGAGAAGTATGTTTACTACTCTCCTGGCCTATGCTCTTGTCTGCAAGCAACCACAGGCCTGCTTTTCTGCCCTGTAACTATGAGCAGAATCCTGCTTCACTGTGGCTACAAGCTCTTGTGTGCTTGTGCTCCTCCTTGGCCTGGGACCACCACCCAAGACTGTGACCTGGATCTGAGTATGGACAAAACAACAGTCTTGGGGAGATCTCAGGCAAGTCACTGCCTTTCCTCTGCTGTCTTGGCTCCACCCCCTATGTTGGTTAGTTTTGCTTAACTTTCTCTCCCAAACTTATTATATGCTAATTAAGAAAGAGCTTTGTTAGAAAAGAAAGTACAGTGTTATTAGGAAGAAAAAGTCTGTAGGTATTATCTGGTGATAATCTCCCCCTATCCACCCAAGGTAACAAGTAGACTTTCACACATGATATTCTATAGCAGGTCATATCTTTACAGACACAAAATTGACTGAAAAATGGGAGAATATAGAATCCTGCTGCGCTCATTGTTTGTTGACTATTTTTAAAAAGTACTTGAAAGGAGACAAGATGGTGGAGTGAGTCATTACTTTTGAATCAACTCACCCCCTCATTACCTCAAAATAATTTTTTAAGTGCCATGCAAAGAAGACATAAGAGAAAACAAATACCCTCAAGGCATAGAAAAAACAACTGAAGTCCAAGCCATCCAGAACTATTATAGTCCTATACTACTTCCTTTCCTCAGACCTGACCAGACCCAGGCCATATTAGGACTAGCTAGACTCTCTCCTTCCAATACTGTTGCAAGTTTATCAAACCACTAATTCTTCTCTTCCACTGTTCCCCCACCCTCAACAGGTCCAACCCCAGGAGCTTAAGCCCAAACTTCTACTATATACCCCTTTTAACAGCTCTGTCCAGAATTTGGGGTCAGCTTCTTCTCCTCCTCCTCCTCCTCCTCCTCCTCCTCTTCATCCTCCTTCTTCTTTTTGCAGGGCACTGAGGGTTAAGTGACTTGCCCAGGGTCTCACAGTTAGTAAGTGCCTGAGGTGAGATTTTAACTTAGGTCCTCTTGACTCCAGGGCCAGCACTCTATCCACTGCACCACCTAGCTGCCCCACTGTATATGGCAACCACTGAACAAAACTGCTGCAATTTACTGATTTTTAACAGACAGGAGATAACTAGCTATAAATATAGCAGTCATTTCAGAATAAGGTTTCTGTGTATAGTCAGACCATCTAGGTTTTAAAATAAAGTTCAAGGTTGTGCATCATACCTAATTAGGAGAAAGGATAAGAATGAGAAGACACTGATAATGTTGACTAGATGAACTCTTAACTATAGTACAAATTATAGAATGCGACTAAAACTAGGTCTTAGTTATACTACCAGATACATAAAGCTAGAGAGGGACCTATTCATCAATAATTTAATTAAAAGTACATTAACAGGGGCAGCTAGGTAGCACAGTGGATAAAGCAATGGCCCTGGATTCAGGGGGACCTGAGTTCAAGTCTGACCTCAGACACTTGACATGACCTGTGTGACCCTGGGCAAGTCACTTAACCCCAATTGCCTCACCAAAAAAAAAAAAAGGACATCAATAGAGAATTAATTTTGACTGTGGAATCTAGTAGTGAGAGTACCTCTTTCTTCCCTGAATATCAATCATTAGGAGTGGCCTAAGAACTATAGGTCTCTTGTACCAGAGTCTGTTATTATGCACATCAGATCACCTTTTCCTCCATTACCCCAATATCCCTGGCTCAAACTAGCTTCCTGTATCCTTCCTGTTAATAACAAAAAGACCCAGAGTGTCTGGCCTCCTACAAACACCACCCCCATGAAAATATACAGGACTGGGCCAGTGTTTAAGAGGCAGATCTTAATAGTGACATTCAAAGTTACATGCAGTGGAGTATAATTATAAAACACTATAGGTCAAATTCCCAGAGCCTTATAGTCCTGTTTCTACTTGGTATCTGTAAAAGCTATACAGAATTCTACTACAAGAACTTGCCTCAGAGCTAAGATGTATGGTTAAACTTAGGCAGTTCACCAGTATTAGTGCATTCTTGTCATCAATCAATCAATCAATCAACAAGTACTTATAAAATGTGTACTATGCTCTAGGCCCTTTGCTAAGTGGTGAGAATGTTTAAAAAAAGAAAAGAAAAGAAAAAAAAAGGCAAAACCATTCTCTTCAATAGGGAGCTATGGTGTGGTGACAAAGGGAGGGGATCAACTGATGAGAACAAGAGAGGTGTTTGACCTTAACTAATGCTTATTTTCTATTATATCCTTTTGTATTTGTAGTTTTCTAAGTCTGGTGTCAAAGAACACCTGGCTATTGATCATACTTTAGTAGGTAGGCATGACTTTCATTGTGCACATATAGTCCTCTTAATGGTCAAACATCTCTATATCAGGGCAAGAGGTTATTTCCCTATTGCTAGTCTGGACATTTTGACTACGCTGATAGCATTTATGTACTTACATCTGAACACAAGTGGGTCTAATGCTCTGGGAATTCATGATAGTTTTTTTAAAAATTTTATTTTTAAAAAAATTTTTTGCAGGGCAATGAGGGTTAAGTGACTTGCTCAGGGTCACACAGCTAGTAAGTGTCAAGTGTATGAGGTCAGATTTCAACTCAGATCTCCTGAATTTAAGGCCGGTGCTTTATCTACTGTGCCACCTAGCTGCCCCCTCATGATAGCTTTTAGCAGTAATGTGATAATCATAAAGCAAGATTTCATTGAGGTAATACCTGAGAGCAAACTTATAGGATGAATCTCCAGCTTTGGCCATGGTAATAAAGTTGCAAGCAGAATTTGATCTCTGGGCTTCAGAGATCACTTTCTATTCATTCACCCCTGACTATCCTCTCAGCCTAGACTAAAGAAGAATTACAGAGTACCCAACTTTCCCATCATGTTTAATTCCTCCCTTCTCTTCATTGTACATTGGATATAGATAGTACCACCTCCCATAATAACACAACTTTTTTCCAAAGGAAAAGTTGAACTTTCTTTCTTTTTAAATTTGCTTCATACCTGGCCTACCTTTGGGAGGGGATTTGAAGATGGGAGATGGGGAAAATTGAAATACCCTCTTTGTCTACTTTTAGTTGGTTTATAATTTGAAACTAGAATAAACAAATAATCTTGAATGATATTCAAGAGGCATCATGGTATAGTGGAAAGAACACTGGATTAGTGTCAGAGGACCTGGGTCTGCTACTTGCTATTGTGTGACCTTGGACAAGTCACTTAACTCAGGTCTTAGTTTCTTCTTTTATTAAAAAAAACCAGGGGCAGCTAGGTGGCGCAGTGGATAGAGCACCGGCCCTGGAGTCAGGAGTACCTGAGTTCAAATCCAGCCTCAGACACTTAACACTTACTAGCTGTGTGACCCTGGGCAAGTCACTTAACCCTAATTGCCTCACTAAAAAAAAAAGAAAAAAGAAAAAAAGAAAAAAAAATCAGGGGCAGCTAGCAGTGGATAAATCAGAGGCCCTGAATTCAGGAGGACCTGAGTTCGAATCTGGCCTCAGATATTTGACACTTACTAGCTGTGTAACCCTGGGCAAGTCACTTAACCCTCATTGCCCCCCCCCCCCAATCTATATAAAAGGGAGGGGGTTTGAATTATTATTCAGGGACTCATCTTTCCATAAGGCCAAATTTAGAGAAAAATATGTTAATGTGCTAGGGTGTTGGGGGAGAAATCTACCTTTTCAAGGTCAAGAGGAATATTACTAGCATTCTTCCAGAAACAGAATAAGCATTTCTTTGAAAAAAATACTGATGTCTTTTTTAACATCTTTTTTAAGCCAATTCTCATATCTTGGCTCTATTGTCAGTGACAATTTGTCACTTGATTCTGAGATCAATCAGAGGATTGGGAAAGCTACTTCAAGCATGTCTAAGCTTGCCAAGTGTGTCTGGGCAAACAGTAAACTGACAAGACGAACCAAATTTGCCGTCTATAGAGCATGCATCCTGAGTACCTTACTGTATGGCAGCGAAACATGGACTACATACACTTGACAAGAGAAGAAGCTTAACAACTTCTACATGCACTGCCTTCGGCACATCCTTGGCATATCTTGGTCAGATAGGATCACCAACACAGAAGTGCTCCAACATGCGCAACATCTGAGCATCTACACGCTACTGAAACAAAGACAGCTGCGCTGGCTCGGTCATGTGCACTGCATGCAAGACAGGCCCATTCCTAAAGACCTACTCTATGGCGAGTTAGCCTCGGGCCGAAGACCTGCTGGACACCCCCAGCTTTGCTACAGAGATGTATGCAAGCGAGACTTGAGGGCTCTGGGAATAGACACCGGCAGTTGGGAGGAGATGGCCAAGGACCTCACCCGATGGAGTTCAGTACTCAGGAGCAGCTTGTGCGCAGCTGAGATGGGCCTCCAAGCTCTGGAGGAAGAAAAACGAATGAGACACAAAAGCCGGTGGGCAACAGAGAGCGCAGTTTTCCAATATTCTCGTTGCAGCAGGAGCTGTGGCTCCTGTATTGGACTGCACAGCCACACTGTGGCCTGTGGCTCTTCGAGGCGCTGATCCATGGTTGTCCACGACTGGCAGAAGCCTATATTTCTAAATATTTCCCCTTTCCATCCTCTTGTAACAAACATTAAAAAAAGAAAGAAAACAAAGTTCAGCAAAACTAACAGAATGGACATTTCTTATTGGTAACATACTTTTTTCCAAGTAAATACAGCAGATATTTAAAAACAAATTTTCCAAATATCTAGTCTCAACAAACCCATTAAACAAAGCTATTGGCACAAACAATTTATCAAAAAGTGTAATTGAAGCTTTGATATAGAAAGAAGTTAAAAGCAAATTGCCAAGGATAAGCTACAATGAGAATTGTAGCTTGTATACAAGTAGCCATTGTGTTCTTTTTTTTTTTTTTTAAGTGAGGCAATTGGGGTTAAGTGACTTGTCCAGGGTCACACAGCTAGTAAGTGTTAAGTGTCTGAGGCCGGATTTGAACTCAGGTCCTC